>NC_133154.1:6719153-7319153 GCF_048418815.1 Hemitrygon akajei
TTGCTCTGTTTTCCAGCATCTGCAAAAATCCCTTGTGTTTCGGAAATGTATTGTTCTGCATCACTTCCATCCCCCTTCCATCTTCATCCGCTCTGGCCTCTTATCTCTTACCTGTCTATCACGACCTCCTGGTGCCCCTCCTCCTTCCCTTTCTCACATGGTCCACTCTCCTCTCCTATCAGACTCCTTCTTCTCCAGCACTTGACCTTTCCCACCCACCTGGCTTCACCCATCACGTTCTAGCTTGTCCTCCTTCCAAACCCCCAACTTTTTATTCTGGTGTCTTTCCCCCTTTCTTCAAAGTCCTTGAAGAAGGGTCTCGGCCTGAAACGTCAACCTTTCCATAGATGCTGAGCTCCTCTAGTATTTTGTGTGTGTTGATCTGGATTTCCAGCATCTGCAGAATCTCTCGTGGTTGTGATTCTTTTGCACTTTTTTTTGTAACTTCATAGTAGTTTTTATGTATTGCACAATACTGCTGCCATAAAGCAACAAATTTCACGACATATGTCAGCGATAATAAACTGATCTTGCTTCTGGTATTTTATGGGCGCCCTGTTTTCCTAATATGTCATCTGCTTTTATCCTGCAGGACAGGACTGTGCCAGGTCCCTGTCATGCAACTGATCTGGTCTATGCATAATTCCAAAACATGGACTGTCTGCAAAACCAAGACTCCTTGCACTCAGCGTCAGTGAGACCAAGGAATTGATCGTGGACTTCAGGAAGGGGAAATTGAGGGAACACACACTAGTCCTTGTCGAGGGAGCAGCAGTGGAAAGGGTGAGCAGTTTCAAGCTCCTGGGTGTCATCATCTCTGAGGATCTAACCTGGGCCCAACATATTAATGCAATTATGAAGAAGGCAGGACAGCGGCTATATTTCATTATAAGTTCGAGGAGGTTTGGTATGTCACCGAAGACAGTCGCAAGTTTCTACAGACGTACAGTGGAGAGCATTCTAACTGATTGCATATCTGTCTGGTATTGGGGAGGGGCATGTCACAGGATTGCAAAAAGATGCAAAACGTTGCAAACTTAGCCCGCTCCATCACGGTCACAAACACCCTCACCCCCACCCACCGGCATCCAGGACACCTTCAAAAGGCAATGCCTCAAAATGGTGGCATCCAGCATGAACAACTCCCATCACATAGGACATGCCCTCTTCTCATCGCTACCATCAAGGAGGAGCTACTGGAGCCAGAAGTCACACACTCAAAGATTCAGGAACAGCTTCTTCCCCTCCAGTGTCAGATTTCTAAACGGACATTGAACCCGTGATCACTACCTCACTACTTTTTTCTCTCCCTCTGCACTATTTATTTAATTTATTTATATACATATATATATATCTAATATGTATGTTTCCTAATGTAAATTATAGTTTTTATTATTATGTAATGCAATGTACTGCTGCTGTATAACAACAAGCTTCACGACACATACTGGTGATATTAAATCTGATTCTGATTCTGGTCCAGGCCAAGTAGGAAGAAGTGATAAATGGGGACCTAGCCAAGCTGTGGTCACTATTTTAGAAGAATTATAGGCAACGCTGGAGTTTTAAGTCTTAAGTTTCTACCCTGCGTCCAAAAGACAGTGACATGGATGGAGGACATCCACAGACAGAGCCAGGATGTCCAGCGTGGCTCCCTCAGGGTCAGGGTATTGTCAGCGTGTTCCAGAGTCGAAGTTACGTGAAGGCAGGAGGAACGAGGTCTGATGATCCCCTGGGTTCTTAACTCAATGAGACCAGAGTTTGAGGCCTAGTGTTCTGTCATTGACAGGTCCGTGGATTGGAAGCTAGTGTTTAGTGATTGGTGGGTCCTGTGTTCAATGCCAAGGGTTGAGGCCCGGAGGTCAAATCGGAAGTCTGGAAGTCGAGGCCCATTGGCCAGAGTCCCAAGTCAGCAAATCTCTGCAAGTCTGCTGGAGTGGTTGAAGGTCCGATGTCTGCAAGTCCTGGTCAGCTAGAGGCTGGGGGCCAATTGTCTTGTGGGGGGGGGGGGGGGGGGGGGGGGGAGAGAGAGAGAGAGAGAGAGAGAGAGAGAGAGAGAGAGAGAGAGAGAGAGATGTTGGTTGTTAACGCAAATGACACATTTCACAGTACGCTTCGATGTGCAGCATATGTGATCAATGAAACTGAATTTTGGATCTTGAACTGACACTATCATTCACTTACGGACATGCACACACCTACACATTCTTGTACACACACACACACACATATGCACAAACATATTCATGTACACACACACACACTCACAAAGACTCTTATCAACATATGTTCATTCATAATCACAAACTCATTCTGGCAGATACACATGTACAAGTTAAAACACAGACGACCACACAAATGCTCATAAGTACAAGTTTACACACACACACACACTCACTCTTCTGGTGAAATGTATACAACTGATTATAGATATCACATTAAAAGCAGCTTCTACAGACAGAATTCCTACCAACATGTGTCTCACTTCCTCGGTGAAGTACAATAAACTGTGATCTGTGAGCATCACCATGGATACTACAAGATATGGAAGGGTTTCAGTGCCACTGCTCGGTAAGCTTCTAAGTGAGGAAATAAATGTGATACCAACTGTTACAATGTAATGCTTCTGTTTTACTTCAGCGAGTCTTTTATCTTTGCTGCTCGCTGCCAGAGTTGGTCAGTAGTGTATATGGCTTCCTCCCTGAAGGTACTGGTGAACAGCTCAACCTAGATTTCCTGCCTGTTCCTGGCTCCATCCGAAACGTTGGCTGGGGATGGGGTTCCCGCAGGCTCTGTTGGTCAGCCGTCGTCCCCAGCTGACCTGGAAGGGAGCGGGTCTAGTCCGAGGCTCCGGGTGATCTGCACAGAGTCACAGAACAGTGGCCACCATGGTTAGCGCGACACTGTTACAGCTTGAGGCGTCAGAGTTCAGAGCTCCATTCTGACTTCATCCGTAAGGGGTCTGTACGTGCTCCCCGTGGGGCGCGTGGGCTTTTCCCTGGCTGTTCCAGTTTCCTCCCACAGTCCAAAGTTAGTAGGTTAATTAGTTCATTGTAAATTGTACCGTGATTAGGCTAGGGTTAAAATTTAGGGGTTTCTGGGGCGGCACAGCTCGAAGGGCTTATTCCGCAGCCTATCTCTAAACTAGATAGGTATCTTATGGATAGGGGAATCAAGGGATATGGGGACAAGGTAGGAACCAGGTATTGATAGTAGATGATCAGCCATGATCATGATCATTCCGCAGCCTATCTCTAAACAAAATTTGGAAGTGGGGTGGGGGGGTGGAGGGGAAAGATCCAGTGATCATGGTCTATGATGTAGAAAGAACGAGGAACGGAGCTCTGCAAAGGGAGATTGACCAGCTAGGCACTCGATTGACAAGCAGAACCGAAAAAGGAGTAATTTCTGAATTGTTAGCTGAGCCTCATGCAAACCAACACAAGGTTTATAAGATCCAAGAGAGAAGTGCATTGATCAAAGACTGACGTGGGAGAAGTAGGTTTGAATTCATGGGGTATTGGCACCGGTGAAGGAGGGAGCTGCCTCAATGGGACAGACTCAACCACGATGAGCTCGGGGTCCTGGCAAATTACGTAATAAGGACCGTGGATAGGGCTTTAAACTAAATAATGTGGTGGGGTGGGGGGGGGGGGTGTTCAGTCATAGAGTCATAGAGCACTGAAAAAGTCTCTTCAGCCCTATAGGTGTTGGAACTAATATTAAAGCTGGAAGCAGAGCTGGGGTTAAGGATGAGAATGAACTTTTGCTGGAATCAGAGTTAGGGAGGCATGTGTCCCTGTATGGGATAGGTTGATCTTCAGCGGACTGAGCTGCTACGATTAGAATCCGGGCAAGTATGCGGTCATTGTTAGGCTGAGAGCTGGGTAAATGCAAAGGCCAGGGCAGGACTGGGTAGATGCCAGTGGATGTGGGTTTGATTGTGACATTTAAGAGAAGTTCGGGTAGGCAGCTTGGGGTGTCAGATTTCGGGGTTCAGTTCCAGCGTCCTCCGTAAGAGGTTTGAGCCCCCTTCCCAGCAGCGCATGTGTTTCCTCCGGGTCCTCTGGTTTCCTCCCACAGTCCAAAGCTGTACCAGTCAAAATTTCTGTTACTGTGAATAGCTAAGTGAGTAAAAGATTACCTGATTTCCAAAAGGCATAAAGTTAAAGATGACACATTTCTTTAATATTTTAAGCAAGATTGCTTTTTTTTTTAATTTCCATCTTACAGCTTCAAAATAACAAAAAAGGAAAAGGGCCCGAAGCAAAACATTGGGCACCCTGCATGGTCAGTGCTTAGTAACACCCCCTTTGGCAACTATCACAGCTTGTAAGCGCTTTCTGTAGCCAGCTGAGAGTCTTTCAATTCTTGTCTGGGGGATTTTCGCCCATTCTTCCTTGCAAAAGGCTTCTAGTTCTGTGAGATACTTGGGCCATCTTGCATGCACTGCTCTTTTGAGGTCTGGCAACAGATTTTCGATGATGCTTAGGTCGGGGGATTGTGAGGGCCATGGCAAAACCTTCAGCTTGCGCCTCTTGTGGATCTCCATTGTGGATTTTGATCATGTTTCTGATCATTATCCTGTTGTAGAAGCCGTCCTCTTTTCACCTTCAGCTTTTTTACAGACAGTGTGATGTTTGCTTCCAGAATTTGCTGGTATTTAATTGGAATTCGTTTTTCCCTCTACCAGTGAAATGTTCCCCGTGCCACTGGCTGCAACACAAGCCCAAAGCCTGATCGATCCACCCCCCGTGCTTAACAGTTGGAGAGGTGTACGTTTCATGAAATTCTACACACTTTTCTCTCCAAACATGCCTTTGGAAGGTAGGAGGAAGCAGAAGCACCCGGAAGAAAGCCACATAGTCACAGGGAGAAAGCATGGATCATGAATATCATGAAGGATCCCACACACCCTGCTCATGAATTGATTTCCCCATTCCCATCAGAGAGGAGCACTGACACCAGGGCCACCAGACTCAAAAACAGTTACTTTCCCCAAGCAGTTAGGCTGATCAACACCCTTGTTCACTAACCCACCCCTCCAAACCCCAACCACCAGTCTCTGTGAATGGCAGGGGTTCCCAACCTGGGGTTCAGTCCATGGTATAAAAAAGGTTGGGAACCCCTGCTCTAGAGACTATTGTGGGTGAAAATCCCAGGGGATCAGCAGTTTCTGAGATACTCAAACCACCCCATCTGGCACCAACTATCAGTCCACAGTCAAAGTCACTTAGATCACATTTCTTCCCCATTCTGATGTTTAGTCTGAACAACTGAACCTCTTGAACATGTCTGCATGCTTTTATGCACTGATCGGCTGATTAGATATTTGCATTTAAGAGCAGGTGTACAGGTGTACCTAATACAGTAACCATGGAGTGTAAGATTGCTTTTATATTTAAATTTACGGTGGTAATTTTTTTATTTCTTCGCTGTGTTATTTATGTTGATTGTGTTTTTCTATGTTGCATCAGATCCAGAGTTACAATCATTTTGTTCTTTACACTGAAGTGACAATAAATGGTCTGGAATTTTCAAACTTGTCCAAACTCCTCACAGACTGTGGCAGGAATCGAACCCGGGCCGTGGGCTCTGTAAAAGGGCTACGCTAACCATTATGCTAATGTGCCGCCGCTAATTCCCAGCTGTGTTTCCTGCACTGTAGCAGAGACTGCACCTCACCGATAGACCTATGACAGTATGGCCATTTATGATACTTGACGACCACGGAAGACCTAATATTAGCACCTCCTGCACTGTTAATTGTCAGCCTGGCTTATAATGCTGCCCTACAGCAGAGGAAACATCTGATGACAATAATTTCCCTGTATCCATAGCAATGCTTGACAAAAGTGGGTCATCTCTCTGATGTCTGTGTCACTGAGATGCACACTCACGCACACACACACATACACACACTCTCGTGCACACACACACTCATTCACATACACATACACACACAGACACACACTCATTAACATACACAAACTCTTCTGCACATACACACCTATTCACATACACAAACACACACTCTCTACATACTCATACACACACACACACACACACACACACACACACACACACACACACACACACACACACACACACACACACACACACACACACACACACACACACACACACACACACACACACACACACACACACACCCCCCCCCCCATTATGTTCCTGGCAAATTTATCAAATAGTTTGCAACCAGCCAATGATCCAAGAGCTGGCTTGAGGGAGCCTCAGGACTCATACCACCTTGTTCAGGAACAGTTATCACCCATCAACAGTTATCAGGCTCTCGAACCAGAGAGAATAACTTCACTCAATTTCACTCGCCCCATCACTGTACTGCTCCCAGAACTCTAGACTCACTTTCAAGGACTTTTCATCTCACGTTCTCAATATTTATTGTTTATTTATTATTATTATTTTTATTATTGCTATTATTATTTCTGTTTTGTTTTTGTATTTGCACAGTTTGTAGTCTTTTGCACATTGGTTGTTTGTAGATTCTGTGGTCTTTTGTTGATTCTACTATGTTTCTTGTATTTACCGTGAATGCCCGCAAGAAAACAAATCTCAGGGCGATTTACCGTAACATGTACGTGCTTTGATAATAAATTTACTTTGAACTTTGAACTCTGAAGTTTCCAAAGCATCTTTTCCATCGCCCAAAGCCCCTTACAGTCAATGCAGGAGAAGGGTGGTTATCTTGAAACAGAGCGTAGAACAAAGAACACAGTACAGGCCCTTCGGTCCACAATGTTATGCCGACCTTTTAACCGACTCCAAGATCAATCTAACCCTGCCTATAGAACATAGAACGGTGGTGGTTGTCCACCGTGTCTGAGTTTTTAAAAGTGGAAAAGCTGGTGCACTGGGCAGTTCCACTCTCTCAATCTCGGAAGTCCGGGTCCGGTGGTACAGGGAGTCGTCACAAGCTGGGGTCTTCATGGCTGCAGTGGATGACCATGACGTCTTCTGTGCCTCGTCGTGCCCTTCGCTCTCCACGGACAGTTGCAGAGCCGCCTTCCCGGCTATTGGATCTCACTGTAGACCTCATCCACCCAGTCCACTTTGCATGCTAGGACAGGCACAGATTGAACAGTTTTGGCCCACGAAATTGTGCTCACCCTTTAATCTACTCCAAGATTAATCTAACCCTTCCCTCTCATACAGCCCTCCGTTTATCTATCACCCATGTGCCTGAGAGTGTCTTAAAAATCCCTAATGTGTCTGCCTAAAACGTACCGTACTCCTGGCAAAACCCACCACTCTGTGTAAAGAACATTACATTACCCCCCCCCCCATACTTTCCTCCAATCACCTTAAAATTATGCCCTCTCGTATTAGCCATTCCCAAAGGCACTGGCTGTCAACTTGATCTATGCCTCATAGGAAATGCTGCCTCCAAATAGTGTGCAGCGAGATCCCACAAGCAGCAAGACGATGTTGAACTGACAGTTCATGCAGTATTTTAGGACTGTTGATGGGGTGCAGAAAACCCTGGCCAAGGCACCGGGTATAACACCGAACTGAGAGGGTGGCCAGAAATATGGTGCGAGCCCCTCACAACTCTGGCAGTAATCGCTCACTCTAACCGCAGCCAGCAGTGTGGACGTGCCGTCCGGGGAAGCCAAGCCCGGTGCTTTCCGACTTGGGCTACCTACTGACACCCAGCTGATCCCTGGCTGCCATGTTTCAGTACAGCACTAAGCATTCTCCAGTGGGGCTGAATGGTCGCACGGCAGGTAGTGCTGCTGCCTCGCAGACCCAGCGAGCCTCATTCCGTCCTGACCTCTATGAATCCGAATCAGAATCAGGTTTAATATCGCTGGCATATGTTGTGAAATGTGTTGTCTCTGTGGCAGCAGTAGAATGCAATACATTGTAGTAGAAAAAAATGTGAATCAAATGAAATATATATTAAATAGTTAAATTAAATAAATAGTGCAAAAATAGAAGTAAAAAAGTAGTGAGGTAGTGTTCATGGGTTCAATGTCCATTCAGAAATCAAATGGCAGAAGGGAAGAAGCTGTTCCTGAATCACTGAGTGTTTGTCTTCAGGATTCTGCACCTCCCTCCTGATGTTAGCAATGAGATCAAGGCATGACCCAGGTGATGGGGGTCTTTAATGATGGATGCCGCCTTTTTGAGGCATTGCTTCTTGCGGAGCCTAGTGCTCAGGACGGAGCTAACTAATTTTACAACTCTCTACTGCTTATTTCAATCCTGTGCAGTAAACCCACCCCACCCCACATCAGACAATGATGCAGCCAGTTAGAATGCTCTCCACTGTACATCTGTAGAAATTTGGAAGTGTTTTTTGGTGACATTCCAAATCTCCTCAAACTCCTAACGAAATGTTGTGCCTTCTGTATAGCTGCATCGATACGCTGGGTCCAGGTTAGATCCTTAGAGATGTTGACACCTAGGAACTTGAAATTGCTCACTCTTTCCACTTCCGATCCCTCTATGAGGACTGGTTGTGTTCCCTTGTTTTACCCTTCATGAAGTCCACAATCAGCACTTTGGACTTACTGACAATGAGTTCAAGGTTGTTGAGTGCAAAGTGCAAGCTGCAGAGGATTGTAAATCTAGTCAGCTCCATCACGGGCACTGGCCTACAAAGTACCCTGGACATCTTCAAGGAGCGGTGTCTCAGAAAGGCAGCGTCCAGTATTAAGGACCTCCAGCACCCAGGGCATGCTCTTTTCTCACTGTTACCATCAGGTAGGAGATACAGAAGCCTGAAGTCACACACTCAGCGATTCAGGAACAACTTCTTCCCCTCTGCCATCCGATTCCTAAATGGACATTGAACCCTTGGACACTACCTCACTTTTTTAATATATATTATTTCTGTTTGTTGATCAGTTTTTAATCTATTCAATATACTTATACTGTAATTGATATACTTATTTATTATTATTATTATTTTAGTTTTTTCTTCTTCTGTATTATGTATTGCATTGAACTGCTGCTGCTAAGTTAATAAATTTCACATCACATGCCAGTGATAATAAACCGGATTCTGATTCTGATCCTGTTGTTGCAACACCACTCAACGAGCTGATCTATCTCGCTACTGTACACCCTCTCATCACCATCTGGAATTCTGCCAACAATAGTTGTGCCATCAGCAAATTTCTAAATGGCATTTGAGCTGTGCCTAGCCACACAGCCATGAGTGTAGAAAGAGTAGAGCAGTGGGCTAAGCACACGTCCCTGAGGTGCGCCAGTGTCAGCGAAGCCCCTGTCTCACTCCTCCCTATCTCTCCTCTATACCGGCCATCTCCCCTCCCCGCTCCCATTCCTGATGAAGGGATTTCGACCCAAAACGTTGACAATTTCTTTCCCACCCCCCGGAGATTCTGCTCAACTGTTAGGTGAAAGCAGATTCACAGATTTGGTAAGTGGGATAGAAGACACTGATTATAAGTAAGCACGTTAACTATTTATTTACAACCAGTAAAACACCCAACCAAACATCTCAGTCGAACAAGTGCTCATCTAAGCCCCCAAGTTGCAAAACTATGTCACTAAACATTCAACCAACAGGTACTTATCTAAGTATGTGGGCGGGCCCTCCTTTCTACAGCACACTTCGGCCCTGGACCCAACCCACTCTGAAGGGGAGCATTATTGAAATAGTAGAGGCTCTCGCATGCCCCAGGTGTATGGAAATGGAAGCCGGTGCCTTGGCATGAAAGACCGTAAGACCATAAGGTTTAGGAGCAGAAGTAGGCCATTCGGCCCATCGAGTCTGCTCCACCATTCAATCATGGGCTGATCTTCTTCATCCAGTCATCCCCACTCCCTCCCCTGCTTTCACCCCACACCCTTTGATGCCCTAGCTAATCAAGAAACTATCTATCTCTGCCTTAAATACACCCAATGACTTGGCCTCCACAGCCTTGTGGCAACAAATTCCACAGATTTACCACCCTCTGACTAAAGTAATTTCTCCACATCTCAGTTCTAAAAGGACATCCTTCAATCCTGAAGTCATGCCCTCTCATCCTAGAATCGCCTACCATGGGAAATAACTGCCATATCTAATCTGTTCAGGCCTTTTAACATTTGGAATGTTTCTATGAGATCCCCCCTCACTCTCCTGAATTCCAGGGAATACAGCCCAAGAGCTGCCAGATGTTCCTCATACGGTAACCCTCTCATTCCTGGAATCATTCTCGTAAATCTTCTCTGAACCCTCTCCAATGTCAGTATATCCTTTTTAAAATAAGGAGCCCAAAACTGCACACAATACTCCAAGTGTGGTCTCACGAGTGCCTTATGGAGCCTCAGTGGGAGCTAATGGAAAGCCAGCTAATGAGAGAGAGCTGCCTTCGGCCCGATCAATGATGGAAGCGGCTTTCGATCGGCAGGTAAGTTAACCCTTCCCATTACTTCGACCCACTGAGTTCCTCCAGTGGACTGTTTATTGTTCCAGAAGTGTGAATAACTGCAAGGGGCGTACAAAGAAGAGAATTAAAGCACGTCTCTCTAACAGCATCTATGCATCGTTGTCGGGGAATAAGGTGCGCTTTTCAGCTGAGCTTCAGTCTTGTTAACGTCAGGGAAGGTAATGGTATGCTTGTGCACAGCAAGATCCCACCCATTGCAACGGAATAATGGTAAGATCATGTTTGGGAGTGGGATAAATATTATCCGGGTCAGCTCCTGGCTTTCCTCTGAGGCGGCAGGGGAGGGCTGGCCTAGGAAACACAGCTTGAGGGCAGTGCGTCCTGCCAGCAAAAGAAAGCAGGGTGCGGATGAGTTGCCCCTCTTCCCCTCAACCTCTGAGAGGGCTCCTTTACACGTCACATGGAAGATTATCAAAGGACTGTACTCGGGAGAGGAGGGAGAGAAGGAGATCTGTGGGTGGGCAACTGTGGTTGCTACTAGCAACCTACACTGCACTATTTCCTCTCAATTCCATTTTTTTCTCTGTGTTGCTTGCAAAAAAATACACACACACATTTAAGAGCAGCTGCAGGAGAAGGGAGGAGAGCGATGCCTTTTGTTTTAACCATTGAGACCCTCTGTTGGTCGGGGTCAACCATGGACGTTGCATCCCAGTTGTCTCTGTGGTATCCAAGCCAGCACAGTACGATATGGAGAGAAAGCTGTTGCCCGTGTAGCAGGCTCCCCCTCTCCAGGCAGCTGACGAATCCAAAGGAATGGCAGAGTCTCATACAGTTTAGCACTACCGGCATTGCAGGAGTTGCCAGTCAGCGTAGAACTCAGCCTTGGAAACTCCAGCTCCAGATTTTTCCCTCAGGGTTTGCTCCCAGAGCCTTCCCCATGAGTGGGTATAGCCATGAGGCAGCGGAGGTTCAAGATCAGAGTTTTCCTCTCCTAAATGTGTCATGGTCCCTTCTGGCAATCTCCCACCTGGCTATTTACCTCAGGAATTGGGCCTCAATGCCCTCGTTTAGTTTCCAATCGTTCCCAGGTTCCGCTAACTACACACACCTGCTTTCCATCAGAAAAATGCAGGATAAAGACCCTGTGATCACAACAAGGAGCTGCCAGTTCGTTGGTCGACTCTGGTGTGAGTAACCTTGTTTCATGGTTCTTAGGGCTGCCAGTTCTAAGTCTAGCATCTCTCCTGGATACTGATTCCACGCTCGCTACGTCCATAACGCCTCCCGAGTCTGTCTCCGTGCCCAGGTTCTGCACTTGGGTTTGCCCACCGCCTTGCTCGTGTAACAAGATGAGCTGCCAACCTGATGCACCATCAATAACTCTCTGAGACGTTCACCACACAACCACAGCTGCCTGAAGCAACTGGTTTTAAGGCACCAGTAACCCGTCTTTGCCCCTTCTCCTGTCAGCAGAAATGCTTCTGCCAAGCTTAGTAGCTAATGCACACCCAAAGGTCAGGAGATGGACTTGGTTGTCAGAGGCTATTTGAGCCGTACATCATTGGGAGCATTTAATAGATACTAAGAGCTTATCCCCATTACTCCACCTTAAAGAACCTTGTTAATTGTCCTCACTTATTTAATTCATTTCTAACTCACAGAGATGAGTGAATTGATTCACATCACAATCCTTAGGTTCAGTATCCTAACTACCCTCCTAGGTGGATTGGAAGCTCATTGGCTAACGTGCGTTCTCCCCTATTCCAGAACGTTCCTGTGTCCTCTCCCCACACCTGTGGCCAAAGCCGCTGCTCATTATCTACCAGGGAGCTGGAACTTTCCAGATGCTTCCCAAAGGCCCTCTTGGACCCGGTGGGATCAAGGGATGTGACGCAAAAAGCATTGTCCGTGGTTTCCTAATTAAACAACAACTTGTGAGGTTGCTGTAGGGTGAGGCAACGTGAAGATATTTAGCATGTGAAAATAAAACAGAAAACAAAGGAACTTCTTCCCCTTTCTTCCATGGCCCACTGTCCTCTCCTATCAGATTCCTCCTTCTTCAGCCCTTTACCTCTTCCACCTATCACCTCTCAGCTTCTTACTCCTCCCCCTCCCCCGCCCATGGCCTTTACCTCAGCACAATTAAATCCTTCTCTGTTGATTCCGCCGACATCCAAAGATCTCTCCATCCCTTCCTTGAACACATTCAGTGCTGATCAGGCAGAAAATTCCAAAGATTTTCCAGCCTTTTGATGAAGAGGTTTCTTACCTCCCTATGGCAAGGCCAGGCCTTACTTTGATAGTGTGAGTCCCTGTTCTGTTTGTGTAGGAATTGGTTTGTTATTGTCACATGTACCGTGGTGTGGTAAACTATGTGAATACCTGTCTGGACATGCCCCTCTGCTGACTGCTCCTGTGGCTCCTCCCACAGACCCCTGTATAAAGGCGATTGGAGGCACTGCTCCCCCCTCAGTCTCCAAGATGTCGTGGTCACGTTTGCAGCTAATAAAAGCCTATCTTTTGCCTCCCGTCTCCGAGAGTTATTGATGGCGCATCACCGGGATACAGTGAAAAGCTGGTCTTACACACTCTTCATACAGATCAGATCATTACACAATGCATTGAGGGAGAACAAGGGGAAACAGTAACAATGCCAATGAAAGTAGTGAATCCAAGTTTAATTGCAACATTTAAGTACATGGATGGGAAGGAGTGTGGAGGATTACCCTAGGTGCAGGTCGATGGAATAAATATATTCCTCTCCGCACCTTGAGCGGCAACCTTGCTTTAGCAATTATTTGCTTTTTACGAGGCCGAGTTGCTAGCTTGATGCTTGACCCAGCACGGATGGAAAGCGTGCTCGGAGCCGGCCGGATTCAAACCCGATACCACTCGCCTCGCTGATGTCACCGATGGAACTGGGCAGAATAATAGTTTGCACAAACTAGATGGGCCAGCTGGCCTGTTTCTGTGATGTAGTGCTCTATGACTCTATGAGGGGTGATTGATAAGTTTGTGGCCTAAGGTAGAAAGAGTTTTAGAAAACCTAGCACATTTATTTTTCAACATAGTCCCCTCCTACATGTACACACTTAGTCCAGCGGCAGTGGAGCATACGGATCATGGACCTCCAGAAAGTGTCCACAGCAGGGGTGATTAATAAGTTCGTGACCTATGGTAGAAGGAGATGAGTGATACAGCTCTCGTTACATGCACGTGCAATTCAACTCTATGCAGAAAGTTTGAAGTTAATAACTCATCTCCTTCTACCTTGGGCCACAAACTTATCAATCACCCCGATGAGTTATTAACTTCAAACTTTCTTCATAGAGTTGAACTGCATGTGTATGTAACGACAGCTGTATAACTCATCTCCTTTCTACCTTAGGCCATGAATCTATCAATCACCCCTGCTGTGGACACTTTCTGGAGGTCCAAAATCCGTATGCTCCACGGCCGCTGGACTAAGTGTGTAAATGTAGCAGGGACTATGTTGAAAAATAAATGTGCCAGGTTTTCTAAACTCAACTCCTTCTACCTCATGAACTTATCAATCACCCTCGTATAATAAAGTATAAAAGGTACTGAAAATTGCAGTCCAGATAAACAATAAAGTGCAAGATCATAATGATGTCGCTCGTGAGGCTGAGAGTACACTTTACCATAAAAGGTTCAAGAGTCTGATAACAGTGCGGTAGAAGCTATCCTTGAACCTGGTGGTACGTGCTTTCAGGCTTTTGATTCTTCGTCCCAATGGGAGAATGGCGAAGAGAGAATGTCCGGGGTGGTTTGGTGATTTTTCTGGCTGCTTCACTGAGGTAGCGAGAAGCAAAGACCATAAGGAGTCCATAAGGAGTAGGCTGGTTCCTGTGATGTGCTGAGTTGCGTTAAAAAAACTCTCCGCAGTTTCTTTTGTGCAGAGCAGTTTCCACACACTAAGCTGTCACGTGTCCGGCCAGAATGCTTTCTTTGGTGCATCAGTAAGAATTGGTTAGAGCCGACGGGCACGTGCCAAATCTCTTTAGCCTCCTGAGGAAGTAGAGGCATGGGTGAGCTTCCTTAGTCGTGGCATCAACATGGTTGGACCAGAGCAGATCACCAGTATTGTTCGATATAAATTTATTATCAAAGTACATATACTGTATCTGATAGGGTGTCCAGGGAGGGTTAACAACTCTGGTGAAGGGGCTTGTCGTGTCCATTCTGGGGCAGCTCACTCATCTTTAGAGTGGTGAATTTGTGGAATTTGTTGCCACGTGCAGCTGTGGGGGCCAGGTCGTTGGGTGTATTTAAGGCAGAGATTGATAGGTTCTTGATTGGTCGTGGCATCAAAGGTTACGGGGAGAAGGCCAAGAACTGGGGTCGAGGAGGAGATAGAAAACAGGATCAGCCATGATTGAATGGTGGAGCAGACTTGATGGGCCAGGTGGCCTAATTCTGCTCCCATGTCTCATGGTCTTATGGTCTTTGGTCCCCACCGGACTCTCAGCTCTCACCTGTGGCTCTAAATAGCTGTTTGCATGCGACAGCAGCAACACCCTGGTACACTTCTTCAAAGGGTGGGCTAAAACAGGGGAGGGTAGCTGGTGTCCTCATACCCTTGTGAGAGAGGGACATGCCTGTCCTAGCGCGGGAAATCAGCTCTGGCGGACTGGGTAGATGAGACCTACAGTGAGATCCAACGAGAGCGAAGAGCATGACGAGGCACAGACCATGACGTCATGGTCAGCCGGTGCAGCCCAGGAAGACCCCAGCTTGTGAGGCTCGTTCGTACCACTGGACCGGGACTTCTGAGATCAGGAGGGTGAAACTGGCCCAGTGCAACGGCTTTTGCACTTTAGATACCCTCCCGCACAGGTTTCCTGTCACCATCAGACACGACAGACACACCACATATACGTCACGAGATTCGTGCAGGCATTTACATGACAATAAGATAGAATTTATGAAAAACTAGAAGTAACAAATACTGACAAACAGCCAATGAGCAAAAGAAGACAAACCAAGCAAATAAGTTTTAAAAAGTAAATTAATTGGAAGCTGAGAGGTGTATAAGATGATGTGGGGCATTGATCATGTGGATAGCCAGAGGCTTCTTCCCAAGGCTAAAATGGCTAACACAAGGGGGGCATAGTTTTAAGATGCCTGGAAACAGGTACTGAGGGTAAGTCAGGGGTAAGTTTTTCACACAGAGAGTGGTGGTGGAAGTGGATACAATAGGATCTGTTAAGAGCCTCTTAGATAGGTACATGGAGCTTAGAAAAATAGGACTATGTGCTAGGGAAATCCTAGGCAGTCTCTAGAGTATGTTACAGGTTTGGCACAATATTATGGGCCGAAGGGCCTGTAATGTGCTGTAGATTTCTATGTTCTGTGTTTTATGTTTAACGATACCGAGAACATGAGTTGTACAGTCCTTGAAAGTGAGACAATAGGTTGTGGATTCAGTTCAGTGTTGAGTTGAGTGAAATTATCCACATTGGTTCACACCCAGGAACTTGAAAGCGCTCAACCTCAATGCCGTTGATGTAGACGGGTGCATGTGCAAAACCCCACCCCCCCCCTTTCAGAAGTCAATGACCAGCTCTTTTTTTCTGTTAACGTTACCAGGAGAAATCCTCCAAGAGGACCACAACCTCGACGTGGTTTGGAGGCTTGCGTACCTCAAAGACCTGGAGAGCTCTGCTGGCTGGAGTCAGGGCTTTATGCTTTGGGTCTGGGTAGGGTCAACCATGCCAAACAGGTCAAAGGGCGGAGGCCATACTAACGGTGGTCCACCGGTCCTCCAAGTTCGGGGGTTCAGCTCAGGGCTAACAACCCTGACTGGTCAAACAAAACTATTACGGAAACAGCAATGAGGAAACCTTCCTCATCTGAGCGTGATGGTATTCCTGAGCC
Organism: Hemitrygon akajei; assembly: GCF_048418815.1. Classification (NCBI taxonomy): domain Eukaryota; kingdom Metazoa; phylum Chordata; class Chondrichthyes; order Myliobatiformes; family Dasyatidae; genus Hemitrygon; species Hemitrygon akajei. Next base: position 6,735,437 of record NC_133154.1, read on the forward strand.
TCCACCCAGGGACTTGCATGACTGACAGTGGTGAAACCCGAGAGAAAGCTACTGAGACGATGAAGGAAGCCCTGAGCACCGCCAGAGATGGAGGACCTTCACTGCTGCCCTCAATACCAGCGGAGTAGCGGGCAGTAAGTACCAGGAGAAATAGCAGCCTTGTATCCACTGTGTCAAGTGTTGTTTCTAATACTTAACGATGGCACAGAAGGACGTGGTCTATGCTGGTTATGATGGAGAGTAAACACACTCCGTGCCTTGCCGTTCTGTTGTTGTTGCGCTGAGTGTACGCATTTCATTGACATAATGGGACCTAAACCAAGCTGGTGCACTCAGGCTGACTTTGCAATGCCTTTCCCGCCAAACATGGTGGAATATTCAACGTCCTTACTCATGGGGATGCATAAATGTGTACATATTGTCTGTATACCGTATTTAAGGGAGATACTTCTGTTTATTTTGTAACATGATTGTAACTACATTGTGGGCTACATCATATTCTAATTTATGTGTGGTCTCAATTTTGCGGGAAATTAAAGATGGTATGTTCTAGTGCCTTAAAAAAAAAAGGAGCTCTTTGCCCTCTGTGAAAGAGATCAGAGCAACCAGGAGCTCACACTGGACTAAAATAGTACGAAGCTATTATTGTGTTTTCTGGTAGCTATCTTTTTTGTAAAACTGGCAGTTCTCTTTCGCTAATTTTTCTAAGTTAGATTTTTGACGCATCTAATAAGCACCCTTGCACTGAAGTACGAAGCAACTCCAGCCATTTTTCCTTCTGTCATGACCCATGTATCTAACGCTAGTTCTCAGGGTTACAGTCCAATTATTCCCAATCCCCTATCCTCATTTATACCCGTGCAACCTATTCTCCCTTACACAAATCCATCTGCTCCCCTTTGATCAGGGTCAGGTTTATTATCACTGACATATGTTATGAAATAAGTTGTTTTGCAGCAGCAGGGCAGTGCAGCGAATAAAAACCACTACGATTTACAAAAGAAAATGCAAAAGAGGAATTTGTGAGGTAGTGTTCGTGGGTGATTGGATCATTCAGAAATCTGATGGCAGAAGTGAAGAAACTGTTCCTAAAACACTGAGTATCTCCTCTCTGATTATTCCTGCACAGAGCTGGCATAGCTCCACTGGGCCAAACGATCTCATTCCCTCCAGCGACCTTTTATGATTTGGACCAAAGTAGGTGAGAGAGCTGGTGGTGTAGTGGCATACACATCAGACTGCGAGGCGAGTGGTCCCGGGTTCGAATCCGGCCGGCTCCTTGCGCGCTTTCCATCCGTGCTGGACTGAGCATCAAGCTAGCAACTCAACAGACAAAAAATGCTAAAGAAACGGTGACGCTGCCACCCAGTGCAGCACGTGGCGTGGAAAGGAACAACACGGGTGTGAGGGCCGACCATATCGACCACGCGGCCCAGTGGTGTAGCAGTTAGCACAGCGATTGCCAATTGGGTATCAATTCCCATTTCTGTCCTGTAAGGAGTTTGCAGACTCTCACCATGACTGCATGGGTTCCCTCTGGGTGCTCTGGTTTCCATCGGGCAGTTGGTTGTTGATGCAAATGACTCATTTCACTGTATGCTTCAGTGTTTCGATGACATGTGACAAATAAAGCTGATCTTTATCTTCTATTGTTATTGCAACACCAGTCAATCTCAATCCCATGCCAACTAATTATGGCAAAGTGCGCAGCTTGCCTGCGGACAAACACTGGCTGATCCTTCAATACCCAGAACTCACAGCTGTGACCAGGCACTGGTCTGCTCAAATTCATTATCAAAGTACATATACATCACCATATACAACCCTGAGTTTAGTTTCCTTGCAGCTATTTACAGTGAATACAAGAAACACAATAGAATCAATGAAAGGACACGCCCAACAGAACAGGAAAACAACCAATCTACAAAAGACGACAAACTGTGCAAATCCAAAATGCAAAAAGAAACAAACAATGAATACCAAGAACATGAGGGTCATAAGTCGTGGGAACGGTTCAGTGATGGGACAAGTGAAGTTATCTCCTCTGGTTCAAGAGTGTGATGGTCGAGGGTGTGGTGAACTAGATACACCTGTCTGGGCTGCTCCTGTGGCTCCTCCCACAGACCCCTGCTGACTGCTCCTGTGGCTCCTCCCACTGACCCCTGCTGACTGCTCCTGTGGCTCCTCCCACTGACCCCCTGCTGACTGCTCCTGTGGCTCCTCCCACAGACCCCCTGCTGACTGCTCCTGTGGTTCCTCCCACAGACCCCTGCTGACTGCTCCTGTGGCTCCTCCCACAGACCCCTGCTGACTGCTCCTGTGGCTCCTCCCACAGACCCCCCGCTGACTGCTCCTGTGGCTCCTCCCACAGACCCACTGCTCCTGTGGCTCCTCCCACTGACCCCTGCTGACAGCTCCTGTGGCTCCTCCCACAGACCCCCCGCTGACAGCTCCTGTGGCTCCTCCCACAGACCCCTGCTGACTGCTCCTGTGGCTCCTCCCACAGACCCACTGCTGACTGCTCCTGTGGCTCCGCCCACAGACCCCTGCTGACTGCTCCTGTGGCTCCTCCCACTGACCCCTGCTGACTGCTCCTGTGGCTCCTCCCACTGACCCCTGCTGACTGCTCCTGTGGCTCCTCCCACAGACCCCCTGCTGACTGCTCCTGTGGCTCCTCCCACAGACCCCCCGCTGACTGCTCCTGTGGCTCCTCCCACTGACCCCTGCTGACTGCTCCTGTGGCTCCTCCCACAGACCCACTGCTCCTGTGGCTCCTCCCACTGACCCCCCGCTGACAGCTCCTGTGGCTCCTCCCACAGACCCCTGCTGACTGCTCCTGTGGCTCCTCCCACAGACCCACTGCTGACTGCTCCTGTGGCTCCGCCCACAGACCCCTGCTGACTGCTCCTGTGGCTCCTCCCACTGACCCCTGCTGACTGCTCCTGTGGCTCCTCCCACTGACCCCCTGCTGACTGCTCCTGTGGCTCCTCCCACAGACCCCCCGCTGACTGCTCCTGTGGCTCCTCCCACTGACCCCTGCTGACTGCTCCTGTGGCTCCTCCCACAGACCCACTGCTCCTGTGGCTCCTCCCACTGACCCCTGCTGACAGCTCCTGTGGCTCCTCCCACAGACCCACTGCTCCTGTGGCTCCTCCCACTGACCCACTGCTCCTGTGGCTCCTCCCACAGACCCACTGCTCCTGTGGCTCCTCCCACTGACCCCTGCTGACAGCTCCTGTGGCTCCTCCCACAGACCCACTGCTCCTGTGGCTCCTCCCACTGACCCACTGCTCCTGTGGCTCCTCCCACAGACCCACTGCTCCTGTGGCTCCTCCCACTGACCCACTGCTCCTGTGGCTCCTCCCACTGACCCCTGCTGACTGCTCCTGTGGCTCCTCCCACAGACCCCTGCTGACTGCTCCTGTGGCTCCTCCCACAGACCCCTGCTGACAGCTCCTGTGGCTCCTCCCACTGACCCACTGCTCCTGTGGCTCCTCCCACAGACCCCTGCTGACTGCTCCTGTGGCTCCTCCCACTGACCCCTGCTGACTGCTCCTGTGGCTCCTCCCACAGACCCACTGCTCCTGTGGCTCCTCCCACTGACCCCTGCTGACAGCTCCTGTGGCTCCTCCCACAGACCCACTGCTCCTGTGGCTCCTCCCACTGACCCACTGCTCCTGTGGCTCCTCCCACAGACCCACTGCTCCTGTGGCTCCTCCCACTGACCCACTGCTCCTGTGGCTCCTCCCACTGACCCCTGCTGACTGCTCCTGTGGCTCCTCCCACAGACCCCTGCTGACAGCTCCTGTGGCTCCTCCCACAGACCCACTGCTCCTGTGGCTCCTCCCACTGACCCACTGCTCCTGTGGCTCCTCCCACAGACCCCTGCTGACAGCTCCTGTGGCTCCTCCCACAGACCCACTGCTCCTGTGGCTCCTCCCACAGACCCACTGCTCCTGTGGCTCCTCCCACTGACCCACTGCTCCTGTGGCTCCTCCCACAGACCCCTGCTGACAGCTCCTGTGGCTCCTCCCACTGACCCCTGCTGACTGCTCCTGTGGCTCCTCCCACAGACCCCTGCTGACAGCTCCTGTGGCTCCTCCCACTGACCCCTGCTGACTGCTCCTGTGGCTCCTCCCACAGACCCCCTGCTGACAGCTCCTGTGGCTCCTCCCACAGACCCACTGCTGACTGCTCCTGTGGCTCCTCCCACAGACCCCCCGCTGACTGCTCCTGTGGCTCCTCCCACAGACCCCCCGCTGACAGCTCCTGTGGCTCCTCCCACAGACCCCTGCTGACTGCTCCTGTGGCTCCTCCCACAGACCCACTGCTGACTGCTCCTGTGGCTCCGCCCACAGACCCCTGCTGACTGCTCCTGTGGCTCCTCCCACTGACCCCTGCTGACTGCTCCTGTGGCTCCTCCCACTGACCCCTGCTGACTGCTCCTGTGGCTCCTCCCACAGACCCCCTGCTGACTGCTCCTGTGGCTCCTCCCACAGACCCCCCGCTGACTGCTCCTGTGGCTCCTCCCACTGACCCCTGCTGACTGCTCCTGTGGCTCCTCCCACAGACCCACTGCTCCTGTGGCTCCTCCCACTGACCCCTGCTGACTGCTCCTGTGGCTCCTCCCACAGACCCCTGCTGACAGCTCCTGTGGCTCCTCCCACAGACCCACTGCTCCTGTGGCTCCTCCCACAGACCCACTGCTCCTGTGGCTCCTCCCACTGACCCACTGCTCCTGTGGCTCCTCCCACAGACCCCTGCTGACTGCTCCTGTGGCTCCTCCCACTGACCCCTGCTGACTGCTCCTGTGGCTCCTCCCACAGACCCACTGCTCCTGTGGCTCCTCCCACTGACCCCTGCTGACAGCTCCTGTGGCTCCTCCCACAGACCCACTGCTCCTGTGGCTCCTCCCACTGACCCACTGCTCCTGTGGCTCCTCCCACAGACCCACTGCTCCTGTGGCTCCTCCCACTGACCCACTGCTCCTGTGGCTCCTCCCACTGACCCCTGCTGACTGCTCCTGTGGCTCCTCCCACAGACCCCTGCTGACAGCTCCTGTGGCTCCTCCCACAGACCCACTGCTCCTGTGGCTCCTCCCACAGACCCCTGCTGACAGCTCCTGTGGCTCCTCCCACAGACCCACTGCTCCTGTGGCTCCTCCCACTGACCCCTGCTGACTGCTCCTGTGGCTCCTCCCACTGACCCCTGCTGACTGCTCCTGTGGCTCCTCCCACAGACCCCCTGCTGACTGCTCCTGTGGCTCCTCCCACTGACCCCTGCTGACTGCTCCTGTGGCTCCTCCCACAGACCCCTGCTGACAGCTCCTGTGGCTCCTCCCACAGACCCACTGCTCCTGTGGCTCCTCCCACTGACCCACTGCTCCTGTGGCTCCTCCCACAGACCCCTGCTGACAGCTCCTGTGGCTCCTCCCACAGACCCACTGCTCCTGTGGCTCCTCCCACAGACCCACTGCTCCTGTGGCTCCTCCCACTGACCCACTGCTCCTGTGGCTCCTCCCACAGACCCACTGCTCCTGTGGCTCCTCCCACAGACCCACTGCTCCTGTGGCTCCTCCCACAGACCCCCTGCTGACTGCTCCTGTGGCTCCTCCCACAGACCCCCTGCTGACAGCTCCTGTGGCTCCTCCCACAGACCCACTGCTGACTGCTCCTGTGGCTCCTCCCACAGACCCCCCGCTGACTGCTCCTGTGGCTCCTCCCACTGACCCCTGCTGACTGCTCCTGTGGCTCCTCCCACAGACCCACTGCTCCTGTGGCTTCTCCCACTGACCCCTGCTGACAGCTCCTGTGGCTCCTCCCACAGACCCCCTGCTGACTGCTCCTGTGGCTCCTCCCACAGACCCACTGCTCCTGTGGCTCCTCCCACTGACCCCTGCTGACTGCTCCTGTGGCTCCTCCCACAGACCCCTGCTGACAGCTCCTGTGACTCCTCCCACAGACCCCCTGCTGACTGCTCCTGTGGCTCCTCCCACAGACCCCCTGCTGACTGTTCCTGTGGCTCCTCCCACAGACCCCTGCTGACTGCTCCTGTGGCTCCTCCCACAGACCCCCTGCTGACTGTTCCTGTGGCTCCTCCCACTGACCCCTGCTGACTGCTCCTGTGGCTCCTCCCACTGACCCCTGCTGACTGCTCCTGTGGCTCCTCCCACAGACCCCTGCTGACTGCTCCTGTGGCTCCTCCCACTGACCCCTGCTGACTGCTCCTGTGGCTCCTCCCACAGACCCCCTGCTGACTCCTCCCACAGACCCCTGCTGACTGCTCCTGTGGCTCCTCCCACTGACCCCCGCTGACTGCTCCTGTGGCTCCTCCCACAGACCCCTGCTGACTCCTCCTGTGGCTCCTCCCACTGACCCCTGCTGACTGCTCCTGTGGCTCCTCCCACTGACCCCTGCTGACTGCTCCTGTGGCTCCTCCCACAGACCCCCTGCTGACTCCTCCCACAGACCCCTGCTGACTGCTCCTGTGGCTCCTCCCACTGACCCCCGCTGACTGCTCCTGTGGCTCCTCCCACAGACCCCTGCTGACTCCTCCTGTGGCTCCTCCCACTGACCCCTGCTGACTGCTCCTGTGGCTCCTCCCACAGACCCCTGCTGACTGCTCCTCTGGCTCCTCCCACAGACCCCTGCTGACTGCTCCTGTGGCTCCTCCCACTGACCCCTGCTGACTCCTCCTGTGGCTCCTCCCACTGACCCCTGCTGACTGCTCCTGTGGCTCCTCCCACAGACCCCTGCTGACTGCTCCTCTGGCTCCTCCCACAGACCCCTGCTGACTGCTCCTGTGGCTCCTCCCACTGACCCCTGCTGACTCCTCCTGTGGCTCCTCCCACTGACCCCTGCTGACTGCTCCTGTGGCTCCTCCCACAGACCCCTGCTACAGCTCCTGTGGCTCCTCCCACAGACCCCCTGCTGACTGCTCCTGTGGCTCCTCCCACAGACCCCTGCTGACTGCTCCTGTGGCTCCTCCCACTGACCCCCGCTGACTGCTCCTGTGGCTCCTCCCACAGACCCCTGCTGACTCCTCCTGTGGCTCCTCCCACTGACCCCTGCTGACTGCTCCTGTGGCTCCTCCCACAGACCCCTGCTGACAGCTCCTGTGGCTCCTCCCACAGACCCCTGCTGACTCCTCCCACTGACCCCTGCTGACTGCTCCTGTGGCTCCTCCCACTGACCCCCTGCTGACTGCTCCTGTGGCTCCTCCCACAGACCCACTGCTCCTGTGGCTCCTCCCACTGACCCCCTGCTGACTGCTCCTGTGGCTCCTCCCACAGACCCCTGCTGACTGCTCCTGTGGCTCCTCCCACAGACCCCTGCTGACTGCTCCTGTGGCTCCTCCCACAGACCCCCGCTGACTGCTCCTGTGGCTCCTCCCACTGACCCCTGCTGACTGCTCCTGTGTCTCCTCCCACTGACCCCTGCTGACTGCTCCTGTGGCTCCTCCCACAGACCCCCCGCTGACTGCTCCTGTGGCTTCTCCCACAGACCCCTGCTGACTGCTCCTGTGGCTCCTCCCACAGACCCCCCCCCCCCGCTGACAGCTCCTGTGACTCCTCCCACAGAGCCCCGCTGACTGCTCCTCTGGCTCCTCCCACAGACCCCCTGCTGACTGCTCCTGTGGCTCCTCCCACAGACCCCTGTCTGACTGCTCCTGTGGTTCCTCCCACAGACCCCCCGCTGACTGCTCCTGTGGCTCCTCCCACAGACCCCTGCTGACTGCTCCTGTGGCTCCTCCCACTGACCCCTGCTGACTCCTCCTGTGGCTCCTCCCACTGACCCCTGCTGACTCCTCCTGTGGCTCCTCCCACTGACCCCTGCTGACTGCTCCTGTGGCTCCTCCCACAGACCCCTGCTGACTCCTCCCACAGACCCCTGCTGACTGCTCCTGTGGCTCCTCCCACTGACCCCTGCTGACTGCTCCTGTGGCTCCTCCCACAGACCCCTGCTGACTGCTCCTGTGGCTCCTCCCACTGACCCCTGCTGACTCCTCCTGTGGCTCCTCCCACTGACCCCTGCTGACTCCTCCTGTGGCTCCTCCCACTGACCCCTGCTGACTGCTCCTGTGGCTCCTCCCACAGACCCCTGCTGACTCCTCCTGTGGCTCCTCCCACAGACCCCTGCTGACTCCTCCCACAGACCCCTGCTGACTCCTCCCACAGACCCCTGCTGACTGCTCCTGTGACTCCTCCCACAGACCCCTGCTGACTGCTCCTGTGGCTCCTCCCACAGACCCCTGCTGACTGCTCCTGTGGCTCCTCCCACAGACCCCCTGCTGACTGCTCCTGTGGCTCCTCCCACAGACCCACTGCTCCTGTGGCTCCTCCCACAGACCCCTGTATAAAGGCGACTGTGACCTGTTGCCCTGCCTCATTCCCCAGGATGTAGTGTTGTTCATTCTTCCAGTCAATAAAAGCCGATACCTCGCTTCCTACGTCTCAGCGTGAGTTATTGATGGTGCATCAGAGGGGTAACAACTGTTCCTGAACCTCTGAGTCCTGAGGCTCCTGTACCACCTTCTTGATGGCAGCAGTGAGAACAGAGCATGGCCTGGATGGTGGGGGTCCTTGATTATGGATGCTGCTCTCCTGCAACAATGCCTGTTGGTGGCGTAATGGCATCAGTACTGGGCTTCGGAGTTAAGGCTCCCAAGTTCGAATCCGGCCGGCTCCCTTGCACGCCTTCCATCCGCGTTGGGTTGAGCGTCGAGCTAGAAACTCGGCATGTAAAAACAAGAAAGCCTGCAACAACAAAAAAAACGGCGTCCCGATGACTCCACTTGGAGTTAAGGGCTTTCTTCTTCTTTCCTGCAACAGCACTCCGTGTAGACGTGTTCAATGGTGCGGAGGGCTTTGCCCGTGATGGACTCTCTGCACCACATCCACTACTTTTTTTGTGGACCTCTCTATTCAAGGGATTTGGAGCTTCCAGACCAGGCCATGATGCAACCAGTCAATACACTCTCCACCACACATCTATGGAAATTCGTCAAAGTTTTAAATGAAATACCAAATCTTCGCAAACTTCTAAGAAGTTGTGACTGAGGAGAACGAAGAGGCAAGCTGTGAGCCTGCACCGGGAGGGAGTATAGGTGAAGGAAAGTATAAGGAGGGATGTCAGAGGTATGTGTTCTACTTAGAGAGTGGTGGTGCATGGAACACCCTGCCAGGGTGGAGGCAGAGGCAGACACATTAGGGACACTTAAGAGACTCGTAGATAGGGAAATGGATGAAAATAAAATGGAGGGCTACGTGGGAGGGAAAAGTTAAATTAAAACTAAGGTATGTTTAAAGGACGGCACAACATTGTGGGCTGAAGGGCCTGTACTGTGTTGTTATGTTCTATATTCAATGTTCTATCTCCCCCTAGCTGAACAGAAGCAAAACAATGCAGTAGTTCAAGATCTGAAATAAAAGGAGAAATGCTAGAAGTTCTCACCCATCCTGCCGTCTATGGGAAGGGAAGGAGCCTGCACTTACTTCTGTTACATCTGACCCCGAGCTGTGACCACCGCAGGACTTGACCAGCAAGCAAACTTTACCAACACTCACTGTCCACCAAACTGCCTTTTCCAAAAGCTCCCTACTGGAGAGTGCTAACGAGCTGCTAAAACAAACACACCACACCGTCTTAAAAGTTTCTACCCCCCAGTCAGTTAATCTGATCAACCATTCCAGTAAGCCCCCCACACCCCCCCCCCCCATCACTGCACATCGAAACACTTTAAGCAGCTTTTTATAATGTTATTTACATTGTAAATACATGCTGGCGTTTATGCACATTTTTTCCATTTAACCTGTAACTTTATTTTTAAATACTGCAATTCTTTACTCTTTATCATTGTTAAATGTTTTTTCATCGCTTGTCGCGCCCTAACCAACACACTACAGTAAATTTGTAATACACGAAACGTATACGGTGAATGAAGTCGATCAGCCCTTTTATTTCTGTCACTGACTTATCTTCCAATCTCGTGCCATGCTCTTTGTATTCAGAAGGTGGCAGAAGAACTCTGCACTAAAATCGGCTTTTGGGCTGAGCAGACAAATGGGGAACATTCACAGTTAGATCTGTGGGTTGACTTGATAAATAATAAATAGTTCTGAACTCTTGTGCTAACCCTTGGAAAGAGGTGCCTCATTCCCTTACCGAATGGTTTCTCATTCAGATCAAAGCTAAAAAAAAGGATTGGGACCAGGTAAGCTAAATCATTGCCTTTGCAGCTAATGAGACACCAGAATCCATGGACAGCCAGAGCCTGCCTCCCACTCACGGGCTGAACACGGATCGCCCATTTTCCCTCTGACTCGCTGAGTTTCTCCAGCAGTTGAGGGCACCCTCAGGTTGGAGGAGCAACGCCTCATATTCAATGTATCCAACGTATAATTCTCCGTAACTTCCGCCGCCACCTCCGACAGATCCCACTACAAAGCACATCTTCCCCTCCCCTCCTTCTGCTTTCCGCGGGGATCGCTCCCTACGCGACTCCCTTGTCCACTCATCCCCCCCCCCCCCCCCCATCCCTTCCCACCGATCTCCCTCCTGGCACTTATCCTTGTAAGTGGAACAAGTGCTACACCTGCCCTTACACTTCCTCCCTCACCACCATTCAGGGTCCCAGACAGTCCTTCCAGGTGAGGCGACACTTCACCTGTGAGTCGGCTGGTGTGGTACACTGCGTCCGGTGCTCCCGGTGTGGCATTTTATATATTGGTGAGACCCGACGCAGACTGGGAGACTGTTTCGCTGAACACCTGTGCTCTATCTGCCAGAGAAAGCAGGATCTCCCAGTGGCCACACATTTTAATTCCACGTCCCATTCCCATTCTGATATGTCTATCCATGGCCTCCTCTACTGTCAAGATGAAGCCACACTCAGGTCGGAGGAACAACACCTTATATTCTGTCTGGGTAGCCACCAACCTGATGGCATGAACATTGATTTCTCTAACTTCTGTTAATGCCCCTCCTCCCCTTCTTAGGCCATTCCTGACATATTTAGTTGTTTGTTTTTTTTCTCTCTCTCTGCCCATCACTCTGCCTGTTCTCCATCTCACTCTGGTGCTCCCCTCCCCCTTTCTTTCTCCCTAGGCCTCCCGTCCCATGATCCTTTCCCTTCTCCAGCTCTGTATCACTTTCGCCAATTACTTTTCTGGCTCTCAGCTTCACCCCACCCCCTCCAGTCTTCTCCTATCATTTCACATCCCCCCCCCCCCCAACTTTCAAATCTCTTACTGTCTTTTCTTTCAGTTAGTCCTGACAAAGGGTCTCGGCCCGAAATATCAACAGTGCTTCTTCCTATAGATGCTGCCTGGCCTGCTGTGTTCCACCAGCATTTTGTGTGTGTTGCTTGAATTTCCTCGTAAATGCCTCATATTCCGTTTAGGTAACTCTCCAGCCTGATAGCATGACACCAGTTTTGACTAACTTCCAGTAATTTCCCCCCTCCCCCTTCCCTCTTCTTCCATTCCCCACTCTAGCTCCCTTCTTACCTCTTCTCTTCTCCTCACCTGCCCCTGCTGCCCCTCCTCCTTCCCTTTCTCCCATGCTCCACTCTCTTCTCTTGTCAGATTCCTCCTTCTGCCCATCTCCTCCCAGCTTCTCACTCCTCACTTCTCAACTTCTCACAAAAAGAAGTATGACAGAGCTAAGGTGAGTGGGAAGACAGATGATTGGGAAATTTTTAAGGAACAACAGAACTTAACTAAAAAGGCAATACGAGGAGAAAAAATGAGGTACGAATGCAAGCTAGCCAGGAATATAAAGGAGGATAGCAAAAGCTTTTTTAGGTATGTGAAGAGAAAGAAGATAGTTAAGAACAATGTTGGGCCCTTGAAGAATGAATTGGGTGAAATTGTTATGGGAAACAGAGAAATGGCATAAGAATTTAATAAGTACTTTAGATCTGTCTTCATTAGGGAAGACACAAGCAATCTCCCAGATGTATGGATGGACCAAGGACATAGGGTAACAGAGGAAATGAAACAGATTGACATTAGGAAGGAAACGGTGATGAGTAGACTGATGGGACTGAAGGCTAACAAATCCCCAGGTCCAGATGGTCTGCATCCTAGGGTACTAAAGGAGGTGGCTCTGGAAATTGCGGATGCATTGGTAATCATTTTCCAATGTTCCTTAGATTCAGGAGCAGTTCCTGAGGGTTGAAGAATGGCTAATGTTATCCCACTTTTTAAGAAAGGAGGGAGGGAGAAAACAGAGAACTATCGTCCTGTCAGCCTAACATCAGTAGTGGGGAAGATGCTAGAGTCCATTATTAAAGACGAAATAGTGGCATATCTAGATAGCAGTGATAGGATTGGGCCGAGCCAGCATGGATTTACCAAGGGCAAATCATGCTTGACTAATCTATTAGCGTTTTCGAGGATGTAACCAGGAAGTTAGACAAGGGAGATCCAGTGGATGTAGTGTACCTCGATTTTCAGAAGGCATTTGATAAGGTCCCACATAGGAGATTGGTGGGTAAAATCAGAGCTCATGGCATTGGGGGGGAAGATAGAAAACTGGTTGGCAGATAGAAAGCAAAGGGTAGCGGTGAATGGGTGTTTCTCGGAATGGCAGGTGGTGACTAGTGGGGTGCCACAGGGCTCAGTATTGGGACCACAGCTGTTTACGATTTACATCAGCGATTTAGATGAAGGCATTGAGAATAACATCAGCAAGTTTGCTGATGATACTAAGCTGGGTGGCAGTGTGACATGTGATGAAGATGTTAGGAGAATTCAGGGTGACTTGGATAGGCTGAGTGAGTGGGCAGATACTTGGCAGATGACGTTTAATGTGAATAAGTGTGAGGTTATCCACTTTGGAAGTAAGAACAGGAAGGCAGATTATTATCTGAATGGTGTAGAGTTAGGTAAGGGAGAAATACAAAGAGATCTAGGAGTCCTTGTTTATCAGTCACTGAAGGTGAATGAGCAAGTGCAGCAGGCAGTGAAGAAGGCTAATGGAATGTTGGCCTTTATTACAAAGGGAATTGAGTACAAGAGCAAGGAAATCCTTTTGCATTTGTACAGGGCCCTGGTGAGACCACACCTGGAGTATTGTGTACAGTTTTGGTCTCCAGGGTTAAGGAAGGACATCCTGGCTGTAGAGGAAGTGCAGCGTAGATTCACAAGGTTAATTCCTGGGATGTCCAGACTGTCTTACACAGAGAGGTTAGAGAGACTGGGATTAAGATGTACACGCTGGAATTAAGGAGATTGAGAGGGGATCTGATTGCAACACATAAGATTATTAAGGGATTGGACAAGATAGAGGCAGGAAATATGTTCCAGATGCTGGGAGAGTCCAGTACCAGAGGGCATGGTTTGAGAATAAGGGGTAGGTCATTTAGGACAGAGTTAAGGGAAAACTTCTTCTTCCTGCGAGTTGTGGGGGTCTAGAATGCACTGCCTCGGAAGGCAGTGGAGGCCAATTCTCTGGATGCTTTCAAGAAGGAGCTAGATAGGTATCTTATGGATAGGGGAATCAAGGGATATGGGGACAAGGCAGGAACCGGGTATTGATAGTAGATGATCAGCCATGATCTCAGAATGGCGGTGCAGGCTTGAAGGGCCGAATGGTCTACTTCTGCACCTATTGTCTATTGTCCATTCCACCCATCTACCTTCCCCCCTCACCTGGCTTCACCTATCACCTTCTAGCTTGTTCTCCTTCCCCTCCCCCACCTTCTTATTCTGGCTTCTTCTCCCGTCCTTTTTCCAGTCCTGATGAAGGGTCTCGGCCCAAAACGTTGTGCTGTTTACTCTTTTCTGTAGGTACTGCCTGGCCTGCTGAGTTCCTCCAGCATTTTGTCTGTGTGTCTCCACCAGTAGTTTGCGTACTGCTCCGGATTCTGGCCTCTGCATTCTCTTGTGTCTCTTCTGAGGAGCGCACACTGCTCTCCAGTTACCTCTGTGGGTTAACTTGATGGAGAAAAGTATTGAGCTAGGAAGTTAGGAGAGGCTCTTTCCCTTTCTAGATCATTTCTCATTCAAGGAAGAGTCGAAGATGGTGCCAGCAAACCATGTGACTAAAGGCGTGGTCCCCAACCACCAGGCCGCAAAGCATGTGCTACAGGGCTGCGAGGAAACTATGATTTGGCGATATGAAGCAATATGAGTCAGCTGCAGCTGGTTGGGGACCGCTACTTCAGACGGTTCACGAAACTATTTCTTTCACTTCTTTTATGTCTTCTTCTTTCAAATTTGAATCTGCTGCTACTGGAGCCCGTTAACTACATTTTGATGGTGTGCTTTCGGGCCGAATGAGTGATCTGGTACTTTGCTGTCTCTGAGGGAGCTCGGTAAGGTTCTGAGTGAAGCCTCTGGCCTGGAGGCGGGGCACGAGTCCGTGATCAACTCCATTTCTCGCTGACCTCACTGATTGAAGTGTCAAGGAAGATTGAAATCTAGGAGGACGAGTGCGGAAGGTGTGTGCGTGCAGTGCCCTCTGCCCGCGCTCATTCGCTCTCTCTCTCTCCCTCTCGCTCGATGGTGCCAGAGTCTTGGGTCTTAAGGTTGAATTGAAGTAGCTTGTGGATCCCACTCTCTGGGTCACGTTACGAAGGAAATGAGGCCTGGCCACGAGGAAAGCACGGCATTCCCACCGCCACGCATGAAGTAGCGTTATTCTGAGCTGTTCCTAAGGTGCCACGGTAACGTAGTGGTTAGTGTGATGTTATTGCAGCTAGGCCATCGGAGGTCGGAGTTCAGTCCCAGTGTCCTCTGTAAGGAGTCTCTGTACGTGGAATGTGTATGTTTTCTCCGGGTGCTCCGGTTTCCTCTCTCAATCGAAAGACGTATCAGTTCATAGGTTAATTGGTCATAGCGAATTGTCCCTTGGTTAGGTTAGGGTTAAATCGGGGTTGGCTGGTGGAGAGGCTCAAAGTGGTGGGAGGGCAAGTGCAAGATCAGACCCGAGGACCTGGAGGAAGTTGCTGCTGGCCGTAACACTTGGCGACAGCTGTGTAGGGACGGGGTTCGTATTCTGGAGATGGAAAGAACAACCAGAAGACAGCAGAAGAGAGCCAGGAGAAATGCAGTCATGGTCGCCACCACTACCACATGTCCCACTTGCAATAGAACTTGTGGGTCCAGGATAGGACTGTATAGTCATCAAAGATCTCACTGTTAAAGGAGTGGACATCGTCATCGGATTCCGATGCACAACCGAAGAAGAAGGTGGGAGGACCTATTCCACACTGTACCTCTAAATTAAATAATTAACACAACGTAAAAAAAACACTGAATACACTCAACATCACAAATGTTAAACTAGGCCTGAACATAAATTCACTGCAAAGTTTCCTTCTGGCTCATTGTGCCTTCCCCTGCCGAACAGACATTACTTGATGATGTTTATAACGACGCACTCTTGCTTGTGTACATTCGAAGGGAACACTTAAAATCAAAATACAGTGTTAGTCCTGCACCGTGCTCAGAAAAGTAATTCACGAAAGAAGATCTCACACCTCCAACCAGAAGTGCACCAGCCATTGTGTGGGATACGGACAAGCAAGCCTGATGGAGCCAGACATTTATTTCTGTAGTGCTTTGCGACATCTTGTTATGTTTGTGAACAATGAAATACCTCTTTGCAATCTGTTCAATGTTGTACAGTGTAGTCACTGCTCCCTGAACTGATGTTGATTGAACCAGTGAGTTTAAACCCTCCCCGAGACCACGAGTGCCCCACAGGGATGTAGGCCCTGGTCCCACTGAGATTTGGGCCCTTCATCTTGATGGGAAATCTCCCAGAACCAATAAACACGAGAAAGTAGATTGCTGGAAATCCAAAATGCTGGAGAAGCTTAGCAGGTGGAAACAAATAGTCAGCATTTCAGGCCGAGACCCTTCTTCAGGACTGAGAAGGAAGGGGGAAGATGCCAGAGTAAAAAGGTGGGGTGGCTGAGTGGGAGGAGGATAGCTAGAAGGTGATAGGTGAAGCCAGGTGGACGGGGAAGGTCAACGATTGGAGAGGAAGGAATCTGATAGGAGAGGAGAGTGGACCATGGGAGAAAGGGAAGGAGGAGGGGCACCAGGGAAGGTGATAGGCAGGTGAGAAGGCGTAAAAGGTCAGAGTAAGGAATAGAGGAAGGGGGAGTGAAATTTGTTTTCCAGAAGGCAAAATCAATATTCAGGAGGCTACCCATACAGAATATAAAACATTGCTCCTCAACCCTAAGGACAGCCTCATCTTGAACAGGAACGGGAATCAGAATTAAAATGTTTGGCCACTGGGAAGTCCCGGATGCAGCAGATGGCGCTCGATGAAGCTGTCCCCCAATTTACGACGGGTCTCACCAATGGAGGCCTCACTGGGAGCACCAGACGTCATAGACAACCCCAGCAGACTCGCAGGTGAAGAGTTGCCTCACCTGGAAGGACTGTTTGGGGCCCTGAATGGAGGCAGGGAGGAGGTGTATGGTCGGTTAAGCTGCTTGCGGGGATAAGTGCCAGGAGGGAATAATCAGGAACACGAGAAAATCTGCAGATGCTGGAAATCCAGAGCAACACACACAAAATGCTTTAGGAACTCAGCAGGCCAGGCAGCATCTAAGGAAAAGAGTCAAAAGTCGATGTCTTGGGCTGAGACCCAAGCTTATCATTATTCCGTCCCAAAATGCTGGAAGAGCTCAGTGGGACTCCAAGCATCCCTCCAGGCACTTATCCCTACAAGCGTGTTGCATAGATGCTGCCTGGCCCACTGAGTTCTTCCAGCATTTTGGGAGGGAATAATGACAGGCTTGGACTGAGTCAACATGAATTAATGAACGGGTTGACACTTCTGACGTATCCATTGGAATTCCTTGAGACTGTAAATAGCAGAGAGGATGAGGGGCACCCAATGGTCTTTCAGGAGGCCTTTCATAAGGTGCCACACAAGAGGCTGTTAAGCAAGATTATAGCACCCGCGATTAGAGCTAACGTTGACGTGGATCAATGACCTGTCAGCAGAGAGTAAACAAGTAACTATAAACCAATTAGCCTGACCCCAGTAGAAGAGAAGCTGATGTAATATATTATTGAGGAAATAGTATCTCGACACTTAGAACATAATGACAGGTTTGGACAGAATAAAGGGATCATTTTCAATTGGGAGGCTATGATGATGGGGTCTTGCAGGTCGATGCTCAGGCCCCAGCAATTCACAGTCATTGACTGGATGAGGACAGAAAGTGTAACCTAAACTCAGTGGCCACTTTATTCTATACCTACTGTACCTAATAAAGTGCCACTGAGTGTACGTTCATGGTCTTCTGCTTCTGTAGCCCACCAACTTTCAAGGTTCGACATGTGGTACGTTCAGAGATGCTCTTCTGCACACCACTATTTGTAACGTGTGGTTACTTGAGTTACTGTCATCTTCCTGTCAGCTTGAACCAGTCTGGCCATTCACCTCTGACCTCTCTCATTAATGAGACCTTTTCATGCACAAAACTGTCGCTCATTAGATGTTTTTTTGTATTTTGCATCATTCTTTGTAAACTCTCGAGACTGTTGTGCTTGAAAATCTGAGATACTCAAACCACCCCATCTGGCACCAACAATCATTCCACAAAGTCACTTAGATCACATTCCTTTCCCATTCTGATGTTTGGATTGATCAACAACTGAACCTCTTGACCATGTCTGCATGCTTTTATGCATTGAGCTGCTGCCACATGATTAGCTGATTAGATATTTGCATTAATTCCTTTGTATTATTAAGGATCCCACCCATCCATCTAACATCCTCTTTGACTTTCTACCTTCAGGCAGGAGACTCTGATGCATAAAGTCAAGGACGATCAGGATTGGAAACAGTCTTCTGAACTCCCTGCCGCATTGCATTTGCAGTGTCACTGTTCTGTACCCTACAATATTTAATTTATGCACTTTAGTTTGTTTATTTATGCATAATTCATCTGTAGATTACATTCTTACTTTCATAAGTTATAGTGTGTTGTATGTGTGTTATATGTACAACTATAGTCTAGAGAAATGTTTGGCATTTGGCGGTATACAGGTACGTAGTTAAATGACCATAAACGTGACTTGATCTGAACAAGCAGGTGTTATGGGTGTACCTAATGAAGTGGCCACTGAACATACGCAGGAATACTAATGGTAGGCTAGAGGGTTTGTGTAGCATGAGGAAGGCGCTAAGTGACTTCAACAAGATACTGGCAAGTGAGCAAGGGCACAGCGGATGAATTGTAATGTGGAAAAATGTGAGGTCATCCACTTTCTAAAAGAGGAGAAGTGTACTGTCATTTTGTAAATGGTGAGAGATTGGAAGGTGTTACCCAGTGGAGCTTGGTATCCACTGACAAGGATCACTGAAAGTTAATACTGATAAAGCAAGCAGTTAAGAAGGCAGATTGTGTGTTGGCCTTTTGTGCGGGCAGCACGGTGGCGTAATATTTCACAGTGCCAGCGACAGGGTTTCAATTCTTGCCACTGTCTGTAAGGAGTTTGTACATTCTCCCCGTGACCACGTGGGTTTCTTCCGGGCGCTCCGGTTTCCTCCCATAGACCAAAGCTGTTCTGGTTAGTAGGTCAGTTGGTCACTGTAAATTTCCCTGTGATGAAGGGGCTTGTTGTGTTAATTCTGGGGCAATTCACTGGTCTTTGGTCCCCACCGGGCACTTAGCTCTCGCTTGTGGCTCTGAGCAGCTGCCCCCCCACCCCCGATACAGAACTCCAACAGGCAGCCTAAACCAGGCGAGGGTCACTCCAGCTGCCTCACACCCTCTGTGAGATAGGGTCACGCAGGTCCTAGCTGTATGGGTCAGAGTTAGTGAACTGTGGGCATGCCATTTTGGCGCCAGAAGTGCATTGACATTTGTGGGCTGCCCACAATCCTCACCGATTTGATTTGACACAAATTTTGCTTTTTTTTTTGCCTACTTCGATGTACAGGTGACAGATAAAGCTGATCTAGTCTAGACAACAGACCATGGAACAGCAGAGCAGGATGAGGTGCTGGGTTCGGGTTAGTAATGCTGGAGAAACTCGGCAGCATCTATAGAAATTAATAAACAGTTGACGTTTCGGGCTGAGACCATTCTTCAGGACTGAGAAGATGCCAGAATAAAAAGGTGGGTGGAGGGGAAGGAGGCTAGCTAGAAGGTGAAGCCCGTGGGCAGGAAAGGTCAAGGGCTGGAGATGAAGGAATCGGATAGGAGAGGAGAGTGGACCATGAGAGAAAAGGAAGAAGGAGGGGCAATGTGTGGTTAAGTGCCTTGCACAAGGACACAACACACTGCCTCAGCTGGGGCTCGAACTCACAACCTTCAGATTACTAGTCCAATGCCTTAACCACCTGGCTACACACCACACTTTGAACAAGGTGGAGGTGATACACAGGTGTGAAGAGGTAATAGGCCAGAGTAGGGAACAGAGGAAGAGAGGAGAGGGAGGGAATTTGTTTTTGCCAGAAGGAGAAATCAATATTTGTGCATCAGGATGGAGGCTACCCAGACAGAATATGAGGTATTGCTTCTGTACTCTGAGTGTGGCCTCATCTTGGCACAAGAAGAGGCCATAGACCAACATGTCAGAATGCGAATGGGAAACTTTAGCCACTAGAAAATTCCACTTGTAGTGGATGGAGCAGACGTGCACGACGAAGTTGTCCCCTAATTTACAACAGGTCTCACCAATGTAGAGGAGGCCGCATTGGGAGCACCAGACACAAAAGACAACCCCAGCAGATTCACAGGTGAAGTGTTGCCTCACCTGGAAGGACAGTTTGGGGTCCTGAATAGAGGTGAGGGAGGTAGTGAATGGGCAAGTGTAACAATTCGGTTTTTTTACCATCACTTTCTTTATTGTTGGCTCAAGATTGTTATAGCCAGAGTAGACTCCGAGGGAAAAGTCTGGAGCTGGAGTCCCTGAGGCAGTCCTACGTTGAGTTCAACGCTGACTGGCAACTCCTGCGACGGTGATGATACCAAACTGCATTGGTGTCTGCCATTGCTTTGTGCCCAGCAGATATGTAGAAAGGGAGAGTTTGCTACATGGGCAACAGCTTGCTCTCCATATTGTACTGCCCAGGCCAGCTGGGATGCAACATCCACAGTCGACCCTGACCGACATAGGCCTCACCCGTTCTTGTTCCTGACCTCATCAGTTTCTTCTCAGTCCTCAGGTGATCTGAACTGTTGTATGAATACGAACCTTTCATCTAAATTAACTGGCTGTTCATTTACAATTCAGCAGAGAGCTAAAATGTAACACAAATTGTCAGATGCTATAGATCTCACACAGCAAGTAAAATATTCAAATGGTTGATTTCTCTCTTTCAACGTCTTCCTTTGAATGAGTAAAGAACTGTTACAGCTCCAAGCGATGAAGTCCTTGGTAATATAATAAAATCACAGTTCCTTGTACCTTCCCAGCAAAAGCTTTATTTAATTTCAAAATGAATCATGATATAAATAATAAAAGCTTCTTTTTACAGAATCTGATTTTCTATTCCCAGTCTCAGAATATTAACGATATTTTTTTCTCTGGGAATAAAGGGTGTGAAATCAATCCTGGATGTTTGCTGATTGGAAGTAATATTTCCTTGCTGGCAATCAACAGTGGCACACCTCAGGGATGTGTGCTTAGCACTTTGCTCTACTCTCTCTACACCCACAAATGTGTGGCTGGGCACAGCTCAAGCGCCATCTATAAATATGCCAGGGACACAACCGTTGTTGGCCGAATTTCAGGTGGTGACGAGGAGGCGTACAGGAGCGAGAGATCAGCTGGTTGAGTGGAGCTGCAGCAACAAACATTGCACTCATCGTCAGTAAGATTGAGGGAACACACACCAGTCTTGTCAGTGGGATCAGCAGTAGAAAGAGTGAGCAGTTTCAAGTTCCCGGGTGTCAACATCTCTGAGAACCTATCCTGCGCCCAACATTTGACACGATTACAAAGAAGGCATGACAGCAGCTATATTTTATTAGGAGGTTGAAGAGGTTTAGTATGTCGCCAAGAACACCCAGAAATTTCTACAGATGTCCAGTGGAGAGCAACCTAGATGGTCGCATCATCATCTGGTAAGGAAGGGCCACTGTACAGGATTGGGAAGAAAGCATCAGAAAGTTGTGAACTCACCCAGCTCTGTCATGGGCACCAGCCTCCCCAGCGTCCAGGACACCGTCAAAAGGCGATGCCTCAAAAAGATGCCATCCATCATTAAGGACCCCATCAGCCAGGACATGCCCTCTTCTCATTGCTAGCATCACGGAGGAGGTAGGGGAGAATTAACACCCACACTCGATATTTCAGGAACAGCTCCTTCCCCTCCACCATTGAATTTCTGAATGGACAATGAATCCATGAACACTACCTCACTTTTTTATTTCTCTCTTTTTTGCACTAGAAACATAGAAATCCTACAGCACAATACAGGCCCTTCAGCCCACAAAGTTGTGCTGAACATGTCCCTACCTCAGAAATTACTAAGCTTACCTATAGCCCTCTATTTTTCTGAGCTCCATGTACCTATCCAAAAGTCTCTTAAAAGACCCTATCGTATCCGCCTCCACCACCGTTACTTACTTCATTTTATTTTTTTATATGTATACTTATTATAATTTATAGGGTTTTTTTATTATTATGTATTGCAATGCACTGCTGTCATAAAATAACAATGGCATAGCAATTTGCACAACACTATTACAGTATGAGGCACCAGAGTTTGGACCCCAATTTCAATATCATCTGTAAGGAGCCTTGTATATTCTCTTCATGAAATGCATGGGGATCTTCCAGGTGCTCTGGTTTCCGCTCACAGTCCAAAGACGTACCGGTTAGTAGGTTAATTGGTCTTTGTAAAATGTCCCATGATTGGGCGAGAGTTAAAAATCGGGGTGGCTCAAAAGGCCGGAAGTTCTTGTCCCGTGTTGTATCGCTGAATGAAAAATAAATAAATACTGAACCCCAACCTCTGTTTCTGAGGTTTTAAAAGGAAAGCTAATGCAGACAAATGTGAGGTTTTTGCACTTCAGAGGACCAACCAGGGTCGGTCTTACACAATGAACAGCAGGGCACTGAGGAGTTTGGTAGAACAAAGGGATCTGAGAATATAGGTCCATAATTCACTGAAAGCGGCAGCATGGGCAGATAGGGTCGTAAAGAAAGCTTTTGGTACCTTGGCCTTCATTAATCAAAGTACTGTATTGAGCACAGGAGATAGGCTGTTATGTTGAAGTTGTAGAAGACGTTAGTGAGGCCAAATTTGGACTATTGTGTCCAGCTTTGGTCACCTACCTACAGGAAAGATGTAGATACGGTTGAAAGGATGCAGAGAAAATTTACAAAGATGGTGCTGGGTCTGGAGGACCTGAGTTATATTGAATTGGTTAGAAATCCCCTCTGATATTGGACACTTCAACCCTGGGAAACAGATAGTCTCTGTCCACTCTATCTGTGCCTCAATAAACTCTTATAAACCCCTATCAGATCTCCCCTCAGCCTCTGACACTCCAGAGAAAGCAACCCAAGTTTATCCAACCTCGCGTGATAGCACGAGCCCTCTAAACCAGGCAGCACCCTGGTAAATCTCTTCTGCACCCTCTCCAAAGCCATCCTTCAGCATCCTTCCTATAGTGGGGCGACCAGAAATGTGCACAATGTGGCCTTACAGATGAGGGAGTAACACACAATCTGCAGGAGGAACTCAAGTGGATCAAGCAGCACCTGTGGGGAAAGATGGTATTAAAATATTTTATCTGCTTACGACCCATTACGCCGCTGGCATTTAGGACAGCACTAAAGGTCCTCTATCTCAGTCTGTCTCTGACCACTCCGATAAGGAAGGATTCTTCATTGCTGTTTCCCTAACGATTTTGTTTTACCAGTCAAGGTTGCTAGCACTGAGCTGAACCCCCGAACCTGGAGGACACTCTTAGTCTGGCCTCTACCCTTTAACCTGTTTGGCATGGGTGACCCCACCAAGAGCTGAAGCATAATGTCCTGAGTCCAGCCAGCATGGCTCTCCAGGTCATTGAGGCGTGTTAGTTAGACCCCACTTGGAGTACTGTATTCAGTTCTGGTCACCTCATTACAGGAAGGGTTACAGAGAGAGTGCGGAGGAGATTTACAATGATGTTGCCTGGATTGGAGAGTGTACCTTATGAGAATAGGTTGAGTGAACTTGGCCTTTTCTCCTTGGAGTGACGGGAGATGAGAGGTGACCTGATAGAGGTGTATAAGATGATGAGAGGCATTGATCGTGTGGATAGCCAGGGGCTTTTTCCCAGGGCTGAAATGGCTAACACAAGAGGGCACAGTTTTAAGGTGCTTGGAAGTAGGTACAAGGGGGATGTCAGAGGTAAGTTTTTCACACAGAGCGTGGTGGGTGCGTGGAATGCACTGCCAGCGAAGGTGGTTGAGGGAGATACAATGGGGTATTTTAAGAGACTCTTAGACAGTTACATGGAGCTTAGAAAAATAAAATAAAGTAAGGAAATTCTAGACAGCTTCAAGAGTAGGTTACATGGCTGGCACAACATTGTGGGCCGAAGGGCCTGATGTGCTGTAGATTTTCTATGTTTCTATGCAAGCCTCCAAACCCTACAACAAGATTATGGTCCTCTTGGAGGAAAGAGGCTTCCAGCCCAATCAACCCAAGCTGCCCAGTTATTCTCATGTGACCAAGTAATCTACTAACCCGTACATCTTTGGAGTTGTCAACGCTTCAGGTAGAACCCCTGATTCAGGCCGTTCCTCCATATGCTCCTTTTCAATTCCCTTCTTCCCACTCCCACCCTCGTGGATGCTGCTCGACCCACTGACTTTAACAGGGGTTCCCAACCTGGGGTCTACAGTCCCCTCTGTTAATGGTAGGGGTCCACGGCGTTAGGATGAAGGTTGGGATCCACCTGCTCCAGCACATGGTGTGTTGCTCCAGATCTCCAGATCTGTGGAGGAAGGGTCTGATGTCCGGTGGACTCGTGGACAACCAGAAGAGGGCGCTGGTGGACAGGGGATGGAGTGACTGGGATTTCTGCTGAAGATAAACACTGAAGACTGCCTGCTGGCCACGATTCATTGATTCATCGTGTAGGGAGTTTATTGACCGTAGTGATTACAATTAACACTCACTCTCCCACAGACCTGGATACGATGCAAGGAAAGGCCGCGGCAGAGAGCTCGAGTGAAGCCCATGCCTGTTTCACTGAAAGTTGTGTCGCAGACGACTAGTAAATAAATGTTATTTATTTACTTACTTAATTCGAGCTTCAGCGCGGAGCCACGCCGCCCAGCATCCCACCCCCCGCTCCCGATTTAACCTTACCTAATCACAGAGCAATTAGCAACAATCAGTTACCCTACTAACTCGTACGCCTTTGGACTGTGGGGTGAGACTGGAGCATTCGGAGGAAACCCAAGCATTCCACGGGGAGGGCGTACTGACTCCTTACAGAGGACTCTGAACTCAGCCCGAGCTGTAATGGCATCGTTCCAACTGCGACGCTACAGTAGACTTCAGAATTTCATTAGAAAAGAGTAAAAGTTGGGCTATCTACCCAAGCCTCACAGATGCAGAAAGAAAGCAAAGAAAAAAGTGCTGGAAGTCTGAAATAAAAATGAAAAATGCTAGAAACCTTCAGGCCATAGCAGGTCACGTCACAGCTTGGTATGGCAACTGCTCTGCGTGTGACCATAAGACAGCTGTGGACATCGTGGGAACCAGCCTCCCCTGCACAGATACTCTCTCTATACTGCTCACTGCAGCCAGCATAATCGAAGATCTCAAGCAACTGCAGAACGTAACATCGAAACAGTGAGCTATTGGTCTCCCTCTCACTGTGGCAGGAGTGATTCCTCTCTCTCTCTCTCTCTCTCTCTCTCACACTTGCTAGTGAAGTTGTAAATGTGGGCTCACCTTTAACATTTAAGAAAACTTGGACAGGTACATTTAGAACAGAGATGCGGAAAAACTTTTTCACCCAGAGAGTGGTGGATATGTGGAATGCTCTGCCCCAGAATGCTCTTATAGATAGCGGGGTCAAGGGATATGGGGAGAGGGCAGGAACGGGGTACTGATTGGGTATGATCAGCCATGATCACAGTGAATGGCGATGCTGGCTAGAAGGGCCGAATGGCCCTACCCCTGCACCTACTGTCTATTGTCTATTGTCTATTGACACCAACACGATCCTGACACAAGATCAGGCCTCTGCTCCCTCTACTGAATGTTTCCATTGTCTTCTGTGTCCCATCAGTTTGCAGAACTAAGATTTTCACTGTATGATTTAGTTTTATAATCGAGTCAAGTCAAGTTTGTCATTTAACATGCACACTGTCGAACAAGACTTTTCTCCAGACCAGGGTGTAAAACACAGTAGTACACGTAACACACATATAACACACAATTATAATCCTGCTTGAGTTCTTGGTTTTCTTCTGCCAGTCTCTTAAATTCAAACAGTCTCCCCAAAAAGAGAATTGGCGGGTCAGCTATTTTGAACTACGCTCCAACACCCAAAGCTATAAAGGATGCAGACTCAGTTCACACATTTGAACACTAGCTCAAACCCTACTTATTTAATCTTGCTTTTAATCAGCATCTTATTGTCTTTTACTTACATATTTATTTTTTTCATGTTTGCACTTTATCCCATTGTAAAGCACTTTGAACTGCAGGTGTCCCCCCTTTTACAAAGGTACAGCGTTCCTACGAAACCTTTCTTAAGCCGAAATGGCGTAAAGCAAAGAACCATTAATTTATATGGGAGAAATTTTTGTAAAAGCGAAAACCCTCTTTGTAATGCGAAAACAGGTTACTAATGTAGGTCTTTTGTAAAAGCAAAGTGACGTAAAGCAAACATTGGTAAAGCAGGGGACACCTGTATATTGTCTATATGAAAAATGCTCTATAAATAAAGTTATTATTATTAATAATTAACCAACACTAATACAACACAGGAACTGGTCCCTTGGCTTCTAGTCTGTACCAAACACGATCCTAAATTTAAGTAGATCTCTCCTTCCTGAAATGAATTATACCCTCCCATTCCCTGCATATTCATGTGCCTATCTAAAAGCCTCTTAAAGTGGCAAATATCAGAAATTGCTCATTGGCTTATTATTGTTAGCTTGGTTCAGAGGTTCAATTCAGTAGCAGAGAATGTATACAGTATACAACCTGAATTTCTTACTCTTCACAGACGTCCACAAAACAAAAAAATAAAACCCAAAGAATGATTGACAGAAAAATATTAGAACCCCAAAGCCCACCCCCTCCCACGCACAGACATTAGCAAAAGAATTGACCCTCCCCCACCGTCACCATGCAAGCAAATAGCAGAGCCCCCAGAGAGATCTTGACCTAGAGTCCATCTCAACACTTGGGTATCTCAATAGCGAGAGAGAGCGAGGACACTCGTGCAGCAATGAGAGTGGGAGACCAGCAGCTCGCTGCTTTGATGTTACAATCTTCCACAGAAACATAGAAAATAGGTGCAGGAGTAGGCCATTCGGCCCTTCGAGCCTGCACTACCATTCAGTGATCATCCATGGCTGATCATCCAACTCAGAACCCTGTACCTGCTTTCTCTCCATACCCCCTGATCCCTTTACCCACAAAGGCCATATCTAACTCCTTCTTAAATATAGCCAATGAACTGGCCTCAACTGTTTCCTGTGGCAGAGAATTCCACAGATTCATCACTCTCTGTGTGAAAAATTTTTTCCTCATCTCGGTCCTAAAAGGCTTCCCCTTTATCCTTAAACTGTGACCCCTCGTTCTGGACTTCCCCAACATCGGGAACAATCTTCCTGCATCTAGCCTGTCCAATCCCTTTAGAATTTTATACATGTAACCCCCTGGGTCGCCTCAGGCTCGCTCAGCTCGTTCTCGTCTAGGGGGAGCAGCCTTCGGCCCCGCCAAACTGGGTAATCAGCTGGTGTGGATGCTGTGTGATGTCCCCCGCCTCGCCCAAAGGCAGACAGTACACCATATGCGATTAAATGAGTACAATTTATAAAGGTTACTATAACTAAGTGATTAATAACGATACAGTATATATGAAGGAAAAACAATAAAGAAAAGGCGCCAAACTTATCAAAATCCAAACCACTTCGTGCACAACCATTGGAGCTCAATTACTGAAGTCTTCTGGCCACCATTCGATCCCCTCCGAACTCCTCGACTTGCAGCTTAGGACCACCCGAAGTGGTCAACCAAGCACATCTAGCTTCATCTCCTCTCCTCGGGGTACCTCCTGGCCTTGGACCCCCACTTGGGGTCCGTTCCTCACCCAGCTTACAGCATCGCGTCCTCTCTCTCTCACCCCCTCGCGCCGATCTCCCCAAAAGCCCGCCAACAATAGCTTACAGACTCAGAAGAAAGAACAACATTAATCCCAATTAGTTTATAAAGGAATACAATTCTCGTTATCAGTAAATTTTAACCCAAACAAGCTTCCAGGACTCTCTCGCAACAAAGAAGCATTCCTGCTTTTAACAAAACAAAGAAGCCATTTTGATTACATACACAGTAACAAAGAAAAAAGAAGAAACCCCCTTTACATACATTTCAATAAGATCCCCCCTCAATCTTCTAAATTCCAGCGAGTATAAGCCTAGTCGATCCAGTCTTTCTTCATATGAAAGTCCTGCCATCCCAGGAATCAATCTGGTGAACCTTCTTTGTACTCCCTCTATGGCAAGAATGTCTTTCCTCAGATTAGGGGACCAAAACTGCACACAATACTCCAGGTGTGGTCTCACCAAGGCCTTGTACAAATGCAGTAGAACCTCCCTGCTCCTGTACTCGAATCCTCTTGCTATGAATGCCAACATACCATTCGCCTTTTTCACCGCCTGCTGTACCTGCATGCCCACCTTCAATGACTGGTGTACAATGACACCCAGGTCTCGTTGCACTTCCCCTTTTCCTAATCGGCCACCGTTCAGATAATAATCTGTTTTCCTGTTCTTGCCACCAAAGTGGATAACCTCACATTTAGCCACATTAAATAACATCTGCATGTCTGCCACATCGCTTCTCTGAGTGTCCTCCACCCCCCGACGAGGACCGACAGGCTCTCACTCACCATCAGAAAGAGAGAGGACCGCTCGAGCGACCTGAGAGAAAAAAAAAATCAAAATAGAGTTAAAAACTTTGGTTTGCACTTCATCCCTACAGACTGCACTACCACATCAGAACATTGAGGAAGGACAAAGAAGAGCAATAGTGGAGTGCAGAATAAAGTGTTACACTTACAGAGAGTGCAGTTCAGGCAGATAATAAGCTGCAAGGGCAAGATTGCGAGGTCTAGAATCCATCCTAATGTACCAGGCAACCATTTAATAGTCTTATTACGGCAGGGTAGAAGCTGTGTTTGGGCCTGGTTGTACGTCCTTTCAGGCTTTTGCATCTCTTGCCTGACGGGAGAGAGGAGAAGAGATAATGTTCGAGATGGTTCAATAGGTCCATTTAATGTCAGAGAATGTATACAGTATACAACCTGAAATTCTTACTCTTCACAGACAACCTCAAAAACAGAAGAAAACCCCCAAAGAATGAATGACAGGAAAACGTTAGAACCCCAGAAGCCCCCTCCCCACCCCCATGCACAAGCAGCAACCCCCCCCCACTGCCCCACCTGCCTCAGCAAAAAGCATCAGACACCCCCCTCCACCACCAGCCATGCAAGCTGTAGCAAAGCCCCTAAAAGGACCTAAGATCTAGAGTCCATCAAAAAAGCACTGTTCGTCCCAACAGTTCGACATGCCAGCCTCCATAGAACAGGCCTTTTGGCCCTTCTTGGCTGTGCCAAACCGTTTTTCTGCCTAATCCCACTGGCCCATATCCCACCATACATGTACCTGTCCAATTGGCCTACGACATGCCAATTTTAACTCTTCATTCAACTTACACCCTACATCCAGACTGCTGTTTGGGGGCCTGTAGATAACTCCCAGTCCGCTTGAAGCCATGTCTCTGTTATTCCCACAACATCGTACTTGCCAATTTCCAACTGATATATAATCCATGTATATAACTGAGTACAGCCAAAGAGGCGGAATTACTCCGGGACCAAGGAGAAAATCACAGTACCAGTGGTCACACACAACACAAAGCACACATAGCACATATAAGCAAGGATTTACATTCTTGGACCACTGGGATCTGTTTTGGGGTAGGGATGAATTGTACAAAAGGGACGGGTTGCACCTTAATAGGCGGGGGACCAGCATTCTGGCAGACAGGTTTGCCACTGCAACATGGATGTGTTTAAACTAAGTAGTGGGGGTGGGGGGAGGGGGATGAACTGGAAATATAAGGATAGAGTTAAAGGGAAAGCGAAAATAAGAAAAGTTAAGAAGGACAACAGAATCAATGGAGTAGAAAGCTCAAGAAGAGATCATACAGTATAGCCAAGTAAAATAGGAATTGATATGAAAGGAGAGGGGAGTAACGAATTAGAAGTACTATATATGAATGCACGAAGTATAAGGAATAAAGTAGGTGAGCTTGAGGTTCAGTTGGAAATTGGCAAGTACGATGTTGTGGGAATAACTGAGACATGGTTTCAAACAGACTGGGCCTGGGAAATGAATATTCAAGGATATACATCTTATGGAAAGGACAGACTGACTGGCAGAGGGGGTGGGGTGGATCTGTTGGTGAGGAATGATATTCAGTCCCTTGCGAGGGGGGACATAGAAACAGGGGATGTATAGTCAGTAGATAGATAGATAGATAGATAGATAGATAGATACTTTATTCATCCCCATGGGGAAATTCAACTTTTTTTTCCAATGTCCCATACACTTGTTGTAGCAAAACTAATTACATACAATACTTAACTCAGTAAAAAATATGATATGCATCTAAATCACTATCTCAAAAAGCATTAATAATAGCTTTTAAAAAGTTCTTAAGTCCTGGCGGTTGAATTGTAAAGCCTAATGGCATTGGGGAGTATTGATCTCTTCATCCTGTCTGAGGAGCATTGCATCGATAGTAACCTGTCGCTGAAACTGCTTCTCTGTCTCTGGATGGTGCTATGTAGAGGATGTTCAGAGTTTTCCATAATTGACCGTAGCCTACTCAGCACCCTTCGCTCAGCTACCGATGTTAAACTCTCCAGCACTTTGCCCACGACAGAGCCCGCCTTCCTTACCAGCTTATTACGACGTGAGGCGTCCCTCTTCTTAATGCTTCCTCCCCAACACGCCACCACAAAGAAGAGGGCGCTCTCCACAACTGACCTATAGAACATCTTCAGCATCTCACTACAGACATTGAATGACGCCAACCTTCTAAGGAAGTACAGTCGACTCTGTGCCTTCCTGCACAAGGCATCTGTGTTGGCAGTCCAGTCTAGCTTCTCGTCTAACTGTACTCCCAGATACTTGTAGGTCTTAACCTGCTCCACACATTCTCCATTAATGATCACTGGCTCCATATGAGGCCTAGATCTCCTAAAGTCCACCACCATCTCCTTGGTCTTGGTGATATTGAGACGCAGGTAGTTTGAGTTGCACCATATCACAAAGTCCTGTATCAGTTTCCTATACTCCTCCTCCTGTCCATTCCTGACACACCCCACTATGGCCGTGTCATCAGCGAACTTCTGCACATGGCAGGACTCCGAGTTATATTGGAAGTCTGATGTGTACAGGGTGAACAGGACTGGAGAGAGTACGGTTCCCTGCGGCGCTCCTGTGCTGCTGACCACCGTGTCAGACCTACAGTCTCCCAACCGCACATACTGAGTATGGATAGAACTGAGAAATTCTAAGGGTAGAAAGACCCTAATGGGAGTTATCTACAGGCCCCCAAACAGCAGTCTGGATGTAGGGTGTAAGTTGAATGAAGAGATAAAATTGGCATGTCGCAAAGGTAATGATACAGTTGTCATGGGGGATTTCAACATGCAGGTAGACTGGGAGAATCAGAATGGTACTGGACCCCAAGAAAGGGAGTTTGTGGAGTGCCTCTGAGATGGATTCTTAGAACAGCTTGTACTGGAGCCTACCAGGGAGAAGGCAATTCTAGATTTAGTGTTGTGCAATGAACCGGATTTCAGTGTCAAAGGCTGCCCTGAAGATGTTTTGGTAAAATCTTATTCTGCAGGAATTTTGGCCCTCAGGACCTGTAGCTGTTTTGCACAAAGTGTCATAACTCATAAGCACAAGAGTTTCTGCAGGTGCTGGAAATCCAGAGCAACAACGCAAAATGCTGGAGGAACTCAGCAAGTCAGGCAGCATCTATAGAGGGGAATAAACAGTTGAGGTTTCGGGTCAAAATCTTTAATCAAGGTACAACATATCATGACTCAGCTAGACTGGCAGGAGGAAGAACCCAACCCAGAAATTTTCTCTTCAGCTCACTCCCATCAGACAGAATATACAAAGTTCAATTCAATTCTATTCAAGTTTAACTGCCGTTCAACCATACGAGAATACCCTCGAATACAGCCAAAGAGGCAGAATTACTCCGGGACCAAGGAGAAAATAACAGTACCAGTGGTCACACACAACACAAAGCACACATAAGACAGCAAGCAAATGAAGATATCAGTTAAAAACAGCCACACAATGAAAAAGTCCAGACCCGAGCCAATAATGCCACAGAAATCTGTAGTCAACCATAATACAGCTTGTCTTCTGCAGAGTAAACACTAGGGGGCAGCACCGATTCCCGCCTAGACGCCGCACCACACGGCCTCTCTCCTGACAGCACCCCTGCTTGAGGGCTAGTCCTTGCACATGTAAGATAGCAAGCACATACAGGATATCAGTAAAATATAACCACGCAAATACAGTCCAGACCCTGATTCCATGAATGCCACATAAATCTGCAGACAACCACAATACAGTTTGATTTTCTGCTGAGCAAACACTAGGGAGTAGCACTGACTCCAGCCTGGGTGCAGTGCCACAGCGCCCCCAGTGGAGCCCACCGGTTTTGTCATCTGTCTCCTGGTACTGTAAAAGCCCCAAAGCACATACCAGCAGGTTCAAGGATGACTTCTATTCCATTTTTGCACTCTTTAACGGATCTCTTGTATGATCAAATGGACTCTTGACTTCATAATCCACTTCATTATGACCTTGCACATTATCTTTTACCTGCACTTCACTTTTTCGGTAGCTTTTAGTCTCTGTCCTGCAGGTCTGTCCCGTTGGCGAGTTGCTCGATGGCGATTGAGCTGGACTTGTTGAGTATCATGTTGCTGCCTGCTATGGCCACCCAAGGTGTCAGAGGCGGTGTCCAGTCCAACAAACAGTGCAAATGATTGTCTTGGATGTTTTTCTTGTGATCACAAGACCCTGTTGGAGACTGGTAATGTAGGAACCTGCAGGTCCGGCTCACTGGTGAGACTGACGGTGGGGGAGCTACGTGGCCTTGATGCATTGTTGCGAGGACCGGGCCTCGCAGCTGCCCAGAGGAAGAGACGGTGGAGATAATGCGGGGGGAGAGTTGGAGTCGGGGCTGGCCCCTCTTGTGGGTTCTGCCCTCCAGTGTCCACTCACTGGAAGAGAAGCTGGAATGCGGTCATCTGCAGCTGCACTAGCACAAGATGAGGAACTGCTACGTGCTTGTTCTTACAGAGACGTGGCTCCAGGCACGTCTATCAATCAATCCATCAATCTATAGGTCATGACACACAGAGACTTGGGCTTTTTTTTGTGAATGTATGTATTTCTGCTATCATAACTATATGTGCTCTGCATGACTGTTTGCACCTTGGCCCCTGAGGAACTCTGTTATGTTTCCCAGTATTCATATGTATCGTTGAATGACAACACACATGACCTTAAGACCTTATTCTACCTCAATGCAGTGTGTAATTAATTGATCTGCATGCAGCTATATGCAAGACACTGTAACTTGGTACATGTGACAATAATAAACCAATACTAATGCCAACACCAATTTGTTTAATCATGTAAAATAACTAGGGTGCCAGATGTCAGCCAGGCCACTTGGGGGAGACACTTACCAAAGACAGAGAGGCAGAATGGCTGGTTTTAGCTACAGCAACAGCAGAGAAAAGCAATGGACCCGATTCTGGAGAAACTCTACAGAATGAAGGACAATGGCCCACACCACAGGACAAGTCCCATCGAAGAATGAAGATTTAGAAAACATACAAAGCCCTTTCACAACTTACATTTATCATTAACACACAAAAGTCTGCAGGTGCTGGAAATCCAAAGCAACACACACAAAATGCTGGAGAAACTCAGCAGGCCGGGCAGCATCTATGGAAATAAATAAACAGCCGACGTATCAGGACAAGACCCTGCTTCTTCTTCTTCCCCCTTCCTCTCCAGTCCTGATGAAGGGTCTTGGGCCAAAATATCAACTGTTTGTTCACTTCCGTAAACGGTGCTGAATTCCTCCAGCATTTTGCTCGTGTTACTTTCATCTTTGTCTCATTGGGCATGGGTCTTGTGAGATTTATCAAAACAACCTCCTCCCCATAAGCAGCACCAGGCCGAGGCTCTGACCAACAACCAGTAGGAAAACACTCAGTGTGTTTGATTTCAGTCAACTTTTGATTTTTTAATCATGAATTTACCTCAGAATTATGGGGGAAGAAAGGCTGCTGATGAAGCTAGGCCCAGCCACAATGAAGATGTCCAAAGGAGTGTCACACACAAACCGAACCTGCAGCTTCCCTCAATTGGCCCTGGAAATCACACACAGCGGTGCCTGACTCATCTAGGAAACTTTCCTGATTCAACTGGGAATTTACAAAGGCTGCACTTAGTTATAATCATGTAACCATATGACTGATAATTCTTTTAATCAATCTTAAGGGACATACCACTGTAAATGACTGCAATTGAATCTATTTAAATAATGTATATGTTGCTTTGGTGGCGGAGTGGAGATGCATCTCCACCAATTGCTGCTAAAGAGCTCCTTCCCTCTGCTAGCCTACAGGTCACCCTTGGGCCAAGTGTAGCACCTTCTTCACCCCCTGATGGTCGTATGAGCAGCCGGTTCATATCACAAGTCTTGGTTATGCGACCATTGACGCCAGGCAGACAATCTCTGAAGAGTATTGATAATGACTGGGGATCACCCATCTTGTAAAGGCACTGCCCAGAAGAATTGTGTAGAAAAATTTCCCAAGAACAATCATGGTCATGGAAATACCATGATCGCCCACATCGTCAACACGGCACATAATGATGATGTCATACAACATGACACATAATGATAATGATGATGATGATATGTTGCTACCTTCCACTTGCTACATTTTTTGGGAGGGGAATTAAAGCAATGGAAGACCATGGACATACACTCAGTGGCCACTGTATCAGGTGCTGGAGGTATTAGATATTGGAGGAACCTAATAAAGTGGCCATGAGGAATGGTGGCATCCACTGGTCTCGTGAGACAGTGTATCTGCGCCTGGAACAGTTTCCAGGGCACAGGCCTCGGCAAGGTTGTATGGAAGACCAGCATTTGTCCATGCAACAAGTCTGCCCTCTCCATGATACCGATGTTGTCCAAGGGAAGGGCAAGGGCCGATACAGCTTGGCACCGGTGTCATCACAGGAGTTGCCAGAATGAGGTTGAAGGCAACGTCGGACTGCCTTACGGACTCCAGCTCCGGATTTGTCCATGAGTGGGTATGGCCGCAAGGCAGCGGAGGTTTGAAATCAGAGTTTCAAATCAGAGAGTTTCCCTCTCTTAGATGGACTGCCTTCCCAGGCTGACGAGCTCCATCTACCCGAAAAAGTGGCCACTAGGAATAACAATCACAAAATAAGTACACAGTTACCATAAAAACCCACGAGGTTTACCAATGCCTTCAAGACAGACTATCTGCTCCCCTTGCCCAGTCTGGTCTATGTTTGACTGCAGTCACACCATTGTTAACTCTGAAATGCCTCCTGAAGTTGACCTAATCCAGCCTCTGAGTTCCTGCCACTCTCTATAAGAAGTTTATATGTTCTCCCTGTGACCATGTGGGTTTCCTCCAGGTGCTCTGGTTTCCTCCCATATTCCAAAGATGCACAGTTTGGTTGGTTAATTGGTCAACATGAGTGTAATTAGACAGTGTGGGCTCATTGGGCCGGAAAGGGCCTGTTATTGTGGGTTCAAAGTCACCGTTGAGTCACTAAAGCTGGTGATGTAGAAGGCTTTATCCAACACAGGAAGCAGGTGTCATACTGGAGACACTCTCAGTGGAGGCTCACAAACCCAAAGGTACATCACATTTTGATACACTTAAGATGAGTGGTGATAGTAGGTGATACAATACAACTTCAATAGTTACAACAACATCGTTTCTTTCAATGGGTTGAAAATGCTTCCCTTGAGTTATATATCTACAGTGACAAACACCACTGAATGTTCAAACACCTTTGTCACAAAGTAATTCACACAAATATCCCAAAAGCTTGTGGGGGCGGAGCTCCCAGACACCCAAAAGTATCATTGTCAGGGCTGCTCTGAGCACAGAAATATCATGAGCCCACAAACACTGCCTAGTCCCGTGACGACATTTGATATACCGTGTGACAACATCCGTCTGGTCTGCCAACTTGCACTCAAGTCACAGCGGTGGAAATAGCTCAGTCCTGAAGAAGGATCTCCGCCCAAACATCAACTGTTTATTCATTTCCATAGATGCTGCCTGACCTGCTGAGCTCCTCCTGCATTTTGTGCCCGTTGCTTTGGATTTCCAGCATCTGCAGACTTGCGCGAGTTCATAACATAGGCATGTTGCTTGGTTTGATGCAAGCTCTTTAACACAACCCCATTGTTTTAACCTTTGACTCTTGCATATGCAACCTCTTAGCCCGTGCTTCAAACTTCAAATTACACCAAAAAAAACAAGGCTAATTGCAAGCTTCCTGAACTTACTTACATTTACAATAAGAACTGAAGACTAGTTTTTGTCTGATTTAATGTTTGCTATATTCACATAACTCCAGAATACTCCCTCACACTGTACTTTGTTTCTAAATTTTAAAAAAATGAAAATGAGCTGTTACTCAGACACAGAGAGACTAAATAATGGACCACCCAGCTTCAAACTGTGTGTGGAAGTGATTTTCCAACCCACATTCTCCACAAATGTTGTTACCTTCAGGTTTCATATTCCATGAATTTTCTCCTATGTGGAGGATTTTCAATTTCAGCTACTCACATTGCCTCAAGATCTATCATCATCGTTAGGGATTTAGGTTATACTTCAAGATATTAACTTCAGTAACTAACTTCACCAACTAGTCTTTCCAGACTGTGGATTGTAGACTAAATATAAAATGCAGCCCTAGACAAATTGTTTCCGAGCACTATAGACAGCAGTTAATCAAAAACCAGACAACGCTGATTAACATTCAGCTGGGCGTCTGGGGTGTGGGTGTGAAGAAGGATGTGTGAAAATTACATGTAATTCAAAGGAAGCATTGTAAATACATTGTAACTATAGATATTAATTCAATGTTATGGGGGCATTGGGTCAAACAGGCCTGATCCACCAAAAGGGTCTCATTATGATGCCAGCTGCTTGCTTTTGTTGAATAAAACAAAGGTTTAAAGGTTTGTTTGTTGTCAAAGTATACAACCCTGAAATTCTTTAATTCTCCAAGTAGCCATGAAACCAAGAAAGAAAAGAAAAGCAGTAAATAATCAACCTCAAAATTCCACCTTCCTGCAAAAAAAAAGATTAAACATGGAATAGTCATTTCAACCTGCCCCCCCCCCCATCTCTCCTTCCTGCACAAAAACAGAACCAGCATATCGACTCCCAACTCCTTCCTCGCGCACAAAAAAAAAGTAAAATGGATCTATCTCTACTCTGACACAAAAAAAATGAACAAAATGGATCAGGCACATCGGACCCCAAATCCCTCTTCCTGCACCAAAAGAAACCAAACAGAACAGACTTCCGGTCAAGAATAAATCACTTCTGTATCCACTAGCTTCAGTCTCCCTCCGGTGACTTAGTCAAAAATAGTGAGGTAGTGTTCATGGGTTGGTTCATTGTTAGAAATCTGACAGCGGAGGGTAAGAAGCTGTCCCTAAAATGTTGAGTGTGTGCCCTCAGGCTCATGTACCTTCTTGAGGCAAGACACTTAACTGGAAATGTAGCTCCTCGGTGGTTTGTAACACGGTGCACTTTTTTAAACCTTTTTTTGTTTCATCAGTCAACTGAATTTTTAGTGCACTGTCTCTCGGTGCATGTCCGCACAGTTCCTGCCCAGCGTTTGCTATTCCAATTCAGCCTTACATCTAAATTTCATTAACTGACACCTCTGACAATATATTCAAAGTTTAAAAGTTCAAGGTAAATTTATTATCGAAGTACGTTTGTACGTATATATGTTACCCTGTGATTTAATTTCTTGTAGGTGTTCACAGTAGAACAGAGAAATATAATAGAATCAATCAAAAACTACGCACAAACACTGACAAATAACCAATGCGCAAAAGAAGACAAACTGTGCAAATACCAAAAATCAGTAAATAGATGGATAGATAGATAGATGGATAAAACTGAGAACATGGGTTGTAGAGTCCTTGAAAGTGAGTCCATAGGTTGTGGAATCAGTTCAGAGTTGAGATGAGTGAAGTTATCCAGTCTGGCTCAAGAGTCTTTTGGTTCTAGGGCAATAACTGTTCCTGAACCTGTTGGTGTGGGATCTAAGACTCCTGTACCTCCTTCCCAAAGGCAGCAGCAAGAGGAGACCATGGCCTGGATGGAGGGGTTCTTGACAATGGATGCTGCTTTCTTGTGGCAGCACTCCTCGTAGAGGTGTTCAGTGGTGGGAAGGGCTGTATCTACTACTCTTTGTAGGCTTTTCCATCCTTGGGCGTTGGCATTTCCATACCAGGCCATGATGCAATCTCTTTCAGCAGAGACCCGACAAACTACAGATGCTGGAATCCGGGCAGCAAACAATCTGCCGGAGGAACTCAGCATCTGTGGGGAAAAAAGAATTCTGGGTCAGGATGATGCTGCTGAGTCCGGATATCTTAATGCAGGGTATGAGGCAACATCCATCATTAAAGCTCCCCGCCATCTGGGCCATGCCATCTTTTCCACAGCTACCATTGGGTAGGAGGTACAGACTTCCGTTACTTCCCTCAACCTCAAAACCACAATCGCCGTTACAGTTCAGCAGAACTCTGAGCACTTTGCACTAAAATGGATGTTTTAAAATTCTAATTATGTTCCTGTGATGCTGCTACAAGTAAGTTTTTCATTTCACCTGTGCTTACACGTGCGCATGTGTATGACAATAAACTCAACTTTGACTTTACACACAAGAGATTCCACAGATGCTGGAAATCCAGAGCAACACACACAAAATGCTGCAGGAATTCAGCAGGTCAGGCAGCATCTAGGGAGGGGAATAAACAGTCGACGTTTTATCAGGATTCTCAGGCTGGAAACCCAACTGTTCATTCACTCCCATTCCCCATGGATGCTGCCTGACCTGCTGAACTCCCCCAGCATTGTGTGTGTGTGTGTGTGTGTGTGTGTGTGCGTGTGCGTGTGTGCGTGTGAGTGTGTGTGTGTGTGTGTGTGTGTGTGCGTGTGCGTGTGTGCGTGTGCGTGTGTGTGTGTGCGTGTGAGTGTGTGCGTGTGTGTGTGTGCGTGCGTGCGTGTGCGCACGCGCGCGCGGGGTTATCTTCCCCCGCCATGTAATTTTAAACTACCGCATATTGCTTCCACATTCTTTTTCTCTCTTTTTTTGAGCTCGTATGCTGTTAGTCACACCTTTCATGTTCCCCAGCATTGTCACGTCAAGCTGTGTTCAGTCAGACTGTGTCAACAGGAAGAATCCCTCGGACCCTGCACCATGTGTGACTCAGATCTGAGTGCTAGATTCGATGATTAGACATAGCAGAACAATCACATACGGTTTGTTCCGGATCTTACACCCGCACAGGATGCAGTGGGTAAAACCGAACAGAGCACTCATATCCAGTGTAATGTAAATCATTGTTCAGTACAGTCACTTCAGCAATGAATGTCAAAGTAAAACCAAACAATCTCTGAAACCCATTTGTCTGCCTCGTTTCCTGGAAGTTCAACGATTGCCAAAAGTCTTCATCCATTTCCTTTTCTTCTTGAGTTAATTTCTGCACTGACACTCATAACGTCCCCTGCTACAACACATACCCACATTCAGTGGCCACTTTATTAGGTACCCCCTGTACCTCCAAACGTTCCTGGTCTTCTGCTGCTGTAGCCCAACCACTTCAAGGTTCGACATGTTGTGTGTTCAGAGACGTTCTTCTGCACACCACTGTTGTAACGTGTGGTTATTTGAGTTACTGTCACCTACCTGTCATCTTAAACCAGTCTGGCCATTTTCCTCAGACCTCTCTCATTAACAAGGATTTTCACCCACAGAACTACGACTCACTTGATGTTTTTTTTTGTTTTTACACCAATCTCTGTAAACTCCAGAGACTGTTGTGTGTGAAAATCCCCGAAGACCAGTAGTTTCTGAGATACTCAAACTACCCCGTCTGGCACCAACAATCACTTCGTGGTCAAAGTCACTTAGATCACATTTTCTCCCCATTCTGATGTTTGGTCTGAACAACGTCTGAACCTCTTGACCATGTCTGCATGCTTTAATGCATTGAGTTGCTGCCAAATACAGTCATAGAACCATAGAGAAGTACAGCACAGAAGCAGGCCTTTTGGCCCATCCAGTCCATGCTGAATCACAAACTGCCATCGACTTACACTGTCCATACCCCTCCCATCCACGTACCTATCCCAACTTTTCTCAAACGTTGAAATCGAGCTCACATGCACAACTTGTGCTGGCAGCTCATTCCACACTCTCACAGCCCTCTGAGTGAAGAAGTTTCCCCTCATGTTCCCCTTAAACTTTTCACCCTTCACCCTTAACCCATGACCTCCAGTTGTAGTCCCACCCAACATCAGTGGAAAAAAGCCTGCTTGGCATTTACCCTATCTGTACCCTATCTGTCAAACCTCCCCTCAATCTGCTACATTCCAAGGAATAAAGTCCAAACCTATTCAATCTTTCCTTATAATTCAGGTCCTTATGTACTGAATTGGTGAACCTGAGTGAGCCATGTCTTCTCACGCTTTGGATCTCCGATTGGCAGCTGCTCAAAACCTGATTTGCTGATTAGATATTTGCATTAATTAATAGGTGTGCAGGTGTACCTACTAAGAATTTGTGTTTATTGTCATACACATGTATGCACAGGTGCAATGAAAAACCTACTTGTAGCAACATCACAAGGCACATTAGGGACATAACTTTGACCAAAAAAAACATAAATTTAAAAGCTTAAATCAGAATTATGAATTAAAAAGGTGCTTTGGGGGCAAAGAAAATAACTGTGCAAGACACACAAGATGCTGGAGGAACTCAGCAGGCCAGGCAGCATCGATGGAAACAAGTACAGTTGATGTTTACTGTACTTTTTCCCACAGCTGCTGCCTGGCCTGCTGAGTTCTTCCAGCATTTTGTGTGCGTTGCTCGGATTTCCAGCATCTGCAGATTTTCTCTTGTTTGTGGAAAAAAATAACCAGATCTCCCGGTGAGTAACCGGATTATAAAATGTGCTGTTTTCTGGGTCAGCTAACATAGAACATCGAACAGTATGGCACTGGAACAGGCCATTCAGCCCACAATGTTGTGCTGAACCAGCTGAAAAGCAAATCAAGAACACCCCAACACTAATCCCTCCTGCCTACACCATGTCCATAGCCCTCCATCTTCCTCACATCCATGTGCCTCTCCAAACGTTTCTTAAAAGCCTCCAATGTATTTGCCTCTACCACCATACCAGGCAGCACATTCCAGGCATCCACCACTTTCTGAGTCAAAAGCTTACCCTCACGTCCCCCTTGAACCTACCCTCCCCCCCCCACCTTCAATACATGTCCTCTGGTATTAGATATTTCTACTCCGGGAAACAGATACTCTCTGTCCAATCTATCTATGCCTCTCATCATCATATAAACCTCTCTCAGATCTCCCCTCAGCCTCTGACGCTCCAGAGAAAACAACCCTCGTTTATCCAGCTTCTCATGATAGCACATGCCCTCTAAACCAGGCAGCATCCTGGTAAAAGTCGTGTGGTAAGAGTGCGAAAAAAACAATAAAATTTATAAATAAAAATGGTGATGATTAAGATGCAATGGTTCCTGGTCTTGCAGTGTAATGAAGAGTGCAAAATTAGAATCTCATATCACTGAGCAGATGAAATCACCAAAATAGGAATTAACTGGTTTTCACCACGCTGGTTGGGAGGGGCAACTGGTGAGCTCACATCCAATGAAAAGGCTTCTGGTGCACTGGCCAATCCCAGCAGACATTACATCACCGCCTAGCTATGTTAATGAGTCTCTGGTCAGATGACATGGCCCCACCTTGCAGCACACAGAGGGGAAGACTGATGCCCTTGCAAAGATCTGCAAATAAACAAAAACGACAGACACCTATCACAGGCACCAGCTCACCCGCCACCAAGGTCACACATACAGAGAGCTGCTGGAAAAGGGCCAGTAACATCATGAAGGATCCCACACACCCTGCTCGTGGACTGTTTGCCCCACTCCCTTCAGGAAGGAGGCTGCGTAGCGTCCAGGGCAGCAGGGTAGTGTAGTGGTTAGCACAGCGTTTTACAGTACCAGCAAACCGGGTTCAATTCCCGCTTGTATCTTCTCCCCATGAAGGCGCGGGTTTCCTCCGGGTGCTCTGGTTTCCTCCCACAGACCAAAGA
Source organism: Hemitrygon akajei (assembly GCF_048418815.1). Lineage (NCBI taxonomy): Eukaryota > Metazoa > Chordata > Chondrichthyes > Myliobatiformes > Dasyatidae > Hemitrygon > Hemitrygon akajei. The sequence goes on from NC_133154.1 coordinate 6,777,160, forward strand.
CATACCGGTTAGTAGATTAGTTGATCAGTGTAAATTGTCCCATGATTAGGCTAGGATTAAATCGGGAGGAACTGCTGGGCGGCATGACTCGAAGAACTGAAAGGGCTTCACTCTACACCCTACCTCAGTAAATAAATAAAACATGGCAGGACCACCAGACTCAAAAACAGTTCCTTTCCCCAAGCAGTAAGGCTGATCAACACCTCCACCCGCTAGCTCCAATTCCCCGTCAGTCACCTTATGCACAGCCGAGTGTCACTTTATGGACATACAATCAATCTATGTCTGTAAACTATGTCTGTATTTGTATTTATTCTGTGCTTTTTTTATTATTATTATTATCATTGTGTTTAATTATCTTTTATGGTTTTTTTTGTGCTGTGTTAGATCCAGAGTAACAATTATTTCATTCTCATTTACATTTGTGTGCAGGAAATGACATTAAACAATCTTCATCGTTCGTACAGATGCTTCTCCTTCCCCGCTCCCCCTCGCTGCACCGCGATACTTTACAACCACGAGAGCCACAGCAATGGGGCAAATTAGCCCTCAATTCCAAAGTAAGGCTGAAAAAAAATGGTCTGCATTCCCCCCCCCCACTCCCCTGCCCCCAAGAAAGAATAGGGCAGAATAGCCTCGTACAGTTTTCATGTGACCCAACGGCTCACAACATTACGCAGTTTATTGGGGTCACAGGTAAAGCAGTTACCATACCAAGCTGTTATGCATCCAGATACAATACTTTCCATGGGGACATCATACTAAATGTCTTTAATTTCCTGACCCTTTCCGCAACACTGCAGCTTCAACCCAGGAGTCCCGCAGCCCACACTGGGGGCATAACCCCACCATTGCCCCCTGGATATCTAAAAGACAGCTGGGACACACAGGCGCCTGCGGTGAAACCAGGGGGCAGGAGCTCCCTCCTGGCCTATCTCAGCACCAGTTTCTCTAAGAGTGAAAGCGGGGAGCTTTAAACTTAACAGTGTTAGAAAAACAAAATGGCCAACGTGTGAAAAATAGGGTGGATAAATCTGTCAGGTTTAGGTAATAATGCTTCTATCACATGGCGTATTCTGCTTTATTTGTGCAAAAAAATGGAATCTGGACACTATTTATAGCATATGGCAAAATAAGGGGGCCAGTATGTGAGCTATAGGTTTTTTTATGCTGGATTAATTCTCCCAGGGGCTAGCTGATAACTCAGTGAACAAGTCGGCAGTCCTTGGCGGCTGGAACCGGATTGATCCAGTCTCAGCCAGCTGGCTCTACATAAATTCCTCAAGGGCTGCGTGCAAAATGCGGACCGGAGTACGGCAGCTTCCTCACTGCACCACACACACTCGCATCTGTCTGCAAATGCGACCCATCCCCCCCCTCCCCACCCCTTCCCTGTCCATCCCCCACCACTGCACCAAGCTCCGCGTCTGCCTTGCGTAAACACCCGAGAGTCCTTGTGCAACCGTTGTGCAGTTCACCATTTTAATCTGTGCTCTTATGGAAACTCACAACACATTTTAACAACAGGCTGTCGGCCATCTTCCAGATAAAGAGCCAGATTATTGTGCCGACTGAAGATCTTTATCAAGTACAAAAAAACACAAAAAGATAATTGTAAAGAATTGTCACAGGGACTGTTTTTGTTTTGGTTTGGCTTGAGTTGGCAACTGTACGGCTTTTATCTGCAGGACTGAATTGTGTTTATACACTTTGGTAAACTGGTTTAACCAGTGTAGTTTGTTTGAATATCCCTGATTAATCACAAACAGTGCCCCACCCTTCACCAGCCTTGCTGTATCTGGGAAATGCAATATTACAGTCAACTATGGCTATAAAAACAGAGAATATATACAGAATGTTGGCTACAGTGATTCGAGACTCTCTGCCAAGAAGTATTTTGATCCCTCTGATACAAAGGGCACCTTTGTATCGCAACAAAGAAGGATTGTATCGGGGGTGGTTAGTATGTCGAGCAGGGCTCAGGAACAAACAGCTCTGTGAACCTCAGAGATAAGGCAGGAGAGGATCCGGAAAGAGCTCGTACTGATCCAAGGACAAACGGGCTGCCTCATCGCCATTTCACTCCTCCTAAATTCCTGAACCACTAAGGAAAATTTTTGAAAAATGATGCCGAGCTCCCATCAGCCATTATTCACCGCCGGCACCTCGGTCACCATCTTAGCTAGCGGCAGGGAGTTAGTTAGTCAGAGATGCGACTGGACGTTAGTGGCGAAGGTCAAATGATGGCTGCGGTTTCTGGTTCCTGCAAGTCTGTGTATCAGACCAGAGCAGTATAGGCAAGCTGGAAGCACATCTGCCCTGACTTTAATTGCAAGGTTGCAGCAAAGTTATTAGCCAACGATACTCCAAATATTTTTACCTTATCTGATATGTAGTGTCACGGCCCTTATCAATCAATGCAAAACCACACTATTGCACAGCAATATTACTACTGAATAACATTTTTCATTAAATTTTACTTAGAGCAGTTGTAATAATTGGTAATATATCAAGCAGTGTCATTACTACATAATATATGTATATTTTTCCATAATAATAGACGTTTTACTACGATACATACATGTATAATTACGCTGGATAACACGTTTTTTTAAAGTGTTGCTTCCTCAGAATTTTTTGTTAGTTTATGATAGACAGCTTGAAGCTGAACACAAATATAATTTCAGACTACTTGCATCACGTAGGAATTTGGAGAAACAAGTAACTTTTATTGAATATAATGTGTTTAATTGCATAATGGGGCTGATGCTTTGCAACAATTCAACTAAGCTAAAAATGTTTTGTTGATGATTTTCATTTGTATTCAGTGTCTGAGGCTTCTCGCTTAAGTGTCCAACAATAATCAGCCAGTATTGATGGATTCCAGTTGCCCTGATACTGTTTCTCCATGACCGCAATGTCCAGGTGAAACCTTTCACCATGATCGTCACTGACAGCGCCAAGATTTGCAGGGAAGAAGTCTAAATGGGAATGCAGAAAATGAATCTTGACTGAGATGTTGCACTTCATGGCTTTGTGTGTTTGAATTATGTTGTCAACCCACTGCACGTAGTTTGGTGCTCTGTAGTTGCCAAGAAAATTTTCAACAACATCCTTGAATGCCTTCCATGCAATTTTCTCCAGTCCCACTAGAAGTTCTTCAAATTGTCTATCATTGATGACCTGATTGATTTGTGGACCAACAAAAAAACCTTCCTTAACCTTGGCATCAGTTACTCTGGGAAACATCTGTCTCAAATATTAAAATCTTTCATGGAAATTTATATCCTTTCTAAAACCTGTCCTGCCATGCACATCTGTCCTGCCTAAGCATGCCTGAACAAGATAGAAAACTTTTCAGCTTACTTTGTGGGCAACATCTTAATTGACTTGAATTATGAATTGTAATAGCAAATATAGGCAATTTCAAAAAAATGGTGAGTGAGTGACAGGGAAATTTCATGGTGATCCTGCCAATGCCTGAAAGGAGTCTGTACGTTCTCCCCTTAACCGCATGGGTCTCCACCGGGTGTTCTGGTGTTCCTCCCACAGTCCAAAGATATACCGGTTGGTAAGTTAATTGGTCATTGTAAATTGTCCCGTGATTAGGCTGGGGGTTGCTGGTCTCGAAGGGCCAAAAGGGCCTATTCCACGTTGTATCTCAATCAAAAAATCAATCGATTTTCATGATCAGCAGCCCCAAATCAATAAGATTCACCCAGAAGTATTCAGGAAGAAAAATCTTTGTTGTCCAGTGTTATCACTTCAATTTTCATATCAGTTTTACTACATAGTAATTTAACATTTTCTGGAATTATAGACAAGAGTGGTTACCACTAAGGTATACAATATAATATAACTATAAAACACACTGAGTGATACAATCACTATATAAGATACACACCACTGAACTGAGGCTGAGGTCTGCAACTAACAAGCTTCTGAATCAGCTGCGGTGATGCCTGGCTGTGTACTCGCTTTCGTGAACTTCAGTTCTGAATATGATTTGCTTACTTTTATTGTTTGCACAATTTGATTTTTCCTCTCTCTCTCTGTGCATGGGGTGTTCAACACCCTTCTTTAGTTTTAATGGGTTCCTTTGTTCTGTGGCTGCCTGTAGGGAGACAAATTTCAAGCTTGTATAAAGTATACGTACTTTGATAATAAATGTACTTTGAAAATCAATATTGTTAATAATTGTACTCATTTATATACACAGTATTTTATAACATGGTAATATATAAAATAGCAATAGCAACCACACTGTATTTATTTATTAATTTGTTTGTTTGTTTATTTATTTAAATTTCGCGAGACAGTGTGGAGTATCCCCTTCTGGCACTTTGAGCCACGCCACCCCAGCAACTCCCGACAAACCCGATTAACTCTAAACTAATAATGGGACAATTTGCAATGACCAATTCACCTACCTGGTATGTCTTTGGACTGTGGGAGGAAACTGAAGGACCCGGAGAAAACCCTCGCATCCCACGAGGGAGGGTGTACGGAGACCTCTTACAGGATGGACCCAAGATTGAACTGCAAACTCTGTCACGCCCTGAGTTGTGATAGCATCGCGCCAACCGCTACGCCACTGTGGTTCCTATATACATGAGTATAACAAGTACTCATAACTGATCAAAAATAAGAGAAAATCTGCAGAAACTCTCTGTTCCATAGATGCTGCCTGGCCTGCTGAGTTCCTCCAGCAGTTACTCATAACTGATAATTGATACCTGAATAGCCTGATTCTGAGTATCCTTTCCATGTAAAATGCAGAGGAATAGTGTTCAAAGTAAATTTTATTTTCAAAGTGCATATATGTCACCACATACGCCCCTGAGGCAAAGCACACAAAAATTCTGGAGGAACTCAGCAGGGAAAGGCAGCAGCTATGAAAATGAATAAACAGACGATGATTTGGCCTAAGACCCTTTTTCAGGACTGAGGTTGATTTTCTTGCAGGTGTTTACAGGAAAATAAAGTACAACACAAATGATGAAAAACTGTGCATAACAAAGGCCGACAATCAACATGTAAAGGAAGGCGGATTGTACAAATAAACTGAAGTAAATAATACTGAGGACATGAGTCGCAGAGTTACAACACCCTCAACACTACTTTTGTTAAAATGTTTACAGAAGTGTGTCCTTCATGCATGACTGAACTCCTGACTGAACAAGAGAACAGTGTCATATAACCATATAACAATTACAGAATGGAAACAGGCCATCTCAGCCCTTTTAGTCTGTGCCGAATGCTTACTCTCACTTAGTCTCACCTACCTGCACTCAGCCCATAACCCTCCATTCCTTTCCTGTCCGTATACCTATCCAATTTTTTTTTTAAATGACAATACCGAACCTGCCTCTACCACTTCTACTGGAAGCTCGTTCCACGCAGCTACCACTCTCTGAGTAAAGAAGTTCCCCCTCATGTTACCCTTAAACTTTTGCCCCCTAACTCTCAACTCATGTCCTCTTGTTTGAATCTCCCCTACTCTCAATGGAAAAAGCCTATCCACGTCAACTCTATCTATCCCCCTCATAATTTTAAATACCTCTATCAAGTCCCCCCTCAAGCTTCTACGCTCCAAAGAATAAAGACCTAATTTGTTCAACCTTTCTCTGTAACTTAGGTGCTGAAACCCAGGTAACATTCTAGTAGATCTCCTCTGTACTCTCTCTAATTTGTTGACATCTTTCCTATAATTTGGTGACCAGAACTGCACACAATACTCCAAATTTGGCCTCACCAATGCCTTGTACAATTTTAACAGTACATCCCAACTTCTATACTCAAAGGTTATCTAACCTTTTCAGTTCTGGTAGGTTGGTACCTTACAATCTTCCTGTTATCTCCAGACTTGCTATCTACTTGTAACTAATGCTACCTACTTGTAAGTTTTGCTATGAACTTCTCACAGTCATGATGAAGGACAGTCAATGTTGAAAAGCCTCGATAGAGTGGATTGACTGTATGTGGAGCGGATGTTTCTCACGGTGGGGGAGTCCAAGACCAGAGGACACAGCTCAGAGTAAAGGGATGTCTTTTTAGAATGGAGATGAGGAGGAATTTCTTTAGCCAGAGGGTGGTGAATCTCTGGAATTCTTTGCCACGGGTAGCTGCGGAGGCCAAGTCATTGGGTATATTTAAGGCAGAGGTTGATAGGTTCTTGATTAGTCAGGGCATCAAAGGGTATGGGGAGAAGGCAGGAGAATGGGGCTGAGGGGGAAAACGGATCAGCCATTATGAAATGGCTGATGAAGGGTCTTGGCCCAAAATGTCGACTGTTCACTTTTTTTCCTTCGATGCTGCCAGGCCTGCTGAATTCCTCCAGTTTTTTGCGTGTTGCTTGAAATGGCAGAGCAGACTTGATGGGCCAAATGGCCTAATTCTGCTCCTGTATCTTATGCTCTTATGGTTAATTGTCTTTGTCTCCCATGGGTGCAAACACTTCTCATCTGTAACACGAGAAAATCTGCAAGTGCTGGAAATCCAGAGCAACACACACAAAATGCTGGAGGGACTCAGCAGATCAGGCAGCATCTATGGAAAAGAATAAACAGTCAATGTTTTGAGCCGAGACCTTTATCTGTATTTTTTTTTCCGGTCAGAAATAGTGGAATTCTTGTGATGGGTTAGAGTGAGAAGGCTTCAAAGTCACCCTGTGTCAGTGATTCACTCTTACTGAGTCACTGTTTAGACAACAGTACAGGCAGAACAGTTAATGTATAACCTTGGAGGATAGTCTAAAGACAGAAGGGGAAAAAATAGACTGGTATCAACTTTCCTACCTGCTCCCCCATTGTCTAAAAACCTATTCACCTCCTCAAAGTCTAAAGTACATTTATTATCGAAGTATGTATGCATTTTACAACCTTGAGATTCATCTGACAGGCAGCCATGAGTCAAGTCAAGTCAAGTCATTTTTTATTGTCATTTCGACCACAACTGCTGGTACAGTACACAGTAAAAATGAGACAACATTTTTCAGGACCATGGTGCTACATGAAACAATACAAAAACTACACTGAACTACATAAAACAACACAAAAAACTACACTAGACTACAGACCTACCCAGGACTGAATAAAGTGCACAAAACAGTGCAGGCATTACAATAAATAATAAACAAGACAATAGGCACAGTAGAGGGCAGTAAGTTGATGTCAGTCCAGGCTCTGGGTATTGAGGAGTCTGATGGCTTGGGGGAAGAAACTGTTACATAGTCTGGTCGTGAGAGGCCAGAAACCCAAATCAAAGAATCAAAGAAACCCAAAAGAACCCATTAAAAACTGTCAAACACCCTACGTACAGGGGAAAAAAGCAAATCACGCAAACAATAAGCGCAAGCAAATAGTGCTCTGAACTGAAGTCCATGGATAGTACGTCCACAGACCCTTAGTTCAGCGCAAAGCGGAGCAGCGAGCTGAACCAGGCCATTCCTCTTCATGGGTCCTGAGGTCCTGAACTTTCGATCTGGCCCGATGCCTGAATTGTCATCCAAACGTCGGGTTCAGCCGCTTTGGTCTGCTCTGGACCTGGGGCCTGGACCCCACCACCAATACTCAGCCTCTACTTGACCTTTCCGACTTGGCTTGAATCCTCCAGATTCACAACCCCCCTGAGAGAACAACGTCCTCCGATCCCCTTCTGTGGGGAACTCCTTATTCTGAAGGGATGCTCTGGACTCCCCACAAGGTGAAAGGCCCAACCTTGTTGTTTAGTGTGCTGAACTGAGAGCCCTCTTTCAGATAAGAGACCGACCAAATCGTTGCCGGCTGCTCTGGTAAAGACCCAATCAGCCGTGGCAATCCAGCTCTCCATCCTGTCGCAAACACACTGCACCAAAATTACTCTAAAGACAGTCTGGAATAAAAAGAGAGAAACGTCACAATGTATTCAACAGGTCTGAAAGGGCTTTTATCTCTGCGTTGACTTTAAAATATTAACTCCGTTTCTTTCACCACAGATTCTGGCTAAAGTTACACACATACACACACACACACACTCACACTCACACTCACACATGCGCACGCGCACACGCACGCACACACACACACACACACAAAATGCTGGAGGAACTCGGCAGGTCAGGCATCGTCTATGGAAAGGAATAAACTGTTGACGTTTTCAGCTGAGATCCTTCATCGCATCAGGGCTGATGAAGAGTCTCGGTCTGAAACATTCCCCCAGCATTTTGTGCGGGTTGCTCTTGATTTTCAGTATCTGCAGAATCTCTTGCATTCATGATTCTGGTTAAGTTGCTGAAAATATTTCCAGTATTTCCTGTTTTTACCCACTGGAATGTATTGACAGTGTATTTTTTAATGTGCTTATGACACGAACCTCAGTGGTAGGGGCATTTTCTTGCTTACTCCCTCTTCTGTTTTGACTGAGCAGATTACTTGCCATTTTGGACTCATCCACTTTCAAATCAAATTCAAATTTAAATTCAAATTCAATTGTCATTCAACTATAAATAAATACAACCAAATGAGACAGCATTCCTCTGGTACACATACACAGCAGATGAATCAAAATAGCAAGCAAAAACAAAATCATAGTCGCACAAAAAATTATATATATACAAGAGGTGACATGTCCTGCAGACTGATGGTTCAGCGGTTCCGTTCTCGGCAGTGCGCAGCCTCCCGCAATCCAGCCTGTCATTCCACCGATCGAGCACTGGGGGCAGCACTGACAAGAGAGGCCAGCCCCAACCGAGCACGGATGCCACGCTACACCACCTCCGGAGTCTCCTCTCCTGGACTGCAGCAGCAGGCAAGCCCACAGCTTGACAAGGATGGCAGGTTTTCTTCCCTCAAGACATCAGTTGGAGTTTTAATAACTATCTGGCTGATTTAGACTTTCCTTTGTCAAGACTAGTTTTTAAATTCCAGATTTGGCTTGAGGCGGACGAAAAGGAACAGATGCAAAAGGCTGGAGGAGCTCAGCGAGTCAGGCAGTACCTACGGAGATGAGTAAACAGCCAATGTTTTGGGCCGAGATCGTTTATCAGTTCTCAGTGAAGCAGCCTTTTCTCAAAATTGTAAGAAGAGCTATCAGGAAAGTAGAGCTTTGAATCAGGACTGTAAAGATGTTCAGGGAGCAGGAGCCTCCAGAAAGTTCAAAGTTTAAAGTAAATTTATTATAAAAGTATGCATACATCACCATATACTACCTTGAGATTAATTTTCTTGCAGGCATTCACAGAACAAAGAACACAATAGAACCAGTGAAAAACTACACACTAACAACCATGTGCAAAAGACAAACTCTGCAAATACAAATTGTGAGATAGCACCAACAAACAACGCAACCAATAGCAACGTCCTGCAGACAGACGAATCTCAGAGTTATACTCTTTATACATACTTTGATAATAAATGTACTTTGAACCTTTGACGCTTTTAGTAATAATAAACAAATAGGTAAATAAATAGTACTGAGAACATGAGTTGTTGATTACTTGAAAGTGAGTGGGTAGGTTGTAGAATTGGTTCAGATTTGAGATGAGTGAAGTTGTCCACGTTGGTTCAGAAGCCGGGTGGTTGAAAGGTAATTACTTAGATTAGATTGCGAGGACACTCAGTCCTCGTTTATTGTCATTCAGTAATACATGCATTAAGAAATGATACAATGTTCCTCCAGTATGATATCACAAAAACACAAGACAGACCAAGACTAACTAACTAAAACCACATAATTATAACATACAGTTACAACAGTGCAAAGCAATGCCGTAATTTGATAAGGGCAGACCATGGATACGGTAAAAAAAAGTCTTAAAGTCCTCGATAGCCCATCATCTCACGTAGACGGTAGAAGGAAGAAAAACTCTTCCTGCCATGAACCTCCAGCGCTGCAAAGCTTCCCGATGCAGCCTCTGGAAGCATCCGACCACAGCCAACTCTGAGTCCGTCTGAAAAACTTTGAGCCTCTGACCAGCCCTCCAACACCGAGCACCATCTCTGCCGAGCGCTTCGACCCTGGCCCCAGCTGCCAAGCAACAGGCAAAGTCGAGGATTCGGGGCCTTCCTCTCTGGAGATTTTTCGATCGCACAGTAGCAGCAGCAGCGAAACAGGCATGTCAGAAGTTTCACCAGATGTTCCTCCGTGCTTCTCAAGTCCGTCCCCATCAAATCCGGATTGTGCACGGCCCCTACTTAACAGATAACAGATATTCATTCCTGGAGTGGCCGCACATGCCGCCGTCGCGCCGCCATTTTCTCTCTGGAAAGCTTCTTGAAGCTGATGGAATGGAACCTAAGGCTCGTGAACTTCCTTCCTGATGGCAGCAGTGAGAAAAGAGCATGGCCCTAATGGTAGCGCCTGGACAGAGGTGGGGGAAATCAAGCAATCAGTGGGTGGGGGAAATTGACAAGGGATGTGAGTTTGGGATTTTTTAGGGAGGCCACTGCAGGAAATCTAGGGCATCAATTAAACTGACGTAAAATTGGGTATTGACTTTTATTCCCAGCAGTCATGTCATTCTTGTTACAGGGAATTTCCCCTTGATTTGGCTTCCTGTCAAGTTCAACTTGAAGTTCAAGTTTAATTGTCATTCAACCATACACGAATACCCATGAATACAGCCAAACAAAACAGCATTACTCCGGAGCCAAGGTGTAAAACTGATATACTGCATGCAGATAACACATAAAAGTTAGCAATAAACATGCAATCACAGAAAAAAATATAATATAGCCCAAATCCCTGACACTGTGAATGTGTCAGCAAGAGCAAACGCACAGCAGTCTGCAGCAAAACGCAATCCAACTTCTCGTCCGCAGAGCGAACACTGGAGAGCAGCACCAATGCGAGCACGGATGCTGCGCACTGACTCTGATGCCTCTCTCTTGGGTGGCTGCAAACATGCGGCACCGTGGAACGAGGCTTAGACCTTGCTACAACCAAGGCCACGCAGTTCCCCCACCATCAGTTCCACCAATATACCAGTGAACCAGACTTGCAGCATGCTACGTAACCAATGTTGGAAGCTCAGGGTTCGAAGTAAATTCATTGTCTGTTATGATACGGCAACAATGAATATAGAATTGAGACAGGTTTTTTATATAAACAAATAAACATTTATTTAAACTCTGCTCAATAAAAAATGAAGAGTAAACAAACGTCTAACTAAACCAGAAGTTAACTGCTATACGGCAACTCGAAAAGTTCTTAAAGTGATAAATACGAACACAGTTCTTCAAATGATAAATGCGAAAGTCCAAATGACTTATACAGTTAATTAGGAGAGACTTTCCTGAAGTAACAAAATCCTCGATGACATGACATTACTGCTGATCCCAGCTGAAATATGCCTTGCCTGAAGGATTCACGATGAAGGAAATAAAAACGGCTTGAAGGAACTGACCTTTTCCTTGGCAAATAACACTGTGCCCAGCACTTTCTCGCCTTACAAGACAGGGGTTATCTCGGATGCAGGTTACTATTTCTTGAACGAAGATCCAACAAGGTCGATCCTGTATTACTGCCGAAGACACCAACTTTACTTGATCCTTCAGGTTTCCGTACTTTGGTAAATCTTCACTCTCCAATACTTAGACTTTAAGATTAAATCAAAGATACATCAAACATAACTGGCAGCGATTTTCAAAACTGCCTGCACAACGACATGTACCTTACAGTAAGAATTAAAACTCCACTTTAAACCAAAATTGTGTCATGAAACCAAATATGCAGCATAACGGAGTAACGGACAACTTAAACGATGTCCCAACAAAAACTCCTGCATCACAGCAGGCTTTCCCCGTTTTATACCTGTTGGACCAGGCCATCACATGACCTCACACTGGCAGGAAAGTTACATCATGTGACCTCATACTGGCTGGAAAATACATCCTGTGACCTCACACTGGCAGGAAAATACATCACCCCACCATCACAAGACCATTACATCACGCTCACATATCAAAGTACATACGTGTCACCATATGAGATTTATTGTCTTGCAGGCCTACTCACTGAATCCATAGAATAATCACCATAATAGAATCAATGAAAGACCGCACCAACTTGGGCACTCAACTAGTGTGCAAAAGCAAACAAACTAACCAAATCCAAAAATAAAGAAATAATAAAAATAAATAAGCAATAAACATTGAGAATGTGAGATGAAGAGTCCTTGAAAGTGAGTCCAGATCAGCAGGAACAATTCAGTGATGGGGCAAGTGAAGTTATCCCCTTTGGTTCAAAAGCCTGATGATTGAGGAGTAATAACCATTCTTGAACCTGCTGGTGAGAGTCCTAAGGCTCCTGTAACTTCTTCCTGATGACCGCAGCAAGAAGTGAGCATGGCCTGTGGGGTTTCCTGATGATGGATGCTGCCTTCCTGCAACAATGCTCCATGTAGATCTGCTTGGTGGTGGGGAGGGCTTTACCCGTGATGGACCGGACCAAATCCACCTACTTTTTGTAGGATTTTCCATTCAAGGACTTGGTGTTTCCATACCAGGCTGTGGTGCAGCCAGTCAATATCCTCTCCACCACTCATCTATAGAAGTTTGTCAAATTTTTAGATGTCATGCCGAATCTTTACAAACTCCTAAGAAAGTAGAGGCGCTGCTGTGCTTTCTTCATAATTGCAACTATATGCTGGGCCTAAGACAGGTCCTCCAAAATAATAACAATTCCAACAGTGCCTTGTGATCAGAAGAGGAATAACTAAGGCAATCTCTCACTGTTGGACTGCATACCAACTCCCTTGTCTCTCTGTAGCAGGCAGCCCGATACAACAGGATTCAGAAAAATCTAACCTCATTGATGCCTTGACCTGAGCAGGATGTGCTTCAGATGTTTCTCAAATTTTGACACATATGAGAGGCCCACTGAATCTGGAAAATGAAAAATTAAAAGATATCCCTGAAATGCTAAAACGAGAAGGCAAAGCAATGGAAATACTTTGCAGGACAGGCCACATTTGTGGGAAGAGAAACAGAGCAAATGTTTCAACTCAAAGGCACTTCGTTTAAGACAAATCAGGCAGATTGAGTGATCTGATGCTTTGCTGTCTCCGAGAGGAGAGCTGCCTCGAGGCCAAGAAGATTAGAGACCAGGCACAAGCCCACGAACAGCTCCATTTCTTGCTGATTGAAGTGCCAAGGGAGATTGAAATCATCGAGGGGGATGCGGAAGGTGAGTGAGTGTTCAGCACTGACCACCAGCCCCTCGCTCACTGCTGCCAGAGGAAGGTTATCTGTGTATGATGGTATCTCGCAATTATTTAACTATTTTATAGTCAGATATATAGGCTTACTGTAAATCATAGTTTTTTTCCTATTGTACTGATGCCACAAAGACAACAATATTTCATAACATGTGCCGATGATATTAAACCTGATTCGGATGGCTTTCTTTGTTTTGTGGGTGTCTGTGAGGAAGACGGATCACAGTGTTGTATACTGCATACTTATTTTGATAAGAAATGTACTTTGATTTTGAGCTACCAGTTGGTAGTTTAATTGCTCATTGTAAGTTGTCCTGTGATTTAGGCTACAATTAAACCAGAGGAAAGCTGGGCAGTGTGGTTTGAAGAACCTATTCTCAATAAATAAATATTGTTTGTTTCAGTGACATAAATTCGGGGGGGTGGGGGGGGTGGGAACTGCGTCCACTGTATTCGTTGCTGAAACAAGGATTTGTGAGAATATAAAAGGATGCAGATTGTAATTGAGGTACCAATGGAAAAAACAATGTTCAATATAATGCGACACTTTGTTGAGTTCTTTCACCTTTGCATGAAAAGCATTTGCAAACAATTGGATACAATCGGCAGAATCAAAGGTCATTCTTTGACATGTTAATTGAAATTCCCAAGATTTGAGGTAAGTGAATCTACTGGAGCTCCTGTTATTATACTTTTTTCTCTCTTAAAGATCCTGCATTTCCCTTGTTTTTCCCTTTCTCTGTTTTACTAGTAATGCTGAGGTCCATCGTAAGATGTGCTAGGACACATCAACAGTGATGTAACTTGGGATCATCAGGTGCTTCAATATCAGACATCTTCACCCAGGCGACCCAGCCAGGGTTGATTAGGCCCCGGCTTGTGTCCCAGCAGCAATGGTCCATGGGTCACACCTCTTGATCCACGGCCATCTGGAGGCTTGTTCAGCAGCCTCTGTGGTGGTCTTGATGGCTCTTCTCATTGCTACCATCCTAATTCTATATTTAAAACCAAAGACACTTGCAAATTTCTACAGATGTACTGTGGAGAGCATTCTGACAGGCTGCATCACTGTCTGTTATGGGAGGGGGGGGCGTGTGGGGGCTACTGCACAGGTTCGAAGGAAGTTACCAAAGTTGTAAAATTCGTCTGCTCCAACATGGGTACCAGCCTCTGTGGTATCCAAGACATCTTCAAGGAGCGGTGTCTCAGAAAGGCGGCATCAATCATTAAGGACCCCCATCGCCCAGGACATACCCTCTTCTCATTGTTACCATCAGGAAGGAGGTACAGAAACCTGAAGGCACACACTCAGCAATTCAGGAACAACTTCTTCCCCTCTGCCATCCGATTTCTGAATGGGCATTGAACCCACGAACATTACCTCATTACTATTGTTCCTTTTTTTGCACTACTTAGTTATTTTAACTGTTTAATACTTCTATATTTACCGTAATTCCGGTTTTCTCTATTATAATGTATTGTACTGCTGCCGCAAAGTTAACAAATTTCACAACATATGCTAATCCTATTAATCCTGATTTTGATTCTTTGCATCCCCCTGTAATGCCAAGGAGAAAGTAGGTTCTGAAGAGTGAGCAGCCAGCGAAAAAACTCTACACCTCATCTCTGTAGGCTCACAGTGTGCCCTCCAAGTCTGTCTTTGGCACTACTCTGCTGGCTAAAATTTAACTTTTACTGTTTGTTTTATTTGAAAGTACTTTTTTTTATTTTCCCTTTGCGTAACCTTCTGAGACCTCTGAGTGCTTTTGTTGTCTGTCTTACTCCCAGGGCATGTTTCAAGTAAAGGAATGCTAATAATTTACTTAGATACTGATTTATAATGCTGGCCATGTGTTATTATTATTAACTTTAATTTCACCATCTGAATACAATTACATTATATAATAATTTTGCATTTATATTTTCATGCCAGATTTGGAATCAATAATTTATTCTTATTAATTCACTTTCCTAAAAATCTTCACTCACCACAACTCTAAACTGACTCCACAATCCAGACTCACTTTCAATGACTGTATTTTATTTTTTAAAAATTTTACTTCTAAAATTTATTTTATTTTGCAGCTTGGTTGCTTAACAATCTTTGTTTATGTATAATTTCTATTGTATTTTATTTTCCTCCAAAAGCTTGCATGAAAATTGAGCTCAAGTTAGTCATATGGTAACATTTTGACACTTTTGACTTAATGCAGC
Source organism: Hemitrygon akajei (assembly GCF_048418815.1). Lineage (NCBI taxonomy): Eukaryota > Metazoa > Chordata > Chondrichthyes > Myliobatiformes > Dasyatidae > Hemitrygon > Hemitrygon akajei. The sequence goes on from NC_133154.1 coordinate 6,792,569, forward strand.
AAAAACACCCCTCCCCCTCCCGTGCCTAAATGAAGTTCTTATTTGCATGCCGAGATACAAAGCTTCTTTTTTTTTTGGAGGAGAGGGCAGGAATTGGCTCAAATCGTGTGTTAAATGAGTGCAAAGACAGGCAACTTCGCGCTGTTGCTAGAAGTTCGCGTCTCCCACAAGTTCCAGCGTCAGTTCTGCAGTGGCTCGCCCTGGAGCTCAACAGCGACGCCTGCGGCCGCGCGCGGAAGCGCGTGGGAGTGGCAGAAAAATGCAAGCGCCGATGCTGCCGATGCAAATATTTAGCAAATGCTAAGTGTGGAAAATAAACGTGCAGTCTTGTGGGTCCATTTCACAAGCACTCGGTGTGACCTGAAAATAATTTTGAGTCAGAATTGAAAACAAACGCGTTATTAATATTAGCGAAGTAAAATTAATGCGATATGCACCTTATTATTAATGTTATCAAACGTCGGGACAACGAAGCGCCTGGTTCACTGCAAAACGGCTGAAGCTTTAACGGTATTGACTGGAAATGTAAATAAAGCAGATTTAGTAAACGGTAGCGTTCAGGATAACGTCTTAAGGCAGTGTTTTAGGACCTACATTTATTCTCAGTAATCCGTGCATAGATTTTAAAAGGTATTAAAATTACTTTTGAGTTCGGGAATTAATTGAAAATAGATGTGCAATGAGTATTATAAAACCAATGCAATATGCACCTGATTACCAACGTATCAAAAGTCGGGAAAACCAAGCGCCTGCTTAGCTGCAAAACGGACGACGCTGAAAATTACATTGACCGGGCTGCTATGCAAATCAGCGCCCAATATATTTACATACCACGCCCCCCCGGCCAATTGTCCTGCGGCAGACGGTGGAGAAGCTCGCTGTTGAATTTGCATATCAACGCTCCGTTATCTGCATAAGATCCAGCCCACTACACGGCGGCCGCTGATTGGCAGTGAGATGCCTAATGACTTGCATGCGAACCTTGCCTTATCTGCATATTAGCGTCCGGCTTGGCCGGCACTATCGGTAGTGGGGGGAGGGTGGGAAATCCTATCCTACAGATAATAAAAGTAAAAATGAACACTGGTGTGCAGTGAATACATTGAGGGAAGCCGGAGGGGGTGGAAACTAGGGAATATGTTATTGATTTCTGGAGAGAGAGTATAGGGCTCATTTGCATACTCGCCACGCGCAGCCGCCATCTTTGTTATGAGGGGGCGGGCGGCAGCTCTGGCGGACAGACGACGGGGCTGCAACAGGGCAAAAGGCGGGTTTGTGGGTTGGGGGGGTTTAGGCAAGAGCGAACTGATGAGACGGCGTCTGAACCAGTCGCACAGGTAAGCCCGCGTTAAACCGTGCGGAACGAGCCCTTTCCGTGTGCGTTTTGTTTTTGTGCCTCCCCCCCTTGGCTCTCGTCCTGCTTGGCGCTTCCGCCCCTGCGGGGCGGCCGGGGTGGCCCCGCGCCCGGCGCGCTCGGCTGCATTGGAGCTGCATGGCTGCTGCACGAGACCGCCGGTGCGACTGCGCATGCGCGTGGCGCTCCCAGCCAAACCACACACACTCTGAACCGTGGTGGTTGCGGGATTTTTCACACCCCCTCCTCTCCTGCCCCCTTCAAACTACAAGTGTGGCGACCTCGCTGGATGCTTCACGGCAAGGTAGGTCTAACTCTGGTTTATACTGATCCAAAAGACACACTGAAATTATTTTCTCTTGAACCATGCAGAGAGATTTTTCCCCCCAGAAGTTTGCATAGTTCAGCTTTATTTCCCTGCCTCCAACGTGGGCACATTTCTCCTTAGGGGGAAGAAAACAACAAATGAATGCATGCAGCTGTTGCTGCACTTGCTTTCCTGCTGCATTGTTGTAGCTGCAATCCATATTCAGAATTCTAGATCGTCTGCCCATGTGTGTTTGTGAGCAGGTGATTTTTTTTTTAACAAAGAGTGCACAGTTCAGTTAGATTTGACTTGATGCATCAGTGTTAATAATTTATTGATTTTGCAAATTTGAATGTTGATATGCACCCAAATGGACTGCATGCCTGTTGCTACCCATGAAATACATGTCCTGGGGGAATACTTACCTAATTTTTGATTATCTTTCACTCACTAGTTCCAGTAAAAATTCTGAACAGCATGAAAACCTGTATACTTGTGTTGTACAGTACCTAATTTGTGGGAATATGTCTGATACGGGTCATTTGAGAAATTGACTCTGATCTGCACAAACTGATGTATATTTTATGAAATAAAGTATATGCATGTGGCAAGAGAAACAAAAAAATCTGATTCTTTTACTTAATGTTAAATTTGATCAGCTATTCCTGCTGTTGGTTTTGAATCGTGTAAATCTCTCGAGATTAATCCAAATCCCTTGGGTGGCAAATATAAAAAAAATCCCTCACTCATCCAAAGGAAGTCTCTCCAAGCTGTACAACTGACATTTCTTTGAGGAGTTTGGGTTCTCAGTGCCGCAATGTTTGGGAAATTAAAGCTATATCACAGCATTGAGCCATTTTTAATTTTTATGCCAAGTTTTTCCAAATATTGTCATAAATGCAATTTAAAAACCCTAAACAAACATGCCTTTTACTGATCTGAGATGGCAACTGGGAAAGGTTTTTGAAGAATGACGTCTAAGGTGAATTCACCGCTCAAATGCAATCTCCACTTTTACAGATACTGGTGAAAATGGTGTTTACAGCAATTTTTCACATTGGTTATCACCTGACAATATTCATATAAAGTAACATAGCATTTGAAGATTGTTTAATGTCATTTTCAGTAGACAAGTGTAAAGAGAACAAAGTAATTGTTACTCCAGGTTGTTGCAGCACCAAAACAAAACACAGAAGATAAAGAACACAATAATAAAAAAGCACAATAAATATATAAATACATATAATAACTTACATACACTGGAAGTGACACTAGACACAGGAGCATATGTACATAAGGTGACTGACAGGATATGAAAACGTGGTAGTTGGGGGTGTGACAGGGTGGGTTAGTGGGTGGAGGTGTTGATCAGGCTTACTGCTTGGGGAAAGTAACTTTTTGATCTGGTGGCCCTGGCATGGCCTCCCTGATCGGAGTGGGACAACAGTCATTGAACAGGGTGGATGGGATCCTTCATTATGTTACTGGCCCTTTCTGTATGTATATTACACATTTTAAAGCATTAATTTGTGTCGATCTACCAACGGTGAAGGAATGTTGTGAAATTCAATTAATTACATCTGGAAATTTGTGCGTTTGGCCCACAGTTTTTGAATAGAAGGAACTTGAAGGCCATTGAGCAACACTTTCTCAAAGTGCAGTCACTTTCTGAACTTTGGCCCCTTTTTCTCCAGTTTCCGCTGCAGATGATTGTGATAAAGGTATTTATTTGTTCTTCACCTCAATGAATTGAGTGAGCAAAGAGTCAGAGATGGTTAATGAATACTGCCTTGCTTCCGTTACTGTTATTTCCCAAAAAGGTAAAGGATTCATGTGAAGTTTGCTGACGGCACACCCAGTTTGAAAGAATCTGAAATTGCATAATAATTATGTCCAGCAGTACTTATCAGAAAGGAAAAAAGGGACAATTTGTTCCAATCTTTTAGTGTGCCTGTGAATCTTCTTGCACCTGCCATTGATGCCATGTAAGTGTGAACCCTGTTCATGATGACTGTACTGGCATAGTTCTAACATCTTCATTGCTGTCTGCTGGGACTAAACTGATGATCCCTTATGTCAGCTGAATTAAGAATTTGAATTTGTGGTTTTCCATTGTCTTGAGAAAGAAGAGGTAATTCTCAATCTGAGAGGCTGCTATGTGGAGAATATGAAGAAAACTCAAGAATTGTGACTAGGAAGGGCCTGAGATCTAAACTGGAGCAAGCAAGGAGTCTACAGCCATACCAATAAGCTTGCTTATTTTAATTGCAGTGTTTGGGCAAAATACCATAAGCCTGTTTCACTTCAGCTGGATCCAAGACTTGAAAGTTCTGATTTTGTGTGGTGTCATGCTACTGGAAATGATCAAATAAGGGGCAAAATCCCTTAATTCTCCTTCCAAAACCACCTCCTTTTTGTAAGTTTGATTTACAAGATATTAAAGATTATTAAATACTAAAATCATAAGAATTCCTTCTAAAAGTCTTTCATAAAGTCTCTTGAAATACCTTTCCTTCCCAAGCTTTTTGTTGCTCAACTAAAATCAACAAAGCTCGGTGTAAGATTTTGTTTGTCACTTCAGTGCAGCACTTGGTGCACTGTACCTTCTTAACATAGGAAAAATGAGTAAACCATATGGCAGTTTTAACTGTATACTATTGGACATCTTGGCTGCTTCTTTATCTAAAGTCCCCATCCCTGCCTGATTCCATATTTTTATGCTTTAGAATCCAAAAAAACAATTGGAAGCAGTCAATAATTGATGATTGAATATCCAGGACCATCTTGGAGGAGAATTCCAACTACTTATGTGCCTTTGAAGAAATGTTTCATCTCAGTCTTAAATGGCTATTTATCCTGAGATTGTACTTCCTATTTAGAGGCAAGAGAAGTGCCATCCTGTTAATTTTCTTTAGAAATGGGTGTTCCACAGAAATCGCCCTTCATTCTTTGAGATTCATGCCCATCATCATCTTCAAAGTGCAGTTGCCTCATTCGGATGATCCTTTCATTGCATTGTCCTTTGAAATGGAAGCTAAAATGATGCATGGGTCTATCAAGTGTGGTTTGTGCAAATTCTGTACAGGTGTAACAATGCATCAATCTGGCCACCAGTTTCTTTGCAATGGAGGCCAACGTGCCATTTCCTTTCCTAGTTTTTGTTATGGACATAGACAGCAGAATTCCTCTGATTGCTAAGCTTCTTGCAATTTTATTCTTCTGAAACATTTTAATATCAAGTTTCCCTCTTTAGACTCCACCTACCACCATCTCCTCCGCTCACTTACCTTGCCTCTTCCTCTCTGTACACTTTGCACCTCCTCACAACTTGCGTTTATTGTAGCAAATGTGAGAGACATATATATCTGATACAGCGTAGGATGGTTTTCCAGTGTTATCAGAATTTGCTACTTACTGCATTTTAAGATCTCCTTTTTTATGTCTTTCAATCCAAAGGAACTTTACAGCTCATTTTTGAATTTCTCTTGAAATATGTGTGTGCCTCATCCATACCTTCCAGGCCTCACTTTTTACATCTGAATTGACATTGCATTATATTATATTTGTTTTTCTCTATTTTAGATGTAGAACTGAGATAAATCCCAGCTCTTTATTTACAGCAGAATGGAAGTATCAGCATATGGCTATTGAGGTTGCAAAAGAGTTATAAGGTTACTTTTCTCAGCTTTCTTTGAAATGTCTTCCATCTAGGTTGACAGCAGTGTTTTCACAAAGAATGAGCCTGCTGCCTCAGGTGGGTATCCAACTTTCTGTAGTCTTATGGTCTTGTTCTTACACAGGAAATTTCGTTACAGTATTTGGCTATAAATGCAGGAGGTAATTATGACATAGTTGACTGGATATAATGAATTTAAACAATAATAATCCCTGTTGAACTTTTAAAATTTCTTTTCTATGGATTATTCTGGTTGATACATATTGTTGCCTTTCTAATGTTCTTTCTTTATAAAGGGCATTACAATGCAAGCAGCTGCTGACAACCATTGCTCAGTGAAGTTAATGCATATAAGCCTGATATTTGTTGGATATGCTTGAAGAAATCATCATTACAGTGTCATTTAGCACTTCTCTAGTTGATCCAAATTTACATGACCATCACCTCGTGAATCCTTTTTGACATTGTTTCAGTTGAGCATACAAGGATTTGAGTCAATTTTTCTTCCAGTAGAAATTCTAGTAATGACTGTGAACAAACAACTTCAATGAATTATGGAAAGAAGCTTTTTCAGGATGGTCAGTGTTATGTATGGGTGGAGCAAGAATGACAAGAATAGTTGGTTAAATGTTTTTACTGAGACATGTCAGTAATTGTACATGCTGGACAACTTGCAATATGGGAGTGACAGATCTGAGCCCGCCCGCCAAGACAAAAAGTGTGTCCACTTGAAAATCTGCGTAAAGGATGCCCAATTGATTAATGTGTGATAGGTCAGCCACACACACACTTGCAATATTCTCACAATCGATTTGATGCAGTGCCATCCGTTTTGCTCTTTAATCCTAATTTCTCTTCTTTCCCCCCCCCCCCCCCCAGTCCTCACTTGCCTACCTTTACCTTTTTAAGGATCGCTTCCTTTTTTTCCCCTTACCATCTTCAAACTTAGGTTTTCTGTGTGGCACTTCACGTGCTGTAGTGTGGTATTAATATTTTGAAAGTGGTGTGAAATCACTACTGAGCTCTCCATGAACTGTATCTGAATAGAAAAAATTTAGTGATTGAAATGTATCTTTTAAATAAAATATGTTGATTTTTTTTCCATATAAAGAAATGCCCGGGACTTCCTGAAGCAATTTGTTTTAAAAGCAGTTATCATGGGGACTAACAATATTTTAACTTTTCATGAAACCTACTATGATTTGAATGTTGCCATAGTTTTATATAGATTTATTCTTTTCATATCACTTTCTTTTTGAGCAATTTCATTTGCTTTTAAGTTATTGGAACTGACTTCACAACTGTCACACTGTTTTGAATTTGGTTATTGTGAAACAGTTGCCTGCCATATGATTATGGTGCGATCTTTGGTTTATTGAATATCTACTACTTTGCTTCCTGTGTTTTGTTTGAAACCTATTACCATGGAAATGTGTGTAATATAAAATTAAAGAAAATGTATACATAAATAATATACCAATTAAAATTTGTTTGAAAGTGAATACTTTTAACAAAATTGTTTTACTATTTTTGGCACTGGGTAGATTTGTATCAGTACCTTTTAAATCCATTTTAGGCCATTTCAGGGCAAAGCTATGTTACGCCTGAGCCATTGTTATTTGAAAGCACATATCATGAGTTCATCACATTTACTCCATGTACAATCTAATACTGTTAAGAAATAATCAGACATTATATACTTGTAAACAAGGCCAGAAGTAGGAAGATCGTTAGTTGGTGCCAGAGGGAGAGTTTTAGAGTTTTGGATTATTGGGCTCTCTTCTAGGGAAGGTTGGACCTGTATTACAGAAACGGTTTGCACCTGAACTGGAGGAGGTCTAATATATGAGTGGGAAGGTTTACTAGTGCTGCATGGGTGTTTTAAACTAAAGTAGCAGGGAGGTGGGTACAGAGCACAGGGACAGATAATGGAGTGGTTGTGAAGAAAGATGTTATGCAAGGTCAGGAATCAAAAGGTTGAGTATGGTGGGATTAATTTTCTGAGCTGCGTATATTTAATTGCAAGGAGTATTGTAGGAAAGGCGGATGAGAGAATAGATCAGCACGTGGAATTATGACGATTGTAGTCATTAGTGAGACCTGGTTGCAGGAGGGGCAGGACTGGTGGGATTCAGTTGTTATAGATGTTAGAGTGAGAGGGCTGGCATTACTAGTCAGAGAAAATCTCACAACAGTGCTCAGTCAGGACAAACTGGAGAGGCTTTATAATTGAGGAATACGAAAGGTATGACCATGTTAATATGATTACATTATAGACCACCCAACTGTCAGTGGGATTTAGAGGAGCAGATTCATAGAGATACTGCAGACAGTCACAAGAAATGTAAGGTAATGAATTTTCCACATTGATTGGGACTCCCATACTTTAAAAGGGTTAGATGGAAAGAGTTTGTCATATGTGATCAGTAAGTTTTCTGATGGTAGTCTTTTCCCTTGGAAAGTTTCTAAGGAAGGCTTTCAAAGCTTGCAGCAGGATCTGGACCAGGTTGAAAAATGGCTGATGGAATTTAATGCAGTCAGTTGTGAGATGTTGCACATTGGGAGGACCAGCTAGGGTAGGTCTTTAATGGTGAGCAGTAGGGCACTAAGGAGTACAATTTTTGGGAATACAGATCCATAATTCCTTGAAAGTGTCATTAACAGTAAATGGGGTCATAAGAAAGCTTTTGGCACATTGGCTTTCAAAGATTATTGAGTCCAGAAGTTAGGAAGTTTTGTTGAAGTTGTATAAGCTGTTGATGAGACCTAATTTGGAGTTTTGTATGGAATTTTGGTCACCAACCTTTTTGAAGGATATAAACAAGATTGAAAGAGTACAGAGAATATTTATAAGGGTGTTGCAGGGACTTGAGGATATGAGTTATAAAGAAAAAGCTGAATAGATTAGGACTTTATTTCCTAGAACCTTGAAAATTGAGGGGAGATTTGATCGAGGCTGACGTGTATTCTCTGTGGGTCTTGAATGTACAGTCGAGGATTACAGAAGTAAACTTGATTTATTCAGTAGTCTTTGACTAACCTATGACATGGTTGGATTTGATTGAAGTTGATTGGTAGTAAACAGGCAATTAAGTGTCTCTCTCCTGTACTAAACCACATCCCTTAATTCACAAGTATGTCAATTTACTGTATCTCTTGAATATGTTCAATTATTGAGCCTCCTCTGGGTGGAGAATGTCAAACATTCACTATCCCCTGGGTGAAGCTGTTTTATTTCTCATCTATCCAGAATAGCCAGCCAGTTATGTCCAGACCTTGAGCCCTGGTTCTAAACACACAGCCAAGGAAAACATGTATCTATCTTCAAATTCCATTAAGAGTCTTGTATCTTTTAGTGAGATCAGTTTCTTGTCTTTGTAAATTGAGGAGCTCAGGCCTAAACTGGTTCTTAAAATAATAATCCTATCTCAATAATCAATTTGTATAATGAAAATACTGTACTTAATCCATTCCTACTGTTTTTAATAACACATTTGGGCAATGGAAAAGGAATGGTGCAGAAAAAGTCAAGCTGACTAAGCTTAGTGTGAATCAGTTAGTATCTTACTCTCTAAAAATCCTTTGTTAAACTATAACATAATCCTAGGGAGGCAAGTTATAAATGAATATTTTAGAAGGATTCCTGTTTATCAAGTCTATTGACCCTTCAAAGAATTCACTAAAAGCACAAATGGTATGTTCAATACAAAGCTTTCAGATGCTGTTTGGTAAGGCTCCATGGAGGATGATATCAAGATAAGAGCATATGATTGGATAGCAAATTGGATTCAAATATGGCTGCAGAATTAAAACTTTGCTAGGGAGTAGTTTTAGGCACAATGGAGGCTGCAGAATTTTTAAAAGCTGTTAACAAGGCTGTAAATGTTTTGTTATGGGAAGGGATTTGCGAGGCTGAAGTTGCTTTCTTTGGAATAAGGAGAGCTGAGGGGAGATTTTATTTGAGGTGTTGAACATCTTTGCAGGCCAAGGGCAATAAATAGAATAATATAGCTGGAAGGATATGAAAGAAGTTGTCTTCTGGGCGTGTGAGATTCAGAAACATTTTTAACTGTTTTTAAAAGATGCCCATTTTTGGGGTGATCTGCAGGGCTATGGGCTAAGACCTGGGAGATAAAATTAGCTAATTTCTGCTGTGGTATTTCTAGTCTCTAAAAGGGAAAGACTCAAATCTATTGTAAAGAAGTGGTAACAGGATACTTTGACTGTTCAATTCCTTTAGCTTCTGTGTGGATTTATTAAACATAAAACAAATCTATTTTTTAAGGTCATAACGAGCAACATAAATCAGGGTAACCAATGCCTTTTTGAGCCAATGTTGTACCTGTACTTCCAGGAGGTTTCCAAGATTGTTAAGTAAAATTAATCACCTTAGATTGAGGATCACAAAGGCCTGGATGAAGACTGGTTGGTGGACTAACAGCAGGGGAGTAGTCAAAGGGCCACATTTGGATTGGGAGGCCTGTGGCTATTGGGGTCCATTGGTGAAAGGTTGTGGGAATACAGCAGTTCAGAATTTATTTCAATGCCAAGGGATTGAAAGTTGAAGGTGTTCAGAAGGACCTAAGTATCATAGTACATGAATGGCAGGAAGTCACCATAGAGGTATAGCAAGCAAGAAGGCAGGTGGTATCAGCCATTTGTTGTTGGAGGATTTGATAGCAAGGGCATAGGTTATTTATTCTAATTGTATAGGGACCTGGTAAGATTGCATTAGGAATACTTTGTACTAATCTGGTCTCCTAGCCCAAGGAAGAAAAACCCAGGTGGGTTTTTACAGATTCTGTTTCCTCTTGCTTGGCAAAAAAAAGTGTTCATGTGTAGGCTAATGGGGAATGTGAAAGGGAAATTGGAATTAGTGTATGGGTGCCTGATGGTTGCCATGGCCATGCTGGGCTGAAGGGATCTCTTTCTATGCTATAAGAGATAAAATATGATAAAAGTTTATCAGGTTGATTTCTGGGGGGGTTAAGTTTGTTGTATGAGGTGAGGCTAAGTAAATTGCTATTGTATGGTCTTAGATTTAGAGTGAGAAGTAATCTTATTCAAACATGGAAAATTCTTTATAGCTTTGACAAGGTAAATGTTTTTGAGTTGTTCAGGGCAGTTGGCAACTGCTTCGAAATAAGAGATTGGCTGTTCAGGGATGATTCTTTGACCAAAGGCAGTGGAAGTTTCTACTGATTAGGGTTCTGGAGGTTCTGTCACATGAGTATAATCAAAACAGATTGGTTGATTCCTTTTATTACTAAAAGTCTATGGACATATGGTTGCACAGAAAGATGATGCCCCCATGGAACGTGTAGATTTTCTCCAAGTGCTGTTTCTTCCCACAGTCCAAGGATGTACCAGATAGGTTAATTGGTCATTGTAAATTGTCCTGTGATTAGGGTAGCGTTAAATCGGGGTTGTTGGGGGTTGCTGGGTGGTGCAGCTCAAAGGGCCAGAAAGGCTTATTCCATGCTGTATCTCTTTAAAAATAATAATTAAGCATCATCTTATGGAATTATACTTAATACAGAAGGAAGCCAGTTTGTTCTTTGTTTCCATGCTGGCATTTAGGTGTAATACCATTTACCCCTTTCCCTGTATTGTCGCATCTTTCTCTCTCTCTCTCTCTCCCTTTAATTCTCATTTGACCCTTTTTGCCATTAACTACATGAGGGGGTAATTTTCAGCAGCCATTTAAGAAACCAGTGCTTGTTTTGAAATGTGGCAAGAAACCCAGGCCCCTTGAGAAAATCAATGTGGCCATGAAAATGAACATGTAAACACCAAATGACAGCACCCAGAGTAAGGATCAAACCCAGGTAGGTACCTGGAATTGTGCTGTCTTTGGGAGCAAGTATGAAAGCTAAATAGCCTACACAACTAATTCATGTTTTATAACATTTGTAAATTTTAATATTTAGAACAAAGGAACTAAGAATGTGGGAGACAGTGCGATATAATAAGTTGTGTATAAGTTTCTAGTCACTGGATTAGTAGTGAATTAATTTCCTATCAGTGAAGTTTTCCCCTTTTGGTTGGAAGGATAAAAAGGAAATAAATGGGTTAGAGGAAATGATACAATCTGGGAATAACATTAAAAATTACACAAAAGACTAGCACTATTTGATTGAATAGAAATTTGTTCTTGGTCATTAAAGCTAAAGATGATTACACAAGTGGTGCCTACACATTAAAATCCACTTCTTTCCATTAAATGACAGTTACAAAATTTGAGAACCTGATGAATACATTGCTCATCTGTTTCCACGCTGTGTGATTAGACCAAGTGACTGAAAAACTAACTTCTGGTCGATTAAATTTCAAGATTCAACCAAAAGATGTAGGGTTCTTTCTGGATTCCACTATCAGGAAAAATTAGGGAGAAGTGTAGTGCCTTGGAAATGTGTTCCTTCAAGTCAAAATCATGGACCATGAGCCCCCGCCCCTCCCCCCCCCCCCCCGCAGCATAGGGAATACCTTCACCAGAACTAGTTCAAGAAGATGACTTAGCTACCCTCTCAAAGTCACGTAAGAATGAGCAATAAATTTCTCTGTGACACTTGCGTCTTCTGAAATGATCAATTACAAATTAACTTGTTTCTTTTAATTTTTGATTTGTATGATTGTCTTTTTTACAATATTTACTCATTAAAATAATATGTGTCAAGTATACAGTCAAGTTACTCAATAATGCACATTTAGTTGTCGGCGTCTCATTGAAACAATTGACATGGAGTGTTTCTATTTCTAGAGGCCCCTTTTGGGTTTGAGTTTATTTGATATTTACAACTGTCGACGGCATTAATGGACTGCATTAATCTGCAACTATTTAAATATTAAGTTTGTTTTTACAAACTATAGCTAATATAACAGCTGTGCCATTTTGAAATAAAAAAATATAATGCTGAACAGTTGTTTGCAAAATACCTTAATTAAACTTGTGCAATGAAAATGGCTGATAGTTGGCATGCTGAAGATTAATTTTGCAAAATCTTTTCTGCTATAGAATAGTGGGCATAAGCCTGTATTAGTTTAATTCTGTAGTAATAATGAAAATCTTTCATTGCTGTGGCATTCCCCACTGGTTAGGAGAAATAGTGATTACACTGCAGTTAAATGCATCCTTTTGCATTCAGTTTGTGAATTGCATTGAGTGAAATAAAATTTTGGAACAGAAGAGCTTGAGTATTCTAGTTTTCTTAAGTGTTTATTAAATTCAAGACTAACCAAAAATAAAATAAGTGGGTGGTTTGGCCTCTCCCCATTTATGATGTGGGCCCCTGAGATAGCTCTCTGCAGTGCAGACAAGGCAGCCATTTTGTGCACTCTGCTGGTACTCTGACTTCCTCCATTATACAAAGAGTTTAACAGCTGGAATCATGTGACCAGAAATCTCTTTAGAACCTTAGATGCTTCCTTTCTCTACCTACTTTAACCTAGTCTGCTTCACACATTTAAAAAAAAGTGTGCAAGAGGATCTCTATTCTTACAATTATCTCACAGGAAAGCTATTAAAATCAAAGTGTGCAATGTGATGTGTCATAATAGAGAAGGACATTTTTTCATTTTCTGTGAATCTAATACCTTGCATATTTTTTATGGGTAGGTTTAATAAATATAGATTTTATTCTCTACTTTGAAATTCCCAATGGTATAGATAAATGCCCAGTGGGGGGAAGGTTTGTGCAGCTTTTGGTAGTTTTCAGAAATCTGCAACAAAAATATCTTATCATTTGCAATGTTTTTTTGTTTACAAAAGGCAAAGGATAAAAAGAGTAAATTTATTTTATATGTATCTATTTTATCCTAATAGAAAACTGGCAATGCAGTTTGACATTCATTTAAGATTTGTATTTCTCGGTGATCTGTAGTTGTGAAATGTGATCGTTAGTTATTATATCAATAATATTTCAACATTTACCTCACACAGATGACTAAAATCCCAAGACCTTAGTGTTTTCACCAGTGTCTTTCAGTTGACCTTGCAGCTTTCCAGTTCATACCCAGTACAGTTTTCCTTTTTGATGTGGTATTATCCATGTTTGTTTGTCTCCAATTTTGCAATGAAACGTTAAATTATTGTATCGCCTTTGATGCAGTAAGCTATCTGAAGTTGATTTTTTTTTGCTTTTGAGGTGTAGTGTAGACCTGAACAGACTATTCTTTTAAAAGTGCATGCATATCTTAAAGAATATCACATATAAAGAGCACGCGTGCATGTACAGAGGATAATGCACGTTGGCCAGAGTCTATATTTCACAATTGTTAAGATGTTATAACTAAGGGGTGCTGTGAATGTGATCTTTCTCACCAGTGAAATCCAGTGAAGTGAAAAGCAGATTGTGCTGCTGGCTGTGTGCTTCATACAGTAAGAAGAAAATGCAACACAGAAAGGGAGAATCTAATAGCTTGAACTTCTAGATTTAAAATGTTAATGATTGTTGTGCCGGCGATGAGAGTATGATGTAGATAAGATTTGAGTTGGTTGGGGTGTCATTTGCTTTGATGATGGACCCTCAAAATACCTTGACAGGGTAACGTTCTATTTCTCAAGTTTTTTTTAGAATTGTTTAATTTTAAAATGCCAAGATCTGAGATTTGATATCAAGGGGGGGGAGGGGATCCCTGTTTATTTTGGTATTATTGACTTTTAAATTAATAAGTGTTTAGACAAAAGTAATTTGGAAAAGATGGGAGTCATTCATATATTGTGGTTCATGATATAGTCAAATAATGGGTTCAAGGGCTGAGACAGATCTTGCATTCTGGCAATTTCCTCCTGTATGTTCTTGAAGTGGGGCTTCTTTTGTTGTTTTTCCCCTCCCTCTGGTGCCTGGTGGTTCTAATAGCCGTCTGGCTCTCTCTGGCATCTTGGAATCTCTGGCCTGGATTGCCAGGAAGCAGCAAGTAAACTTGCACTGTAGAATCCTGTTTGCTAATTGCCTAGTGTGACTGACAGGCAGTTGACGTCAGTGTGGGGCCGCCTCTAGACACATCTGCTATGCTGTAGTTGCACACCCAACAATCAGAGCTTGCTGTCTGCTGGTAAGTCCTGTTGTTGTTATGTGGTTGTGTGCTTGCAGCTATCTGACTGTAGCAGGCAAAGAATATTGTGTAACATATACACACACGCCCCAACGTTCACACCCACACCAAAGCTAAAGTGAATGAATCATTGAAGGGAGATGATGCAGGGTAGGAAACCATTTTCTAGTAAGTCTCTGTAGAGAAGTCACTGTAAGTGAGGATGAAGCTACAGTAACCTCAGCTGCTGTGTCTCGGCAACCTCAAAATGGCTGACATTTGTTGTGGCTGTTTCCCCCTCATGCAAAAATGCCTTGAGCAAGTTTCTGTGGTTTATTTAAGGAAGTGCAAATATCACATATCAACTTTTATAAGCAGGTAAGCAATATTAAATATTTATTGCTTTTTATGTCTAACCAACATCAGACAGCTTTTCTCTCCTGTTGTTTTCAATGTTTTTCTGTTTTTTTCAGAGTTTTGAGTTTTTCTGTTAATTTTAAGCGTAAACTCTTAAATTTAAACATAGTTATGTCCTGCTGATTGTATATCATGAATTTTTTTGCGATGTTTCTTGAAAAACTGTTTTGAATTTAGTCTACTGGAACCCTTCTGAAGGACCAAAATGGCTGCTAAATGGAGATTCAGCGCCTACTTAATCAAAATTCTAGGATTTGGGACTATGAAAATGGCTGTTAAAATCAAGTGAAGACCGCTTAATGTGGTTGAGTGTTTATGTGAATTCACAGGACTTAACCCATTCTCAACTGGTGCACATCAGTGTCTTATTATTTCTCTCTGGTAAGTAATAATTGTGGCCACTTGGAAGGCTGGTGAGGGGATCGGCAATTACTGGTTTAGTCAATCATTACCAGACAAGGAAAAGCTGTATTCTTTTTGTGTTGAATGGTGCAAGAGTGGCTGTTCAGTAATAGTTTATTTTGAAAAGGAATTTTCTGCAAATTTTGAAATCTAGACAGCTCCAGAACCAAGAATACTGTTGATTTTATGACGGATAGATGAACGATACTCTCCCATAGTTTTGCAGCCATCATAGGATTCTGAAGAGGGAGGGGTTGGGATGGGTGATGGGAAGAAGGCAGTTGGTGAAAGTCACCAAGGATATGCCTTCTTATTGCTACCATTAAGGAGGTGGTACAGGAGCCTTGAAGACACACATTGTTTCAAGAAGAGCTTCTTTTCTTGCGCCATCAAATTGCTCATTCCATCAGGATGGACGATGAACACATGAGCACTACCTTGTATCTTTTCCCTTCTTTCTGCACTAATTTAATTCAATTTTTTATATATACTTGTAATTTATGGTCATTGTTATGTAATGAAGTTTACTGCTGCTGCAGAACAAATTTCACACTATATGCCAATGATAATAAATTTGATTCTCAATGTAGTTAACACATTTTAGTTTAGACTTGTGTTTTAACTTTTTATTATATGTTGCTACCAATAAAGTCTTGTATTTAAATATTATAGCAGAGTTTTTAATGTTTGATTAATATTTTAGTTAGTAATTTTCTTAAACTAACTTTGCCAGTTGACCACACACTCACTTTTCATCTTGCATAATGGTTATGCTGGTGCCAGATCCTCAACACAGTCTTCAAAGCTGCAATCTCTCTCAAGCCTCCAGGATCTTCTCATTTGAGTCTTCCTATGTGGTGTTTTTCCATCATGCGCTGCACGAATCCATAATACAAAGGCCTGGTCATCTATGAATGCTCATTGTTGCTTTTGTATTCTTTTTAAATAGACTAAATTTTTTTTGCTAGTAACCGTCCTCTATATTTGAATATTTCAGGGAATCCTTTGACATGCCTTCTGTTTTTCCAATGTTTTGTGGTATAGCCAAACACAATTTTTAAAAAAACATGGTGCTAATGAATTTTCCTTTCCTTCATTCTCCATTCCAAAACAAAACACACTAAGAAACTATTTTAAAAATGTCAATTTCTATTTAGAATCTTCTAGAATGATTTGTAATAAAGTACATTTGGTTTTATTATTTAGAAACTGGGAAATTTGGCTAAGACGGTAAGGTAAATATTCATTTAATGATAATTCATTGTTGACTCATAATCTTGTATTCCAGTGCGTGTTGACACTATCCACAATCATTTGAATAACTACTGCAGAAAGCACATGCAGTGCTTGCAATATTCCGTAATACTAATCAGGAGCTAAAGTTGGATATTTCTTTTGTCATTTTTCACAACAAAAGTGTTTTTGATTCCTATTTATTGGCATTTTGATAGCTGTCCAAAGTAATGAATAAGTGAAATTTCGAAGTAACAATTACATTTCTATTTTTATTCACCATTGATTTCAAATCAATAGTATTTTTGATTTTTGGAAAAACACAGGTACGTAATAATACTTTGGTTTAGTAATACCAATTTAAAATAATGTCATTATCCATTCAGCATTAATGATATACAATCCTTCAACTTTTCTTTTATCTACTTTAGGCTTTTACCTTAATGGAATGTTTCAATTTAAAATGCCATAATAACAATATAATTTTGCAATCTGTCAGATATTATTTAAAGCTGTAACGTTTACTGGATGTTATTGTTTAAAGACAATATACACTTAGGTTTTTGTACAGGTACTGTTGAAAGCTAACCCCAGTATCCACTTAAGAGGCAGATTACATATAACTGTTAACACTTCCAAGTATTAAAATCGATGTTGGCATCAGATTTTAAATAAACCCATAAAACTGGTTAAATGGTAACATTTTCTAGAGCTCACCTTTGACCAGTCAAGTGGGATACAAGTACTTCGTTAGTTATGATTGGCTGTATGATATTCTGAGTTAGGAATTTGTGCTCCTTTTTTTTTAAGATGTACTTTTGGAATGCTAAAATTTTAAATGCTAAATTACTAAATTTTTTACAATGACCTGTTTTCTGGAATCGCATTCTTTGCAATTGCATTTGTCATCCATAAGGCAGAACTTCACATCTAGATTTGCCTCTGGCTGAAGTGTTTATTAACAAATATCTCATTTATTATACTCATCTCACTTGATGAGTATAAGCACAGATTTTAGTCACCTAACATCTTGTTTGAATTGAGATTTAAAGTTGCTAGTGTTGATTTTTACCCATGTGAGTGTAAAATGCTCTAATTTTGATAAATATCAATTGACTTTCTCAAGCCAACTCACCCAGTGACTTCCCTGTTCGACTCCAGAAGCTTTGAAGATTGTTGAACAATCGGGTCTTGTGAGAAAACCAATAATTGTATGTTTATGCTATAAATTGTCTAATGAGTATAGTTCATGTACAGTTATTTTTCATAATTTTTGCTTAGGGTGTGTATAAAGTACAGCAAAGGGCAATCATTGTGTTTTATCTTTTGTATTCTGTGTGCCCAGGGATAAGGGAGAGCTGAAACGAAGGTCTAGATTATCATCTTATGGGCCAGACACATGCACAATAAAACTGGAATTTCACGTGTGGGTATACTGGAGTAATGAGGTTTCTATACTGACTAGCAAAAGGAATAGATTTAATGAATAGATTCAAATAGATTGACAAGTAAAATGCCGTCAGTAATGATTTTATTATTTTTACACTAAGAAAAGAAACTTAAGTTGTTTGGAGAACATTTTTTGAAGGGCTTGCAATTAATGTCCTAAAAGAACTGAGTTTCCTGTAAATAATTTTGTAATTGCATAGTTAGCCAGATCTTTTGACTATAGAAGATTACATACTTTGAATTTCTTGCCATACTCTACAAGCTTCTGACAAATTTAAGATGCAATATGTATTTTAAGTGTATTCACTAATTGGCTAACAGGCATGTTTATGTACTTTGTCATATTAAGAACTGAGGAAAAGGAATACATTTTCTTCAGACGTTGTGCTTGCTTTTCATTTCTTGGGAAACTTACTTGATTAGACCAAAACAAATAGTATGCTTTTGAAGTTTTAAATCTCAAATTTATTTTAGCCACTGTGGTACAGTAGTGTTTACAAGTGGGGAACAATACAAACTATTGAACATATTCATCATTCTTGCACTACATATAATGTTCACTGAGAACTTGATAGTGGTAAGGTTTATTTTTGCATGATTCTTAGTTTATATATGCAGATTCAATTAACTAAACCAAACTAGGGATATTCTGATGGCTTCACTGTTCTCTGCAAAAACAGGACATCTCAGTCTTTTAAAGGTAGAGAAGCTGGAGTATGCTTTATGATTAACTCATTATGGTGGTTCTGTCTTAATTCTGCTCACCTGACCTGGAACATCTAGTG
The DNA here is from genome assembly GCF_048418815.1 of Hemitrygon akajei. Lineage (NCBI taxonomy): Eukaryota > Metazoa > Chordata > Chondrichthyes > Myliobatiformes > Dasyatidae > Hemitrygon > Hemitrygon akajei. Next base: position 6,811,225 of record NC_133154.1, read on the forward strand.
GTCAAATTTTATCTACTGATGGAGTTTCCTGCCACCATCTTGGTAGCCTCAGGCCAAAGTCATGCAGGAAGTGGAAGAGCTGAGCACTGTGATCAACAATCATGAACCAACACACCCAAATGCCTTCCTTATCATTGCTGGGATTTTCAGTCAGTTCAGCTTGAAGAAGTCTCTGAACAACTACCACAAAGAATGCATACCGTGCTGTCCCACTCTCATATTTTGGAAAGTCCAATCACCTGGCAGTACTTCTACTCCTTGTGTATAGGCAGAGACTAAAGCTCGTGGCACCAGTGGTGAGAACCAAGAAGGTATAGTCAGGAGGCGAAGGAGCACTTAGAGGACTGCTTTGAGTTGGTGGACTAGACAATATTCAGGGATTCATCTTCAAATCTGAATGAATTTGCAACAGTTGACATGGACTTCATCCAGACCTATGTGGATGAGTGTGTGCCTTCAAGAGCATGCCAGATATACCCAAATCGAAAGCCACGGCTGTACCAGGAGATTAGTAATCTGCTGAGGGCTAGGTCTGTAGTATTCAAGACTTGTGATCCAGAACTATTGAAAGAGTCCCGGTAGAACCCACAGAAGGCTATCTTAAAGAGCAAAGAGATAATTTGATTGAAGTTGGGGATGAAATCGGATGCATGTCGGCTGTGGCATGGTTTGCAGGCCATTATTTCCTACAAAGCAAAACCTAACCTCAAGACTGGCTGTAATGCTCATTCCCAGATGTGTTTACTTGAAATGGAAAATAAAACTATATCCCTGCAGAACCTGGTGACCCTGTGAGCTCTTTCTCGGAGACAAAATATTTTTCAAGAGGGTGAACCCTCACGAGACGTCAGGGCCTGATGGTGTAACTGAGAAGGCACTGAAAACCTGTGCCAACCAACTTTCGTGTTGAAAGACATCTTCAGTCTCAGTGCTGCAGTCAGGGGTTTTCACCTGTTTCAAAAGGGCAACAATCATACCAGTACCCAGGAAGAATAGGGTGAACTGCCTCAATTACAGTCGCCCAGTTGCACTCACATCTACTACGATGACGTACTTTGAGAGGTTGCTCATGGCCAGAATCACGTCCTGTCTAAGCGAGGACTGGGACCTGCTGCAATTTGCCCATTGCACAATAGGTCTGCATCTTATGCAATTAACAGCTTGGTCTTGGGTCACTTAGACAATAAGAATACCTGTGTCAGACTGCTGTTTATTGATTACAGCTCAGCATTCAACATAATCATGCCCTCATTTTTAATCATCAAGCTCCAAAACCTGGGCCTCTGTAACACCCTCTGCAACTGGATTGTTGATTTCCTCAGCCTATGCTTACCAGATTTGATCGCTGAAAATCAACACTGACAATAACCCAAAGGCAGCATCCATCATTAAGGACCCCATCACCCAGGTCATGCCCTCTTCACATTGCTACCATCAGGGAGGAGGTACAGGAGCCTGAAGGCACACACTCAATGATTCAGGAACAGCTTCTTCCCCTCTGCTGTCAGATTTATGAATGGACATTGGACCCTTGAGCACTACCTCAAGTTTTTTCTCTTTTTGCATTACTTAATTTTTTTATGTATCTACTTATTGTAAATTACTTTGTAGTTATTATGTATTGCAGTTTCTGCAGCCACAAAACAACAAATTTCACAATGTATGCCAGTAATATTAAACATGATCCTGATTCATTTTGATCCTGGTGTAAGAAGTATACATCAGCACCCTCAAGAGATTCAACTTCATTTTTCAACTAGGTCACATTGAATTATGACCCAGTGTTAGTGTTTTGCTTACTTTTTTGCGGATTTGACTGGGATTATATTTAGGGAGTAGAGTTGATAATTCTTAATGGAAAGAATTTGTGTATTTGTCAAATGTCATTTAATTCTGCTGAAAGATAACATTTGGCTGGGAATGGTGATCTGGGATGCTACATTCTTAATGCAACTTTATACAATTTTCAGGGATTGGGATACGGAAATTCAAAATGCATTCTCCAGCTTCAAAGATAAATTACAGAAGAGATATAACAAGTTTATATGAAATCCTAAGGTATAAAGTTGCTCTGGAAATAGAGCCAGCCTAATAAATAGGAAATATTGATTCCACATCTGTATTTTTCCAGTCATAATCATAGTATGTGATCAGGAGCAGAAACTGTCTTAACCATTTTCTCCAATTAATCTATGTAACCAGCTGTCAAAGAGATGTCTGGAATTTACAAGAAGTGCAGTGATCTAGTGAGTGACCTAAAAAAAAATGTTTAGGTAATTATTAGATTGAGTTTACTTTTGATAGTGAGGCGTTGCCTTTATTTTTCTTAATTAAATATCAGTAGATTTTGTTCAAAACATTAATAAGCAGTTTTAAAGTCTTAAGCTTGCATTAGAAGGAGGTTATTTCACTATTTTAGGCTTGTGATTATGGTGCTGTAGTGTGTACAAAATTGAAGTGGTGATAAGATAAAGTAGATCATTTTAAGCAGTTGTATTGAATTTCTTTTGCTTTATTGAAATAAATTGAATATCACTCTTCTCCCTTTTTGAACCACAACTACTGCTCTCTCTGGTTTTCCTTATGTTATGAGATTTAATGATATTTTACTGTTTTTGACTTTTCTAGTATTATGTTTACAATTTCTGAGGCAGAGGAAATAATGGGGTAAGGAATGTAAACCCAGGTGCTCAGTTATAGTCTTTGCATTAACCTGAAAAGAGCTTAGTTTAGTATGACTTATTTTGAAGACGGGGTATTTTAGTTATATTAGCTGAGTGTTCAAGAAAGCTGATGTTTGATTGTAAATTTCATTATTTTTCAGTTGTATCAATGTTTACTTTTTTCTGTTTACTAATACTGGAAGGTATTCTGCTCATCAGTTGCATCTCTGCATTGAACTGGTGATCTTCCAATATTGTGAATCACTGATTCGGGTTGCACTAGTCTGGACATGGGCGATGTGTAGCAAAATGGGTACCTACTTAACCTTTACTGCTTGAAGCAGATCAAGTATAGAATAGAAATATACTAAGAAGTGTGCATTGGATGATGGTTAATAATCTGGAGATCTAGAATCCAATCAACATAATCATTAATTTTGTAAAATATTTAATATTGCTCACTTTTTCTAAACTTCTCACTTGTATGATATTCCCTATAAAAACATATAAATCCATTCTTGGTTTGAAGATGGTAGGAACTTGCACTGATGATTAGACAGAAACCCAATAAACTGTTTTCCAGTTTTTGTTATGTAAAACTAGTAGTAGTTACTGATTTATTATATCACAAACAATGCAATATCTTTGCTTAAGTTATTTTCCTGGTCCTCCATATTCAAATTGGATAAGCAAGTAAGATTGCAATCATGACGATGTTGTGATAGTGCTTTCAAAGATTGCCACATCTATCAAGATGGATGGAGATTGATGTTAATCTGTCTGCAAATAAGCAATAGGCCTTTTAGGACATAAGCTAAGGATCATTTTATCCTAAGGGGTAGTGAATCTTTTATTTCCAGTGAGGTCTCTTTAAACAGTAGTTGCTTATATTTCAAGTTTGCTGTTCTTTTTTGCTTCTCTGGGAATCATTTGAGAATCATTTGTTCTTGGGTGGCTGACAAGCCATTGTGGGACTGTAGACTGTCACAAGACAAGCAGGGGGAGTAAAAGTGGATCATTGGAGAGATGGTGCATTTCATCATTTAGACTTGGCTTCTGTGTATTTCTATGGAATGGACTCTATTCTCAGTGCCATACTCATTTACCATTCTCAATTATCATAGATTTGTGATTCCCTTAAATCTCTGTGCTAGTTACACTCTCTCAGAGAAGATCATTCAGGTTTTTTTTGTTGTAGTGGAGTTTGCAAATTTATTTTGCAAGTCTGGTGTCGGGCATATGAACTGCATGGTTTGCTCTTGGGAGTCGATTAGAATCTCAATGCAGGAGATGTCGGCTTGGGAGAGGGCACTGACGTTGGTTCACTTATGCTGCCAATAGATTTGGAGAAGTGTTTTTATTCTCTTCTGTTCACTACTGGCATTCTGCCCAGTTGTTTAGCCTGCTTTGAGCTAATTATTAGCCTGGTTGCTTAGCAACTGTCGGCCGTCTCCTGGAGACGAAGGGAACTAATGCCTGGGGCAGCAGAAGTGCAGCTGAGCTGGGCGTGAGAGATGGCAACTGGAGTTGCAGCACATGCTGCGGAACTGAGCAGAGTCTGTGGGTACATGATCAATTAGGCACTGCTCAACAATCGGATACTGATTAGCATCTCTTGTATTTGTCATGCTTTTTTACGTATTACATAGTGCTAAAACTAGTCAAGTCTATGAGCAAGTGAGGAGAGATGACTAGTGCAGTGTGCATGTTCAGATACTCTGCGCAGCAGAATTTGCAGTGATTTCAGAAAACATTCTTTTTATACAAAATTATCCTTTTTAAGTACTGATTTTTCAGTTTTGAGGTAAAGCAGTTGTCATTTGCAGTACTTTGCTTATTTTTCAAAAGTATTTATAGTTTTAACAGGAAGTGTAATCATTGCTAGACCACAGAGGTTATTCCTTTTTGAAGTATAGGAGTAAAAAAAATGTTTTTTTATATGTCAATCTTGAAGCCAAACAGTCTGTTCACATTTTGACAAAGGATGGTGAAAAATGTAAACTGTAGTTTAGAGGTTAGCACCACGCTATTACAGCTTGGGACGTTGGAGTTTGGAGTTCAATTCTGACGTTATCTGTAGGGAGTCTGTACGTCCTCCTCATTGGAATGCACAAGTTTTCTGAGAGTCCTCCAGTTTCCTCCACAGTCCAAAGATGTATCGGTTAGTAGGGTAATTGGTTATTGTGAATTGTCCTGTGATTAAGCTAGAGTTAAGTTGGGAGTTGTTGGTTGACACAGTTCGAAAGGCCTGTTCTGCGCAGTATCTCTAAATAAATAAAGTGAATTGAAGAACATGAAGTCCATCCAATTCCAACAAAACAAAAGCAGAAGTCATCTACCTTTTGCACATTTACACCTATGAGCATTTTTCCTTCTTCTGTGTCCTGAACAAATATTTGTGAATAATAATAAATTGCCAAATCTCTGGAAACTTTAATTTTGTTTTTTTTAAATTAAAGTTGGTCTTTCTCAAATATATTTGTGCTTTATTCTCCTATTTTGACTACTAGACAAGTTTTTTTTGTTTAGGCTCAGTCGTTCAACAGATGGGCATGTTTGTGCTGATCCTTTTGCACATCTACTGAAATCTTACATGCCTGTATTCAAGGCAGTATTCTTCACTGCCTTGTCTATCTAAGTATCTCTCAAATGTGGTCATAATTTGGTATATATTTGTCAGGTCACGATTCGTGCTCCAGAAAAAGTGAGCCCCAGCTTATCCAATCTCTCCTAAACTGTAGCCCTCCAATTTATACAAACTCCTTGTGAATTATTTCCTCTACTTTCTCCAGTGCATTCATGACCGAGAGAGCTGCACATAATATTCTCTAGTGTATTCTAACCAGTGTTTTGTTAAGTTATTTGGATGAATATGTTTATTAGCAAAAGATTAATTCTACTAGATTGGTTAGTCTTTAATTATTAGATGTCTGCCGTCTGTGGTAATTGAATATTCTGGTACTCTTATCAAACATGTATAGGAAAACCCCAGTAGTTTTTCACTTGGGTTTAATTCATGGACCTGGAGTGATAATGAATGGATCAGATATTTTAAAAGTTTTTAATTACATTAAACCTTGTACTGATCAATACAAAGGTAACAAGTGGGATGAATGCATGACTGGTCCTGGTCTCCTGAGACATTCATATGATCAAAATAAGATGAAGTTAGTCTCAAAGGTAATGTGTAGTATAAATAAATTTAGAGAGGTTTTGTGTATAAAATGTTTAAAATCAAAAATCTGATGACCATTATTATCCATTTCTTTATTGTCATATGTTCAAAGCTATGTTCATTGTTACATAATTTCACTTTTAATGGTTGATCATTGATGTAGATTCCAGAGACTCCCTCCTTCCCTCCCCCCCATGTTATTCCTTAATGTCGGTAATTTCATATTCCATTTGATTTTGTTTTTCTTCTGATTTTATTTTAATAAAGTTGCACTGCACATACTGCTACTCAATGATCTGGCTGCATCTTGCAATGGAGTGTGATTGTAAAAATATTGTTTCCTGCGATTCATCGTTGTCTCAAGATCATGTGGCTTTTGAACCCAGCTCTTTGACTTTTAACTGTATTACAAAATAAAGTTAAAAATCTTGCCTGCAATACTATATGAAATTTTCATTTCTATAAAGTATTAAAGAATGATCTTGCATCTTCTGCCATAACAGCTTTAACTCCCAAGAAATATTTTTATAAATCTCAAGTGTCTCTGAAAATGCTGCTTTCTTGGCTACTTGGTATTTGAGGAGGGGTCCGAGAAGAGCTGTATTGGAAATTATAATTTCCCACGTGGAAAACCTAGATGGGCTTTTTCTTCAGAATGCCACAAATGTTAATATTGAACTGACAACGTTAGTGAAACCGTGTTCAGTTCTTGAGCCTCACTAATCTACTTCTTACTGTGATTCACCTTGCTGGAAGGTAGTCACACATTTATCTTGCCTCATATTCCAAGAAGCTTTTATTCCTAAATGAAAATGATAGCCTTCCAGCTAAACCAGAAACTGATTGTGATCTAGAAGCCGGTGCGGCCTTACTACCTTATTGCTACTCCCTCAACTAAATTATGTTGTATTGGATTGAAAGTCAAGTATGTCTTCTTTTGGACTGCATCGTTTAGCTGCTTTTTGCATCGGCTTACTTAGCCACTGAGGATATTGTATGCCTGCAGAACTGAATTTGATAATGCTAGAAGAATTAGCTCAATTAATTAAATGATTAATAGAGAAAATTAGCAAAGATGTTGCCTGGATTTGGGCACTTCAGTTACAGTATAGGGAAAGGTTGAATATGTTAGAAATGATTAGCTGTATTGCAGTTACTTTATGGTAATAAAGCGACATGTTGCAAATACTTGGGTCAGGCAGCATGTGGCTAGAACAACAGCATTAACATTCAAACCAAGACCTTTAAATGGGATGAGACAAAGTTAGAAAACAAGCAATTTTCAGAGGAGATGAAGCATTGTGAAGAATGTTAGGATGGCTACTGAGGATTGAATGCTACAAACTGATGGTGCTGACTGAGAGTTGAAGATTTGCTGATTGTAGATGATATGTCTGAAGGAGATGCGAATAGAGCAATGTACGAATTGTCAGATCAAGTGCAGTAGCTGGAAATCTAGAATAAAATACTGGAAATGGACAATAAATTAGGCAATAGAGAACATCAGTGGTTGGTTTGGTCTCCTAATTGTTGTATTGTGTAGTATAAGTGATGAAATTAAAGTCTATGAAACAAGTGGGCAGTAACTGTGGGGGCTAATGTCTACATCATAAACCCCTATAAAGTCCCATGATGGAAGTTAATCAACAAAAATCTAAAGTACATGCAATTTGGGCAATGTACCCAGTCAGTTTAATGGATGGCAGTCAATGAGTGTATTTGTACACCATTGAGAAATTTTGTAGTTGGAGAAAGTATTGGAGGGAAATGGGGATGGAAGAGAATTGGCAATATAATAATTGTAAAAATAATTTATGCTAGTCATGCTTGCATACCAAGAGTGGAGCTAAGTTCCTTGATCAGTTGCACACTAATTAATGTCTTAGACTTGACTGATTTGATATGCATTGCCAACTGTTTCTTAAATGAGCATTTTCCTTGCTAGTTTCATGCAATCATGATGCATCAGTGCTGCATATATAAAGACATTTTGGAGCACTAACTTTCTAAACTGATAGCAGATTCAATAAATAGAATTTTCTGTTTGCCAAGATATAATGAGCAGTGTCAGGCATATTTAACACGTTCACATATCTCGTGATTTATTGGGTGAATCTGATGGTTAAATTTGCAAATGACGCAGGTAGGTAAGATATTAGTGAAGATGATGTTTGGGGCTACAAAAAGATATGGATAGGTTAAATAAGTGGGCAAACATCTAGCAAATGGAAGATTGTGTGGGATAATGCAAAACGTGAAATTTTACAGGATTTTTTAAAGCAGTTCATTTAAATTGTTGGAAGTTACAGAGCTCAGTCTGTCCTGATACTAGATTTTTGTCTATGTACGTGGATACTGTGACTGGGAAAGGGGAAAAAATTTTCACTTTGCTGAGCCTGTTTCAAACCTTACTATTCACAACCTATACAGGTAAAGAAGCTTAATTATCTTTGACTGTCACATTGACTCATTTAGACATCCTGTTCTTTTCCCATCTTCCCCATCTCTCCCATCTTTTCTGCCACTGAAAACTAATTTGTTTTCTGTCTTGCCCAGTTTTGGCTGAGTGTCTGACTTGAAACATTAACTGTTTCTCTTTCCACAAACACCAGCTGATTTATTGAGCCTTTACAGTTTTTTCCATTTTTATTTCAGAATGTTGTTACTACAAGAGAATTAAATACAGAAACAGGAAGGTTACACTTTAGTTATACAGGACAAAAGTGAGGCCTCATTTGGAATCTCCAATACACAGTGTAATATTAATTGAAATTTCTAAATAAGGAAGGATGTTAATGTATTGGAAATGCTCAGAAAAAGCTAATACATGGAGTGGGTTCATGGTCTCATAATGCAAGGCTGGACAGTCCAGGCTTGTATCTACAGGAGTTTTGAAGAGTGAGAGGGGGATTTGATGTCTCTGTGAATCTCTGGAGTTCTGTACAGCCAAGTGGGATTATTTAAGACAGAGTTTGTATTTTGAAGGAATTGAGTGATTATCCAATCATCTTTTAATATCTTTAATGAGTACTGTCAAAATAAAGAGCCCTTAATATGATCCTCTTTCTTAGATTACCCTTTTGGTACATGGATGATTTGCTCCCATTTCTAGCTCCCTGGGTTCTGTGATTAATCTAGAAAACATTGACCCATTGACTGGTGGAGCATAAGGTGGCCAATGAAGTGGGTAGTTGGATAGCTTGAGGTCATTTACTTAGGACTTCTATGTACACTCCGCATATTGCTCATTTTGGGTTCAAAATGGTCCTTTCATCCTTTGAACAGTTTTAGATGAATTTCTGAATCAGTGGGATTACTGTGCTTGTTTTCGCTAGGAGCATTTGAGAAGATCCTTGAATTTATTTCGTCTGCCTGGTTATCTCGTTTGTGCCAGTCGGGAATAGCTTGTTTTGTGATGTGACACAAACACGGCCTACTCAACAGAGCCAACTGAGTGCAATTAGGTTGGGGATGTTGGCTGGGAAAGAATGGTTTGTTTGACCTTCCACTGAAGATGGAAAATATTTTTAGCAGTGACAATCTTTCCAGTGCCTTGATATATGGTTGAGAATTGAACTAACAGCAAGTACTTCAAGGTTTGAAATACTGATGCCTGATAGATTAATTTTGTATCATGTTTCTAGTCTTGATATTTTTTAAAGTGCATTTTCCTAGGTGAACCAAATACTGTGTTGGTACACTGGTGATGGTGGATTTCATTGTCAATGTAACTGCGGAAATGTGGCATCTATGGAATGGGAAGCCTGCTTCTGTTTCTTTTCAGCGTGTAATACAGCAAGGAACAGGTAGAGAGAGGAGCTTTAGTCTTGCAGATGTTGAACTTCCCATTCATTTGTATGCCTTGGTCAGTCAATGATATGGATCTCGGCCTTCAAATGTGAGCAAACATAAGCATTATCAGTGTAGTGCCACTCATCTGCTGACATTGATCTGACTTTGGATTTTGAATTTGTTTCCTGTTAAATGAGACGGGATTTCTGCTTCAACATGTGAGAAGTCTATCCCCCAAGATGAAGGACAACAAACTGATCCTCCAGGATGACTTCACCCTCGAAATGCAATCCTTGCATTTTGTGATCAGCAAGATGATTTTGTCACAATCAGTAGCCTATTTTGTCAGGACCTTGAGGTATAAGCTGTGGTCCGACATTGGCACCTGTTGAATTATATAATTGAGAGAAGTACCATAAGGATCTGTCACCTGTCTGTGACAAGTATTGATGACCATTGGACTGACCTCTGCCTGGTATGTCTTATTAACTTCCATTAAACTTACTCCAAAATGGTGCCATAGAACAACAGGGTTGAAGTTATGAAAGAAGAGAACACATCACAGGCAACCTGTTAGCTCTAGCCAGTAGAGCTGCAGAATATCTACAACTGATGGTCTGCCTTGAAGACAGCCATAACTGACTCTTAAATAGACCAGCAAAGCTCAAAGTAAATTTATTATCAAAGAGAGTGTGTATGTGTGTCTATATATAGATGTGTGTATATATCACCATATATTGCATTGAGATTTAGTTTCATGCGGGCATTCACAGTAAGCACAAAGAAACACAATGGAATCAATGAATAACTGCATACAAAGATGGGCAAACGTTCCTTTGTTTAAAGCCAGATTTGTTTAACTTGGTAAGCTGTTTCCCTTACATTTGCTAAGAGTGCAGCATCCATTGTGAAGGATCCCCACCATTCAGATCACGCTGCTGTTATCAGGAAGGTGCAGGAGTCTCAGGACTCATGCTGCCAGGTTCAGGAACAGTTATTACCCCTCAACCATCAGGCTCTTGATCCTGAGTGCATAACTTCACTCAGCCCATCTCTGAACTGTTCCCACACCATATAGAGTCACTTGCAAGGACTCTCCATTTCCTGTTCTCAATATTTATTATTACAATTTTTCTTTTGTATTCATAGTTTGTTGTCTTTTGGACATTGTTTGCTAATCCTTTTGGGCGCAGTCTGCTGTTGATTCTATTGTTTTCTAGGATTTGCTGAGTATGCCTACCAGAAAATGAATCTTAGGGTTATATATGGTGACATATATGTACTCTAATAATAAATTTACTTTGAACTCTTGACTATTTCCCTATTTAATCAGTGAAAGCATTGTATAAAACAAATCCTCTTGGCAATTTGTGTATATTCCTCCCAAACCTTTAGTAAGGATTCTGTCTTTGGGTGAGAGGAAATTATTAACCCCAGACAAGAACAAAATAATTGAAACCAGGATGGTGGTATGGACAGAATAATAGAGCACTCATAAGAAACATTGATTTATTACTTGTATTTATATAGATTTTCTGTAACTATGTATTTTTTTTCAAAATACATCAGTGAAGTACTTTATAACAGTTACCATTGTTATGAAAGGACATAATAGCAACCATCTTGCCCTGTGTTCTGAATGGCCAGGCAAGTTTTTATTACTAATGGAGTTGCCTGAGGGCTTTGTTGTTCAACTTGGAAATGTTGTGTCAGCAAATCAGGATGGTGAAATTGGGAGAGGTTTTTGTGACGGACACTGGCATGCGTCAAGGTTTTTTTTTGGCAGCAGCAGGGAGAAGACAAGGGAAGATGGCTGAGGATGCTGTTCCTGTTGCACAAGGTGCTTTGTGCAGGTGAATGGCTTCAAGGAGGAGAGACCAGTTTGTTTGAGATTGATTTCAAGTGACATTCGGAATGCGGTGTGCACTTTCACCCAGTCCGAGGGTCCAGTGCATGAGTTAAAAACAACTTCAAGATGAGCTCCAATAAGTGCAAATTTAACTTTTTAATTATGATGAGCCCTTTCTGTTTAAATTTTTCTTTGATAACTGTTAAGTTAACATTCATAAATTTACTTTATTGTTGTATGCAGTTATTGCTTGCTGATGGGTGATTGCATGGGGTTAGTAAATTACACAGTATTCACACTGATGGGGGTTCGGGTGGGCAAGACACCCCATCCTCACAGGTCATAGTGACCCTAGATGTACCAAGTCAGAGAAAGGTGGTTTTCTCACCACTGAGTCGGATGGCTGTCAGTGAGGGGCTAATGAGAACCCAGTAAAAAGGGGGTTTCACAAATTTCTATAGCTGTACCACAGAGAGCATTCTGACTGGATGCATCACAGCATGCTATAAAGGCTCCAATGCACAGAATTGCAGGGTTTTGTAGACTCAGCCAGCTCCATCACAACCTAACATTGAAGACATCTTCATGAGGTAGTGCCTCAAGAAGCCAGCGTCTGTCATTTAAGAATCCACAGCATACAGGTCATTCTCTAATCTCATTACTAGGAGGTACAGGAGACAATTCAGAAACAGCTTCTTTACCTCTGCTTCAGATTTCTCTAAAGGTCCATGAACACCATCTTGTGCCTTTTTTTTTTGCACTATTTCAAGATTCAAGATTGTTTAGTCATTTCCTTTACACAAGTGTAAGGAGAAAAAAATAATAGTTACTCTAGATCCGGTGCAGCACAGGAAAAAAAGAAAAGATAGATAAATGCACAAAATAAATAAATAAATACAATTATATGTGCATAAAGTGATACTAGGCTGTACATAAGGTGACTGAAAGGAAGTAATAAAGTAGTGGTGGAGTTAGTGGGTGGAGGTGTTGCTCAGTTGTGCTGCTTGGGGAAAGTAACTTTATTTATTGAGATACAGCATGTAGTAGGCCCCTCGACCCTTCAAGCTGTGCATTTTGAGTCTAGTGGCCCTGGCATTGATGCTACATGGCCTCTTCCCTGATGGGAGTGGGACAAACAGTCTATGAGGAGGGTGGGTGGAATCCTTCATGGGTAATCTGTAGTACTTTTGTGTCTTTGCACTGTCCTGCTGCCACAAGACAAATTTCACTTCATAGGTTTCTATACTGTAGTTTTCTGTGACTCTGACTCTGAGAACAATAGTGATTGACAAATGGGATCTGGTTCTAGCTGTACATGCTCTCCAGTTTTGAGGCTCAAGGCTAAGTAGTCACTGTTCCTTTAAGTTGGTCTTATCAGTTCATATTTTGAATAATATTTTGAAATTTTTTGGAGAAAATATTTTGAGATTTTGAACAATTTCTTCGGTATTCACTAAGGAGAAGGATATTGAATTGTGTAAGGTAAGGGAAAGAAGTAGGGAAGTTATGGAAACTATGACAATTAAAGAGGAGGAAGTACTGGTGCTTTTAAGGAATATAAAAGTGGATATAAATCTCCGGGTCCTGACAGAATATTCCCTAGGACCTTGAGGGAGGTTAGTGTAGAAATAGCAGGGGCTCTGACAGAAATATTTCAAATGTCATTAGAAACGGGGATGGTGCCAGAGGATTGGAGTATTGCTCATGTGGTTCCATTGTTTAAAAAGGGTTCTAAGAGTAAACTGAGCAATTATAGGCCTGTCAGTTTGACATCAGTGGTGGGTAAATTAATGGAAAGTATTCTTAGAGATGTTATATATAATTGTCTGGATAGACAAGGTCTGATTAGGAACAGTCAACATGGATTTGTGCGTGGAAGGTCATGTTTGACAAATCTTATTGAATTTTTTTGAAGAGGTTACGAGGAAAGTTGACAAGGGTATAGCAGTGGATGTTGTCTATATGGACTTCAGTAAGGCCTTTGACAAGATTCCACATGGAAGGTTAGATAGGAAGGTTCAATCGTCAGGTATTAATAATGAAGTAGTAAAATGGATTCAACAGTGGCTGGATGGAAGACAGAGTAGTGGTGGATAACTGTTTGTCAAGTTGGAGGCCGGTGACTAGTGGTCTGCCTCAGGGATCTGTACTGGGTCCAATGTTGTTTGTCATATACATTAATGATCTGGATGAGGGGGTGGTAAATTGGATTAGTAAGTATGCAGATAATACTAAAGTAGGTGGCGTTGCGGATAATGAAGTAGGTTTTCAAAGCTTGCAGAGAGATTTAGGCCAGTTAGAAGAGTGGGCTGAACCATGGCAGATGGAGTTTAATGCTGATAAGTGTGAAGTGCTACATTTTGGTAGGAATAATCCAAATAGGGCATACATGGTAAATGGTAGGGCATTGAAAAATGCAGTAGAACAGAGTGATCTAGGAATAATGGTGCATAATTGTCTGAAGGTGGGATCTCATGTGGATAGGGTGGTGAAGAAAGCTTTTGGTATGTTGGCCTTTATAAATCAGAGCATTGAGTATAGGAGTTGGGATGTAATGTTAAGATTGTACAAGGCATTGATAAGGCCAAATTTGGAGTATTGTGTACAGTTCTGGTCACCGAATTATAGGAAAGATGTCAACCAAATAGAGAGAGTACAGAGAAGATTTACTAGAATGTTACCTGGGTTTCAGCACCTAAGTTACAGGGAAAGATTGATCAAGTTAGTTAGGTCTTTATTCTTTGGAGCGTAGAAGGTTGAGGGGGGGACTTGATAGAGGTATTTAAAATTGAGGGGGATAGATAGAGTTGACGTGGATAGGCTTTTTCCATTGAGAGTAGGGGAGATTCAAACAAGAGGACATGAGTTGAGAGTTAGGGGGCAAAAGTTTAAGGGTAACATGAGGACAAATTTCTGTACTCAGAGAGTGGTAGCTGTGTGGAACGAGCTTCCAGTAAAAGTGGTAGAGGGAGGTTCGGTATTGTCATTTAAAGTAGAATTGGATAGGTATATGGACAGGAAAGGAATGGAGGGTTATGGGCTGAGTGTAGGTCAGTGGGATTAGGTGAGGGTAAACGTTCGGCACGGACTAGAAGTGCCGAGATGGCCTGTTTCCGTGCTGTAATTGTTATATGGTTATATTAAAAGCTCTTGAACCACAACTGATTTCTAAGATACCCATGATAGAAAAATGGAAACATACAGCAGACAATTGGTTGACAATTAGCAGTTTAATAAAAACGGTAGGCTTTTTTTTTTGTTTTCTTAACTTTAAAGCAAGTTATATTTATTCTACTTGTACTGTGTGATTAAATGCACACCTGAAACCTCTGCATAGGGCAATTTAACCATTGCACACTTCAGTAAAGTAGAAGTAAGGTTCAATAAAATATTTCAGAAGTAAGTTTCAAAAAAATCAAACCCAAACCTTCATTCTTACTGATGTGATAAATACCTAAATTAATTCTGATATTTGTAACAGCTGTAGTTGATTGTTTTGTTGTAGTCCAAGTTTTAAATAATCTTCTAGTCTAAAATACTATTTACTAAAAATGTTTGACGGTGAGCTACATAATAAATTAATTTGACTATGAGGGATATCCTGAAGCACCAAAAGCTTACTGAAAATTCTTGACAATGGAAAGAGCAAAAAGGTTGCTAGTAATTTAAAGTTTTCTCCTTAATCTAGCCATTATCCAGTATTGAACAAAACAACTTGAAATGCCATATTTAATAAAGTTGTAAATAAAAACTGAGCAAGTGGGGAGAAAAGCAGATTTTCAATATCTGAAACTTTTACCCTTTCTGCACATGCTACCTAACCTGAGTTTTTTCAGCATTTTCTGTTTTTATTACAAACTTTTAGCATCTGCTGCATTTTGCATTTTTTCATATTTTGGAAACCTTAAATTATTTTGTGAAGTTTGATATTAACCACCCCCTAATAATGGTTACTGGGTTGAAAGAAATTCATAAAGTACATACTCTGAATGCACTGCTATGTTAATAAGACGTGTCTTGTAAATTTGTTCTCTACTTGATGTTGCTCATTAAGTGCTGTTTGCAAGAGTCTTAAGATTATTTTCCAATTTCTTTCAGGAGGGACCAAAGTGAAACACTGAATGGTCTGCTTGAAATAAATCAAAAGGTATGGTTGCTGCTTGATATTTCAAGTTAACAAGCTAATTTTGTTGTAGCAATTCAATCTCAATCAAGAATACCTTAGTTTGAAGTAAAGATTGTCACATTTTTCTCCCACTGTGACACAAAGGAACCTTCACAAATTATGCAAACAATTGTCTTATGATTGAAGATGATGCTGTTGCACATATTCTGCTTGGGTGTATGGAAATTTTGTTTTCTTCCCTGTCTATGGTTTAATATGCTTCCAGGATTACTGCACCAATGTGATATTTCACTCTATTGGCCATTGGCCATGATTTATATGAATCCAGACATGATGAACATCATTTTGGAGCCTCTTTCTGTTCTATCTCAACAAGTTTACAGCATGAATCACATAGCCTGATTTAGGAGTAGCAATCTTAGGTAACATTCCTTTTGTGTTTTGCAAAATTGAGGTCAAAATTGCGAGAAAGCACCACTCAGATCAAAATCGAATTCTTGCGTTGTGTTTATTTGTAGACACTGTGTTCAATCATACGGAATGTGCTCTGTAATAAACGTTAACATCGTATTAAGACAACCAGACAATGTTTAATTGTACAACAGCTGCACTTCTCTCTCGATTTTGATCTCATAATTTAATGCCATCTTGATGTATTGCAGCATCAGTATAAGCAGTGTTGTGAAGAATCCTACAGAAACTTTTATTAGATAATTTTGGTTTACTGAATTGAAATGGAAGTATTGGATGAGATGTTGAGATTCATTCCCGCTATTTTATTTCATTTCCAAATTCCATGTATTCCATGACATTCAAAAGGATTCTTTGACGAATTGATAACAAATGTTCAGATCATTAATTAAGAATCAATGGAAGTCATTGCAAAATAATTTAAACTCGTTTAATGAACCAAATATAAAAATGCATTTCCTGATTGGGTGCAGGTGGTTAATGGACAGAAGAGTTACATTAGTCGTAGAAGGAATGAATGCATTTTTTAAAAAAAAGATCCTTACTTTTCTTGGCACCACTTGTGTTCTATATTTAATAAGCTTTGCATCATGATACAATAAATCTCTGAATCTAACAGTGCAGTACTTTTTTAAAAAAAAAGTCTTAGTTCTGGTCTTCATCAAAGCGGCTTGTCAGCCTGATACATGAAATACCCAATGCATGCATATACTTCAGATTATAACTATATCTCATCTTTAAAATCCGGTTTCTGGATGCTGTTATGCGCACAAGTATAAAGCAAAATCAATGATTTCTTGTGTTTAATTCCTGATATGTTCTGACTTCGTATGATTTTAGCTGAAGTTCATCTCTGTAGATTTGAATTCTGGAGAAAAACAATAGTTACGCTCATTAACTGTGAACTAAATCTGTTTTGGTAAGATTCTCTTTAAACACTGTTTCAATTCTTGCCTAGATTTTTCCAGGAATGTCTGAAAAGGAGAAAGAAAATGATGACATCAGACAAAGGGAAAGAGGGCACGTGATTTTCACTTAAGCACCAAGTTCTATTTTCTTTCTGTGAATTTGTCATTGAGGCCTTGGATGGGATGCTAGTCCAGAGGTTAGGTTGCTTGGCATTCAAAATGAAGTAGTCAGTTGGATTCAGCATTGGCTTGGCTAAGAAGCCAGAGAAGATAGTAGATTGTTTCTGACTGGAAGCCAGTGACAAGTAGTACCCTGCAGGGATTAGTGCTGGATCCATTATTGTTTACCATCTATATTAATGATTCAAATGGTAATATGATAAATTGGATTGGCAAATTTGCAGATGCCACCAAGATTGGGGACATAGTAGACAATGAGGAAGTCTATCAAAACAAGCAGGATTTGGACCAGCTAGGAAAATTGACTGAAAGATGGCAGAATTTTATGCAGACAAGTGTGAGGTGTTGCACTTTGGAGTGACGAACAACAGTAAGACTTGCACAGTGAATAGTAGGGTACTGAGGTGTGTGTTAGAATGAAGGGACCTGTGAATACAGATCCATAATTCCTTGAAAGTGAGGCAAAATTTGGTGTATGTGCATTTCTGGTCACCACCTAGGGGAAAAGATATCAATAAGCTTGAAAAAGTTCAGAGAAGATTTACAGTGATGTTGTTGAGATTTGAGGACATGAGTAATAGGGAAATATTGAATAGGTTAGTACTTTATTCCTAGAACGAGGGGAGATCTTATAGAGGAATACAAAATTATGTGTGGTATCAATAGAGTGAATGCAAGAAGGCTTCTTCACTTCAGGGTGGGTGTGTGTAGAAGTAGAGGTCACAGGTTTGAGGTGAAAGGTGAAATATTTAAGAAATATTATGGATCTCCCTGAGGGGGAACTTCTTCACTTAAAGGGTGACATGAGTGTGGAATGAGCTACAAGTGGAAGTGGTAGATGCAGGTGTGATCTTAACATTTAAGAGATGTTTGAAAAGTTACATGGATGAGATAGGTGTGAAGGGCTTATGTCAGGATACAGATAAATAAGACCAGACCGCCACTGGTTTGATAGGTTGAAGGGTTGTTTCTGTGCTGTAGTGCTCTGTAACTCTTAAGTAGTGTGGATTAATTTTGCTGCTGAAAATGTGGCCTGCCTTCACTTAGTCTCATTAGCAAACACACCAGACACTTAAACTTCTGCTGCAAATTGCACACCAAATTAATTTATTCAGTCACTTCACCAGTACATAATATAGTACACTTACCCTGATTATGAGAAGATGACCATTACAAAGATTTCAAGGCGGCCTGCTGCTAAAAGTCTGGCACAGGAAAATCATACTTTCAATTCAAGGAAAGTTTTGTCAAATTTATTTCAAATAGAACTTGGTGTTTTGTATTAGTTGCCAATAACTCTGTTTTGGCGTAGATAGACAACAAGTCTAAAACCTTTTATCTTGAACTAAATCATTAAATGAAAGTGTTGGAAGTGCACAGCAAGTCAGGCAGCATTTGTGGAGAAAGAAATAAAATGCTGTAAGATCATTAACTTGAAATATTAACTCTGTTTTTCTCTCCACAGATGCTGCAAGACCTGAGTATTTCCGGTCTTTTCTGCTTTTATTTGAGATTCATCTGCAGAATTTGCTCTTGGGACTAAACCATCCTTTGTCTCATCTTGTTCCTGAGCTCTCTTCACAGCTGTGTTTCTTACTTAATTGTATTATTTCTGACCTTGTAGAGATCTCCACAAAGTACTTGGGATTTTTAAGTGCTTCCTACTTCTCTATTAGGTTTGTGCAGGATATCTCAGTTTGTTTCAATTCTCCAGTCTCAGGTCAGGCGGATAGAAGATGATCCAATATAAATATTAGCTAGCCTACAAAAATTGAACCTCAGCATTTTGAATACACATAAGTTATTGCAATCTTGCTGTGGAAGGTTCAAAGATGATGTATTGCAGAAGGTCAAACACATGATCATTAATTGTAAGCTCCAATCTTCTGGACTTCCTGCCCAGGTATTTGGCAGAATTCATAGAAACAATGAACAAACATTACCAAAGATAATAATACACTTTGTTTTACTTTAGAGCCTACATTAAGTGAAAACCCAAAGGCAGAAAATAAAATAGTTTTGTATTATTCTATTGCTCTGATGAGCACTATGCAGCAGACAACATTAAGTCATTTGGTTTCACCTTATTTCCTGCTCTTTATAACTCATAATTTGAGCACAGGTGATTATGCAGAATCTGAGTCTTGCAGATCAGGGAAGACTTTTTTGCCTTCTGATTTTTCAATTGTTGGTTTCTTAATTCACCTCAACATTTTTTCTATCATATTTCATTTCTCTGACTTTTTCTGCAAACTAGATTGGGTCTTAGAAACATAGAAAACCTACAGCACAATACAGGTGTTTTGGCCCACAATGCTGTGCTGAACATGTACTTTTGAAATCACCTAGGGCTACCCATAGCCCTCTTTTATTAAGCTCCATGTACCTTTCCAGGAGTCTTAAAAGACCCTCACACACAAAATGCTAATGGAACACAGCAGGCCAGGCAGCATCTATAGGAAGTACAGTCAACGTTTTGGGTGGAGACCCTTCATCAGGACTAGCTGAAAGAAAAGATAGTAAAGATTTGAAAGTGGGAGGGGGAAATCCAAAATGCATTTTGTGTGTGTTGCTTGAATTTCCAGCATCTGCAGATTTCCTCGTGTTTGCGGTCTTAAAAGACCCTATTGTATCCGCCTCCACAGCCATCACTGGCAACCTATTCCACGCACTTACCACTCACTGTGTGTATAAAAAAAAAACACAAACAAAAAACACAACAAAACAGCAACAACAATAACTTACCCCTGACATCATCTCTATGCGTACTTCCAAGCACCTTAAAACTGTGCCCTCTTGTGTTAGCCATTTCAAATATCCCCTGAACATCTGCCACATATCTGCCGTATGTTTTCCTGAGAACATCTTTTCCCAATTTATGCTTCCAAGTTCCTGCCTGATAGCCTCGTATTTCCCCTTACTCCAATTAAACGTTTTCCTAACTTGTCTGTTCCTATCCCTCTCCAATGCTATGGTAAAGGAGACAGAATTGTGATCGTTATCTCCAAAATGCTCTTCCACTGAGAGACCTGACACCTGACCGGGTTCACTTCCCAATATGAGATCAATTGCAGCCTCTCCTCTTGTAGGCTTATCTACATATTGTGTCAGGAAACCTTCCTGAACACACCTAACAAACTCCACCCCATCTAAGCCACTTGCTCTAGGAAGATGCCAAGCAATGTTTAGGAAATTAAAATCTCCCACCACCATGACTCTTATTATTACACCTTTTCAGAATCTGTCTCCCTATCTGCTCCTCAATGTTACTATTGGGTGATTTTTATTAAAAAAATCACCCAGTAGAGATATTGACCCCTTGTTTCTGACTTCCACCCACAGAGACTCAGTAGACAATCCCTCCTTCCTCCTTTTCTGCACCCGTGACACTATCTCTGATCAGCAGTGCCATACCCCCACCTCTTTCGTCTCCTTCACTGTCCTTTCTGAAACATCTAAAGCCTGGCACTCGAAGTAACCATTCCTGCCCCTGAGCCGTCCAAGTCTCTGTAATGGCCATAACATCATAGCTCCAAGTACTGATCCATGCTCTAAGCTCATGTACTTTGTTCATGATGTTTCTTACATTAAAATGGACACATCTCAAACCTTCGGTCTGAGTGTATCCCTTCTCTATCACCTGCCTATCCTCCCTCTCGCACTGTGTCCAAGCTTTCTCTATTTGTGAGCCAACTGCCCCTTCCTCCATCTCCTCAGTTCCCACCCCTGCAGCAATCCTAGTTTAAGCACTCCCCAATAGCCTTAGCAAACCTCCTTAGGGTAGCCTTACATGTTACATGATGTCCTTAATTATTTCAAACTTTAAAGTAAATTTATTATCAAAGTACGAAAATGTCACTATATGTAACCCTGAGAGTCTTGTGGGCATTCACAGTACATGCAAAAAACACAACAGAATCAATGAAAGACTGCACCTAAGAGAATAGAAAACAATCTGTAAACCACAGCAAATTGCACAAATACAAAAGGAAAAAATAAATAAGTAATAAATATTGAGAACATGAAATGAAGAGTCCTTGATCATGAGTCTATAGGTTGTGGGAACATTTCAATGTTGAGGTGAGTAGTTTTCCCCTCTGGTTCTAGAGCCTGATGGTTGAGGGATAATAGTTCTTGAATCTGGTGGATCTTGTTTCTGTACCACCTTGGATGGTGGGGGTCCTTGATGGATGCTGCTCTCCTGCGACAGCGCTCAGTGTACTTAATTTCTCCTTTTTAATGTTGTTTGATACTGGTTAATGTGTGAGGTGATGAAAAGCACATGGTCACAGCCTACTTATTGAAGCCTCAAAATACATATTGCTGGGATTTGTAAGCAGTAGGCAGAATAACATCAATGAAATCACTTTTATTTCAATAAATTCCATCTTTGCTCGAAAGTAGGTTGATCAGATGCTAACCAGAATTCATGGAAATTGTAGAAAGTCATCATTGGTATCAAAATCCGCTCCTCCACGATTTCCATCAACACTGGTGCACCACAGGGCTGTGTGCTTGGCCCCCTGCTCTACTGACTTAACACCTTAGACTATGTGGCAAAGCACAGCTTCAACACCATATTCAAGTTTGCTGACGACACCACTGTTGTGGGCTGAATCAAAAGCGGTGATGAATCAGCATGCAGGAGAGAGATTGAAATTTTGGCTGACTGGTGTCATAACAACAGCCTCTCACTCAACGTCAGCAGACTAAGGAACTGATAAGGAAAGGAGAGGGAAAACAGAAGTCCATGAGCCAGTCCATATTGGAGGATCAGAGGTGGAGAGGGTTAGCAACTTAAAATTCCTGGGTGTTACTATTTCAGAGGACCTGCTGGATGAAAGCATGTAAGTACAGTTGCAGAGAAAGCACTGGAGCCTGCAGAGATTCAACATTATATATGGTATATATAATTATCTGGATAGACGGGGTCTGATTAGGAACAGTCAACATGGATTTGTGCGTGGAAGGTCATGTTTGACAAATCTTACTGAATTTTTTTGAAGAAGTTACGGGGAAAGTTGACGAGAGTAAAGCAGTGGATAGTGTCTATATGAACTTCAGTAAGGCCTTTGACAAGGTTCCACATGGAAGGTTAGTTAGGAAGGTTCAATCGTCAGGTATTAATAATGAAGTAGTAAAATGGATTCAACAGTGGCTGGATGGAAGACAGAGTAGTGGTGGATAACTGTTTGTCAGGTTGGAGGCCGGTGACCAGTGGTCTGCCTCAGGGATCTGTACTGGGTCCAATGTTGTTTATCATATACATTAATGATCTGGATGATGGGGTGGTAAATTGGATTAGTAAGTATGCAGATGATACTAAGGTAGTGGCATTGCAGATAATGAAGTAGGTTTTCAAAGCTTGCAGAGAGATCTAGGCCAGTTAGAAGAGTGGGCTGAACGATGGCAGATGGAGTTTAATGCTGATAAGTGTGAAGTGCTACATTTTGGTAGGAATAATCCAAATAGGACATACATGGTAAATGGTAGGGCATTGAAGAATGCAGTAGAACAGAGTGATCTAGGAATAATGGTGCATAGTTGTCTGAAGGTGGAATCTCACGTGGATAGGGTGGTGAAGAAAGCTTTAGGTATGTTGGCCTTTATAAATCAGAGCATTGAGTATAGGAGTTGGGATGTAATGTTAAGATTGTACAAGGCATTGGTAAGGCCAAATTTGGAGTATTGTGTACAGTTCTGGTCACCGAATTATAGGAAAGATGTCAACAAAATAGAGAGAGTACAGAGAAAATTTACTAGAATGTTACCTGGGTTTCAGCACCTAAGTTACAAGGAAAGGTTGAACAAGTTAGGTCTTTATTCTTTGGAGCGTAGAAGGTTGGGGGGGGACTTGATAGAGGTATTTAAAATTATGAGGGGGATAGATAAAGTTGACGTGGATAGGCTTTTTCCATTGAGAGTAGGGGAGATTCAAACAAGAGAACATGAGTTGAGAGTTAGGGGGCAAAAGTTTAGGGGTAACACGAGGGAGAATTTCTTTACTCAGAGAGTGGTAGCTGTGTGGAACGAGCTTCCAGTAGAAGCGGTAGAGGCAGGTTCGGTATTGTCATTTAAAGTAAAATTGGATACGTATATGGACAGGATAGGAATGGAGGATTACGGGCTGAGTGCGGGCCAGTGGGACTAGGTGAGAGTAAGCATTCGGCAAGGACTAGAAGGGCCGAGATGGCCTGTTTCCGTGCTGTAATTGTTACATGGTTATATTACATCTAAAACTTTGACAAACTTTTATAAATGTAGTGGAGAGTATATTGACTGGCTGTGTCATAGTGGATTTGGCCCAGTACATCATGCATTAAGCCCTCCTAACCATTGAGCACATCTACGTGAAACGCTAGAGCAGGAAAGCAACATCCATCATCAGTGATCACCACCACCCAGGTCATGCTTTCTTCTCGCTGTTGCCGTTAGATAGAAGGTACAAGTCCTCATGACTATCATCACCAGGTTCAAGAACAGTGACAACCCCTCAACCATCAGGCTCTTGAATAAGTGGGGATAATGACAGTCAATTGCTCCCTCTGAAATGTTCGTACAACGAATGATCTCTCTTTAAGGGCTCTCATCTCATCTCATGTTCTTGTTATTCATTGCTATTTATTTATATTTGCAGTTTTGTGAACTCTGGCTGATCTTTCATTGATCCTGTTACAGTTATTTTTTAATAGATTTGCTGAGTGTGCCTACAGGCAAATGAATCTCAGGTTTGTATGTGGTGACATATATGTACTTTGATAATAAAATTTACTTTGAGCTTAGCTTTGATCATTGTAATCACATAGATTTCAGTTTTCATTATTTAATGCACTTAGCAAATTATTGTTGAAGCTCTTTTTGCTCCTTGCATATCATATCTGCTAAATCTTTTGATAGCTCTTTTTGTAGAACCTGAACTTTTGTACTAAGCATGACCCTAAATGGACAGGTTTCCTTCTGGTTTGTATTGAAGCTCAATTTTTGCTTGTACAAACAAATCAGTAATTGCCAGTTTTATTTTGAAGTAAGCTTACCAGTTTGCATATTTAGGTTAAAATGAGGTAGGGAGACAATTTTTCACAAAATAAATTAGTTTGTAATGAAAAAGTTGTTATTCTGAAGTACTATGCATTAAATGTCTGATGACCTTCACTTATTTGACTCTTGATTTATTAGATAATTGTAAGATACAGTACATTAATGTGTTTCACTTGAATGCTAATTGGTTGAATGTTTAACAGATTTGAATATGTACAGTAGTTCAGTGACCAGTTGACTTGCATTTTTTTGCCCATTCTATAGTTATTGAATATTGAGCATTTTGAGCAAGTTAATGACTTCATACAATAACTTTCATTATGGAATGCACAAAAACAATTAAGGATACTGTAAGGAGAATACAGTTCATTTCTAAAATCCAGTCTAATAAGGAAATCGTTTTAATGTAGATACCTTTTTTAAAAATTTTGAATATTAATTCATCTTTGGGTCAACTGTTTACACAGTTGTTGAAGGGGAGTAGAACATAAAATCATTTCCAATGACTGAATTTTAAGAGATACTGTGTGATATTAGTTTAACGTAGAGGGTTTAACAGTTGGTGGTAATGATTGAGAGGCTTTGGTTGAAAGCGCTTACCTATTTTTTTCCTTCCTAATGAGACAATCATACAACCAGTCGATTTTCACCAAGATCCAAATTGAGTTATTCCTTGTGTTTAGTGCCAAAATATGTCCAGTTTCAGTAAGTTCTGGTTATCTTTTGAAAGTTGGCCAAGTTGACAAACTTTCCTTAGCTTTAGAAGGGAATAACTGAGGAGTTAAGAAAGTTTGCTTGCATTCTGGGCTCTGTAGCAGAATTATTGTTATCTTGCGCATTACTTCAAGGATAGCTTGCTTCCTTTCCAAATGCTGATTTTTGTTTTGATGGTTGGTGAATTTTGTGTGGGATCTGCAGGACAGGAGCTACTTGATGTGTAGAATGGTAGTGGTGATGGTGTGCTCCTTTACTGTTCTTCTCTGTGCTTTGGATAAAGAGACTCTAGATTCGGGTTTTACCTGATGCTTCTCCTCCATTTTGACTGGTGTGGGCTGAGGATTTCAACAAGTCATTCAGGAAGCTGTATTTTCCAGAGAAGCTCTGAATATTCTGGAAGCATCTTCTTATTGGCTTCTGATACTTTTTTTTTGCTGCGTTAAAGCTCAGTGGCATGCCAGGTTAGAAGGTCTGATGAAGACACTGCAAATCTTATGGCCCTCTCATAAATGATGCCTGAGTGTAATTAGAATCTCAGTATGAAGATGCTGTACTAAGAAAGACCTGAAATTAGTTCATCTACACTGCAAATGGATTTGGAAGTATTTCTCTCGTGTGTTTGGATACCCCTGTTTCTGAAGTGCAGGAACAACTTGATGCCAGACTGAGGTAAACTGCCACTGCTCTCTTCCATGGCCACACAAGGGCAATGCAGACTAGTGGTGAATTTCATCTACACTTTCACTTGAGAGATGAGCCCCAGAATACAGAAAGTGATCCATATATTTTCTCCTGTTGGTGAGGTGTGACATTAGAAGATGAGAAGACCTTTTGATTTGTGGATGCAGGTTACGGCATTGCAACAAGAAAGTTTGAGAAACGCATTACAGTGATGTTGGCTTTGTTTGACCTTGCTCAGGACTTAGTGAATACATTGATTAGAATCAAGGTTGAATGGTTTCACAGCAACCACCTCGCGCTCAATGTCAGCAAGACCAAGGAATGGATTGCGGATATCAGTAAGGGGCAGCTGGGAGAACGCACACCACCCTCCCAAATGAGGGATCAGCAGTGGAAAGAGTAAGCAGCATCATCATCTCGGACAATCTATCTTGGGCTTGTTTTACTGGTTACAGTTTAAAAACAAAACCCATTTCATCTTGGTTGATGGATTTTTAAAAAAGTTTTTCAATCTACTTAATTGAAAAACTCTGTGCTAAATATTCTAATATGTTAGGAAATGCACCAGTAAGCAGATCAGCAACACTACCAATGTGTACAGTTCTGAAATGATGTTGTGAAGATTCATTTGAAATGCATGAAAATTACAGCTCGGTGAATGCATTCTTTAATTTGCTGAATTTTAAGCAATATGACCATTTTTGAAAGGAAAATTTGAGTTATAATTAACTGCATGTATTTATTGTAGATTTAATTTGGTTGAAATACTAACCTAATCAAAATTGAAACGCAAGAGATTTATTCTTGGTGTGCAGCAAATAATAGTGTGAAATATCTGTTTTTTTACACATAAACATGAATAAGCAGCACTGATTTGAAGAGATCAATGTACCTAGTGTATACAGTGCAAACAATGCAAAGTTTTGATTTCTTAATGGGTAATTTTGTACTTGGGAGAAACTTCATGAATTGGCTCCATCAAATTGGTGAAGCTGCAGAGCAGAACTGTATGGATTTATGTGTTGGATTTATTTTGAATTTCATTTGTAGGCTGGATCTTGCTGCAGTGTAGAAGTAATACAAGGATTTGGGTACACAAAAGAGAACTATGAAAGAAGCACATGGTTATGCACCTAGCTGCAAATCCTTTTACTTCACAGGGTTGATTTCCATTGCACATGATATGTTTCCATTTACTTTACAACCAGGTTATTTTCCCATAAGCTTTGTCCTTCAGGTCCAAGGTCAGTTCCTCTGTGTACATTTTTAAATCGCACTCAATAAATGCTTAAAAGATTTTGAATGTAGTTGTACTATATTGCAAATAAGATGCAGTGATTTTCCAAAAAACAGATTATGTGAAATCCTTGAATGAATCTCTCTAAATCTGTTTGGTTACCCTCCCGTACTCCCCATGAATATTTAGTTCTGGTTTGCAACTGTAGAGCAGGCTTTCAGTTCATGTGACATTAGTTTGTATTCTGTTAAAATAGAGGTTGAACGAAATCCCTTAAAAACTTAAACCTTATGTACTGAAGACCCAATTGATGTTTTGATGAATCAGTTTGAGTTGAATTTATTCTTGGTGTTGGATACTGAACTTTATTACGCTATCAAGACTTTGTGGTATGCCTCTCTGAGAAGAGTGAAGGCTTATGTATTTGTGAAGAATTTGAGCTGCTGCCTGGACAACTTTAACTATGCTTTCCAAAAGCACCCAAGAAAAGCACGAACAATAGGTACAAGAAACTCACTCACATCAATGGATTCAGATTCATTTATTTATCACATCTACATCAAAGCCCACAGTGAAATGCGTTGTTTACACAAGCGCATCCTAAGGAGGCAGCCTGCAAGTGTTGTCATATATTCAAGTTCCAACATAGAATGTCCGCAATGCTCGGCAGAACAGAACAAGCCTCGTTCCCCCCCTCCCACATAGACAGTCCTCAACCCCAGAACAGGCCCCTGGTCCTCCGGCAAGCTCACAGACAACGGGCCTCCAGCTTCCCCAGTGGACCACCATGCTGACAGGGAAATTTATTACCCAGTTTCCTCCATTCTGGATCTTCTTCCTTAACTGCATGTAACATGTGTTGTCACGTAAAGAGTTGTGGCGATTGAGGAGACAGTTCAGCACTGGCTCTATTGCAGTTAGGAGTAGGCAATAATGATTTTGGTGATACCCAAAACCTTCAAGTAAATAAATAAACTTCATCTAAGTTCATTTGGAAGAAGATTGTATCAAACCAAGCAGCAAAGTACTGATAAACAACACACAATATGCTGGAGGATCTCTGCATCCAGAAATGAATAAAGTCAACGTTCCAGGCCTAGACCCTTCGGAGCTGAGAAGGAGAGCTAGGAAATTTTCTCTTCAGTTGTCCATCGGAATCTGATGATGACGCCCACTCCTTTAATGGTGAGATCTTTGATGACTATACAGTCCTATCCTGGGCCCACAAGTTCTATTGCAGGTGGGTCATGTATATGTGGTAGCGATGGCAACCATGGCTGCATTTCTCCTGGCTGTCTTCTGGTTGTTCTTTCCATCTCCAGAATACGAACCCCGTCCCTACACAGTGATACGGTCAGCAGCAACATCCTCCAGGTCCTCAGGTCTGATCTTGTACTTCCTTAAAGCATTTTTCATCTGATCCTTATAGCGCTTCTTTGGCCCTCCAGCTGAGCGTTGATCATGACATAGCTGGCCATCTAACACTGCGGAGTAGCCGACATGGAGACATCCTTATCACGTGCCCCAGCCACCGCAATTGGCGCTAGGTGATCATAGCCTCAGTAATTCTGCAGTTGGTCTTTAGAAGTATTTCAGTGTGAGGCACCCACTCACGCCAAGTAATTCCCAGGATGCGCTGAAGGCAGCTTATGTGGAAGCGCTCCAAGAACTTGATGTGACGACTGTATGTTACCCAAGCTTCACAGCTATAAGGGAGGGTGGTTACACAGACCGCTTGGTACAGAGCGACCTTTGTGGAGGGACAAAGGCTCCTGTTTCGAAAGACTTTACGCTGAAGTCTCCCAAAGGCAGCTGATGCCTGCTTAATGTGGCTCTGGATCTTGTTGTCAATGCCGCTATCCTCAGACAGAACGCTCACCAGATATTTGAAAGATGGCAGTACTGACAGCTTTTCATCACCAACAGTTGAAGGCGGGTAGGGTGGGTGGGACACTGGTACTCCATTGGCAAACCACTTCTGTCTTGATGGTAGTGACAGTCAGCCCCATCCTGCTGTATTCTTTCACCGTCACATCAAGGACAGTCTGAAGATCCTCCGGAGTATGGGTCCCAAGAGCACAGTAATCTGCATACTGCAGCTCCAGGACCCGTTCTTTATGGAGTTTAGTGGCTGCATGGAGCCTCCTGATGTTAGAGGTTGCCATCTAGTCTGACGGCTCTTTAGGTCCTTTAACAGAGGAAGGGATGGGTTACACCTTTTTCTGGAAAGGTTCCCCCTCAGGTGAACAACATCTCCACGGAGTAGGATTGGCCATCAAGAACACCTTTCTACCAAGTCTCACAGAAAGACCTGTTGGCAGTAGTGAAAGACTAATGACCCTCCGTATTCCCCTGGCAAAGAAACGTTATGCCACGCTTCTCAGTGCCTATGCACCAACTTTACCATCTGAGAATGAGGCCAAGCAAATTTGGCTTTTTATCATACATTGGATGAAGCTTGAAAATTACTTAACTAATAAAGCACATGAAATTCAGTAATGTGTCGAGTGTCTTCCATTATGTTTCAAGTTTCCTATAGTTAATGAGAAAGAATGGTCTTTTTTTTCTGTTCAAGAATTGAGAAATAGGAAAAGGATTAAGGACTTGTGTCTACTCAGTTGCACTACAGTACATCTTTTATTCTTGTTTCTGTGAATAATTAATTCTCGCACATTTGTCCAGCATCACTTTGACTTCTCATCTGGTTACCAGTTCCCAAGCCCAATTACAAAATTACACCTGGTTTCTGACTTCCACTTGTTGGGCTTTTCATTAAACCAAAACACAGATGAACCAATGAAGATTCTGGCCTTGCATGCACCTAGCTGAGGTCCATTGGCTACTCTGAACTAATGTTTTATATATGAATATTACTGAGATGCTTGAGTGGAATAGACCAGTGCCTTTGGCCACATCTACAACCTCCGTTGAACTTTGCCACCAACAACTTCCCAATGGGATGAAGTGAATCTTCGGAACCAATGAAAAAACTGTTCAGCTTGTAGTGGATACACTCAATGTACTTGTGGTTGAGCTGAATCGTGTCTCTGCAAACTGTAATTGTGTTCCAAGATATTGTCAAACCTGTTCATTTGAAGCTTACGAGAGGATGGCTGTATACTCGCCATCTCCAAAACTAAGGTTTCTTACCAAGCAGTGCTGCTATACTAGACTGCCCTCTTACAGTGAAGGTTCAACAATGGGTGGAGGGGAGTGGGAGAGGTTGAATAGACCACTTTGCATATTGCATTAGCCAACTGTAGGTAAGTGTTAATGTCACTGATGGAATTCTCCACTCTTCAGTGTATCAGCTTGTCAGGGAAAGAGGAATTTGAAGATAAAGACTGTGGACCCATGAACACAAGACTCAGTGGGTCTACTGAGCAATTGTGATCTCTGCCTTCCTATAAGTTTCTGAAATGTGAACTACCTACAACAGGTTCTTGAAAAATAGAACCAATGCTGGTAATGTAAAATTTCCAAATTGGGAATGTGAAACACTCTGAGCATCTTCTCCTCAGGCCAATGTTCCAACAAAAAAAGGCCTTTGTAGTTTTGTCACATCGACTTCAACTGCATCTTTCTCTTAATCCCATGCTTTCTTATTGGGAGCAGATTACCTAGTGGCCAGAGGGGGAAAAAAATGTTCAAGGATATGCTTAACACTTCCTTGAAGTATATGAATTTCTAGGAACTTCTGGTCCTGAACTTTTAAATTAGAGAAGGTAGGTTCAGGAAGGGAATGAAAACTTTAGATCATGCATTGGAATGTACAAAAAGTTGTGCAAGCAATGGAAAATACACTTTCACTCAGTCCATCTGGAAGGGTCGATGATTCTCACATTGGTGTAAATTGGCATCCTCAAGCCGGAAGGACTATTGAAGAATTCATACTGGACCATAATCTAGCAAGGCTAAAGTAGTGTAACAATGTGGATTTTTTTTGTAAGCTTGATTTTAGTGCTTTCAGGTGCAAAAGCTTTTTTTCTCAGCCTTAAATTTATCGTCAATAGTAACAACTTGCATTTATATATTGATGCATCAAATAACTATATTTGTAAAAGAAACTTCTTTTAAACTGCTGGATTCAAGTAAGTTCTTTAAAATCAGCTTTTTTCCCTCATCCTCATTGCCTCCAAACCTGCCGCACTGAAAATCTCTAATTAAAATATGTAAAATTTTTGTTTAGGGGTTGTGGGTGTCATTTGCAAGTCTAGTACTTAATGCTCAGTGGTGAGCCACCTTTTAAAAATGATTATATTAGCTTTATTTGTCACATGTACATACAGTTAAATGCGTTGTTTATGTCAATGACCTACACAGTCTGAGGATGTGCTGGGGGTGGCCTTCAAGTGCATACGGCCCAGTTAATCATGAGTAAAGACCTCCCCATTATTGAGCACATCTACACAGAACTTTGTAACAGGAAAGCATCATCCATCATCAAGCAGCCCTAGGGCTCAACCACCAAGTTCAGGAACAGTTACTTACTTCTCAACCATCAGACTCCTGAACCAGAACAGATATTTTTCATTCAACTTCACATGTCCCATCACTGAACTGTTTCAACAACCTATGGATTCACTTTCAAGAATTCTTCAACTCATTCTCGATATTTACTTTTTCCTTTTTGTATTTACACAGTTGGCTTTTGCACACTAGATGTCCGCCTGTTAATGCAGTCTTCCATTGATTCTGTTATGGTTATTTGATCTGTTGAGTAGGCCGCAAAAAAATGAATCATTGTCTTATATATGATGACGTATATGTACTTTGATAATAAGTTTACTTTGGACGTGTCATGAACCTTCTGGCATCAACATAGCATGTCCACAACTTGTTAACCCTAAGGCGAACTTCTTTGGAATGCAGGAGGAAACAGGAGCACCCGAGGGAAAGCCACACAGTCATGGGAAGAACTTGCAAACTCCTTACGGGCAATGGCAGGAAATGAACTCTGATCACCGCTGCTGTAAAGTCTTACACTATAGCGGCTATGCTACAGTGCCATTGTACCAACCAGATATTATGGTCTCTCAAGATAAACGTAAAAGTTGAGAATGTTGGAAGCATTTTGCAGCGGAGGGAGCATCCAGAAAATAGAAGCCAAGTTTGTTTCTCTTCGCAAGGGGAGCAACTGGCCTGTTGACTGTTTCCAGTATTTACTTCTTTATATATCTGTTTTGGTTCAGGAGCCTGATGGTTGAGAATTTTTTTGCAATTTTTAAATTTTCTGTTACTCCTGAAATGGTCCATTACAAGTTCTGTCATAACAGATTACCGGGTTTACAGAGGAAAAATTTCAATGACGTATTCAAAGCCACCTTGAAATGCAACACTCATGACAACCTCTGGCATATATATTCAGAATGCCATTGAGAGCATGCACTAGGAGCAACAGAAGCCTTGCATAAGCGATGGAATGAATATACAAGTTCGCAAACTGACCACACAGCTGTCCAGTTATGTCTTTAGCTCCATCTTGGCAAAGTTTTCTACATTGGCGTCGTCAGCATCCTCATAGCCACTGTGGCCATAATAGAAGCAAGTGGTCCTTGATTGAGAGGAATTGTGTAAGAAGATTGTAAGGTGAAACTAGGTGCATTTTCTCTTAATATTCGAACATAGCATCCATTGCTGTGAATAGTCACACACGCAACCTAGATCTGGTGTGCAAGCCACAATTTCTGAATTGTTTATGACACAGTTGGTGCTATTGCAGCAGGATACAAGTAGGCTGCATGTGGTACCTGAAGTTTAATGCAGAGAAATGTGAGCTGATGCATTTTGCTGGGGAGAATGAAGAAAGCCAAAATAGAATAATAATAGGCAGAGACCAGAGGGAATGTGTGCATGCATTATTGAAAGTGGTTAATTATGGGTACACCTTTCTGGGTTTCGTCTTTGTTCAGCATAAAAGCAATCGTGCTTGAAACTTTCACAAAATACTAGCCCATTTGCTGTACTGTATGCAGTTCAGTCACTTCATAGGAATCATGTGAAGTCACAGGAAAGGATCTTGAGGAAATGGTATTAGAGAGGCTAAAGCTGTTTTCTTTGGAGGGAAATAGAGATGGTATGTAAATTAGAAGGGTCTGAATGGAGTGAATAGTGGGAGGCTATTTTTATTGGTGGAGTGGTTGAGGACTAGAGGTCACTTTTTTAAAAAGGAAGAGAATTAAGAATAACATGAGGAAAAACTTAATGCGGAATGTGCTGCCCTCATAGTGGCGGTAGGTTCTCTTGAGACCTTCTGGAAATCAGTAAAAGGTTATAAAGATTAGCTTTGTCACAAGTATGTCAAAACATATTGTGAAATGCATCTTTTGCATCAATAGCCAACTCAGTCAGAGGATGTGCTGAGGAAGCTCACAAGAATCACCATGCTTCTGGCACCAACATAGCATGCCTATAACTTATTGACCCTAACCTGTATGTCTTTGGAATGTGGGAGAAAACCAGAGCACCCAGAAGAAACATTTGCAAAGCTATGGAAAAATGGATGGCAGTGTTGAAGGGAAAAGAGAGGTGGAAACAATGAATTGGTTTGGTGGAGAGTCAGTAGTCATAGCGGAAATAAATGGATATGTTTGATGCTGTAACTATTCTGTTTATATTATATATACACACACACACTCACACTCTGATGTTATTTGTACATGCCGTTCTACACTTGTCATTGATCCAGTGTCGATTCCGGGTTTCACGGTAATGGAAGTGTGAGGGATATGCTGGTGCATGAGATTACAGTTTGTGACTGTACATTTCTGCTGATGTTGATTAAATGCTGTGTTTCTTGGATGCCTTGGTTTGAGCTGCCAATTATGTTCAGATTCTATTTTAACTATTTTTATAGGAAAGATGTCCTTGATGTAGATAAATCATTGTCAATCAGCTATTTGCTTTTCATGAAGTGCCACCTAATAAGAACTGGGTGTCCTCCATTTGACTGCAAGATGTGTAGCAGGAAAATGATTTTTATCTTGCGCAACCATATATGTTTTAAGAATCAACCCAAAACTATACTCTATTAATCTTGGTTACTGAAATTTCTTTCACTTATTTCTTCCCTACATTCATGCTCCACCTTCCTTCTTTTCTCATGTGTATCTTTATTTGGCTTTTAGACACATCTGTGTGGACAGGTACTGCTGTAGGCCTTTTGAAGCCTGTTTCCTCATATACAGTGGATTTCAGTGAATTGGACACATCGGGACCAGTACTTTTGGTCCAATTAAGCAGCTGTTCCAATTAGCTGAGGTTTCATGAGAATAGTTAAAAAGACAAACTACCTTTTAACTGAGTAACAAATTTTGCATTTAAATGAAATACAGAACAGTGCTATAAAACTGCATATTAGTTCCCAATAGGTTTTGATAGAAGAATTAATCCAGTGTATGCTACCATATTCTTTTCATTGAGTGTAAATGACCAAAATCAGTGCAAACACCTAGTGCAGATAATGGAATTCCTTTTAACTATTAAAAAATCCTACTTGCTGACTTCATTGAGGAGGCAAGTTTCAGACCTCAAATATTTTTTCCAATTAATTATGTGTATGGACATTAAACATCCTACTTGGCATTCTGTTACTGCAGCTAGTTATTTTAAGAGTTGGGATTTTCCTACCTTCTTGTCAGCCAATTATTTGTAAGCAATGAGTGAATAAATTGTGATTTCAGTTTAAAGCAGTTACAGCATTCCTTACGGTAAATATGCTTGTGCTAAATGCAAGCTTTTCTACTGGAACCAGCTAACAACACCTACTTAACAAAGCCTGCATTGTGGAGACTTTGGGAATACAGGGGTATCAGAAAAATTTTGTCAATTTGACTAGTTACAACCTCTCATGGACCCACAATGAATTCTACACAAGCAGGAAAGCTCACCAAAGTCTCTACTTTCGGAGGAGGCTGAAGAGAGCTGGACTGCGCACGTCTATAGCCATTCTACAGATGCGCAGGCCATCGTAACAAGCTGCTTCACTGCCTGGTACAGAAACTGCACAGTGGCAGACAGGAAGGCTCCACCATATGTAGACAAAACTGTTCAACGCATCACTAGCACTGGACTACCAGCCATCAAGGATGTTTATAAAGAAAAGGGCCAGTAATATGGAAGGATCCCACACAGACTCTGCTCATGGACTGTTTGCCCCTCTCTGTGAAGAGGCATTCCAGGACCACCAAGACTCAACAACAGTTACTTTCCTCAAGCAGCAAGGCTAATCAGCACCCTCCACCCACTAACCCACCCCATCATCACTCTTCTAAATTTTCTGTCAGCTTATGTACAGACACTCCTGTGCCTGGCGTCACTTCATGTACATGTAATCAGTGTGTATATTAGCTATCTTATGTATTTATATTTATTGATTTTTTTATTGAGTTTTTTACTGTGCTGCATTGGATCAGGAGTAACAACTATTTCATTCTCCTTTACACTTGTGTACATTAAACAATTTTGAAATTGTGAAGTGTTGAGCATCTAAGTACATTCTCATTAATGCACTTAAATCTTCCGGAATCATCAAATATTCTACCCACTGGATGAAGATTTTATGTTCTTGATGAATAGAGTGCAATATTAACTGCATTAATTGTTAGTGACTTGATAGTTATCTAATGCTATTTTTAAGACTAAATGGGTTCAAATTACTCTGCAGATTCATTTTCTCTGGCACTGACAATTACATGGTACATAACATCAACATAATGCAGAATGGCAAGCTATTTTCCTCTAATTTAGTCTGTTCAGCCATATTTCTATTCATCTTTACCTAACCTCTAACACTGATGTGATCTCTGCTACAATTGCAGCTGCAGTCTCAGAACCCTAAGGTATTTAATATATTAAAAACTCACTTGTTCCAGAACCCCGCAGCACTTTGAATAGTTATAGAAAACATAGGAAATAGGTGCAGGAGTAGGCCATTCGGCCCTTCGAGCCTGCACTGCCATTCAGTATGATCATGGTTGATCATCCAACTCAAAACCCTGTACCTGCTTTCTCTCCATACCCCCTGATCCCTTTAGCTACAAGGGCCATATCTAACTTCCTCTTAAATATAGTCAATGAACCGGCCTTAACTGTCTCCTGTGGCAGAGATCTGTATCCTGTAGCATTTTTCATAATTTAAATTATTTTTCATATAATTTACAAAAATTCTTTTTTTTTTTTAGCATAGGTGTGGTCCACAAAAGATGAATATGCATTTCTGTGTTGCCAGTCATGATGACTTGCAATTTGAGTAAATGACCTTGGGGAAAGTAATTATGATGCACAGATTGGCACCCAGTGGATATATTAATTATATTAGAAAGTATAAAATTGTTCATGTTGTCTTATTGGAGGGAATGGGAGTGGAAGTCTAAAGGATAGCGTGGTTATCTGGCGTTCTTTGTTTTATCTTGTCAGCTTTTTTTTAAGGCGATGTTTTATTGGGGGGAAAAATTCCTTTTACTTGTTTGGAACCAGTAGTATTGTACTGCTTTTAAGTTATCTCTGTGTTGTTGGCTGGGAATTGTGTTTTGGTTGATCGGTATACAAAAGCAACATTTAGATTACCATTCAAAGTCCTTATCTCATTATGTGATGATTATCATTCAAAAGATTACAATTACCGATTTGTAGTATTTAGTGAAAGCGGGTATCAGGTTAAATCCTATTTTGAAACCTTTACTCATGATAGATTCTGTTAGGACCATTTTGGTTTATTCCCTCCATGTCAACTGATACAGGCAGGCTGTGATGAAGCATGTATTTGACAACCCACTAACTTTAAATTTCAATTCCTGATTGCACTCTGCAGCTTCTCACAGTGTACCTTTTGAATAGGCCCAGTTTTAGACTGATTAATCTTGTGTCTGGTGCCACCAACTGAATGGTTATAAAAGAGGATTATACAGAACTAATGGAGTCATGTCTAGAATAGTAGTGCTTTGACAGCCTTGGACATTAAAGTAAATAGGTCCATAAATATCACTCATTTTTTGATGTCATTTCAGTGCCTTTCAGAAAATGGGAACGGTAGAATCAGATCTCCCTGATTTTTTTTTATTTGCACATTAGGTCAATTACATTGGTTACTTAGATGTTGGATGAAGATGCCAGAACTTGCCTGCCTTTCCTCAGTACAGCAAAAATATAAAAGAGAGATATGTAACAGGAAATACAATGTATTGTCTTTTACGGTGTCAACTTAATTTAGTAAAATTTACCATAAAAGTTAAATAGGAAGAATGACCAGTGTGTTCAACTGTGAGTGTATGGCAGAATATTCTTCATATTTTAACAGCTTGTATATTAAGCGGCCTGGAGTATCCAAATAAAGAATGATGGATGATCCAATTTTGTAAATAAAAGTCTTCTGGTTTTGTGGAACCTCCTGAGTGATAGGTGGATGTAAAATTATCAGAATTTCCATAATCACGATTTTTTTCCTCTCCCGTGCCCCATGGACACACGAGTTTGATCTCTATATACTGGGTGGCAGTGAGGCCACACGAGAGTCTGTATTTAAGGAAGTCGTATTTTGAATTGCATCCTGCATTCATTCAGTTGTATGTACTGTGCTGGTCTGATGTGATATCAGCTGCAGAGTCTGCAAATATGGTCTGTCTTGCGTCATATTTAAAGACCTAAAAGCTTTTTTTATTGTGAGAAGATCTTGATGTGGCGTGAGAGTTATTGCATGCAGTACAACATCTCCATGCAAAGGAATGCAGTTTTTTTTCTCTTAACAAAGTTAATTGGTTAATGTAGCTTTTGAAAACTAAAGCACACAAAGGTAGATTTATTAGGACAGGAAGGTTTTTGGATGAATCTCATAACTGCACGTTTGTAGTCAATTTGTATAATATGTTGAAGCCATTGTCTTCTGTTAATTGTCTTCACATTTCAACTGTGTCTGTTTCCCCCCCATCCCCCCATACCTTCCCATCATTACCATATAATCATCTCCTTTGCCCCTGTCTGTTGCCAGGCAAAATTTGCAGTGCTTGCTGTTGATTGCTCAGCTCTGAGCAGCTTCCTATTGGTGGCTGTGGATCTGATTATTCAGACCTATCAGATTGAAGATATTCACCCTTCCCCCACCCAGCTCATTCCCCTCCTCCCTTCCCTTCCCCCCCCACCTTCCCAGTGCTCTGACTTCAAGGAAGGTGAGGTCTTGTTTTCTCTGCAGAGTTGCTGAGACTGACTGGGTTACAAAATGGCTGCAGGGGCCTGCCTCATGGGTATGTCCAGCATTTTTACAGTTTTCTCTAATGCACGAAATATTTTTAAAATTCATTTTATGGCACATTTTTCTCTAAGTTTATTGGAACATTAGGAACACAATGAGAATTTTTTTTGATATAACGTTTTCCAATCTTAGGTATAATTGGTGACACTGGGCAAGATGAATAACAGTTCATTGTTTAATGAAAAAAATTGGCACTACAGTTATTTTCCATTGAACCAATTGAGCTGTGTATCCAGAATTGGTGCATTATGGGATAGCTAAATCAGATCAGATTGACATCAAATCTTGGTAGCATTTTTCACTAACACTGAATAGGTGGAATGGGGTTGTAAACTGCAAGACAAGATATTGCTTAATGTGAACAGTTGTTAATCTTGCAGATTACATTATGATGTAAACAGGTGTTTATATTTAAACATGTATTTCACTTTATTTGGTTTCCTGATTTGTAGCATACTGAATGATGCTGCTTTTGAAATGGTATTAATTTAAGTGTATTCGGATTAACTTTTTACTTTGAACACTTATTTAATGAACAACCTGTGGATGAAGAATCCGTACTTGCTACTCGTGAATTACTTTTGTAATCTAAAACTGAGTAAAATAAAGTAGTTTGTAGATTTGCTCAAATAAGTTGAATTCAGTCTGAGCTGATAGCCAATTAATTCTCTTTCCCTCAAAGCCCTATTATAACTTGCAAGAAGATGCAGATTTAGTTTCAAGTATTGACGATATTTTGACTTCAGTAAAATTACATACACTACTTTTACTGTAAACAGCCCAGAAGGTAGGTCTTGTCCTTTGTGGACAGGCCGTGCTTGTGCTTGAGGGCACTTAGATGATCACTTGTGTGTTTCCATTTCCTTCAAATTACACGATCAGGATGACACAATGCATATGGCAGTTAGTCGGATGCCTAGATATCTTTATTTTCACAGAGCTCTAGGTGATGAGAACTATCTGTGTGATGGAAATGACTCATTGCAAGTCACTCGATCCCTGTGGGAACAAAATGGAGCACACCCAGTTTGATCAAGAACAAAATGGCCATCTTAACTACCTCACAATCCAACACCTTTAATGATACAGCATAGGTACCTGTTTGAAATAATGGATGGCCTGTGGCAAACCCTCGAAAGAGATGTTGCATATTTTGCAACACATCCTCAAAAAGATAATGCTGCTTGTGGTTTACCAAATAGAATGCACAAGCGCATTTCATAATATATGGCTTTCAGCAAAGTGTGCTTTTGTGGAGCTTTTAATATGCTGATTGGATGGGTTCTTAGCAGTAGTGACAGCCAAGGATAAATGCATGACTAAGTTTTTGAAATAAACTGACAGTAAAGGTAATAATGCATTTTAAATGTGTTTATATGCCAGAAGTTATTGCAAGGAGATGCATTTGATTACCATATTAAACAAGTCAAATATGAGCATTGAAATTGAAACATGATCATTGCTTACCTAAAGTATTCTTAGTGTTGTGTTATTTTGGAAAACTAAATAAATTGCTCACATATTCTTCACTGAATAACTTTTGTGTAAATAGTGAGCAGGAGTGCCCTCTGCTGTCAAAATAAGGTTGGATCTTAAACGATGTGAACAATGTTTGCTGCACACTTGCTTTTAAAAATAGCATTTGGCTACAGTTAGCACAGCATTAGCTCCATTCCAGCTTACTTTTCTCAGTTGAGCTCTACTGTGAATACAATTTTTTTCATCCCAAAAGTGTAGCTTATAACAATGTAATACAAGCTGAGTTCTAGGATCATTTCGTTATTGAAGTCAAGTAATGTACCTATGAAGCAACATTTTTAGCACAATAACATTGAGATTCTGGGTGTTGAATGGTAATGCAATTCCAAAAAGGGTCCGCTGACCACTTTTCAGCATGTTTTGTATTATTTTGTGCAGTTACTCAAACTAGTTTTTATTTTAAACCATTGCTTTTGTGTATTAACAATTTATCTGTGACTGTAAAAGGATATTTACACATCCATAGCAGAACAATGTGCGCAGTGTGCCCATGAAAAATTAACTGATAGAATTCCTTCCAACCAATCTGATTTTTCTCAATGGAAATTAGAGGGAGATGCAAGTTTCTTTTGCAAGATATGGAGACTTTCTTGAATACAAATTTTGTAGAAATAGAAGAAACTATTTCATCTAGGAGAGCTATGGCATGACTTACAAAATTAACAAAATATATTAATGGTCTGAAACTAGACTGGATATTGAGCAATTGAATGGCTAGAAGTCTGAAACTGGTAATTGAAGGGAGAGATCTATAGATGTTCATTTCAGAATCAGGTTTATTATCACCAGCATGTGTTGTGAAATTTGTTAGCTTGACAGCAGCAGTACAATGCAATACATGATAATATAGAAAGAAAAAAGTTAAGTAAATCAACTAGAGTAAGTATATATGTATATTGAATAGATTAAAATAGTGCAAAAACAGAAATAATATGTATATATTTTTAAAAAGTGAGGTAGTGTTCATGAGTTCAATGTCCATTTAGGAACGTATGGCATTGGGAAAGAAGCTGTTCCTGAATCGTTGAGTGTGTGTCTTCAGGTTTCTGAAACTCCTTCCTGATGGTAAAAATGAGATGAGGGCATGTCCTGGGTGATATGGATCCTGGGTTCTTAAGAATTGATGTCACCTTTCTGAGGCACCACTTCTTGAAGATGTCTTGGATACTATGGAGGCCAGTACCCATGATGGAGATTGTTAATTTTACAACTTTCTGTAGCTTTCAGTCCTGTGCAGTAGCCCCCACATACCAGAGGGTTATGCAGATTGTCAGAATGCTCTGCACAGTGCATGTATAGAGGTTTCCAAGTGTTTTTTTTAGTTGACAAACCAAATCTCTTCAAACTCCTAATGAAGTATAGCCGCTGTCTTGCCTTTTTCATAGCTCCATTGATATGTTGGAACCAGGTTAGATCCTCAGCGATCTTGACACCCTGGAACTTGAAATTGCTCACTCTCTCCACTTCTGATCCCTCTGAGGATTAGTTCATATTCCCTTATCTTACCCTTCCACTTGATAATCGAAAACTTTAATTCTAAATTATGGCGGAGTTTAAAATAGGCATTCACTATTTTTCCAGTGCAGCTATATCGCTTTTGGAAATTATTCAGTTTAAAACGTCACAAAATACCTTCTGTAATCATACCTGCTACAATGTGTCTGAATTAATCTGTAATTTTTGAATTTGGGTCCCCCATACAAATGAGATGTTGCAACACTTGTAAAAATCATTAAAAAAATCTGTAGCCACATCATTTAGCCAAAATCACAAAGTTAGCACACTAGGGGACTGACAGAAACCTGTGAATCAGAATTAGGTTTTAAATTACTGATATATATTGTGATTTTTTTTTTGTTTTGCAATACAGTGCAATAAATAAAAATTATTATTCAATCCTCTTTCAGTCCTGTGCATTGGAGCTTCCATACTAGATGATGATTTAACCAGTCAGGATGCTCTCCATGATGCATCTGTAGAAATTTGCTCAAGGATTTGGTGACATACCAGCTCTCCTCAAGCTCCTAATGAAATGTAGCTGCTGATGTGCCGCCTTCATGATTGTATCAGTATTATAGGCGTAGGATAGATCTTCAGAGATGCTGACCGTCCGGAACTTGAAACTGCTCACCCTGCTGATGTCTCAATGAGGACTGCTGAGAGTTCTCCCAATTCTTCCCTTCCTGAAGTCCATAATCAGTTCCTTGGTCTTACTGATGTATGTAAGTTTGTTGTGACACCACTCAACCAGCTGATCTATCACTCCTGTACACCTCTTGATCATCTGAAATTCTGCCAACAACAGTTGTGTTATCAGCAAATTTATGGATGGTGTTTGAGATGTTCCTAGCCACACAGTCATGAGTGTAACAGTGAGCTAAGCACGCATTCTTGAGGGGTGCCTGTTAATTGCCAGTAATTCGCACTGACTGTAGTCTCCCGACGAAGAAGTCAAGGATCCAATTGCAGAGGCTCAAATTTTGAAGCTTGTTGATGTGTCCTGAGAGGACAATGGTGTTGAATGCTGAGCTGTAATCAGTGAAGAGCAAGCAGCCTGACGTGGGTGTTTCTGTTGTCTAGTGGTCTAAAGCAGAGTGGAGAACCAGTGAGATTTCAAACACTGTAAACCTGTTGTGGCGGTCGGCAAATTGTAGTGGGTCCAAGTCCTTGGTTAGGAGTTAATTCTAGCCATGACCAACCTCTCAAAGCGCTTGGTCACAGTAGATGTGAATACAACTGGGCAATAATCATTAAGACCACTCACCTTTTTGGGCAGTCTGTATGATTTTTGCCCTTTAGAAGCAGGTGGAGTCTCTGACTACAGCAGTGAGAGATTGAAGATGTCCTTTAACACTCCAACCAGTTGGTTGGCTTAGGTTTTCAGTGAACTACCAGGTACACCACAGGGCCCTAATGCCTTGACGGATGTTGTAATGTCGCCCTCTGAGACAAGTCACAGGATCACCAGATGCTGCAGAGATTTGCATAGGTATTGGTATATTGTCCTTATCAAAGCGTGCATAAAAGGCATTCAGCATATTTGGAAGTGAAATATCATCATTTATGATGTTAGGTATGCAAACCCTGCCAGAGCTGACGTGTATTCAGTTTTGTTTCATTTCTACCTTCACTTGGATTTTCTTTTCCCATTTAAGATGGCGGCCTGTAGGTTGTACTTGGATTTCTTATAAGTTCTTGATCACTGGTCTTGAAGACTATATAGCTAGCCCAACAGCAGACTACACATCTCCTGGTTTATCTACAACTTCTGATCTGGATATGTCCTGTATGTTCTCAAAGCCATACACTCATCCGCACAGGCCTCGATGATGTCAGTGATAACCGTGGCATATTCATTCACATCTGAAGCCCTGAATATGATCCAGTCCACCAATCCAAAGCAGTCTTCTGCCTCCCTTGACCATACTTTCATGGTCCTTGCCACTGGCGCTGTGGTCCTTAGTCTTTGCCTGTACACCAGGAGTAGAAATACAGCCAGGTGTTTGGACTTGACAAAGTGTGGGTGTGGGGATGTCACAGTAAGCATTACTGATGCTGGTGTAACAGTAATCGAGCGTGCTGGCTCCTCTAGTTCCACAGATGACATGCTGGTAGAAGTCAGACACTACTTCAAGTTGGCTGAGTTGAAGAACCTTGCAAAACAGGTATCCCCCACTTTTCAAAAGTTTGCTTTACGTCACTTTGCTTTTCAAAAGACTGACATTAGTACCTGTTTTCACTAACCGAAAGAAATCCGAAGAGGATTTTCACTTCTATGAAAAAAGTGAAAATGCGAAAATAGCGTTCAGCATTTGTTTTGCAGCAAGCCGTATAGAGGCAGTGCGCACCCTGAGCAGCGAGAGTGGCGCCACCAAGCTCCTTCCCCGGGAACTACACTCAGCATCCATAGCTTTGAACTGTGTCTGTGAGCATCGGTGCTTTATCTCTATTTATTTTGTGCATCCGTTAGCAAGATGTGTCCTAAGGTATCAGAAAAGCCTAAGGGTGTTATGCTTAGTGTAAAACTGGACGTAATTAAGCGTTTCGATCGTGGTGAAGAACATAAGGACATTGTGCGTGCGTTGAACTTGCCTGCGTCCACCATTCTGTCCAACTGCACTGTATATACATTATTTCTACTTTATATAGGCTGTGTATTTATCATATAATTCCTGCTTTTACTATATGTTAGTGTTATTTTAGGTTTTATGTGTTATTTGGTATGAGTTGGTAGGTTTTTTTTGGGTCTGGGAACGCTCAAAAATTTTTCCCATATAAATTAATGGTAATTGCTTCTTCGCTTTATGCCATTTCAGCTTACGAAAGGTTTCATAGGAATGCTCTACTTTTGGATA
This sequence comes from Hemitrygon akajei, assembly GCF_048418815.1. NCBI lineage: Eukaryota > Metazoa > Chordata > Chondrichthyes > Myliobatiformes > Dasyatidae > Hemitrygon > Hemitrygon akajei. The sequence continues at coordinate 6,855,201 of NC_133154.1, forward strand.
GCGGGGGAAATCTATAATCAGGAAGGCATCAGGGTGTGCTCTCGCATGATTGCTGATATGGTGCTCAGCTCCTCCGGTACCTGCCTGGCTTTGACCAGGGTGGAATGTACACTGTAAGCAGGATGTTAACGGAAATCTCCCTCGGCAGATGGAATGGACAGAACTTGACCATTAAATGTAACTGGCTGTGGGAACAGGACTGAGACAGAACTGTCATGTCTGTGCACCATGATGAATCATTAAGCAAACGATGATTCCTTGGTCTTTCCATAGTGCTGCTCTCTGGTCCATGCAGTAGAGGGTGAAGCCTTCAGGCTGTACTGCGGGGGTAGGTAGAGCAATGTCTGTTGAAAGCAGAGTACACAGCAATCCTTGATGCCTCTGGTACTGTACATTAGCAATCCTTGATGTATTCCAAGGACTGTACATCAGCCAGGTAGGGCGATGGCGCCTCATGGCCTGATGTTTCAGTTTTATCTGCAGCCCAGTCTGACAGCCTCACTTTCTTAAAGGGAAAACCGCTCTCAATATCCATGTGTTCTGCAGTCCAGAGACTGCCAACTTTGAAGCTTGATGGATTAAAAAAAATATCTTGAAACAATTTTACTTCCTTTGACAGTACCTGACTTTGACAGTGGATTCCTAAATGGGAGTATTTAATGATTTCTTTGGAACTGCACACAGTTGCCATTCTCAGATGCCATCTTAAATCCTCCGAGCTATTTCAGAATCAGGTTTAATATCACTGACCTATGTTGTGATATCTGTTGTTTTGCGGCACTGGTACATTGCAATACATAGTAATTTTAAAAAATTACTATATATATACACACACACACACACACACACACATATATAAAGAACCAATTTGTGCAGAAAGAGGAGAAAACATATTAAATGTTCATTATCCATTAGGAAATCTGGTGGTGGAAGGGAAGAAGCTGTTATAGAAGAGTTAAGTGTGTGCCTTCAGATTGCTGTACCACCTCCTTGATGGTAGCAATGAAAAGAGGGGATGTGCTGTGTGATGGGAGTCCTTTTTGAGGCATCACCTTTTGCCAATGTTTTGGCTAAGTTTGCAACTTTACAGCCTTTTCTCATCCTGTGCTGTGCCCCCTCCCCACATCAGAAATTGATTAATTAGAATGCTTTCCAAAGTACATCTGTAGAAATTTGTAAGCATCTTTTGTGACATAACAAATCCTAATTAAATAAAGCTGCTGTCCTGCCTTCTTTGTTATTGTACCAAATATGTTGGTTCCAGACTAGGTCCTCAGATGTTGATACCTGTCTCTGAATCAGAATCAGGTTATGTCTTGAAATTTAACTTAGCGGTAGCAGTACAATGCAATACATGATAAATACAGAAAAAAAATGGAATGCACTTAGTATATAGGTAAAATAGTCAAGATAAACTAAAGATAACGCAAAAGCAGAAATAATTTTTAAAAATAGGTGAGGTAGTGTTCATGTCAGTGTCTGTTTACAAATTGGATAGCAGAGGGAAAGATGCTGTACATCCTTCCTGGTGGTAACATTGGGCATAGGGCATGTCCTGAGTAATGGGGGTCATTGATATGGATGCAGGCCTTTCTGAGGCACTGCTCCTTGAAGATGATTTAGATGTAATGGAAGCTAGTAACCATGATGGAGCCGTCTTAATTTTATAACTTTCTGTAGTTTTCAGTTGCCCCACAAGCCTGTCAGAATGCTCTCCATGGTATTACGTGTAGAAATTTGCAGATGTCTTTGGTTTTAAGTATAGTTAGGATAGAGCACATCGTATTAAATAAATGATAAACTTTTATGGTTGAGAGGAGATATGTTAATAATTGGGAGTCAATATGCTAGTGTAACTTAAAAGCATATTCTATTTCAAGTATCTGAGTGAAAAGGTACGTGAGTTTTCAGGTTGTTTCAATGCCTGATGGTTCATGAAGTAGGAACTGTTGCCCAAGCAAGTGTTTTGGAAAGATGTATCAGCTTCAGTGAATCTCAAAACAGTTTTTTTCAGTTGTGTCATCTCCTACTTTTAAAAAATGTTTTCTTCAATTCTTGTGTGCTAATTCAATTGAAATTCTTTTATCTGGAAATTTTCCAGTCATAATTATAAGTTTTGTATCTGCACACTATAATTAAATGTTAACTTATTCAATATATTCAGTTGAATTCATGTTAAAAATATTTCCACTCTTACCAATATCTTTCTTGGAAAAGTTCTATGTTTAGCATAGATGATGTTCTTGCCCACAGTGGTAAATTTCTTTCGAGATTTGATGTTGAGTAAGGATTAGTGAATATATTTTGGTGATGAGAAGTGGTTAACTGGTTTACAAAAAAAATACCGACAAGGGAATAGGAATAAAGTAAGGCAATTGAATTTCAACTTCAAAAAGAACTATTTTGTTGCCTCTCCTTATCATCTACAGTAGAAATGCAAGTTGCCAAAGTATCTTCTGGCATGAAAAGAAATCCAGTAACCATTACTGAACTTATTATAACAATTCAACGCATCAAGTCTATGCTTGTTCACACCAGAGTAATCCCATCAGTTCAGTTCCCCTTGTCTCATATTCCTTTTCACCCTGAGGAATAATGGCCTTTTTCATTTCAGTGGCCATAGCATCTGGATTTATGCTGAACTGCCTTGTTAAGTAATCAAGTATACCTTTCAATTGCTGCTAAAATTGTACTGTCTACCGACACTGTAGGCAGTATTAACATTCAATTCTACAATACTTGTGAAATAAAAGCTTGAAGCCTGGCAAATAACGAATCTCCTTGAATGTTTAAAATTGCTAAATTACATAAGCTTTGAAACTTTTCTTATCCCATAGAACATAAAAATGTACAGCACATTACAGGCCCTTCAGCCCACAATGTTGTGCTGACTGTGTAACCTACTCTAGAAACTGCCTAGAATTTCCCTAGCACATAGCCCTCTATTTTTCTAAGCTTCACGTACCTATCTACGAGGCTCTTAAAAAGACCCAATTGTATCTGCTTCCACCACCATTGTCGCAGTGCATTCCATACAACCCACCACTCTCTGTGTGGAAAAACTTACCTCTGACATCCCCTCAGTATCTATGCCCCATTTCAGCCCTGGGAAAAAGCCACTGGCTATCCACACGATCAGTGCCCCTCATCATCTTGTACACCTCTATCAGGTCACCTCTAGTCCTCCATCACTCCAAGGAGAAAAGGACAAGTTCACTCAACCTATTCTCATAAGGTATGTCTCCAGTCGAGGCAATATCCTTGGAAATCTCCTCTGCACTCTCTCTATAGTACCAACATCCTTTCTGTAGTGAGGTGACCAGAACTGAGCACAGTACTCCAAGTGAGGTCTGACCAAGGTCTTGTATAGCTGTAACATTACCTCACGACTCTTGAACTCAATCCCATGGTTGAGAATGCCAACATACCATATGCCTTCTTAACAACACTGTCAACCTGCGCAGCAGTTTTGTGTGTCCTATGGACACAGACCCCAAGATCTCTCAGATCCTCCACACTGCCAAGAGTCTTACCATTAATATTATATTCTGTCTTCAAATTAGACCTGCCAAAATGAACCACTTCACACTTATCTGAGTTGAAGTTCATCTGCCACTTCTCAGCCCAGTTCTGTATCCTATTGATGTTCCACTGTAACCTCTGACAACCCTCCAGACTATCCATAGCACCTCCCAACCTTTGTCAACAGCAAACTTACTAACCCACCCTTCAACTACTTAATCCAGGTCATTTATAAAAATCACAAGGAGGAGGGGTCCCAGAACAGATCTCTGTGAAACACCACTGGTCACCGACCTCCATGCAGAATAGGAACCATCTACAACCACCCTTTGCCTTCTGTGGGCAAGCAAATTCTGGATCCCTTGTTCAATTTTCAAAGAACAAATCAAGAATAGAAAGGGTGGACTTTTAAATAGTTCTGCAGTGAAAAGAGTCAGGATGAATTAAATAGTTTTAAAAATTTTTTAGTAATACAACACGGAGTAGGCCCTTTGCACCACGCTGTTTCAGCAATCCCTGACAAACCTGATTAACCCTAACCTAATCACGAGACAATTTACAATAACCAGTTAACCTACTTGGTATGTCTGATGACTGTTGGAGGAAACTAGAACACCCAAGGAAAACCCATGCATTCTACAGGTGGTCCTATAGGGAGGGACTCCTTCACAAAATAGCGCTGGAACTGAATTGCAAATTCCAGAAGGCTCCAGGCTGTAGTAGCATCGCAGTAACAGTTACACTACCATGGCACCATTTTTATGATGAAAGAGTGGAAGGTGAAGTCAGTTTGGTCCATTATGCATGTTCCTTCTATGTAATCTGCCTTAACTATTAAGTTCTGGAGAAGATTGTGGCTATGTCTTTTTATGTTTTTTTTGTAAGTTGGATTTGTATAAACACATGGGAATTTTTGACATAATCTGATGGATTGTTTACTGAGGCATGAAGCATGGTAGAGCATTGTATTGATTTGAACATTATTTTCTGTGTCCATAATGCCAATTCAATTACTTCTTGCAGCAAAACAAAAATATATTAACATCTTGATCTCACTTAAAGGAAAAACTTATTGATTCACTTATAATTGCTTAACTTTAAATATCTTGACATGACTGTTTAAATCAAAAGAATTCATCTGTGGAAATATATTAAAATGTAAATACCTGCTTGTGCTGAATCAGATGTTTCATTCTGACATTGTTGACCTTAGCCTTTGTTTCCAATGCCATTTCTTTGCCCATAGTTGTACTTCAGTAAACTCTAGTTCTTGTCAAATTCTGCTACTTGCATCCCATGTTGCATAAAAGTCTCCTCGACTATCACCATATTTCCTGCCTTACCTCCATTAGTTCCTGTTACCCTCACGTGCAGTCATATCCTCCCTTTGTCTACATCATCTTTTCAAGTCAAGTCACTTTTATTGTCATTTCGACCATAACTGCTGGTACAGTACATAGTAAAAATGAGACAACGTTTTTCAGGACCATGGTGTTACATGACACAGTACAAAAACTAGACTGAACTACACAAAAAAAAACAACACAGAGAAAGCTACACTAGACTACAGACCTACACAGGACTGCATAAGGTGCACAGAAACAGTGCATTCTTCATTTCAGTAGTCTGAGATGCCTTTTTGGTCTGGATTGATATAGATCAACAAGGTGCTTAATGGTGCTCTTATTTGTCAGTCACAGTGATTGTCTTTGCATATGGTAGAACTTCTCAACCTGGGAGTTGCTTTTTAAACACAAAAGTAACTGGAAATCTTCAATAAAAGAGAACGTTGGATATAGTTAACAGATCAGGTAGAATCTGTGGAGAGAGGAACACGGTTGAGTCCTGAGTTTTCCAATGTGTATAAAGAAGGTAAGGTGCTATCCTGCAAACTATTTGTCATTTACCAGCCTGTGCATAAAGGATGGTACGGGCTGCTTTATTATATGGAACTGAATGTTGTGCAATCATCAAGAAGCATCTCCTCTTTTGGCCCTATAATGGAGGCAATGTAGTGGTGATGAAGTTGGTGGTTTAGGACGTTACATTCCGGAATTCTTACATGATGTTCCAGATCTTAATGTTGAACCCAACAACCACAGCCTACTTTTATGTTAGAAAGTGTCGAGTACATTTTCACCTTTGAAGACGCTTGGCCATTTGAGGCCCTCTGTTGGTCAGGGTCAACCATGAATGTTGTATCGTGGCAGAGGAGCGGTTATGGGATTGCTTCAAGTCAGTGGACTGAGCTGTGTTCAAGAAACCATTAGTAGATCTGAATGAATGGTTGTCATGGACTTTATGCAGTAGAAACAGAGGAGTATGTCCCCACAAAAGGCAAGGAATCTTCAACAGTTTTTAATTTGGAGCAAGAAGGCTGCGAGTGAATGGCTGGTTTTTTGAAGTAAAGGGAGCTTTTTACTACTCGGGTTAAAGAGAAGTGAGACTGCGCAGGCGCGTGACGTCAGTCAGTTGAGCACGAAAGGTTTAAAAAGAAGGCCTCTGTATCCAGTGGGCAGCGGAGTGAGAGGCAGCAGAGTGGCTTTGGCTTAACGGGCTTAGGCGGTAACAGGACGAGGGGAGGTAGGTTCAACTGTGTTAATTGAGGAAAGGAGGTAGTATAAGTGTGAGACCGGTGTTCTGTGCTTGGTGTCAGATGTGTGGGGGGGGGGGGGGGGTGGTCCTGGAGTCTCCCAGCCTCCCGGACGGCCTTATCTGCACCCGATGTGTTGAGCTGCAGCTCCTGAGGGACTGAGTTAGGGAACTGGAAATACAGTTTGATGACCTTCACCTGGTCAGGGAGAGTGAGGAGGTGATAGAGAGGAGTTATAGGCAGGTGGTCACACCGGGGCCACGGGAGACAGACAAGTGGGTCACAGTCAGGAGGGGGAAGGGGAAGAGTCAGGTACTAGAGAGTACCCCTGTGGCTGTACCTCTTGACAACAGGTACTCTTGTTTGAGTACTGTTGGTGGGGGGGACAACCTACCTGGGGGAAGCGGCAGTGGCTGTGCCTCTGGCACAGAGTCTGGCCCTGTGGCTCAGAAGGGTAGGGGAAGGGAAGAGGAAGGCAGTAGTGATAGGGGACTCTATAGTCAGGGGGTCAGACAGGCAATTTTGGTGGTCGCAGGAAAGAAACTCGGTTGGTGGTTTGCCTCCCAGGTGCAAGGGTCCGGGATGTTTCAGATCGCGTCCAAGATATCCTGCAGTGGGAGGGAGAACAGCCAGAGGTCGTGGTACATATTGGTACCAATGACATAGGTAGGAAAAGGGAAGAGGTCCTGAAAAATGACTGCAGGGAGTTAAGAAGGAAGTTGAGAAGCAGGACCACAAAGATAGTAATCTCGGGATTACTGCCTGTGCCACACGACAGTGAGAATAGGAATAGGATGAGGTGGAGGATAAATGCATGGCTGAGGGATTGGAGTAGGGGGTAGGGATTCAGATTTCTGGATCATTGGGACCTCTTTTGGGGCAGGTGTGACCAGTAACAAAAGGACGGGTTGCACTTGAATCCCGGGGGACCAATATCCTGGCGGGGAGGTTTGCTAAGGCTACTGGCGAGAGTTTAAACTAGAATTGTTGGGGGGTGGGAAGAGACTGGGGAAGAGGAGGTTAGTTCACAAATAGAGAAAGCTTGTCGACAGTGTGAGAGGGAGGATAGGCAGGTGATAGAGAAGTGACGCTTAGACTGAAGGCTTGTGATGTGTCTATTTTAACACAAGGAGTGTTGTGAACAAGGGGGATCAGCTTAAGGCGTGGATCAGTTCTTGGAGATATGACGTGGTGGCCATTACAGAGACTTGGATGGCTCAGGGACAGGAAAGGTTACTTCAAGTGTTGGGTTTTAGATGTTTCAGAAAGGACAGGGAGGGAGGAAAAAGAGGTGGGGGCATAGCACTGTTGATCAGAGATAGTGTCGCGGCTGCAGAAAAGGTGGACGCCATGGAGGGATTGTCTACGCAGTCTCTGTGGGTGTAGGTTAGGAACAGAAAGGGCTCTGTGGGTGTTTTTTATAGGCTGCCCAATAGTAATAGGGATATTGAGGAGCAGATAGGGAAACAGATCCTGGAAAGGTGTAATAATAACAGAGTTGTCGTGAATAGAGATTTTAATTTCCCAAATATTGATTGGCATCTCCCTAGAGCTAGGGGTTTAGATTTGGTGGAGTTTGTTAGGTGTGTTGAGGAAGGATTCTTGACATAGTATGTAGATAAGCCTACAAGAGGAGGGGCTTTACTTGATTTGGTATTGGGAAATGAACCTGGTCAGGTGTCAGATCTCTCAGTTGGGAGAGCATTTTGGAGATAATGATCATAATTCTATCTCCTTTACAATAGCATTGGAGAGAGATAGGAACAAACAAGTTAGAAATGCATTTAATTGGACTAAGGGGAATTATGAGGCTATCAGGCAGGAAATTGGAGGCTTAAATTAGAAATACATGTTCTCAGGGAAAAGTACGGAAGAAATGTGGCAATATTCAGGGGATATTTATGTGGAGTTCTGTATAGGTACGTTCCAGTGAGATGGAAGATATGGTAGAGTACAGGAACTGTGGTGTACAACGGCTGTAATAAATCTAGTCAAGAAGAAAAGGTTACAAAAGGTTCAGAGAGCTAGGTAATGTTAGAGATCTAGAAGATTATAAGGCTACTAGGAAGGAGCTTAAGAAGGAAATTAGGAGAGCCAGAAGGGGCCATGAGAAGGCCTTGGCAGGCAGGATTAAGGAAAACCCCAAAGCATTCTACAAGTATGTGAAGATCAACAGGATAAGATGTGAAAGAATAGGAACAATCAAGTGTGACAGTGGAAAAGTGTGTATGGAACTAGATGAAATAGCAGAGGTACTAAATGAATACTTCAGTATTCACAATGGAAGAAGATCTTGGTGATTGTAGTAATGACTTGTAGCAGACTGTTAAGCTGATAACTGTTAAGAGATAAGAAATAACAATTTAATAAATATAGGTATTAAAAAAGAGGATGTGCTGGAGCTTTTGGAAAGCATCAAGTTAGATAAGTCGCCGGGACTGACAAAATGCACCCCAGGCTACTGTGGGAGGTGAGGGTGGAGATTGCTGAGCCTCTGGTGATGATCTTTGCATCATCAATGGGGACAGGAGAGGGAGTAGAGATAGCCCAGGAAATTATAGACCAGAGAGTCTTACCTCAGTGGTTGGTAAGTTGATGGAGAAGATCCCGAGAGGTGGGATTTATGTACATTTGGAGAGGTATAATATGATTAGGAGTAGTCAGCATGACTTTGTCAAGGGCAGGTCGTGCCTTACAAGCTGATTGAATTTTTTTGAGGATGTGACTAAACATATTGACAAAGGAAGAGTAGTAGATGTAGTGTATATGGATTTCAGCAAGGCATTTGTTAAGGTACCCTATGTAAGGCTTATTGAGAAAGTAAGGAGGCATGGGATCCAAGGGGACATTGCTTTGTGGATCCAGAACTGGCTTGCCCACAGAAGGCAAAGAGTGGTTGTAGATGGGTCATATTCTGCATTAAGGTCGGTCACCAGTGGAGTGCCTCAGGGATCTGTTCTGGGACCCTTACTCTTTGTGATTTTTATAAATGACCTGGATGAAGAAGTGGAGGGATGGGTTAGTAAGTTTGCTGATGACACAAAGGTTGGAGGTGTTGTGGATAGTGTGGAGGGCTGTCAGACCTTACAGCGGGACATTGATAGGATGCAAAACTGGGCTGAGAAGTGGCAGATGCAGTTCAACCCACATAAGTATGAAGTGGTTCATCTTGGTAGGTCAAAAATGATGGCAGAGTATAATATTAATGGTAAGACTCTTGGCAGTGTGGAGTATCAGAGGGATCTTGGGGTCCGAGTCCATAGGATTCTCAAAACTGCTGCGCAGGTTGACTCTGGTCAAGAAGGCGTATGGTGTATTGGCCTTCATCAAACATGGAATTGAATCGAGCCGAGAGCTATTGTTGCAGCTATATAGGACCCTGGTCAGACCCCACCTGGAGTACTGTGCTTAGTTCTGGTCAGCTCACTACAGGAATGATGTGGAAACCATAGAAAGGGTGCAGAGGAGATTTACAAGGATGTTGCTTGGATTGGGGACCATGCCTTATGAGAATAGGTTGAATGAACTCAGTCTTTTCTCCTTGGAGCGAAGGAGGATAAGAGGTGTATAAGATGCTGAGAGACATTGATCATGTGGATAGTCAGAGCGTTTTTCAGAGGCTGAAATGGTTGCCACAAGAGGACACAGGTTTAAGGTGCTGGGGAGTAGGTACAGAGGAGATGTCAGGGGTAAGTTTTTCACTCAGAGAGTGGTGAGTGCATGGAATGGGCTACCAACAACGGTGTTGGAGGCAGATACGATAGGGTCTTTTAAGAGGCTTTTAATTAGCTACATGGAGCTTAGTAAAATAGACGGGTATAGGTAAGTCTCGTAATTTCTGAGGTAGGGACATGTTCAGCACAACTTTGTGGCCCGACGGATCTGTATTGTGCTGTAGGTTTTCTGTGTTTCTAAATTCTATTACTTCTAAACTGACTACTTATTTTATAGTGACCTCTGTGTAGAATTAAATTCTGATGTCATGAGACATACAATAATCGAGTGGTACTGTTTCTGATTCTTTTAAAATATCTGTTTCATTACATTGCGTCCTTCAACTTTGCTAAGCTCAGTGTTCTTGCCAGTCAACGTTTATGTGGACTCTTCATTTTGAAATAACGTGTCCCAGTAGTTGGAAATCATCTGCAGAGAGATAAGAAATAACAATTTAATAAATAACATAGCAATGGATATACTCTAATCCTATCAATGACCTTCAGATCAGTTGTTGCTGCAGTTTTACATTGTGCTCCTGTATCTTGGAAACCCAGAGGGACTTGGCCCTCCAAAAGCACTGCTATAGTTACTAGAGCATGTTCTGATTTACAAGTAATTTCCACTGATTCAATACAAATATCTACCATACATGGCTAAAGTATATCACGAAAAATCTTAGCAGGTCAAGCAGCATCTGCAGAGGGAAAGAGTTAATATTACATCAGTGACATTTACATTTTTGATTAGCATTGTAAGTAGTTGGCTCTGAATTACATCTTTAGATTATTAAAGTATTTTTAAGTATTAAGCACACACAAAATACTGGTGGAACACAGCAAGCCAGGCAGCATCTATAGGGAGAAGCGCTATCGACGTTTCGGGCCGAGATCCTGGCGAAGGGTCTCAGCCCGAAACGTCGACAGCGCTTCTCCCTATAGATGCTGCCTGGCCTGCTGCGTTCCACCAGCATTTTGTGTGTGTTGCTTGAATTTCCAACATCTGCAGATTTCCTCGTGTTTGCCTTAAGTATTAAGCAATTCATTTATCTTTGTAAAAGTGGTTGAACTAAATTCACTAGTTATTGTATGCGGAAAAAATTACTTTTGAAAGTCATCATAAATCAAAATGACCTGGTAACTTTTTGACCCTGTACACAAGGTATTCAGCAGTCAGTGACTAGGGGGCCTGACCTCTTGAGTTATATCACAATGTTTCTGTCTTAATTTTCAGGCATTCTGAGATGGATACCAGTGAAGAGCTTCCAAGAAAAGTTTTCAAGGCCAGAAAAACGATGCGCGCAAGTGACCGACAACAGCTAGAAGCTATCTATAAAAGCAGAGAGGAGCTTTTAAAAGCCAATGAAGAAACCAAAACTAAACTCTGCAATGGTAAACATGAGAATGGCGATTCTGATGGCAAAACGTCATTAAGTACCAACTGCATGGATGATACAGACATTGACTGCATTAATGATGTGAGGCTGGGTCCAGAAGAACTACAAGGCAACTCTGTTGACGAACTTGGCGTTGCACAAATACCTGAACTAAGTCTTGCTGAAAAATGTCTTAATGATGATAAGGACTCAAGCTCTCAAGATGAAAAAATGGACTCCATGCCCTCAGTTGCTGCAGATGAAGAAATATCTGCTGAAAATGCAGAAAACCAAGTTTTGACGGACAGTGAGGGCAAAACAGATGATGTTGTGGAACCAGAGTGTGTTGCATCGAAGGAGGAGTCTTTAATAGCAGATAATTCAAGCACTGATCAGAACATTTCAGATGAAGGGAAACCACCCCCTGTTGATGAAAATGGGGCTCATGATGTACCAGATGAGAGTAGTCTTTTGTTACAGTCATCATCATCTTCCTCTGTGAGGGAAAAGGAAGACTGTGAAAGTTCAGTGGGTGTTAGTGAAGAGGCAATTACAAGTAGCATAGAAACTGTACAGGAGAAAAATGACAGTGAAAACTCTAAAGTGGAGTGTGCAGAGACTGAAAGCGAAAGTGCAACAAAAGATGCATTAAATGAGAGCAGATCAGTTGGGAGTGGCCAATTGGAAATTGGAGATATAATTCCTATTCTGGAGAAATTGGCTCCGGAGAAGGATGGTGAATTATCCAGCAATCAAGAAAATGATCCTGCAGTGGAATCCCCTACACCAAAGGACAGTCCATTACAAGAAGAGCAAATGGACACTTCTCTCAATAATTCTCCCTCAAAAGAAGAATGTAATGGCAACTTGCCTGAAGAAGCATTTCTCGTCTTGTCTGATGAGGATGAGCCAGTAGCTGAGAAGCAAGCAGAAAGTGAAGAGCTGGTACCAAAAAACGATAGTGCAGGTACATTGTTTTGGTATCTTGTGCAATTTTGCTGAAAGAGTTTTGGATGCAGTCCGAAATTTTAAGGGAGTAGTCACTGCTTTATCAATTAGTGTTAACATTCATAACTGCCTAATGTATGTATAAAAAAAGCTTGCTTGATTTTGTACTATTTCCTAATGGGTGTGACGAATTGAAGTTTGTCTTTCGGAATATAAAAGTGGGAATGTCACATTACAGGTATTCCATAGTTAGGACAATGTGGAAAAGGTTTTATCCCTAGATCTCAATGATGAATTGCAAGAAAAAGATGAGAAATATTCTCCTTTTCTAAGTTTAAAATATACTTATTATCGAAGTGCACATATGTCACCATGTACTACATTGAGATTCATTTTAGTGTGGCATTCACAGTAGATACAAAAAAATACAATAGAATCAATGAAAACTGCACGCAAGCAAATGCAGTGAAACCCCGATTATATGCGCCCTGATTTTACGCAAATTTGAATATAACGCGATGAGTATTTGGACTCCCATGTCCATGTCAATCCATACTCCCCTTTCTCCAGCCTTGTATCCTTTTTGCCAGTCAACTTTCCAGCTCTTGGCTTCATCCCTCCCCCTCCTGTCTTCTCCTATCATTTCAGGTCTCTCCCTCCCCCTCCCACTTTCAAATCTCTTACTATCTCTTTTTTCTGTTAGTCCTGATGAAGGGTCTCGAAAAGATGCTGCCTGGCCTGCTGCGTTCCACCAACATTTTGTGTGAGTCATTGGACCTTTTCTTTTGGTCTAAATGGAACAAACTGCTAGAAAAAGAAAATCTTTTTCTGTGAAAGATAAGCTTCACGCACTTGATGTGATCAAGACTAAAAGTCAAACTCAAGTTGCAAGAGACCTCAGGATACTGGAATCAGCACTTTGTGGCTGGAAATCTCACAAAGAAAAGTTATGCGCGTGGCTTTGCAAAGTTTGAAGAAGAAGCAGGACTAAAAGCCAAACGCCTGAAGACAACCAAAGATGGCAGCCTCGATGGCTTCCTGTATAAGTGGTTCGTTCAAGCTGGCTCAGAAGGCCTTCCAATTCCCGGTCCTATTCTCAAAGCTCAAGCCGAGAAGTTTGACATTCAGATCAACGGAGAAACCTCACAGTTCAAAGCTAGCAATGGATGGCTAGACCGGTTTAAATGCCGTCACAGGATTTCTCAAGTGTTAGTGTCAGGAGAAATTCGTTCAGCCGACAGTGCTGCCGCCAGCTAATACCTGGCTGAACTAAAACCTCTCTTAGAAGAAGGTGGCTTTGTGGAAGAACAAGTGTACAACTGTGAAGAAACAGGCCTCTACTACAAGGTATCCCAGACCGTTGACTGGCTAGCAGCCAGCGACATGCTACATTCAAGCAAGGAACACTTGATCACTTTTTTAAGAAATAAACTGTAAATGATGATTACTAATATTCTTGAATGTTTTTATTTGTTGTTTTGTGTATTCTTTAATTCGAAGGTAATTTACTTGCCAGAAGGTAAACGTGCAAAAAATGTGTCAAATAGGGTGAAAATAGGGGTGTTTTAGGATGTCGGGTCAACATTGGGTCAGTTTGAACACTGATTTTCTTGAACCCTGATTTAGTGCGACCCATACATTGATATGTTGGGACCAGGTTAGATTCTCAGAGATCTTGCACCCAAGAACTTGAAGCTGCTCACTCTTTCCACTTCTGATCCCTGTATGAGGATTGGTATGTGTTCCTTTGTCTTACCCTTCCTGAAGTCCACAATCAGCTCTTTCGTCTTATTGATGTTGAGTGCCAGGTTTTTGCTGTGCCACCACTCCACTAGTTGGCATATCTCATTCCTGTACGCCCTCTCATCGCCACCTGAGATTCTACCAACAATGGTTGTATCGTCAGCAAGTTTATAGACGGTATTTCAGCTATTCCTAGCCACACAGTCATGTGTATATAGAGAGTAGAGCAGTGGGCTAAGCACACACCCCTGCGGTGTGCCAGTGTTGATCATCAGCGAGGAGAATATGTTATCACCAATCCGCACAGATTGGTCTTCCAATTAGGAAGTCAAGGATCCAATTGCAGGGGGAGATACAGAGGCTCAGGCTCTGCAACTTCTCAGTCAGTAAACATGAGGAGAGCTGTAAAGTGTGAAAACGCTATAATATGGGGGGGGAACCAAAGGTGCTTCAAAAAGATGTAATCAGATTTTAAAAAGTATGTTTAACCAATATTTAACTGGAAGATTTTTAGAGAATACATTTAAAAAAATCTATGCCAAAGAGCTGTGTTTTGGGGAGGATGTAATTAAAGAAGTGTTGCGAGTTGTGGCCTGGACAGGTAGCTAGGGGTAAGTAATGACAAAGAAGTCACATTTTAATTAAATTTGTATTATTATTTTTCTGTGATTTTGGTTCATATCAGGGTCAACTAAGTGGATTGCTTAGACTTTTTTTAGTGCAGTCATTTGCAGTGTGACCTTCAAGTAGGAAGAATTATAAGACCTATCATTGGCAGGTGTACATTATAATCTAAGCCTTAATAGTTGTGCATACAATTCTAAAATGCGCATACCAGCAATAAATGTATTTATTTATTCATGGAATACTTGTGCTGCTAGCAGAGCATGTGTTATTCATCCTATTTATTCTTTAGAAAGATAGGAGCGGTGTGTGGACTTGCTATGGTCCATACAACAAAGGTGCTCCCATAATATTGTCAGGGATTTTAGAAGTGTCCATGTGACGAATATGTGCGATTTGGAAGGAGATGGAATGAAAGTATAAAATTCTCAGGCCACAGCAGGTCAGGCAGCATCCGCAGATTGAGAGAAAAAAGTAGAAATTTGGTTCATCAGAATTAGAAAAGGTTTTTAAAAAAAATTTAGATTGCAAGGGAAAGGGATTAGATAGAGAGAATAAAGAAATGTCTGTGATGAGGAGGGGACTGAGGAAATACTAAATGACATTGTGCTGTTGGCTAAGAGAATGTTGAAGGCGTGTAACAGAGAGTGGTGGGAAAAAATAAAATTAACTGTGTCAGACCTAAAGCACAAAATTACAGCAGTTATTAGAAACATAGAAAACCTATAGCACAACTTTGGCCCACAAAGTTGTGCTGAACCTTAGAAATTACTAGGCTTACCTGTAGCCCTCTATTTTTCTAAGCTCCATATACCTATCAAAAAGTCTTTTAAAAGACCCTATCATATTCGCCTCCACCACCATTGCCAGCAACCCATTCCATGCACTCACCACTCTGAGTAAAAAAACTTACCCCTGACATCTCCTCTGTACCTACTCCCCAGCACCTTAAACCTGTGTCCTCTTGTGGCAACCATTTCAGTCCTGGGGAAAACACCTCTGACTATCCACACGATCAGTGCCTCTCATCATCTTATACACCTCTATCAGGTCACCTCTCATTCTCCGTCATTCCAAGGAGAAAAGGCCAAGTGCACTCAACCTATTCTCATAAGGCATGCTCCCCAGTCCAGGAAACATCCTTGTAAATTTCCTCTGCACCCTTTCTATGGCTTCCACATCCTTCCTGTAGTGAGGCGACCAGAACTGAGCACAGTACTCCAGGTGGGGTCTGACCAGGGTCCTATATAGCTGCAACATTACCCCTCGGCTCCTAAATTCAATTCCATGATTGATGAAGGCCAATACACTGTACGCCTTCTTAACCACAGTCAACCTGCACAGCTGCTGTGAGCGTCCTATGGACTCGGACCCAAAGATCCCTCTGATTCTCCACACTGCCAAGATCCGCCATCATATTTGACCTACCAAAATGAACCACTTCACACTTATGTGGGTTGAACTGCATCTGCCACTTCTCAGCCCAGTTTTGCATCCTATCAATGTCCTGCTGTAACCTGACAGCCCTTCACACTATCCACAACACCTCTAACCTTTGTGTCATCAGCAAACTTACTAACCCATCCCTCCACTTCCTCATCCAGGTCATTTATAAAAATCACAAAGAATAAGGGTCCCAGAACAGATCCCTGAAGCACTCCACTGGTGACAGACCTCCATGCAGAATATGACCCATCTACAACCACTCTTTGCCTTCTGTGGGCAAGCCAGTTCTAGATCCACAAAGCAATGTCCCCTTGGATCCCATGCCTCCTTACTTGCTCAATAAGCCTTGCATGGGGTACCTTGTCAAATACCTTGCTGAAATCCATATACACTACATCTACTGCTCTTCCTTACTCAATGTGTTTAGTCACATCCTCAAAAAATTCCAGTCAGACTCGTAAGACACGACCTGCCCTTGACAAAGCCATGCTGACTACTCCTAATCATATTATACCTCTCCAAATGTACATAAATCCCACCTCTCAGGATCTTCTCCATCAACTTACCAGCCACTGAGGTAAGACTCACTGGTCTATAATCTCCTGGGCTATCTCTACTCGCTCTCCTGTCGCCATTGATGATGCAAAGATCATCGCCAGATGCTCAGCAATCTCCACCCTCGCTTCCCACAGTAGCCTAGGGTACATCTCATCTGGTCCCAGCAACTTATCCAACTCGATGCTTTCCAAAAGCTCCAGCACATCCTCTTTCTTAATATCTATATGCTCAAGCTTAACAGTCTGCTGCAAGTCATTACTACAATCACCAAGATCCTTTTCCATTGTGAATACTGAAGTATTCATTTAGTACCTCTGCTATTTCATCTAGTTCCATACACACTTTTCCACTGTCACACTTGATTGTTCCTATTCTTTCACATCTTATCCTGTTGATCTTCACATACTTGTAGAATGCTTTGGGGTTTTCCTTAATCCTGCCTGCCAAGGCCTTCTCATGGCCCCTTCTGGCTCTCCTAATTTCCTTCTTAAGCTCCTTCCTAGTAGCCTTATAATCTTCTAGATCTCTAACATTACCTAGCTCTCTGAACCTTTTGTAAGCATTTCTTGTCGTCTTGACTAGATTTAGTACAGCCTTTGTACACCACGGTTCCGTACTTTCCCCTGGGAACTGGGAACATCTGTTTTCAATTTAAGCTTCCAATTTCCTGCCTGATAGCCTCATAATTCCCCTTAGTCCAATTAAACGCTTTTCTAATTTGTCTGTTCCTATCTCTCTCCAATGCTATTGTAAAGGAGATAGAATTATGATCATTATCTCCAAAATGCTCTCCCACTGAGAGATCTGACACCTGACCAAGTTCATTTCCCAATACCAAATCAAGTAAAACCTCTCCTCTTGTAGGCTTGTCTACATATTGTGTCAAGAAACCTTCCTGAACACACCTAACAAACTCCACCCTATCTAAACCCCTAGCTCTAAGGAGATGCCAATCGATATTTGGGAAATTAATATTTCCTGTTTCCCTATCTGCTCCTTGATAGCCCTGTTACTATTGGGTGGCCTATTAAAAAAAAAAACACCTAGTAAAGTTATTGACCCCTTTCTGTTCCTAACCTCCACCCACAGAAACTCCGTAGACAGTCCCTCCATGGCGTTCACCTTTTCTGCAGCTGTGACACTATGTCTGATCAGCAGTGTCACACCACCACCTCTTTTCTCTCCCTCCCTGTCCTTTCTGGAAATCTAAAACCCAGCACTTGAAGTAACCATTCCTGTCTCTGAGCCATCCAAGTCTCTGTAATGGCCACCACATCATAGCTCCAAGTGCTGATCCACGCTGAGCTCATCCATTTTGTTCACAACACTCCTTGCGTTAAAATCTGAAATGAAAAGAATACCAATTATGCACCATCTGACCTTTCATGGTACTTGGTCCTGAAAATCCATCAGTGTAGATGTGCAAGAAGCTAGTGGGATTTAAACCGTAAGATGAAGACAGTAGTAAATTTTCAATGAGACACTTGTGGCACTTAAGGAATGACCAATCAGTCCTATATTTTCTATCATTCCAGTTGTTTTATAACCTTTTATCGTTCACTTGGGTTTAGTACTTTTAACCTTTAATGTTGGTGTTTGTCTCTGATCATATTGCTATTAGCTCTGAGTTAGTTTCAAACGGTTAAGCTGGATAGGAGCTGATAGTTCTTCTAGAGGTGGGGTACATGCATTGAGGTAGATGATGCACTGATGAATTATAAAGTGATTCATTAACTGCTCTGGTACTTTGTTTCTCAGATGCAGACCACAAAGAACAAGCAGCTGATATAAAACAAAAGCAAGAACCAAGTAAGTGCATTTGAAATTGAAGGAAAATGTTGCACGAAGTTGACATCATATCAATATTCTTCCTACAAAAATGTTTCACTTTGTGTAAGTCTCACTCAGTAAAGTATGCTTGATACTAACTTCATCTATCTAGGCTGCTGAATTCTGCAGTAGTTGCCTATTTGAAACATAGTAAATTTGTAAAATTAATCTTTTAATTGAAGTTCCTATTTGTTGATGTATTGTTGCTGCTGTTGGTAGCAATAATTCTTCTCCACTTCTGTAACGTGACACATATTTGATATTCCAAAATGCCATAATTTGAGGCAGGTAACAATTTGGGAGAGGTACCGTTTTGGATAGTTGTGGATACAACAACATGGGCATAGATTTTTCCAGAACTTGTGGTAGACAAAAGTGCATTTTTTTTTTATTGGAATTGTGGCAACAGGGTGGTCATGCAACTGAAGGCATAACTTTTTATTTTTGGTTCTTATTAGGGTTTGACATGACAGTGCTGTTGAATGGAATGTTTTCCTTTTCACTCAATGAATTCATTTTGTAGTTTCAGGACAGATATAGTACAGTTTAGGTAATATTTAGTGATCTTGTCCAATAATGCATCTTATAGTTTCTGCATAACGTCCTTCACTACATAAATTTCAAGCTACCATTGGATATAAGCATTCCTTGTAATGATTGCAAGCAACAAACTGCTAAGCAATGAAACGTGCCCGTGGGTCACTTACTGGGTGTTTATCTGTGATTGCCCAGCTTGTTTCATTTAAAAACTTCATCCCTCCATCTGTTTGTGATAGATTTGAGCTCAAGTTCCAGTAGTTTTGATGTAATGAGCTGTACATTTGTGTGAAATATAAGTTTTTCCATTATTATAGACCTTTGCACAGTAGTGTAGCAGTTAGTGTGGCGCTATTACACTCAGGCGACAAAGTTGGGAGTATATTCTGAAGTCATCTGTAAGAAATCTATATGTCCTCCCCGTGGAATACATGGGTTTTCACCAGTGCTCTGCTTTCCTCACACTGCCTAAAGACATACTGGTTGATAGATTAAATGGTCATTGTAAATCGTCCCATGATTTGACTGGGGTTGAATCAGTCTTGGCTCAAAGGGCCTACTTGATGCTGTATCTCTCTAAGTAAAATGAATAGAAAGGGAAGTGTACTGAGGTTTGAGGCAGTGATCAGCAAGTAAACTGAATTGGTTTCCATAATGTTCATTTGTTATGTGCCATGTTGTATGGCATGAGTGATCAGAAGTGGTTTGCCATTGCTTTTTTCTAGGCAATGTCTTTGCAAGATGGATGACCCACACCATTATCAATGCTGTTCAGAGATTGCCTGACGTCACTGGTCACCTAACCAGGATTTGTGATGTGCACCAGCTGCTCCCATAATTGTATCGTTACCCTGATCTGGAGGGTGGGGTGAGAGGGGCTAATCAAGTGTTACAGCTTGCCCAAGGGTGACCCACAGGCTAGCGGAGAGAAGGAGGGCCTTATACCTCTCTTGGTAGAGACGCATCTCCACCCTCCCAGCCATTCCAAAAAGTACAACACTCAAGTCCTTGGAGGGTACATCCAAATGAATAAATATTTTTCTTAAATTGGGGAATGCAAAACGCAGTAATTGGCCATAGGATCAGACGTGGAAAATTAAACTGATGATAAATGTAGAACAGAACAATACAGCACAAGAACAGGCCACTTGTCCCAAAGGTGTAATGTTCTGCCTGCAGAATTGGGTATCAATGTAAACTGAAGCTGTAACCTGGCAATCTTTCCAAAACCTTTATCCTGTGTATTTGGTCACAGTTTTCTGGTGTTCACATGTTTAGAAAAGTGAAATATTGAATGATGTTCCTTTTTTCCTTCATCATATGCACCATATCTATTTGATCAGTAATTGTGAGAGATCCCCAAATTAAAATGAATTTTTAAAAAGAAATATCTTTGTCCATCTCTGCAGATGAAGTAGTGCCACGGAAAAGGTCCAAGTCTGAAGACATGGAAACCAGTATATCAAAACGGTGTCGGTTTTCTGAAGGTGAATATGAAGCAGCCTTAAAGGTGAAGATCACTGCCCAAGGCGAGATCCGTCAGACATTGGAGAAGGTATATAACCTGTGCTAATGTCTCGCTGTGTCATTAGAAAATGGCTCATTTTTTTTCACCACATCATTGTCCAGTGTGTGATGTCTGCTTAGTTAACTAGAACTTTTCTCTTTCTATAACCTGTTGATCTCAGACAGGAACCCATGTTGTTGGCTCCAATCTTTATAATAGTTTGGTTCAAGCTGTTCTGTCTGTTGCTTGCGCTCTTGTTGTTTTCACGCAGGTGACTTTCTTTCCTTTTGCTGAATTTAGTACAGTTTTTGAAAGACTAATCCATATTTTGATTTTTAAAAGTTCAAAGGAAGATGTATTATCAGTGTACATCCATGTCCCCACATACAACCCTGAGATTCCTGTTCCTGTGGGAATACTCAACAACTCTATAGAATAGTAACTCTAAACAGCATCAATAAAAGAGCAAGAGCATAGAAGACAACAAACTGTTGAAAGGCAAATATAAGTAAATAGCAATAAATAACAAGAGCATGAAATAACAAGACAAATAATCCTTAAAGTGAGTCTCAATAGAGGAGTGTAATTATCCTCTTTGTTTTTTGTTCAAGAGCCTAATGATTGAGTGGTAGTAACTATTCTTGAAGCTGGTGATGAGTCCTGAGGCACTTGTATCTTCTGCCTGATGACAGCAGCGAGAAAAGAGCATTGCATGGGTGGTGAGGTTCTTTGATGATAGATGCTGTTTCCTATTTAAGCGTTTCATGTAGATGTGCTCAGTGGGTGGGAAGGCTTTACCCATGATGTACTGGGCTGAATCCACTTCCTTTTATAGGACTTTGAACAGAAGGGCATTGGTGTTCCTATACCAGGCTATAATGTAGACAGTTAGTACGCTTTCCCACTGCACGTGTATAGAAATTTGTCAATGTTTTTGATGTCATGCCGAATCTCCGTAGCTTTCTAAGGAAGTAGACGTGCTTCCCTTGCAGTTCTGTTTATATAATGGGTCCAGGGCAGGTCCTCTGAGATAGTGACACCTTCTCCATCTGACCCTCTCCATCTCTGATCCTTTGATGATTACTGGCTCATTAACCTCTGGTTTCCCTCTCCTGCAGTCTACAATTAGTTCCTTGCTCTTGTTGACACTGAGTGAGTGTTTGTTGTTATGACACCACTCAGCCAAATTTTCAGTCTCCCTCCTGTATGCTAATTCATCACAGGAATTATACATCATAAATTTGATACAGCCCACAACAATGATGTCATCAAACTTGAATATAGTGTTGGAGCTGTACTTAGCCCCACAGTCATAAAGTGAGTGGAGCAGAGGCTAAGCACACAGCCTTGTGGTTCACCTGCGCTGATGGAGATTGCAGAGGAGATGTTTTTATCAGTCCAAACTGGGGTCTGCAAATGAGGAAATCCAGGGTCCAATTGTACAAGTGTGCAGATTCTCTCATGGCCCTACTAGGATACATTTATTTTCATTTTCTCAGCATCTCGCTTTCTAAACTGAAGTCTTTCTTAAACCTGCTATGATACTGGCACTTAGATTATTGGTTTTCAGGCCAATCATCTTACTTATTACTATTCTAGAAATTTGATTACTTCCTAAATCAGGTCTGGAAAATGATAGGCACTTGTACCCAGGATTTGTGGGCACATACTGATCAGAATTTGTAGGCACATTATATAGCAACGAGGAGAAGAGAGTCAAAAGCTTGCTCAGCCACTCAGTATCTGATCCTGTGCTTTATCCATTCCATCAGCTACCACCCTTGCCCCCCCCCACCACAACTTGCTTTGATACTGTGTTTATTTTCCATCCAAAAACTTGTCACTTTCAGCCTTGCATTTACTTAACTCTCACATGACAGATCTTCAGTTCCAAAGTTAGCACCAAGTCAGCATATGTCTGTCCTACGACAAGCATTCTTTGAGCTATATGGTCCAAGGCCTCCTATAAACTCACCAGTAAGAGTGCTGCACATGGAGTAATATCATTCATGTCTTTTTGCAAAAATCGCAGAAGTGTGTTAAAGCTTAAGCATTGAGGCAAGTTTTCCAGCTGAAGCGAATGCATAGGAACGGGGGCAATAATATTACTCACATTGTGTAACTCCAGTTTTATTTTTGCACAGATCGTTCAACAGATTATTGAAGAGCGTATCAATGCCTTGCAAAGTGGTGTTTTCGATAAGAAATTGGCGGAGCTCAAAAACAGAGTCGAAAAGATAGAATGCAATACAAGGCACGAATCTTTAATCAGTGGCTTACAGGTAAGTATGAGAATCCATAGCCACGTTCTGTACAAAATGTGGAAGTAATTTGGAAAAAAGGTTGACAAATGACTAGAGTTGCTCACAGTTCCTCGCTGCTTGCGAATAAAGATTCAGGACTTGATAATATGTTTGAAATGGTTATTGTGGATACCTCTGTAAATCTCAGTCAAATACTCAACTTTGTCTTGTGTCATCGTAAGCTTAAAGAGCACCTTTATGAAATTAGGATTTTGGTTCCAGTTAAACAGGTTAACCTGCTATTGGAATCTCTGTAATGCAAGTAAAATGATTGAAAACACCAAATGTGTATGTAACCCTGAGGTTTGGCCAGCATGTGTTTGTTTAGGGGAAGACAGCCTCAGGCCCAGCCAAACTGAGAAATCTCGTTTGTGTGGATGCTGCATGATGTGTTGCCTGGTTACCAATCCGAACCACAAAATATCAGACAGTACACCATATGCAATTAAACGATTGAACTTTATAAATCTTAATCTGACTATAGGGTTAGTAAAGAAAAGAAAAAGGGCCTGTTTTAATGAAACAGTCCAATGTGCATGTTGGAGCTCATGAATTAAACTATTTGTCCCCATCGACCTTCTCCGAGCGTCGCTGACATTCGAACCCTCGTTCCTAGTCTACCAACTCTCTCCACTCACATCTTCCCTCTTCATCTCTCACCAACAAAAGACCATGAAATCGCTGCTCCCAGACGCACAAGAAAGAATAATGTGCCTCTCATTAGCTAGCATACATTCCAAAGCCCCTGTTATCTCTAGTCATAACTCAGACATTGCTGCTACAGAGAAACCATTACCTTAGTAGTGAAAAATTACAGAGAGGCCATTACATTAGCAGTGAAACCTTACAGCACGTTACATGGTAGTTAAAAATTAAACGGCATGCCTATATCCTGTTAGAAATATTGTAAATACTGATTTTACAGCTGTATGTCTATTAACGTTTGAAAGAGCTCATTTATTCTTTGGAATCTAGGCATCACTGGCAAGGCTATCATCTTTAATTGTTGTCTTGAACTACACCAGTCCATCTGGTTAAAATACTCCCGTGGTTCTGTTCGGTAGGGTATTCTAGGGTTTAGACCCAGCCACGATAAAAGATTGACGATGTATTTCCAAATCAGGATGATCTGTGAATTAGAGGAGTATTTGCTGGTAATGGTATTCCTGTGCTTGTTGGTGATGGAGGTTCTGCATTTCAAGTTCAGGTTTATTGTCATTCACCCATACACAGCTAACATTGTTCTTCTGGGGCCAAGGTGTAAAACACAGTAAATATAGTCACACACAGCACATATAGTTACAATCCGGCACATACATATAAAATAATATTGGCACATTCCCTTTGTGGCATGGCCCGAAGATTGACAGTTTAACATAAAGTATGAGGTGCATGCTTATGTAAGACAGTATAATGTCACTGTCGTGTCACTGACACTATTATAATATAACATGAAGTAGTATAACTATGTGAAATGGCAGCAATGGAAAGTACCAGTGAATGTTGGAGTAGCCTAAACAGTTTTTAAGTGGCGTACATTATAGTGAACATTTGAAGGAAATGAATAGGATGCTGAATAGACAACTACCAAAGCAGCCAGCTTTGTTGGAGATAGTATTGAGATGGAAGTTTTTGAGCTGCGTTTATCCAAGGAAGGGAAAAACACTCTCACGTTCTTGATGTTGTTGAAAAGGCTTTGGGGTGCCAGCAGCAAGTCTCTGACCACTTTTAGTAGCCAGAATATTTATTTGGCTGGCTTAGTTATCTTTATGGTTGGTACTAGCCCACCCCCAAGTGTTAGTGATAGACTTAACGTTAAATCCATTGACTGTCAAAGGTAGGTGGTTACACTCTTGTCCATTACCTTGCTGTTAATGAAGTGACTTATTACTGATTTATCAGCCCATGCTTGAACATTGTCAGGCTCATGCAGATTTGGGTTTGCCAAGGAGTTGAGAGTGAAATTGAATATCATGCAGTCATCTATGAACATCCTTTCTGATAGTGTTGGTAGGAATGTTAATTGTGTAGATTCATATTTTTTAGCTTTAAGATGATCTAATTGACAATCAGCTGAGAGTAGTGTTGGGATAGGAACCTTGGCTGAGTAGAACTATGGACCAAGATTTTTAAACTTGATCTTCTAAATGATTGTGTTCTTTGTATTTTCTGCAGGCAAAGCTGATGCAGATAGAGAAAAGGCTGGGGTCAGCAAATCAAGCTCGCAGTGATTCCATCTTGAAAAAGACACAAGAGGTTGGTACCAAATGGGTTTGTTGTTTAATGATGTGGGGTGTTGGATCTCTCTTTATTTTCTGAGCCTTGGGGTTCTTCCAGGAGTTGAGAATGACGAGCAGTCTTAAATTCTTAAGGACCATTTAGTTTGAAATACAAATAAACATATAAATACTAAGCAAGCTAAATAAAAAGCTGAGAAACAATGCAGAGAGGTGAATGGACAGCAGAGAATGTGAAGATAAAAAGAGAAGGAAAGGTGGCATCTCTGAAAAAATACATCATTTCTATAATCGAGTCAACAGAAATTTCTTAGATAAGAACAAACCAATCAACGGTTGCACAATTACGCAAGTAATGTGCTAATACTTAGCCAATGAAAAATGAGAAAGGTAATAACCATTAGTTTAACTGCTATACCGCTTTCTACCAGTAAGTGGAGATGGACTACCACATAATTTGAAAAATGCATTATTTTGTTAAAAAGTATTAATAATTAATATACAACTTTAGGTTTACATTGATTCACCTTACAAAAAGTATTTTATAAAATCAGTGGTTTCCAACAGGTGGACAAGGTCCTTTAAGGCATAATTAAGAAATCAGTAGTGTACAAATGAGTCCATACACTTAAATGCAGTGTGCAGTAAAGTGTAAATTGTAGTAATCATCAGAAAATCACATTGTTGTATCCCTTTTCAAAGTTCTTTCAAAAATATTGAAGCCTTGATCTTGAAAAAGAACTTATTGATTCAAATGTCCATACTTGTGTGCATGTGCAATGGTCAACTAAATTTTAAATGTTTATGTAAGTATCCAGAAAAGATCAATGCAAACTAACTTAGTTCACTACTTACAGAGATAGACCGTAACTTGTTTTAGCAGTTAGCATCAGTTGGAAGCTACCAATAAATTTTTTCCTGTTGTTCTTTGGTTTTTGTCACTTCATATCTTGGCTAAGGAAGGTTGAACAAGTGGTGGTCTTCTAAATTACAACCAGGAGAGAATAGTGTTGGTGTTAAATGCAACATTTTCATGTTTGTGGGCAATGTAAAGCTTGGGAGAAGTGGGTTTTAGTATGAGCTGTGAGGAGGGGAGAAAGGCTTACTGATTTACAAACCCCATTTCCAGAAAAGTTGGGATATTTTCCAAAATGCAATAAAAACAAAAATCTGTGATGTTAATTCAAGTGAACCTTTATTTAACTGACAAATGTACAAAGAAAAGATTTTCAATAGTTTTACTGACCAACTTAATTGTATTTTGTAAATATACACAAATTTAGAATTTGATGGCTGCAACACATTCAACAAAAGTTGGGACAGAGGAATGTTTACCATTGTGTTACATCACCTTTCCTTATAATAACACTTTTTAATCATTTTGGAACTGAGGATACTAATTGTAGTAGATTTGCATTTGGAAAATTTGTCCATTCTTGCTTGATATAAGACTTCAGCTGCTCAACAGTCCGTGGTCTCCGTTATCTGATTCTCCTCTTCATGATGCGCCATACATTTTCAATAGGAGATAGATCTGGACTGGCAGCAGGCCAGTCAAGCACACGCACTCTGTGTCTACAAAGCCACACTGTTGTAGCCCGTGCAGAATGTGGTCTGGCATTGTCCTGCTGAAATAAGCATGGACATCCCGGGAAGAGACGTCGCCTTGATGGCAACATATGTCTCTCTAAAATCCTAATATACACCTCAGAGTCAATGGTACCTTCACATACATGCAACTCACCCATGCCGTGGGCACTGACCATCACAGATGCTGGCTTTTGCTCCTTTTGCTGATAACAATCAGGATGGTCGTTTTCATCTTTGGCACGGAGAACTCGACGCCTGTTTTTTCCGAAAACTAGCTAAAATGTGGACTCATCTGACCACAGCACATGGTTCCACAGTCTTTCGGTCCATCTGAGATGAGCTTGGGCCCAGAGAACTCGCCGGCGTTTCTGCATAGAGTTGATATATGGCTTCCTCCTTGCGTAATACAGTTTCAAGTTGCATTTCTGGATGCAGCGACGGACTGTGTTAAGTGACAGTGGTTTTCCGAAGTACTCCCGAGCCCAGGTAGCTGTAATTGTAATAGATGTTGAAAGACCTAAATTCACTGCAATCTTGCATTGGGAAATGTTCATTTTGAACTGACTAACAATTCTCTCACGAATTTTGGCACAAAGGTGTGAGCCATGACCCATCCTTGCTTGCAAAGACTGAGCCTTTGATGGACGCTACTTTTATACCCAGTCATGATACCTCACCTGCTACCAATTAGCCTGCTTAATGTGGAGTCTTCCAAACCAGTGTTACTTGAATATTCTGTGCACTTTTCAATCTTATTTTAACTCTGTCCCAACTTTTGTTGAGTGTGTTGCAGCCATCAAATGCTAAATTTGTGTATATTTACAAAATACAATTAAGTTGGTCAGTAAAACTATTGAAAATCTTTTCTTTGTACTTTTGTCAGTTAAATAAAGGTTCACGTGAATTAACATATCAGAGATTTTTGTTTTTATTGGATTTTGGAAAATATCCCAACTTTTCTGGAAATGGGGTTTGTAGAATTTGTTTATATTGAATGTTGGATCAAACCTGAAAGAACAAATGTTCAGCTACTGCTCTTTACCATGTAGTGTGGAAATAACATCCGGAGGCACAGGAAGTCCTAATCAGGGGATTTCACAGAAATTCCTTAAAATCCATTGTAAAACCTGGTTCGGTGTTTTCTTTCACTGTTCCAATATTGTGGAGATGTATTTATTTACAAAGATCTGAGTGGCAAATTAAATTGGGGTTGATGAGAGTTTTCATACAACACTGGAACATAAACTTCAAAGATGTTAAAGGTTGAAGTTGCCATTCAGTCATTTTGGAAGCAAAACTACAGTTTGCCCATGATGAGCAGATGTTCAGTGGATATGAGGTGTCCTTAATTACCCCTTCGGCTACATTGTGGGGCGGGCCTCGTTGTCAAATATTTATACATTCTACCCTATTTATGATTAAACAAGCACTGCAGTTGACAAAATAACTTGCATTTATCATTTTTCTTAGTAGATAGTGAAGGAGTAATCCCAAGATCCTTTGTTTTTAAGGGGTGATTATGTAAGGGAAATTAAGAAGGGTTATTTCAACCAGTCTCTGTTATTTAAATTGGTTTTGGATTATCGGTCATCAATAAGAGCAGAAGAAATAAAATATCATAACTTGATGCAATCATATAGTTATTTAACCACTTTGTTTTAAACAAATATTACTTACCAATGTGTTACTTCTGGTGAAGTTATTGAATGCTTCTCCCCTGGCTAGAAATGGAAAGAAAGGCCAAGTGTAAACCTTTTTTTACCTGGGGTGGAGTTGGTGGAGTTGAATCTTTATTCATATCTAAAAAGGGATAAAATTGGACAGAAGTCCGATATTAGAATAGTTCCATGATGTATGTTAATACAAGATTTTCAAGCTTGTTGAAAATATGTTTTCCACGAATTGGTTTTACCACTTACAGCTTAGTAATGCATATGAAATGTGTATAAACAAAATCACTCAACAAGAATGTCTTGTAGCTGATGTTCATCAGAGCTCCAAAAGAGGCAAATTTGTAATCAATGTTTCATGGAATCTGAGAATTGTAATTGTTGATGGGAGTTTCATATTTGTCTGTGCTATGATAAAAATCTGCCTTTATGCAGGAACAACTTATCTCAATAATAAAATGATGCATGCATCTGAGTGATTCTGAGCACAATGTAAAAGTCTTCCAGGATTTTGAATTAATATCACAGTTTGTAATGAGTTTCTCTTCATTATTCCGATCGTGTATAGATAAAAATAATGAAATGCTTATTTTTGTGGGAAGTATTGCTCGATATATGCCTTCTACACTACTGTGCAAAAAAGTCTTGGGCACATGTAGATATATAGCCCAGTGCATGATTAAACAAAGATAACAAACAGGTGCTAATGACCAATGACATAATGAGTTGAATTAAACAGATTAACTGAATCACAAACAGGTGTGGAAGGAATCAAACTGGGCGAAGACAACCAAACTGAAAGGTCAGGGTGTAGGAGATGTGACAGTTTAATCTTCAAATTATCGATTCTTACACCATGGCGAGAGTGAGCTTGGCAGCAAGGCACAAGATGGTCATCCTGCACATCTCTCCCAAGCAGAAATCTTGCAGCAGGCAGGAATTTCAAGATGTGCTGTCTGAGCTCTTCTGAGAAAGCACAAAGAAAGAGACATGGTTTGAGGACCAGAAGGACAGTAGTGTGCTACAGAAACTAAGTGCAGCAGCTGAGAAATACATGAAACAGACATCCTTTTAAGTGGTAAGGAGTCCAGCACCACTAGTAGCTCTGACCTCACAGAAACCAGTGGAACACAAGTATACCCCCCTGCAGTCCAGAGAAGTCTTGTCAGAAGTGCTCGAAGAGCTGCTGCCAAAAAGCCATTCCCCTGAAGTGGAAACAAACCCAAGAGACTCACCTATGCACAAGAACTGAGGTGCTGAGCAATGCAGCGGATGGTCTGGACTGATGGGTCAAAATTTGAAATTTTTGGCTTAAACAAGAGGCAATTTGTCCGTAGAAAGCTGGAGAGTGCTATATGGATAAGTGGCTAGAGCTAACAGTGAAGCAAGATGGAGGTTCCCTGCAGGTTTGGGGCTACATTTCTGCAAATAGAGTTGGTGATCTGGTCAGAATTAATAGAATCCTCAATGCTGCGAAGTACAGATTCTCATCTATCATGCAGTGCCGTGAAGGAAGCATCCGGTCGGATCCAACTTCATTCTGCAGCAGAGCAATGACTCCAAACACATGACTAAGGTCATAAAGAACTATCTTCAGCGAAAAGAAGAACAAGGAGTTCTGCAACAAATGGTATAGCCTCCACAGAATCCTGATCTCAACATCATCAAGGCTGTCTGGGACTACCTGGAGAGACAGCCAACGTCTGTGAAAGAACTGTGGCAGGTTCTCCGAAATGCTTGGACCAACTTACCAGCCGATTTCTTATAAAACTGCATGATAGTGTACCTAAGATAACTGATGCCTACATTTGCACAGCTAGTAGAGCTTCCACCTCATAGCAGCAGCAATCTGGCCTCAGTCCTGAACTCTGTATAATATTTGTACCATTTGTAGCCTAGGGGTGGATTCACTCATGGTTTCCTCCCAAGTTACAGAAACAATTTAGTGTGTAGGTAACTAGTAGGATGTAGTCAGAATAGGTTATAGGAAAATTTAGTGCAAGTGTGGGATTACTTTCCGAGTAGCATCAATTCAAAAGACCTTCTATTTCACACTGAAATACAGAACTACCGAGGATTGCTAACTTCCCAACTTTGATTGTGGGAGACCTTGAATTATACAGTAGATTGCTAAAGGGAAATGTTGAAAATTAGGAGGGCATTAGACCTGGTCAGATGGATTTAGATGTTATGCCAACTGGTCTACTTTTGTGCTGTAGTATTTAAGGAACTCTACAAATCCAGAAAAAGGACTGAACCTATCTGATTGCAAGAGATAATAATCTGCTTAACACTGGAATGATCATCTGAACATGAGTCTTTTCTAGTTTGTTGTTTAGAGTGTTAGAGGAGTGTAGGCGCACTGTGTGAGCAAGGAAAGAAAAGAATGTCTTGAGAGATGAAGTCAAAAGAAAAAGTGGAGAGGATTGTGATGAGCATAAATTTACTGCTTTCATTGCTGGTTTCTTTACTTGTGTGTTCATCGTAGAAGATTTGTAGAATCTATTTAGATTGTTGGAACGTAGTACCAGATTTGAGTGAATTAATTGTTCATACACAAAATACACTGAATGCACACAGATGAGTATGATGAAATGCTTTTGTTTTGAAACTTTTATATTTTGTTTATAAAACTTATGTCCTTACTGGTTTTGGAGATTTTTGGGCTACTGCAAAATTTGCTGTTATTTACATCCCAAAGATACTGAGATGATTAATCAAGGGATTGGATAAATATATAAAGCTAAGCAATTTTTTCAGGGTTGTGGAGAAAGAACTAGGGGTGGGTGGAGGGGGAATTCTAGATTGCTTTCCAGAACCAACACTGTGCTGCAACAGTTGTGACCTTCATCCTTAGAATTGCAGTGGTCATTTCCTCCTGGTGGTGCTCGGAAAATTAGATGCTTTGCTGCGCTTGTAGTACCATCAGCAGGTAACTGAATTATTACACTGATGTACATAAGGATGGGTTTCTTGTTATTTTGTTGTCCATTGCACTACATTTCACTTAATGGGTAAAAGATGTAAATAATTATGAAGACTGAAAAGAAGCACACATTCCATCGCTCAACTCTTCTTTAGTTTTTCTTTATTTTATTTGAAAAGGCTTTATATCTTTAAAGAATACATTGTAGGTAATGTGATCTTGTTTTGAAGTATCACATCTGTCTGTAATTCTGGTTGTGCTATAAAGATGCAATTAGAACTTCTGCTAAATAAATCTACTCGTTTGATTGGACAGCTGTCTTGTGTGGAGTTTGTTTGCAAGATAAATATTTAAATATCCTTAAAGTCAGGGGATTGTGTTTCCTAACCATTATATAATCAGCATTGGTAGAGGAACAAGGACTATGCATATTGAAAGAATTGCATTGAAATTTTTTTCAATGTGTTGTAGAACGTCCTGGATCTTAACAGGAGCACACCCAGGCATTGTCATAACCAAAGTGATGTGATGTATGCACCAGATGAGCATCAAATTGTGCTAAGTTTTCCAATTAGAGCTAGGTATCTGTATGGCATTGGTGGTGGGAGTAAAAAGACAGCTTGACTAAATTGTAATGTGGTTGTGTTTTTAGTGCATGAGTGCATTGGAAACTGCTACGGAGTTCACGTTGACAAAGAGGAATGAAGAATGCCAGGCTATTACAAAGAATAAGCAGTTGATTATACAGCATTAGAGCTGCATTTTTCACTAATTATTCTGTTTAACTTTGAGCTGCAACCACTGTATCTAGCTGTTTTTACACTACATGCTCAGCTAGTAGAACTCCTCAGTCATTCAATGACACAGTGAACCTCAGGACATTGTAAAAGGCATTATTTGGGGAAAATTAATTTGGCTTCCTTGTGCTCTGGTTTGATTTGTGTACAGAAGTTAAAAGTAGATTGAATGTTAGAAATATTCCTCAATGAGGTACATGGTCACATCTCTGAATCACAATGGGGTTCAAACATAGAAAACTTGCAGCACAATACAGGCCCTTCGGTTTATCTTTCTCAAAAAAAGATGCAATAAATCTAAGTTGATTTGCTTTATAATAATTCTTAAAATTTGGAAGTTGTAACCCTCCTAGATCAAATTTCCATGTCAATTTTTCCAACGATATTCTTGACATCTTACCTTTCCAAAGAAACTTCCTCACATATTTATTTAGCTTTTGAAAAAACTTCTGGGGTAGTTGTATTGGTAGTGATTGAAATAAGTATTGTAGTCTAGGGAATATATTCATTTTTATGGTATTTACTGTACCTACTAATGTTATTGGTAATACCATCCATTTATCAAGATCTTGTTGAATTTTTTTCAATAGTGGTAAGTAATTTAATTTATATAAGTTCTTTATGTCATTATCAACTCTTATACCTAAATATTTTATACCATTTGCCGGCCATCTAAATTGGGTTATTAATCGACATTGACTATAATCTCCTTTAGTAAGAGGTAAAATTTCACTTTTATCCCAATTTATTTTATAACCTGATATTTTCCCATTTTCTTCTAATCTATAGGATAATTTACGCAACGAGTGCAATGGGTTTGTTAGATAAAGGAGAACATCATCAGCAAATAAATTAATCTTGTATTCTTCCTGATTAACTCTGAAACCCTTAATGTCTGGGTCCATTCTAATTACGTAATTCAGCTAATGGCTCTATCGCCAACACAAATAAAGCAGGTGATAATGGACAACCTTACCTAGTTGACCTTGTTAACTGAAATGGTGTTGAAATTTGACCATTTGTCACTACTTTAGCTTTGGGATTAGTATTTAAGGTTTTAATCCATTTTATAAAAGATACTCCTAATCCATATTTTTCCAATGCCTTAAATAAAAAATCCCATTCCAATCTATCAAATGCTTTTTCTGCATCTAAAGCAACTGCCACGCTCATTTCCTCCCTCTTTTGCGCTAAATGAATTATAATAAATAACCGAGTTACATTATCTGCCGATTGTCTATTTCTAATAAATCCTGTTTGATCCATATGTACTAATTTTGGTAAGCATTTAGATAATCTGTTAGATAAGATTGTTGCTATTATTTTATAATCAGTGTTTAATAAAGAAATAGGTCTATATGATGCTGGTTTTAAAAGATCTCTATCTTTTTTTGGCAATACTTTTAAAATAGCTGTCGAAAAAGATTCTGGAAGTTTATGCGTTCTTTCCACTTGGTGTATTAACTCCATAAAAGGAGGAATTAATAAATCTTTAAACTTTTTATAGAATTCAGGCGGAAAAACATCTTCTCCTGGAGATTTATTACTTTGAAATGATCCTAGGGCTTCTTCGACCTCTTTCAATGTTAAAGGCATATCTAATCCCTTCTGTTCTTCCGTATTTAATTTTGGAAGAGTTATTTGTGATAAAAATATTTCTATCTTGACATTATCATTTTGTGATTCTGATTTATACAACTCAGAATAAAAATTCTTAAAAGCTCCATTAATTTCTAAAGGTTTATAAGTAATTTTATTTACTCTTGTTTGAATTGCATTTATTGTTTTAGAAGTCTGGTCTGTTTTAACTGCCGTGCAAGGACCTTATGTGATCTTTCACCTAGTTCATAATATCTCTGTTTAGTTCTCATAATTGCTTTTTCTGTTCGATATGTTTGGGGTGTATTATATTGTAACTTATTAATAAGTTGTCTTTGTTTTTCTTCTGTCATATTTCTTTGAGATTCTTTTTCTAATTTTGTAATCTCTTTTTCTAATTGATCTATTTCTATCATATATTCCTTCTTAATTTTAGAAGGATAACTTACTATCTGACCTCTCAAATATGCCTTCATTGCTTCCCACAATATAAATTTATTACACTTTAATATTTTTAAAAAATGCACAATTTGCTGCTCCCCCTCGATTTCTGCTGCCCTCCGACTCTTCGACCATGTACTCACCCAGACTTACTACCAGTCATATATCTTTCCCGAGAACTTGTCCTTCCGTTTAAAAAAAATCCCTCCCCCTGCCCTCCTCTAATTCCAACTCTAGCCTCTTACTACTTCCTCACCTATCTATATTACCTCCCCCTGGGTCCCCTTTTCTTTCCTTTTCTCCTACGGTCCACTCTCCTCCCCTATCAGATTACTTCCTCTCCAGCTCTTTACTTTTCCTACCCACCACCAGCATTTTGTGTGTGATACTTTGGATTTCCAGCATCTGCAGAATTTCTTGTGTACATGTAGGCATGTTTGATTCCAACAGATTTGAGTAGAATTTGGTTCTCTGATATTAGACTGGACAGTTGGCTGAACTTAGGGCCTCCTTGCAGTTGTTCTGTAACAGCCACCAGTCCTTTGTTCATCACTAGTGGTACAGATAACCATCAAATAACTTTTATTTGCTGCTCATCCAATCACTGGCCTTTGTCATTTTTTACCTCAAGAATACTCACTGATAATTGTATATTACATTGTATCTGGCTGCACTGGATTTGCAGTCATCCAACTTGCTGAACTCTCATTGTAGATTTAGAAAGGAAATAACAACTGGTAAATTATTTGTTAATATTTCATTTTTATGTTGACCATATTCTAGAGTCTTGCTACCAAATCAATGAAATATGTAATTAACATTCAGTACATGCATTCAGAAGTAATTGAAAACGGTTAACTTTACTTGATAGCCTTGTGAGCAGCTCACATCTGTTCTATTGCATCAGGGGAACCCAGATGTGAACAGAATTTGGACTGATCACTATATAAGACTGTAATTTTTATATGAAGTAGCTTGTCAAGTATTGAGTTGTCAGGTGATGTTAAAACTTGCTATTTAAAAGCAATTTGATCACCCTTCTCAATTTTTGTAGTTGTTGGTGAGGGCATGCTGATTATTTAAGTAGTTGGAGAACCTATTGAGGAGTTTATTAGTAAAGATTTTGAGTGATTAGGAAATGGTTGTTTGAACCAGCATCCTCAACTGAACTTATTCAAACACTAGACGTATAGTCACATTATAAAACTTAAAGCAAAAGATGAATGATTTAGTTCAAGTGATTCCTCCCTGATTCTCGTTGAGCACACAGTAGGAGATACTAATTGTGAGGAAGCACATTTGTGAGCAATCCATGCTTGGTCAATGGAAATCTACTTAATGGAATCACAGTACATTTCTCAAAGCCTAAGACAAGTTATTGTCCTGGCATAAACACAAAATACTTGGTAAAACCTTGTTGGATATTAAACAAGTACACAGTTTAAAACTGCTGTGTACTTCAGAGATGAAATTTAGTTACAAGATCTGGTTTTGTTTTTGTTTGTACAGTACTTAGGTTTCTGAGAGGTACAAGTTTTTCTATATATACAGATTTAGTAGCAAATTGAGATGGGTAGTTTGTGTCAAAAAGTTGCACATCCTGGGTGAAAATCCCTGCTGAGTTTGTGGAGCCAGGATTATTCCATGACATCATTTTGTTTGCAAAACAGGCATGAACTGTTCTGGCATTCTCTCTCTTCTCCATTGATGCTGCCTGACCTGGATTTCCAGCATCTACAGAATCTCGTGCTTATGAACTGTTCACACTGTTCTTATTGGCAACCACTTTTAGCTTTTGTTTTGAATAATAACAGGACCAGTGTCCACAGAATTTGCTGCATAAGAAATTTAAAAAATGGATACTTAATGCTCTCATTGTAAATTGATACTGTAGTATTATGTGGTAACATTAAATTCTGCTTTAGTTTGTGTGTGTGTGTGTGAAGAATTCTAATACATTGTTCATAAGGTCTGCAGAATTATGGATGAATGTATTCTGTCTAAACACTGTCAGTTTGAGTAAGGCAAATAAAAGCTGTGGTGATACCATTAAAATAGTAATTGAAATTTTACACTTAGTTCACAGTAATATCAACCTTGAAGCTTTCATCAATGTAAGGTCACTATATGCTTATTGGCCACTTTATTAGGTACACCTGTACACCTTGTTAACGCAAAGATCTAATCAGGCAATCATGTGGCAGCAACTCAATGCATAAAATCATTCAGACATGGTCAGGAGGTTTCATTTGTTGTTCAGTCATCAGATTGGGGCAGAAATGTGATCTAAGTGACTTTGACAGTTGGTGCCAGACAGGGTGGATTGAGTTTCTCAGAACGGGGGTTGGGGGGGGGTGTTAATCACGACCAGAACATAGGTGATAAGTCAACTATAAGTCACTTATGTGGAATACACTCAATTTCATTTCTAAAAGTGTTTATCTAATGAATTTAATATTAAACACAGCACATATTTTCCTCACATGAATATAGGGATTAGTCATTTAAAAGTCAATAGCATTGTAACATTTTAAGTAACGTTTGGATATTAAACACACAGCACATATTTTCCTCGTATGAACATATAAAATCATTGCAACACACCAATACTGCTGAATCAGTGGGAGCCCTGGGCTTGTTTCCCTGCAACAAGACAGTCCCATTGAGGGGTGATGGGAGACAGCGATACTCGAAAGGGGTTCCTTAAGTTCAGTCTATTCTGCGATTTAGTTTCCGTTGCATTCATTGCAGAAAACCCCGCTTCGCTTTCGTGGCTATCTCAGGATATTCAGCCTTGACTTCGATCCAGAATGCTGGCAGAGATGTTATGTCAAACATACTTTTCAGCCCACCATCATTTGCAAGCTCAAGAAGATGATCTTCCCGTGCTAACATGGATGATTCACCGGGGACATTCACAAATGGGTCACGGACCTATTCCTTTGCACATCTTGGGTCATTTGCGGCTGGGAAGTTACACTCAAATTCTGGCAACAGCAAACATAGGTGATCGCGCACCAGCTGTGAGAAGGACGGTGCAGCCTCAGTCTCTCCCAAAATCCCAGCTAATGCTGGGATCATGTCAAATATGCCCCTGTCCACTCACCGTCCCCACAGTTCCAGTTTGGCTTTGAAAGCAGACACTTTTATCTGCCAACTTGAAAACAGTTGTCATTCTCTCCTGAAGTGACAAATTTAGTTCACTGAGCAAGTTGAAGATGTCACACAGATCAGCAAGTTTTGCTATCCACTCCTTGTCACTGAAGTGTGCTGCCAGTGGTGACTTTTTTCCTGAAAGAAATCTCTGAAGAGGCTCTCTTAACTCAAAAACCCTGGCTAGGGCTCTGCCCCTTGATATCCATCTGACTTCAGTGTGTAAGAGAAGGTGTTCGTGCTCTGCATCCATTTCTTCGCAAAGCTGCTCAAACAGACGTGAGTTAAGGGCTTTTGCTTTGATGTGATTGATAACTTCAGCAACGTCACTCAATACGCTGTTAAGATTAGGTGACATTTTTCGGCTAGCCAGCATTTCCCTGTGTTTGACACAGTGTGTAGCCTGAAATTCAGGAGCAACCTCTTTGACTCGGGTAGTGAAACCAGACAGCCGTCCAGTCATAGCTGCAGCCCCGTCTGCA
Source organism: Hemitrygon akajei (assembly GCF_048418815.1). Lineage (NCBI taxonomy): Eukaryota > Metazoa > Chordata > Chondrichthyes > Myliobatiformes > Dasyatidae > Hemitrygon > Hemitrygon akajei. Next base: position 6,892,796 of record NC_133154.1, read on the forward strand.
TATTCCAACACAGAATGACCAGTCCAGTTTGCCTGACATGTAGTCATTCAAAGACTTGAATAATTCTGCCCCATTTGTGTTAGTTGGCAGCGGCAGTGCACACAACATATCCTTGTGCACATCGTCTTGAAATGTATATCGCACGTAAACCAGCAGTATTGCCTTGTTGTCGGCATCAGTAGACTTGTCGACCAGGATAGTATACCATGGGGACTCGTTAAGCCGTTCCAACAACTGTGCTTCAATGTCCTCCGCTATGTCATTGATTCTCCTATGTCATCGATTCTCCTTGAAACTGTGGTAGCTGAATGAGAAACCTGTGCCATCTTGTTAGCTGCAGCTTCTCCCAACAGTTCAGGGCACATCTCCTTGACAGCAGGCAGAATCAATTCTTCACCAACAGTGAAAGGCTTCTTAGCCTTAGCAATACGGCTGGCCACTAAGTACGACGCTCTCAGAGCAGCAGCATTTGTAGAGGTGGTGGCTCTCAGCGCTTGCTTCTGTCCTGCTTCCTCACATTTTTTCTGCTCAGAACTCAGCTTTGTCTTTAAGTGCAGGGTGCTTGGACTCAAGGTGCCGTAGCAGTTTTGAGGGCTTCATTGCCTCATTAGACTGCTTGTCTCCACACGTCACACACAGGGGGCTTGGAGCGTGCGAGTCGCCAGTTGTATTAAAGCCATATTTTGTGTACGTCTCGTCATATTTTCTGTTGAAGGAAACTTTCCTTTGTTTTGCAGTCTCGGCCTCAGCTGTCTCTGCGTTATCATCATTGTTAGGCCTTTTATGTCCCCTACCACCTCTTCCAAAGAAACTCTCAAGCGATGTTTGTTTTTTACTTATCAAGTGGTTGTAGGTTAATGACCGACTGATGACCTTGCATGTGTTCAAATTCAACAGTGGACATGACGGAATGAGGAAAGGTGTAGCTGACTCATATCGTTTCCTCGCAGCCCGGTAGCACGTGCTTTACTGGTTTAGAGTTTACAAAGAATGGTGTGAAAAACAAAAAAAAATCCAGTGAGCAGCATTGCTGTAGGCGAAATAGCTTGTTAATGAAAGAAGTCAGAGGAGAATGGCCAAACTGGTTTAAGCTGATAGGAAGGTGACATTACGTTACAACAGTGGTATGCAGAAGAGCATCTCTGAACACACAATGTACCAAACCTTGAAGTGGATGGGCTACAGCAGCAGAAGACCTTGAACATATCTAATAAAGTGGCTACCACTGAATGTTATTTTTATTGACGGGGGGGGGGGGGGGGTGCTTAAGCAGTTAGTGTTACTGTCCAATAACTTATGCTAATTTCAGCAGAAATCCAATATATGGACAGGAATGAACATTCAGCTTCCATTCCAGCAGAATATTTATGTTGTCATCTTCAGCATTATAACTCTATATATTGATTTTGAATTTTGATGCAGGGGTGGATAGCACACAATTTAATTTGACAAACCATACCCCTATGCCATGTGAAAATTGTATATTGTTGGATACTGGCTTTTTATTTTAGAAGCTGAATTTTATTCCTATTGAAAGATTTCATATCCGCTGAAATCAGCAGAAATTGTTGTACAGCAAAACTAATTGCTTAAACCTCCATAAGTCAATATAGTTGACCCTTTATTGATGCTGGATGAAAGTTTCAAGATCAATTCATGATAATATTGGTGTCAAATTTTTATCAATTAAAAATAAAAGTCCCACTGTAACTAGGCAATGATTGCAAACTGTGGGGGAGATAGAGAACAACTAGGCCTAGTAATGATCATAGACAGTATCAAATTGTGGTAAAAATCAATCTAGTTCACAAGTGTCTTGTCAAAAAAATCTGTAGTCAGTGTCCAGTTTGGACCCTGTGAATCTAGATTTATCCCGTGTAATTGGTTCATTAATATCCTCAGAAAGCTACATGGCTTGCAGGCAATAAGGAATGGCCTTGCAATTGCCATCCAGATCATCCTCCCCCCACCAAAAAAAAACTATACGTAAAATCTTCAAAACCACAGAATTTGGGCTGCTCTGGCACTACTCATTTTCCTAGTGATAGCTTTTCACTTTCTTACTGGCAGTTGCAGGATTGGGAATGGCATTGCATTTAATGTCTAAGCAATTTCTGTTCTTTCTCTCTCTGAACATTTATTGTATCACAGAGTTCTTCTCTACCAACATTTTATCGCATTCTCTGCCATCTCAATTCAGGATTAATGAGGAGCGAAGCTGTGGATGCTGTTCATTTCTCAAAGTATTTTTTGTAATCATGATGTGTTGGTGCTCGTCTTTTTCTGGCGGCTTTTTAGTTTGCCTCTTGTACTATTAGTACTATAAGTAATGTAATCTACACACATTAGGCAGAATTGGGTTGCCTGAGCAATGGCACATCAGTCAAATATGAAACCAATGGATGGACTACTTTGTTTAAAGATATGGCAAAGAGAGAATGAAGCCAGTGCTCAGGAGTAGAGCTTGTGACTAGTACTGAACACTTCAGCCTAGGTTTTCCTAGGATTCCTATGAATTGTTATGGATGTGAGACCATACTTTTCAACCAGCCGAGGACAAACAGCAAACGCACAGCATGCAAGAGAATTCCTAGAAGTGTGGTTTTCCATAAACAATTCTATAAACAGACATGTAGTTCTCAATCTCATATACAAGTCAATGCAGGCAAAATTCCAGACAGCGCAGAGTTCTTCATGCAACCAGTCACAAGACCTCCCTCCCTATGTCACAGTGGAGTTTCTGTAATGACAACCAATCAACTGATTGATAAGTTCCAAGCGTTCGGAGGACACTCCAAAAGGGAACAGTGTGCTGATGATGTCTCCTCGTACTATGACAAAACTTTTGCAAATGGATTGTCAAGTTCAGAGAACCACTCAACCCAATCATAAACAGTAGAAAACTTTTTTAAAAATCGGTATACAGTGGCATGCAAAAGTTTGGGCACCCTGGTCAGATTTTCTGTTACTGTGAATAGCTGAGCGAGTAAAAGATGTCCTGATTTCCAAAAGGCATAAAGTTAAAGATGACACATTTCTTTAATATCTTAAACAAGATTACTTTTTTTATTTCCATCTTTTACAGTTTCAAAATAACAAAAAAGGAAAAGGGCCCAAAGCAAAAGTTTGGGCACCCTGCATGGTCAGTACTTAGTAACACCCCCTTTGGCAAGTATCACAGCTTGTAAACGCTTTCTGTAGCCAGCTAAGAGTCTTTTAATTCTTGTTTGGAGGATTGTCGCCCATTCTTTGCAAAAGGCTTCTAGTTCTGTGAGATTTTTGGGCAGTCTTGCTTGCACTGCTCTTTTGAGGTCTATTCACAGATTTCTGATGTTTAGGTCCGGGGACTGTGAGGGCCATGGTAAAACCTTCAGCTTGTGCCTCTTGAGGTAGTCCAATGTGGATTTTGAGGTGTGTTTAGGATCATTATCCTGTTGGAGAAGCCGTCCTCTTTTCACCTTCAGCTTTTTTACAGACAGTGTGATGTTTGCTTCAAGAATTTGCTGGTATTTAATTGCATTTATTCTTCCCACTGCCAGTGAAATGTTCCCCATGCCACTGGATGCAACACAAGCCCAAAGCATGATTGATCCACCGCCATGCTTAACAGTTGGAGAGGTGTTCTTTTCATGAAATTCTGCACCCTTTTTTCTCCAAACATGCCTTTGCTCATTGTAAATGATGGTGAAATTCATGAAAAAAAAATTTCTGTTGCAAAGAGCAGCCCGAAACAAAGGCCAAGATATATTTAATGTTTGGTGTTCATATCTGGAAACAAAAGGTCTGTCTTGGAGGATCTGTGTTGGCATCTGTACTGATGGTGTCCCATTCAATGATTGGTTCCATGAGAGGTTTCGTTTCTCTTCTTTAAAAAAAGAGAAAATCCTGATACTGTTGCAACACACTGCTTCAACATTGCAAATAAATTTGCATATTGTAAATAGCATTAATTAAAATCAATTTACAACCTTTATTTAAATTAAATCTTCTGAGCCTACCTTTAGAAAAATTAAATCCCATTTTGGCTTAAGCCGGTTCTTTAAAAGAAACTTGTTATGTTTGTCTTAAGAGTTTTTAATATTTTTGAAGGGGAAAGAAAGATTAATTTCAAAAAAGGTTGACTTTTGAGTGTAGATATAATAAATTTTATGCAGGGGTTCCCTGAGAACTGAAAAATTACATCAACAGTTCCTCCAAGCTAAGAAGTCAAAGGCTGTTCTGTATTCTGACTTTAACCAAATTCACAAAAGTTGATCATCTTCCATAATTCTTCATTGTTATCAGAATTGTGGTGTTTCTGTTAATTAAAGGCTTGTATCGCATATTAAATAATAAGTGGAAATCCTCTATAATTGATTCTGCTTTTATTATGCAGATCTGTTCACAAAGTATTTCTCAGTTGTGTTCCACTCCTGTACATCTCCTGGTGCTACTGTATTTTAGATCATATGACATGGGAGCAGACTTAAACCATTCATCCCATCGAGTCTGCTTCACTGTTCAGTTGTGGCTGGTTTATTTTCCCTCTGAAACTTATTCTCCTGCCTTCTCTCCATAACCTTCGACACCCCTACTAATCAATTGTAGTTCCTCTTTACAGGAAATCATTAAAGTGTTACATGACATTGTGATTCTTAGAACGCATGGTTGTGCTTCTCAGTTCTAATTCTACATAATGTTCCTTTGGGAATGGATGTATTTTTGTTCCATCTGGTAAGGTTTGATGTGCTAATGAGACTTAAGAATGCAGCTGTGGAATTGAAAGATGCCAAGCATTCACAGGGCAGAATACTTGGAAAGAAACTTAATAACTGCTTTTGTACTTTGAGTTAACACTTGTCACTTGCAGTGAAGTTATCTGTATATCATGTTATTCAGTTGACCAGGGAGAGAAAAGAATTTATAAGATCACTGCACCAATGCTCTTTAATATATTGACTTGCTTGTGTCCTCTCAATGTGAACATTTTTGCCATATGATAAATGCACTATCATTTAATATTCTTTAACATTCTTTCTTTAGCTTTTTATGTTTCATGGATGTTGTCCACAGCAGTTATTTGCCATTTGGCTGGTAGCCTCATTAGCAGTAAACATCTCTGTATGTAAACATTTTTTTGTGTGTGCATTTCTGTTCAGAACACTCCATATCTTTGCAGATTCCCACTTTTTATTGATCTGCAACTCTGAAGTCTTAAATTAGCGCATTAATTTCAGTATACCCTCATTCTGCTGAATAAAACTACGTTGGCATAGAGTAGATGCATGCTGCCCTTGCTCTCCAGTTTGTCACGATGATTTTTTTTACGAATTCTAGTCTTTGACATTAATTAAACCTGAGAAATGAAACACTAGTGGATAAAATAACTGTTTCAGAAGTATAACAGTTTACAACATTTAGAGAATTCAGGCTCAGAATTGGGTTTAATATTGTTGGTATGTGTCATGAAATTGTGTTGTTTTGCAGCAGCAGTACAGTGTAATGCATAAAAAATAGTAAAACTTACAATAAGAAATATATATATATAATATATATAATTTTTAAAATATCTATACCCATCAGAGTATGAGGACTGGACACTACTTCTAAGAGTGAAGATTCGGAATGTGTGGAAAATATGTTCATGCAGAGTGATTATAATTGGGATGTGTGTGTGTCCAGAAGTGTGGTGAAAGCAGAGTTGATCAAGACTTTCCAGGGTAAATTGATGTGGCATTTGAGAGAAACCCCTAACTTTCAGCCTAAGAAAAAAGAGTGGACAATGAGCCAGTGTGGACTCGGGAACCAATTGATTTCCTCCTGTACTATACCGAATCTATGCCTCTATAAATTTTGTTAAAGAGCAGAAGTTTTTTTTTGGTGGGCAGCAGAGAGGCTGGTCATTTCAAATCCATTAATACTAGAACTGCTTTTCTTCACAAACCAACTGGATACTGTTAAGGGCAGCTGGTATAAGTTATTTAAATGAACCATTGATGTCCCAGAAACTAATGTGATTCGCTCGTGTTTTAGGAATAGAATATCAACTTGGGAACATGTATTTTTATTAATTTCTGTTCTTCCCAGAATATTTCCATCTCGATACCTCAGCAATCACCTGGAGTTCAGACTACACAACCCAACTCTCCCAGCAAATCTCTCAATCCCCCCGTTTGTTCTTCTGGCAATGTGCAATGTCGCAGGTAAAACAGCTCTTGATTCATTCTGCCACTTCGTTTAAAGTTTATACGATCAGTAAATATTGTAAAATATGATTCTTGTGCTTGGTGCCCAGTGAGTCTTCATTTAATCACAGTATCAATGGTACATTTAATGTCAGAGAGATGTATACAACATACATGCTGAAATACTTATTCTTCACAACCATCCACGAACCATTTTTTGGAGTACCCCCAAAAAATGAATGAGAGTTAAATGTTAGAACCCCAAAGCACCCCCCCCCCAGCTCCCTCCTCCCCCACCCGCAAACAAAAAGCATTGGCACCCACCGCCAAGCACTCAAGCATGTGGCAAAGGCACAGACTTGCAGTATCCCAAAGGGAGAAAGAGGTGTTTCCGTTTCACAGGAGACATAACAAACAACTTGCTGATTTACAATGTTAAAAATCCATTTGGTCTCTTTCCCCGAGCTCTGTGCCAAAGAACTCGGGTATCTGGGCACACAGCTAGCAGCCAGCTCATTGCTTTCGATCTTCTGTCTCCCACGACAGACCAGATTCCTGCAGAGACACCGACCTTTGGTCTGCCTGTCTCTAGAGCCACGAGATCCCAGATCTCCGAAGGCGAGTTAATCTCCTAGGTCACATCCTTGGCATATCGAATAACAGCCAGTCATGAAACCCCGAGAGCGGGTCCCACTCCCACAAAGAACCAAAGTAAGCGTGTAACTCCAGGTCAGGGTCTTCAAAAGAACCCTGAAAGGGAAAAAATAGAGATATTAAAGATGGAAATATCTGTTTCCGAAGATGCAAGCAAAGGCGGCGCCATTGTCTCCTCCTAAGCTCCTCCCCTAGATTCCAATCCTCCTTTGATGCCAATTAAAATAAGGTTAAAGGAAAAAAAATTTGAGAGATTCATAATATAAAAGGGAGGGAAAGAACTTCTGAAAAACTAATTCATCCAGAGATAAACATTACAAAATTGTGAAGTGATTTTACGTGAAGGTTCAGATGCAGGCAGAATGTTTCTGGCTGCTGTTTTAGTACATCTCTCGCAATATGAATTGGCCCATGAGCCAAGGCAGCCGGATGCAGTACAGTCCCACATCTAAGTACAGTCTTAAAGGCCAAACAAGTGCTCGAGTCTGACACTAGTTAGCAACTGTTAGGCAACAGTCTCCTGTCCTGGTTAAGCAGCATAGCGTCTCAAATAAATGAAGGGAATCCTGCCTGTTTTCTTGATTAGTTTTTGTTCTTTAAGAGTTATCCCAAATAAGCATTTGCCCCAGTTAACAGGAATCCTCTGTATTTGAAATCTAAGGTATTAGATTTATATCTAGAAACTTAAGTGTAGAGGTACAGCACAAACAGGCTCTTCTGGCCCAACGAGCCAGTGCCACCCAATTACACCCATGTGACCAACTAACCTACTAACCCACATGTCTTTGAAATGTGGAAGGAAACCCAGGTGGTTACAGGGAGAGCATAAAAACTCCTTACAGACAATGGTGGGAATTGAACTGGGTTCACTGGTGCTATAAAGTGTTACACAAACCACTGTGCGACCATGCCATCTCATCTCACTCAGTATAGTTCAGAATTGTCAATCCCAAATGGAATTCCATGTATAAATGGGGTTCTTGTTGGAGATTATTACACTTCAGCTAGCGCGATTGAAGTGTTTCAGCTGCAGATGGAAGAAAAGTATTTGTGTGTGTACAGTTTATTTCCTACATATCAGTATCCACTCGATGGTCAGAAAGTTGAATTTTCAAACTCTTTGTACCTCCATGGAGCACTGGAATTTTTCTCCATTCTTTCTGGCTCTATCTAGTTTAGCAAAGATTACCTATGCAGAACTTGTGACATAAATCCAGGTTTTCTTTAAAGAATTAACTGTGCTCAATTTGTTTGGATCTGAGGTAAATACTGCTTCAGGATATTACTAGTGCTAGAAATATTCTCAACTACAGTTGATCACTCAAGCATAGGTCATTTCTGATTAAATATATGCTCTTATCTTCCTTTCTTCCCATATCTGAGAGAACTTTCACAACTGTCTACTTCCATTTATTTATAATTCACCCTGTTTGCTTTCTTAATGTTTAATTTCCTCACTAAATGTGATGCTGTTAACTTCACTGGGCAATTAGCTTCTCTTTAATGGCCCCAGTATTAACCTGTAGTCCATCTTATTGTCATTAAAATTATCCTACCTCAGATTGCATTTGTGTTGTTAGCTTTTTAAATATTATGAATGACGGAAAAATGGCGGGTTTTGTGGCAGGGAAAGTAATATGAAAGACCAGTATGGAAAGACTAATGATTTATCTCAGAGTAGGTTATAAAATTAGCACACCACTATGGGCTGAAGGGCCTATACTGTGCTATACTATTCTCTATTCTGTGTTCTATGTAATATTTTATTTCTATTTCTCCCCTCCCTCCAACCTATCTAATAATATTTATCCGTGGTGATTTTAGTTTTAATTTAGGGTTATTTCCAGGTCTGTTATTTTGTGTCCTCAGCAAATGACTTTTTTTATTGTGATATAAATTTCACCTTTAAAAAAAATCAGCAAATGGCAAGGATTGTAATGTTATTCCCTGTTGTTTTCTGTTTTCAGTGGAACAGTAAGGCAGATGCTGGATTTAAGAAGAAATATGGCAGATATTTCAGCAGCAGTCCAGCCTTCTACAAATTCCAGTAATAAAGGTACTTGCAAAACAATTCAGTGCAATTGCATAGTATCTTCTAACTGAACTTGCATTTACTCTACTCTCTTTCACCTAACTCTCAGCAGAATCCTAGCATGCCTGCCAGACCTGCTAGTTAAAGTAAAATTCTGACAATCCACCATCCAAGTATAGGAAATCCCAGTCATTCAGCATCTTTTGTCATGTGGGCCCTGCTCCCTTGAAGTGCCTGGGGCACCTGTATCTTGCTTTCCCTTGAAGCACACTGGTTTCACTGAAATATTTATTATACTACTGTGTGACGTCTTTGAAAAATAAATTAAAAGTCTGTTGGAGCATTAAGTAAAACAACATCAAATAATTCAGAAAATCTGTCAGTCCAGCACTGCCTAATTCTGAGCATACCAGGTTAATGGAGTTTTACTATAAACTGCAGGATGTGGCTCCGAAGTAACTGATTAGTGAGAATATAATTTTTTACTATTTTTAATTGAGGAAGAAAATTCTGCTTTTCAGAAGAGGAATTTGGATGATTTCTTCTTTCCCTAGTATTCAAATCACTGACTTCTTTACTAGATCTATTTGGTTTCCAACAATGTTTTATAACTTTTATATTTTCTGATTATGTGTTGCCTTGAAGAGCAGAAGAGAGAGTTGGACTTAAAGCAGTTAATATTATTTTAAGCTTCCAATTTGCCAATTTTTTTGTTTGAGATTTAATCGTAAATATTGCAATTTAACATATGTGTCATCCAGATAAGAGAAAAAGATAATTGCTGCTTTGTTAGGAAGTAATTTTGGGTATTATAAGAACTTGTAGATATCCATCAAAAATTCATTCACATTTAAAACACTCATCTTGTTAACTTTAATATAATGACATGCTAGTGTTGCTGTGTTTTCGGCTTAATGACTGGCTCTCTTCACATCTTCTGGGAAAGCATCAGTAGTAGGTTCATATCGTACCACAATATTAAATCTGTATCCTACTGCCCCATTGTGTCATGTGTTTAGGCTCCAAAGGGTTGTACAACATATCTGAATTGGCCCTGCCCTTTTGCAATCCTACCATCAGTCAAATTAAAGGCTTAACCACCAGATTTGCCAACCCGAGTGAATCTGCAGATGCTGGAAATTAAAAACACAAAATGCTGGCAGAACTCAGCAGGCCAGACAGCATCTATGGGAGGAGGTAGTGACGACGTTTTGGGCCAAGACCCTTCATCAGGAGTGAAGTAACATGGGATGGTCGAGGGGGAATAAGAAGATAAGATTATAGTATAATCTCCCCCCCAGCCCTACCTTTCTTTCTCTTTTATTTCCCATAATTCTCCACCTTCCCCCCTAGCCCATTTACCTCCAGCCTATTGCTTCCCAGCTCTCCACTTCATCCCTGCCCCCACTTCTTATCCCCCCTTGACCATCCCATGTTACTTCACTCCTGATGAAGGGTTTCGGCCTAAAACATCGTCACTACCTCCTCCCATAGATGCTGTCTGACCTGCTGAGTTCTGCCAGCATTTTGTGTTTTTATGACGCCAGCCCCATGGGTGGGAGCCATTATGGTGGATGGAGTGGGAAGTATATACTATTTACAGACTCTAATTAAAGGATGTTCTGCTGTTGCAGGGTCATCTGGTCGTGTGCTTCCTCCTCTGCTCCCAGCAACTGCCTCAGTGGTAGGATCCAATCAGTCACTGCCAGCCTCTGGCAGTAACCAGCCTATGCCAGTATCTCTACAGTCAGTGCCAGTATTACTTACCGTTCCAGTGGCAATGTCTTCCCAACCTCAGCTCCTGCAGGCCTCAGCAAACACCTTGGTGACCAACCAGCAGCCTGGACTCGAGTTTTTACCTGTTCAATCCCAACCCTCGATTAACAACCTCTCGAAGTCACTCGCATCACAAATGCCAGCAAATGTAGCAAAAACAAATGGTGCTAGTACTTCTTTGCCAAGCCCTGGAGTCCAGAGGAAGTCCCCTGCAACGATGGGATCAATGCAAATCAGTAGCGCAATTTCCAGTCAGACTGCTTCTGTGACTAGTACTCAGACTGTTCTTTCACCCCAAATTTCCCGGACATCACAGCAATCTTTGAACTCCCCAGGACATTTTAGCCCTTCAACAACTTCTAGGCCTGCATTACAGCCAAGGCCTTCACAAACTTACAGCCAAGGGCAGGTGTCTGTGTCATCAGGTCAGCCATTAACTACCAGTTCAGATACAACCAATACAGGAACCTCCAGAACAGGTAACAACAACTCGTGTGCTGCAAGCTGTATGTTCGTTTTGAAATAATGTCTTCTGTGCATTCATTAAGTTAGCATCATAATGCTACGTTTTATTGTGTTGCCTTTTACTGTCAATAAATCTGTAATTTTTCCATGTTAAGTTGTGAAAAGGTTTTACCTATAGTGCCTATAAAAAGTATTCATTACCCCCTTGGAAGTTTTCATGTTTTATTGTTTTACAACATTGAATCACAGTGGATTTCATTTGGCTTTTTTGACACTGATCAACAGAAAAAGACTTTCTCATGTCAAAATGAAAACAAATCTCTGCAAAGTGATCTAAATTAATGACAAATATAAAACACAAAATTATTGATTTCATAACCATTCATCCTCTTCAAGTCAGTATTCAGTAGATGCACCTTTGGCATCGTAGACTAGACCTCCGCTGGAACATAATATTCATTTCAGGATATAACATTTTGGAAGGAATAACAATACTTTGAGGGAGGGTTATTGAAGATGAGGGACTTTAGTGATGTGGAGTCTAAGGAACTGAGGGTTGTTCAAGTAGGTTAAAGGGAGACTTAATAGAGCTGTTCAAAAGAGGAACTAATCCCATTGTCAGATGGGCAAGTAACCAGACATCCCAGGATTAAAAGGTAATCAGAGTAACGATGAAGAATGGTAGGGAGGGGAAATTGGAGAAAATAAATTATATTCTGGCAAGCATGCCATGAAGGGAGAGTGAAATGTAATCATAAAATCAATTTTAAAAAGTAATGTACTTGAAGAAATTTGCAGAGATCTGTGAAAGAATTGGAAAGTAAGTCTGCTCAGTTATGCAGCTACTGGAGCTGCTAGTCTTCTGACTTTGATATTGACCTCTCTGTAGCTCTATAGGTCTTCCAAGGTGCTAGCATAACAATGATGGACTGAAAGACCACCTGCTATATAAATTTATCTGTAACCTCCAGAAGAGTTGAGTGGGGACTGGTGCTAGAATTGTCTGCAGTCTGAGATAAGAAAATGGCTGACTTTATTCTTATAAAACAAGTTCCCTATTCCCTCATTCCCAACTCAGTTGGTTAAATTCCGGTTTATTGAAGTGCATCTTACTATTTGCCTGAATTTGTTTAGTGACTCATTAGCCCCTTTAAAATTGACAGTTCAGGAATTAGAGGGTAGACTAAGCAAGTATAGTTAACACTTAGATGAACCTTTCAGCTGAGGTAAACTAGTTTCCCACTGGTGCCCTTAACCGTACTTCTGGAACTTCAGCCGTAGAAAGGCTTATTATTATATGTCAGTAAAGTTGGGTTACAATGCACATTAGACTTCTGGGGTTTAGCAAAAAAAAATGCTGCAAATGTGCTGTTCATTGCTTCTGTTAGTAAATTTGCAACAGCTTGTGAGACCATGTTGATAATGTGTTTGCATGCCTGAGTAGCAAAATACTTGCAAAGCAAAATAAGGTAGCAATTTTGCTATTTTATTTCTAGCTTGTAGCTGGATCTGAGTAGAGCTTTAAAATACAAGTTCTCTGGCCTACTAGGTGGTCTGAGTATCCAAAGCAAATGTTTTCCTAACACTTAAAAGGCAAATTCTTACCAAAGTAATAAATTGCATGGTACACAATAGAAAATGTTCTTTGTACAGTGGCATATTGTCAGAATCATTATGACCAACCTCATGTCAGATATACTGCTATATTTGGAGTGGTGCAGCAAACCGATTGTTTTACGCCTGTAAACTTATAAAAATTCTTTCATATTTATTAAAACTTGAACAACCTCAGGCTTGTACGTATATTTAAACTGGCCTTAAAAGGAAGGAAAAAAAATAGTTGGACAGATTCCACTATAGCACTAAAATAGCAAAATGTGAAATATCTAATGTCAGTTGTAGGGAAATTGTTGGAGAGATTTCTAAGGGATAGGATATATGAGCCACGTGGAAACCCAGCATGGCTTTTGTGGGGCAAGTCGTGTCTTACCAACTTGACTGAATTTTTTGACAAAGAGACGAGAGAGATTGGTAAAGGTAGAGCAGTTAATGTTGTCTACGTGGATTTAGTAAGACGTTTGACAAAATCCTTCATGGGAGGCTAATCCATAAATTAGGATGCATGGGGTCCGCAACAGATTGGCAGTTTGGATTCAGAACTTGTGCATAGAAGACAGAGAATAGTGGTCGAAGGGACGTATTCGAGCATAGAGTGGTGTGTGGTGTTCTGCAAAGATCTGTGCTGAAACCTCTGTTTTGTGATGTATATAAATGACCTGGATAAGAATGTAGATGTGGGTTAGTAAGTTTGAGGATGATACCAAGATTGATGGAGTTGTGGATAGTGTGAAAGACTGGCAAAGTATACAGCATGATATAGATGAGTTGCAGATATGGATAGAGACATAGCAGATGCAATTTAACCCAGATAAATGTGGCTTAATGTGGCAAGACCCTTAACGGTGTTGCTGAGCTGAGAGATCTTGGGGTCCAAGTTCATAGCTCCTTGAAAGTGGATACACAAGTCAATAGGGTCATTGAGAAGGCTTACGAAATGCTTGCTTGTATTAGTCAAGGCATTGACTTTAAAAGTCAAGAGGATATGTTGCAATTTTATCAGACTCTGGTGAGGCCACATCTAGAGCATTGCATACAGTTCAGGTCGTGCCTCTGTAGGAAGGATGTTCAGGCTTTGGAGAGGGTACAGAAGAGGCCTACCAGGATACTGCCTAGTTTAGTTGGACAAAGTTGGGCTGCTTCTTTGAAGCAGCGGAGGCTGAGAGGAGATCTGATAGAAGTTTAAAAGATTGAGAGACATAGATAGAGTAGACAGGGAGTATCTTTTTCCCAGGGTAGAAATGCCTAATACCAGAGGGCATGCATTGCAGTTGAGAGAGTTCAAAGAGTATGTGAGAGGTAAGTTTTTTTTAAATTCAGTGGCGGATGCCTGGAATGAGCAGCCTTGTATCGTGGTAGAGGTAAATACATCAGGCTTTTAAGAGATGTTTGGATAGGCACAGGAATATGAGGAAGGTGGAGGGATATGGATGTTGTGTAGGTAGGAGGGATTAGTTTTGGGGCTTTTTTAAATTTAATTTTTAGCTGGTTCAACAGAACATTGTGGGCCAAAGGGCCTGTTCCTGTGCTGTACTGTTCTATGTTCTGTTGAATGTAGTTATTCAGCATTCAATCCAATCATCAGCCAACAATGTCACAAGAAGCTTACTGGTTTAATTACCAGTTTATACAGAACTGATTTCTGGTGAGGACCAAGCTTTTTCTCATGTTTAAGTGAAAACTCAGTTCAGGGATTCCCCACCCCATAATATGTAATTAGAAGATATTTCTGCACGTCCAGTATTGGATATCAGACAAGAAGTGTGATGAACTGATGTTGTTATGTGGTGTTGCTGTGCAGAGTCAAGTGTTAACAAATTTTTGAAAGCTGGCTTGCTTTTAGATAATGAAATTGAGGGTAACATGGGGGTGAGAAGCAGGAAGGTATGGCTGTTCCTTGCTGTTTTCCACAACTGAGCAGGGAACAAGCCATTCAAGAAGAACCTCAGGACTGTGCTAGATAGAGAAGAATAAAACAGAGAGGCAATCTCACTCACCTGGGCAATGGAGGAAGACTGCATGGCTTTGGTGAAGAAATCGCATGGCCATCACTACTAAAAGCTTGTGTTGATATGATAGAAGATTATAGACGCGCTGAAATGGTATTGTGTACCACATCAGTTTAAAAGAAGTGATTTACTTACAGATTAGTGAGTTACACCTAGTGGAATAATACTTCGTACTATATGAGGTACTCTTTTAGTCCTGAAAAACAATATTTTGAGCTTTGTAGTTAAAGCTTTTAATCCCTACAAATTCAAAAAGTAGAAAAGCTTGTGGAAAGCTACTTTGCATAACGACATGTATTTAACAATGAACTAGACTAAAGTAGGTAAAACATAGCCACCTCCTATTATCATGTGTGAGTTTAACAGAACCAGTTCATTTAAATTTGAAAATGAGACCAATGTAACTCATTTAAATTTTCATTGAATTTGTCCCAGAAATCATGAAAGGAAGCATTTGATGTATGAACTATCACCTTTTTGCATCTAGATATAAATTAGAAAAACTGCAGAAAGTGATGAAGATGTGGACAGCCAATATTAATAGCAGCACGAATGACTAACAGATTTTTTAAGAGCGGGAACTGTGGTGTTTACTACATCGATCAAAACAAAGACAATTGAAAATGAGGTAGCAGAATCTAAAGGGCCAGTGCTTATGGTTTATCTGACAATTTCTAGATGCGACATTGCCTTCTGTGGCACCTTTTTGTTGAGCTTTAATTGGAGTTGTAAGGAAAATATTTGTTCAAGTTGTTGGAGCTCATTTTAAAACTGGAATTGCACTTGCAACCAAGAAGAAAGATAAGTATTGTAGCAATTGTTGGGACAAAGATACTTTGAATGAAAATGACTTTAATCTTTCTATCATCCTTGTACCAAACTGAAATATTAATGAACTGCCTTTACTCATTAACAGAAAGTAGCCTCAGTCAGGCCACCCAGAGACATTCTACAGCGGTTCCAGGAGAGTCAACAGCCACCAAGAAGGCATCTCCTAGTGGCAACCAGGTGGGTGTAGCACATTTAACAGGACAATTTTTAGCATCATTGATAGCTCATTGAGTTGAGACTGCTGACCAGTGTGGCTGGTGGAATGGTTACTCCTGGCTGTTGTCTGTAAAGGAAGATGGTCAACCAGAATCTTCATATTGTTCCATTCTCAGGTTAGTTGGACATGGACCTGCTTGCTCCGCTGGCCCACTAAGGAGTGACATGCTCTTCAGGTTAACTTCTCCACTGTCAGTAAATTATAAAATAACCAAGCCTTTCATTGATAAATTTACTAAATCCACAAGGGATCTGATCTAAAGAGATGCCACAGCTTTTCACTGTCTTCATATCTTAAAATTTGAGATGCTAAATTGTAGACGTCCACAAACACTTAGAGGTGTGATGCAAAGGGAGGGCAGAAAGCCTTAAGTTGTGCATTTATAACTTCCCCTTGCCACAAAGAAGACAATTGTACAAACCACTGTTTATTTTAACAAAACCAGAAGGGTAAAATTTGTTAACAATTGTGCATTCTCTAAATAAACTGGAAAGATTCTCTGAATGAAACTAGAACAGCACAGCATAGTACGGCTCCATTCACTCCTCAAAGTTTGCGGCTAAAACATTTCCGAATGTTTCAACACAGTGGAAATTGTAATGTGATTAGCTGCTTTGCCTCAGAACAGCATTTAGTCTCCGCAAACGGATGAAGCACATCAAAGTGCTGACACACAAGTTGTTCAATCAGTCAAGGTTCATTTATCAAACATTGTAAGCCTTTTCCCATTTCTATTACAGATTCTCTTCTCTACAGCAATAAGTTTTTCCAGTTCTTCTAGAGAATACAGACATGATATGGATGTTTTCTTCCCCATTTGGAATAATGATTTCTCAGTAGCTGAAAGATTTGCCAGCTATGATAGAGATTTAGCGTTATTTTCCTTTTCCAAACTCAAAGCCAATTTGGGTCTTTCTACTGTTTATTGAGTGACAGTATGTAATGCCATGGTTTATAATGTGTTAAAGTGATTGGTTATTGGGGTGTGCGCTGTTGAATATTGGCACACCCTTGCGGAAACATTAATAATGAGCACCACCTGCTGGGTAATTTGTTTTTCTAATATTTAAAGTATCATATCAAAAAATTACGTATTACTCCGCAATTCACAGCTGTCCGAAAAAACAGCGCCTCACTCCTCACTCTACACCTATGGCATTTTCGATGGCAGCACACTGCTCAGTTTTGAGGACCAATTGGCAGATGAACACGTTGCCAGTGACGCGCTTTTAGATGGAACCCAGCGGCACATTAGCGTGACAGAAGAGGATCTCATTGGTCTCGAGGAGGAACGCAACGAGAAGAACACTCGCAAGCAGACAGATTGGGCAGTGAATATCCTAAAACAGTGGCTCATTGAAAAGGGCAAAGATGATAAATTTGAAGCTATATCAGTGGAAGAACTTAATGGTATTTTGAGAGAGTTTTATGGCACAGTGAGGAATCATGATGGTAACACCTACAGTATCTCCAGTTATAAATCAATCCGAGCTGGTTTAAATAGGCACCTTAAGATGCCTCCTTACAGCCGGCAAATCTGCCTGATGCAAGATAAAGAATTCAGTGGTGCCAATAATGTGTTTCTCGGTGTGCTTAAGATACTAAGAAAGCAAGGGAAGGATGAAACAAATCACCACCCCCCTATTAATGCAGGTGACCTACGGAAGATCAGAACATCGGGGGTCCTCGGACTTCATACACCCCTAGCACTCGTGTACAAAGTCTGGTTTGACCTGCAGTTGCACTTTGCCAAGCGTGGGCGGGAAATCCTTAGGGACCTCCCTCCAAATGCTTTTGTTATTAAGCAAGACTCCAACGGACGGCGTTATGCAGTGCTAAAATATACTGGGAAAAGCAGAGGCCGCGATGACCCTCTGAAGCTGGGTCGGATGTATGATATACCAGGCGATGAAAACTGTCCAGTCACTTCACTTGAACTTTATATATCTAAGCGCCCACCTGACCCTCCTGCTTTTTACCTTCACCCTCTAAAATTAACACCAGAACAGTTACATGAGCAACCTGTCTGGTATAAGCGTGAGCCAATGGGGGTAAACTATCTGGGAAGCATGATGCCTAGGATCAGTATTGCTGCCAGACTCTCCCAGAGGTATACCAATCATTCGCTCAGAACCACTACCGTTCGTCTCCTGTGTGACGCGGGCCTTGGAGCACGGGAGATTATGGCACTTACTGGACACCGTTCAGAATCCAGTATTAGAAACTACTGGGGAGCTGCTGAATTTCAGTACCGAGCCTGGTCCGACATGTCAGACAATGCAGGATTCAACTCTGTTTACACAACTCCAAGCTCTGTAGTACATGAATCACAGCCAGGAACTTCATCTCCTGCAGGGAATGTAGCGGCATTAAGTAGCAGCGCAGTGTCTGCGAAAAATAGCGGGATCTTCTTGCAAAACTGGGTCATAAAGCAGGAACCACTAACATGAACTGTATAGTACTATGAATGAAATTTAATAAATATACAAATATATGAAATCAGTAATGTACTATTTTAAAAGAATATATAGTTCTGAAATGGACAACTGAAAAGTATGATCATGTGCAATTTCAGTGTTGTATTTAATTTTTAACTGAAGGAGACTAGTTCTTTAAATTGAGCTTTTGATCAATAGAGGTTGGCTGTTTTATATATAATTGGAAGTTACTTTAATGATTCACAGCTTTGTCAGATTTAACCTTGAAGTATATTTTGTCTGTTAAAGCTCTGATTTTTAAAAGAAGTTGGGAATCCACACTGGTTTTGAAAATGGCTACACTGTGGGTTCAAAAGTTTACAATGTGGAGACTGCAGACTTGAGGGGTAGAGATCTAAAAAAGCAGCACCTAGGCTTTGCTGTTCCACCAGGGCTTCTGAAATTGTTACAACCTTTGTTACAGCACTGATCAAAATGCAGAATATCAATTCCAAATGGTACTTAATGGACAGACCTGCATTAAAATTGTTTTAATTATAAAACTAATGAGAAGGTAAATCAGAAACTGATCTCATGCCAATAAAAGTACAATATGTGGTTTCAATCATATCAGTTTGAATCTGATATCAAATACCAGTCCTTTCGTAGTGTTAATTGTACAATAATGGTTGTATATATCCATACAACACTTGGGATTGTATGCACTTCCAACACAACCTTGCATCACATTAGCTAGGACACGCATTTAAACTAACGTCCTTGCTTGATATGAGATACTGTTGTTTAAACTCCCGTGTGTAGCCTATATTGTAGGAGACATTCCTGGAGTCTTATTGTAGCTGTCCTTGCAATAGATTGAGAGGCACTTTCATCTAATGGGATTGGGGGATAGAATCCCTTTCTATCAGTGGCTCTTGAATAAATAAAATGTATATATCTGCCTCAGTTTCCTTTAGTTGCTATAAATGCTGCTGAAATAGAGGTATTCTCATTTGAACTAGCAAGATGAAGTCTGTATTGGGAGGATAAAACTAGTTTCAGTTTTTCTTTATTTTATAAAATCCATATAATTTGTAACTAATTTATCTACAAATTTATATCAAAGCTAAAATAAGGTAGAGGGTGATTTTTAAAGAGGTGTGGGAATTAAGAGACACGTGAGATCACGTACTTTTATGTATTCAGCTCTTTAAAAGGAGTGGGTTGGATTGATACAATTGCTACAGAAGCATGTTGTTGGATCCTTGGTTTTTTTTAAACTGAGATATAGAGTACTAAAACGCAAAATCTTTCCAAATTACTAGTTCAGCCATGGCCAAAGTATCTAGTTTTTGGGTATCCACTTTTGCTGACAATGTGAAGCCCTTAAATATGGTTTTGGAGAAATTTACATTATATCAAGTATACAATACTGCAGAAGCTAGTACTATTCTCATTAGAGTAGAAATAGTTAAGTGAGTGTTTGTGCTAAAAGTTAAGAGGGGTTTTAGTGAAGTGAACAAAACTGCTTCCTTTAAGGGGCAGTAACGAGTAGACACTAATATAACTTAGTTGGCAAATAAATTGTATTTTTTTAATGCAGCATTATGATTTGGTTTGGGTGAAGGCTGGTATAAGCTATGAAATGAATAATTCTCATTGCCTACCTGCAGGTTTCACTAAACAACACCAATAATGTGTTTTAATTCATTTCAGATTATTTTTTGAACTGGCAACAATTAAATATTACCCTACATTTTATGTGAGAATTAATGGAGGCTAACAATCTTGAATGTTAGCAACTTCCCCATATAATGCAAACTCCATCTTTATCCAGTGAGATTATATTTCTTTAGCTATTTGACACCTTTTCCAGTTTATTTTAAGATAATTATTCTGTAATAATTATAAAATAATTATTGATGCAAAAGTTGTCAAATCTGTAAAAATATACTCACTGTTTTAAAGGATTAACTATTTAAGCTGCACTGTTATATGTAACAGTCTTAAATGTAATTAGTGTTGACAGTTGGGTTCTGATTGAATATACAGTGGATTCCAGATAATTGGGTCATCAGTTAATTGGGGCAACTCATAAAGAACAAAAACTCTAATTGAGAAAATAGCCAGGATTCCCTTTGTTTATTTGGGACACTATTCACTTAATTGAGAAAGCAGACTAATGCTGAACAGTTTCTAACTAGCGTCAGTCATGTGCACTTTTGTGGCGATTAGACACTGCACCTTGCATGGAGTGAACACTTTTTAGATAGTGCCAGTTGCGTGTGCTTGTGATATGTTATCCATTTGGGCCAAGGGACACCGATTCAAAAAGCAGTGATTTTTGATAATTCTGTTTTTTATTTTGACTTTAAAAAATTTCAGACTCTTGCCAAGATGGCACGAAAAGATTTGACACTAGCCGAAAAAGTTACCCTACTGGATCAAATTAAAAGTTATCCGCCTAACACCACTTATCGTCGGCTGGCGGAGATAACTGGAGTGCCAAAATCTACAATTGCACGCTTGATACTTCAGCAAGATAAACTGCGAGAATGGGCATTACGTGAGGGTCAACAGGGAACATCCCAAAAGCGAAAGCGTGAAAGTAAGGATCCAAATGTTGAAGAGGCCCTCAATCAGTGGTTTTCCATTGTGACTGGTCGAGGCGTACGTGTCAGTGGACCAATGTTAAAAAATGTTTCAGAGGAGTTAGCTAAGAAGCTGGGACACAAAGATTTTAAAGCAACAGATGGTTGGTTGTTTCGATGGAAACGTAGGCACCACATTAAATTCAAGAAAGTACAAGGCGAGAAAGATGGTGCTGATTCTGTAAGTGCAGAAACATGGAAATCTACAAAATTCCCTGAAGGTTTGGAGGATGCAGTCATCGAAAGCATTGTATCTTAACACCAAAGCAGGAAATATGAAGACAAGGAAAATGATGAAGATGATACATCTGAACTTGAACTCGTGACTATATAGGATAATAGGAAATCTATTGTTAGATTATGACATTGCTTCATACAGGAAGGCAGTGAAGCCAGTCCATTATCTGCACTTGGTTGTCTGTGTTGATTTTGATCATTTATAGCCCATCAAAAGAACAGCAGCATACACTGGATCCTCCATCGATAACTATTAGGAACTAATACATTTTATAGTACTGTAGTAGTATTGGTAGTGTTCTAATTTATCCTGCATTTCTTTTAAATGGATAATTTGTTACTCAGTTAAATTGTAGTTTGCCTTTTTTTTAATACATTTTAACTATTTCCATTGCTGGATTCTGACGCTTTTGATCCAAGGTTCTTTCGGAGGTCAAAAAAGAGGCATAAAGCTTGTTGCTTCACAATCATTTTATTAAACACTAATAGAACAAAGAGAATTGAAAACGAGAAGTAGTGAGAGGCTAGTAGGGGAAGGGAAAGAAGAAGCAAAGAAAAGAAGATGGTGAGTCAATGTGCTCAGCCCTTATTTCATTCAAATTTGTAAATAAGAGTTGGCCAATCAGTTAAGCCCTATCAAATAATTCAATACCAAAGAAAATTCCAGAAAGAGGCAGAACTGTAACCACTTGGAAACAGACTGAACAATTACATGTATATAGGTAATTATATGCAATACAAGCAGGCAAACATTGTTAAACTGCAGAGAAAGTAACAATTATAGCGTCTAACGCCATGAAACTTTGGCTAATTGAGTCAAAATATACTGGGGTCCCAATGTCTCCCAATTAACTGGATCCACTGTATATTAAATCATACTCAAGGGGAACTGGAGTGATAAGGCTGAGGATGGGGTTGTTGATTTACAAACAGAGGCAATGTGTAGTGAGACTGCTAGCAAAGAGGCTGATGATAGGGCAGAATTACAGTGAATAGGATTAGCTGCAATGTAAAAGAGAACAATATTGAAAAGGGTGATGAATATAGGATTAGAAGTGTTACCTTTGAATGCTTCACAGTATACAGAATAAGGCAGATGAAACTTGTAGCACAGATACAGATTGGCATGTATGACATCGTGGGCATCACTGAATCATGGCTGAAAGAAGATTATAGCTGGGAGCTTAACATCTAAGGATAGACATTGTATCAAAAGGACAGACAGATAGGCAGAGGGGGTGGTGTGGCTCTGTTGATTAAAAAATGAAATCAAATCCTTAGAGGGTGACATGGAATCGGAAGGTGTGGAATCCTTGTGGGTAGAGCTAAGAAATTTGCAAGGGTAATAGACAATAGGTGCAGAAGTAGACCATTCGGCCCTTTGGGCCTGCACCGCCATTTTGAGATCATGGCTGATCATCTACTATCAATACCCGGTTCCTGCCTTGTCCCCATATCCCTTGATTCCCCTATCCATAAGATACCTATCTAGCTCCTTCTTGAAAGCATCCAGAGAATTGGCCTCCACTACCTTCCGAGGCAGTGCATTCCAGACCCCCACAACTCTCTGGGAGAAGAAGTTTTTCCTTAACTCTGTCCTAAATGACCTACCCCTTATTCTCAAACCATGCCCTCTGGTACTGGACTCTCCCAGCATCTGGAACATATTTCCTGCCTCTATCTTGTCCAATCCCTTAATAATCTTATATGTTTCAATCAGATCCCCTCTCAATCTCCTTAATTCCAGCGTGTACAAGCCCAGTCTCTCTAACCTCTCTGCGTAAGACAGTCTGGACATCCCAGGAATTAACCTTGTGAATCTACGCTGCACTTCCTCTACAGCCAGGATGTCCTTCCTTAACCCTGGAGACCAAAACTGTACACAATACTCCAGGTGTGGTCTCACCAGGGCTCTGTACAAATGCAAGAGGATTTCCTTGCTCTTGTACTCAATTCCCTTTGTAATAAAGGCCAACATTCCATTAGCCTTCTTCACTGCCTGCTGCACTTGCTCATTCACCTTCAGTGACTGATGAACAAGGACTCCTAGATCTCTTTATATTTCTCCCTTACCTAACTCTACACTGTTCAGATAATAAACTGCCTTCCTGTTCTTACTCCCAAAGTGGATAACCTCACACTTATTCACATTATAAAAAAAGACACTGATGGGTTTTATATACAGGCCTCTGAAGAGTAGCCAGGATATGTGCTACAAATTACAATGGGAGATAGAAAATGCATGTCAGAAGGATAATGTTAGGATAGTCATGAAGGATTTCAATATGCAGATAGATTGGGGAAAATCAGATTGGTGCTCAGTACCAAGAGGGAGAATTTGTAGAATGCCTACAAAATGGCTTTTTGGAGCAGCTCGTGGGTAAGCACACTTGGGGATCAGCTAATCTGGATTGGGTGTTGTGTGATGAACTGGAATTAACTGGATACTTTAAGGTAAAGGAACCCTTAGGCAGCATATATTGTATATCTATTATATATGATAGAATTCACCCTGCAATTTGAGATTTACAGTAGAGTAAAGGAAATTACAGGGGCATGAGGGAGGAGCTGGCCCAAATTGATTGGAAGAGGACACTAGCAAGAATGACATCAGAGCAGCAATGACTGGAGTTTCTGGGAGCAATCCAGATGGTACAGGATAGATACATCCCAAAGAAGAAGTGTTTTAAAGGCAGAATGACACAATCATGGCTGACAAAGAAGAGTCAAAAGCCAACATAAAAGCCAAAGAGAGGGCATATAATGGAACAAAAATTAGTGTGAAATTACAGGATTGGGAGGCTTTTAAGAACCAACATTAGACAACTTTAAAACAGTCATAAAGAGGGACGTGAAGGTAAGCTAGCCAATAATAATAGCTCAAATATGATGGCAAAATATAGTATTAACAGTAAGACGCTTGGCAGTGTGGAGGATCAGAGGGATCTTGGGTCCGAGTCCATAGGACGCTCAAAAGCAGCTGCGCAGGTTGACTCTGTGGTTAAGAAGGCGTATGGTGTATTGGCCTTCATCAATCGTGGAATTGAATTTAGGAGCCAAGAGGTATTGTTGCAGCTATATAGGATCCTGGTCAGACCCCACTTAGAGTACTGTGCTCAGTTCTGGTCGCCTCACTACAGGACGTGTGAAGTGGTTCATTTTGGTAGGTCAAATATGATGGCGGATCTTGGCATTGTGGAGAATCAGAGGGATCTTTGGGTCCGAGTCCATAGGACGCTCACAGCAGCTGTGCAGGTTGACTGTGGTTAAGAAGGCGTACAGTGTATTGGCCTTCATCAATCATGGAATTGAATTTAGGAGCCGAGAGGTAATGTTGCAGCTATATAGGACCCTGGTCAGACCCCACCTGGAGTACTGTGCTCAGTTCTGGTCGCCTCACTACAGGAAGGATGTGGAAGCCATAGAAAGGGTGCAGAGGAGATTTATAAGGATGTTGCCTGGATTGGGGAGCATGCCTTATGAGAATAGGTTGAGTGAACTTGGCCTTTTCTCCTTGGAGCGACGGAGGATGAGAGGTGACCTGATAGAGGTGTATAAGATGATGAGAGGCATTGATCATGTGGATAGTCAGAGGTTTTTTCCCAGGACTGATGGTTGCCACAAGAGGACACAGGTTTAAGGTGCTGGTGAGTAGGTACAGAGAAGATGTCCTGGGTAAGTTTTTTACTCAGAGTGGTGAGTGCGTGGAATGGGCTGCTGGATTCTGGCATGGTTCCAGAAGACTGGAAAATTACAAATGTCACTCCACCCCAAAAAGGGAGGCAGGCACAAGAAAGGAAATTTTAGGCCAGTCATCCTGACATTGTAGGTTTGGAAGATGTTGGAGTCCATTGTCATTAACATGACCTTCCTTCACAGTTTGCTTTTATTCTGTGGTTCCCAACATCTTTTCCTACCCAGTAGAATCTTCTCCCAAAACCTGACAGGACATTTTGAAATTGCTCTGGCTGCCACCCAGTTGATTAATCATCAGCTACTTTTTTTTTTAAATGTGTTCCTTGCAACTGTATTCAGAAGCTGGTGCTCATGTAGAAAGCTTTTTACACACCTGAACTCCACATTTCCTTTATTTGTTGATTACTATGTAGCCAGTACTAGAGCTGTTCCTACATCATTGGAGGATGTTGAGGTCTTGTTTCCATATCCACACTTCTCCAAGTTGTGTATTTGCAGCACTCATTTTTGCTTTGCAGTTTAAACTTTAGGGTTGGTTCTGTTAGATTAATGCAGCCCAACTTTATAGTTTTACCGTTAACTTTGATTCTGTAGGTTTTTTGTGATTTTATGTACTTATTTGTTTATTTAGAGATGTTGTGTGGAATAGGACCTTCCCGTCTTTGAGCCGCGCCACCCACCTATTTAACCTTAGCCTTATCAGGGGATAATTTACAATGACCAGTTAATCTACTTAACCGGTATGTCTTTCGAATGTGGGAGGAAACCCACGAGCATACTGGAAGAAATGTACAAACTTGCTGAAAGAGGACGCCGGAGTTGAACACCAAACTCCAATAGCCTGAACTGTAATCACGTTGCGCTAGCTGGTATGTTATGAAGCCTATACACAGTTTATTCCAGCTAAACATCACCAAATGTATCACACTAGAAATTCAGTAAACATATAAGAGGATTAACTTCTACCTCCCATCAGTGTCTGTACCCATTCTTGCTCCCTCTGCACCAAATGACTTGCTCAAACTTGTTATTGCTTTAAACCCAACTACTACATTTCTCTTCCGATGAACACCAAATAGTACAAAAGCCCCAAAATTATAGCAGCCCCTATTTTTGTTCAAAGATCTTTTCCCACGTAACATTTCCCACTTGCCTCACGCCATGATTGTCGCTGTAGCTTACCTTACAACCTCATTGAGCCTCTTGTTCTATCGTTCACAAAAAATATCCTCCACTAATTGTACCAAGTGAGTTAAGAGCTTTGTCCTGTGCAAACAGAATTGTGTAAGTTGATTTATTTCTCCATCCTCACATTTAATGACCCCTGTAAACCTTCAGTTTCTTCCTTAGTGTGCTATTGTTTCCCTGCCATGGAATGTTTTGGAAACTTAGTGCTCAGGTGTAATATGTTTGTGCAGATGGTTCTACCTGTTAGTAGTTCTCTATGCAGGAGCTTTCCATATTACTTCCGTACGTGTACAGGTAAATTGAAAGATGTAATTGAGCTAGAGAGGGCACAGAAAATATTCAAAGTTGCTTAGGCAGGAGGGTTTGAGTTACAAGGAGAGATTGGAAAGACTGGGACAGTTTTCCCTGGAGTGAACGAGGCCAAGGACTGAGACATTTATACAATAATGGGAGATCAATAGTCTTAGTCAGTTTCCCAGAGTAAGGGCATCTAAAATGAAAGGGTATATAATGGAAGCAGGTAAAACTACAATGTGTAAAATATATTTGGTAGATTACACGGATAAGCAGGATTTAAAATATCAGCCAAATACAGGAAAATGGAATTAATGTAGATAGACACCCAAGTTGGCATGTGCAGGTTGTGCTGAATGGACTGTTTCAGAGGTCTATAACTCTATGACTGACTTAAGCCCATCGCCGATCTTTGCAATGTCAGAGCGGAGCCACAGATTCCACAAAATTCATGCAGCCTTTTCTTTCTCTAACTCTGACTGAGCACTAGTCCTGGTCATGATCTACTTTTATACCCTTTAAGATTCCTTCAAAGCTTAACATAATTATCATCCTGGTACTTTTCCATCCCTTGGTTGTCCCAGCTGCGTTCTCTGATCTCTAACCTTCAGCCCAGATACATAATTTAGGAAAACAAAGACCAACAGAGTTTTAAGGGGGATCTTAATGATATGCATTCAAAATAGAGGGAAAAATATTGGTCAGTAAGAGGGAAAACAGGCTGTTACTGTCATGGTTTCTTGTGCCCCACAAACGACCAGGAGACGCAGAAGATTCTTCAAGAAGTGTTAAACTTTAATTTGCAAATCAAAGCTGAGACAGTCAGTGAGCTAGTCGCTGATTGCCCACCGATCCTTGTGCATAGCATTTTTTATAGCAATCTCCTGGTTTAGTTGCATTAGTATATCTAATTGGTCTACAGTTGCGTATCATCAGTACATCAGCTCCCGACTTCCCACTATTGTTTCTACCCATTAACTTAATCATGTTCTAATCTACTTTTTGGGCCACATGTTACCTCATCCCTGGCCACAGTTATCTCTTAGCTAGCCTCTCATTAACTCACCATTATCTTCTTATTTGGCTACATTCTTAAGTTACTGATGTGTTCAATAGTACAGAGACAATACAGAGATTTCATTCTACTAAATTGGATACATACATAGCAAATAGCAAACACAAAGCTGACTACATAATTTTGGTTACACCTCTCATCAACACACCATTATCTTTGGCTACATTCTTAAGTCGCTGATGTGTTCAATAGTACAGAGACAATACAGAGATTTCATTCTACTAAATTGGATACATACATAGCAAATAGCAAACACAAAGCTGACTACATAATTTTGGTTACACCTCTCATCAACACACCATTATCTTATTTGGCTACATTCTTAAGTCACTGATGTGTTCAGTAGTTACAGAGACATTACAGAGATTTCATTCTCCTAAATTGGATACATACATAGCAAATACAAAGCTGACTACATAGTTTTGGTTACACAGCAAACAATGCAACTTTATACTCCAATATTACCACATTCCAACTTGACATCATTTTGTCTTCGAACTTCCATTTTATTTCAGCAAGGAGGAATCACAATGAACTCTTTCCTTACACCCCTAATGGGATATAGGCCACTGACAGCAGCTGGCCAGAGTCCTCTGTCCTGGGCCACTTTTTAAAGTTGTCCTCAGGTATAATCCATCTTCTTGGTGTTCCCTTAACTCTCCCAGGGTTGAGGTCTTTGGAGTTCTGTTGGCAGCTCTGGGTTTTTAACGGGATGGGATTGCTGACTCCATGTCCAAGCCAACCTCCTATCGCAGCTGGGCTTGAGAGCATCCATGGCAGAGTTGTAACTCAATGAAGCTGATATTATGGTGGTTGTCTGTTATCTGACGACGACAGGAAACCTGTGCTGGAGAGTTTTTAAAGTGGAAAGGCCATTGCACTGTGGCAGTTCCACTCTCGACATTGGAAGTCCGGGTCTAATGGTGCAAATAGTCGTCACAACTGGGGTCTTCCTTGGATGACAAGGATACCTTGTCATATCCTTCGCTCACCACGGAGCGTTGCAGAACAACCATAGTGGCCTTTGATCTCATTATAGATCTCATTCACCCAGGCTGCTGAAGCCGACTTCGCATGCTAGATTAGGCACGTTCCTATCTAACTGAAGTATTAGGCCTGTCCTTCAGGCCTAACTGAAGTATTAGGCCTGTCCTCATCTGGTTTAGCCCACCTGTCAAATGCAAACAGCTACTTTGGAATCAGGATTAATATCACTGACATGTCATGAAATTTGTGGTTCTGCGGCAGCGGTACATTGCAATACATAATAAAAACTATAAATTACAATTAGTATATATAAAAAGGGAAATTAAATTAAATAAGTAGTGAAAAAAGAGAAGGAAAGAAAAACAAAATTCTGAGGTAGTGCTTGGAGCCATACATGAGAGCTCAGTGTCCAGAGGGGACCAAAAGTGAATGAATGAGCTGCCCCTTCATTAGAGGTGCTACCCTACCTTAGACACCTCAGTGAACCTATTAATATATCCTTCATAATTTACAGCTCCCAACTACATTAACAATTTAACATCTCACTCTACTTCAGCAGAGATAGTGCTACATTAATAGCCATTGACTTGCCACTATCAGTCAGTATATGTTCTAATTAAAATACACAGGAAACAGAAAAGGCATGTTTAAAGGGCTTTTAGAGAAGCTATAAAGTTCTTGATGTCAAAAGGTTAATACATGTAATTGGTTCTGAGAAGAGTAACGAAGGGGAAAAAAATCAGTTTCAGTTTACAATGATTGGATTTGAATATGCAAGTTGTGTCAATCACAGAATGCTCAGTTGTGTTGAAGTTTTGATCCAGGTATGTGTTTACTTAGAAAGCAGGAAGGTTTTAGCAAGATTATACAAATGTTGGAAATGTTTGACAGATGTGTTGACACTACACTGCAATATCATTGTATTGTGTGATGAGGTTTAAGAATGTAGACATTTTGTATTGTGTAATACGAAATGAAGGAATTGTAAAGTACAAGTGTGATATTGTAGATAATATCCACTGAGGTGGTATTGGCTTGTTGAGCTAGTTCATATGGCTCTATAACTTCATTTTTACTACTCATAGCACATATAATTTGTTCACTTGTCTCCAAGCCTGAATTCAAGTCTAGAATTGTTTCTTTAAAATTAACCTGTGAAATGCTACCTCGGTCATCAAAAGCTCAAAGTCAGTAACATTCTGGAGTTAAGACTGTAAACTGTTTTGTATTTTTTTTAATTTTGAGGTTCTTTAGTTATTGTCAGTTTCAAAATTGCACACTAAAATAATGTAATATGATGTATTGTGATATCTTTTTCACCCTCAATAATGAGCAAGAAGGTGTATATTAGCCAATAATGCACTGGTCAATCATTTCACTGTCTTCCCATGTAGTGTGCATTCCAGTTTTTATTCTGAGCACAACAAGGGTTAATGATGTGAGCAAAACATCTGTGCCTTAAAATTTGTTGGAAGGAAATTAATTTCAATATTGTCTTATCCAAAATAAAAATTGATATCCAGACAGGAAAAACTTGTACGTATCAGTGAAGGAACTCTCCCAGAGTAAAGCCATCTTTAAAGCATATGGTGTTGTGTTTTAGGAGTAATCACAGCAGTAAGGCTTTTGTCAAAAGCCAATACAGTGCAATTTTACAAAAGGAAACACTTTGCACAGGTAGACTCAGCTCTATTTGTATTTTAGCCTAAAGTTGTGGCTAAGGTCATCAAAAGTAAATCTGCTGTGGCACGTATCTGGGGGAAATCCCTATAAAAACAATGAGTAAGACCATTCATTAACTCAAACTTGCAAATGACTGGGACATTGCCATGCAACTAAATGTAAAAGAGAAAAGCTAAATTTAAGACTATAAAATTTGTATAATAAAATGGATCCCAGTTGTTTGTTTATTTAGTGATACAGTTTGGAATAGGGCTATCGGCCATGCCGCTCTGACAACTCCAGCTTAACCTTAACATAATCACAGGACAATTTACAATGACCAATCGACTTACCCAGTACATCACTGGACTGTGGGAAAAACCTGAGCACCTGCGGGAAACCCACGCACGTTCTATGGGGAAGACGTACAGAGACTCCTTACAGAGAATGCCTGAATTGAACTCTGAACTCGGTGACAACCCAGGCTGCAATAGAGTGTGCTAACTGCAGTGCTACCAAGGCGCCCAATCAGATGATAATATTAACATGCAGCTTACTAAGTTCTGTAAACAAAGCTGTTGTCTTGAGGGGGGAATATTCCTTTTGGAATTCACTCTGTTGTGTTCTAGGTGGGCTTGTATTGATTTATCGTAGCACTTTTATAATTTAGGATGGAATCCCAACCTTGACTTTGACAGATTCCTTTTTCGAGACAAAATAGTTGTGTAGTTTGAGCTAATGTGACAGTCAGATGCTGTTTAGAAAGAAATTAAAAAGCATGTGACATCTTGTATGTTAAAGTCTGTATAGCCTAAACTCCTTTTTACCCCAAAATAATGACTTAGAATTGAAAGGGATTTTGTAATAGACTATTCTGACCGCTGTGTCTAAATTACAAGGCTTCAACAGTCTACCATGCCCAAGAGGGGAAAAGATTACAAAATCAAGATTTGAGTCAATACAATTCTCTTTTTTTTTTAAAGATTCCTAGATGAATGGGATGCAAAGAATATCTATACAAAATGTACAAAAAATATACACCTTCTGGTTCCTTATTGCTATTATATAACGCCGAGGAGCATCTGTTGTAGTATTATTCTTGTTGTTTGTATACTTGAGAATTTTCATTCAGTCTGTGGTGGGTGCATGTGACAGCGAACTGGGCAAAGGCTGCTGATAATTATATTGTAATGCCTGGTAATTGCTAAGCTACCACAGTTTAATGTGTTTTTAAGTTTGAATGACATCATCTGTGATTAACCTGTTTCAAGGTTATCGGTGGATAACCCAGAATGTTGTGGACCTGGAATACTGGCAAAGGCCAGTCTAGAACCAGTGTGGCTCCAATGTAAACTCTTTTTCTTGTCTTTCTTTCTGAAATGGACCCAGCAGGTGGCGCTCGTTTTTAAAACTAAGGAGAACAATGCATTGTCCTGAACAATGCACATGTTCTAACCATTGTCTTTGCACATATGACCATGGCGTTATATAATAATTATACTGTTGTCAATACTGTATTCTTTACAAATATGATCATAAGTTTGAGAAATGAAGAGTTAATTATGTATGAAAAGAAATTGACGCGTGTTTTGTAGTGGAATTGGAATAGGAACTACAGTATAATTCAATGAATTATTTACAGTGAAATAACTTATCAAAACATTGTGAATGTTTTTCAAAATGTGAAACTCAACAGTATGAAGGCTTTAACTCTCCCTTCTCTTGGAGTGGAAGAAAGCTCTTCACCGATCAGTAATATTGACGTTCAGTATTAAGAGGGAACTAGAATAAAATGTAAGGTTTGCAATTGGCTGAGCAGGGATGTTTGATTCTTGGACGCTGTTTTTTTGTCCCAAAGGAATGTTTCAGCTGGAATGCATCTCAAAAGCCTTTTAAACCTAAATAGCCAATAGAAGATTGTGTAACCTCACAGTTTGATCTTGGGAATTGAGTTGACTGTCAATTCAGTTTTGATTGGTATTTGTCCCTCTGGTCTGTAATGCACACAATTGCTTTAATGTGAACGCTGTATATTGGCTACCACTTTATGCTTTATTCGGCTATTTTGTCTTCTAATTGATGTTAAAAGTAAGCTTCTGTGAAGCCATTCAAAAGTCATTAGATAATCTCAAATCCCAATTCAGTTCTTCCACCTGTTAGTGACTTTTAATCTGTTTGAATCATTGTTGCAATTGAATGCTAAAAATGGGATGATATTATCAAGATGTTTCTGAACAATATGATCTCACCTTGGCCCACAACATTATTTTCTCTGTGCTGCCCAGCTTTAAAAAGGAATAGTTGAGTTAATCTTTGGTTACATGTGTATTCTAAGCATTACATTTAACATGATGTTTTGCAGCTGCCAGGCTGCTGGCTGTGCAATTGACACAACATCAGTGGAATTGGATAGCATTAATATTTCCTGTAAGTGACCCCAGTGGAAAAAGCTGCATAGTGTCTAACTGTTTCTTCACGCTTCAATCAGCTTTTGTCATTTCTCTTGTAGACTTGGCACCATAGTCTTTGTATTGTGTCTATAGTTGTCTTACTTCTTGCATTTGAATCTCCTTTTAATCCCTGTTCCACCCAGTCAGGCATTGCAGTTCCTCCTCAACTCATCTTCCCACAACTAGTTGTATTATATGTTGTACTGACATCGTTTCTTCTGTGATCTTCTGTCTCCTTAATCTATCTCCTATCTTGCACACAGGCTTTATCACTATCCTCCTTGTTATCATAAACTGTTCATAGTTGTGTTTTCTGAACGAATGTATTACACTGACCATATTGTACTCTGTCCCTCATCCACCATACCCAGACTGCTGAGGTTTTTTTTCCCATTCATATTGTTTTGGAATCACAAAATTGTCATTGAGAAGATGCTTGTTGATCTGTCTAGAGTCCCTGGAGTGTTTTTATCTATGGTGCTCTTACAGTGCATGATAGTGATATAACCAAGTAAGTTCCAGGCCTTTTCAGAGATTAACTAAGATTTGGCCACATTCCAATGGGTCTAGAATCCATACAGAACAGATCAAGGACACTAATTTTCTTCCTTTTGGAACATTGGGAACTGGATGGCATCTTCAACAACAAATCAATGGGATTCATTTTTTGTGGATAAATTATCAGAGTCAGGGTTGAACTTGTCTCTGAAATATTTGTCCAGTCCTCAGTATTACTTGTCCAGTAACATATTTGTACCGCTAGTGTACCTCTAAGTGATGTGTTTCAATGCTCTTAGCTACTGAGTAATCCATATTTTGTTGTAAATCCTGTCACCGATGGAATTACAGAGTATCACTCTGCTCACAACATTTTCTAAATAAATGACGTTGCAACCCTTTACGGATTTTAAACTTTTTTGTTTTAGAAGTGTTAGATATTCTGTGATGCTTAATTGACGAAATGAAAGAAGTATTTTATTAATGTGGCAAAATATTCCAAAACACTGTAAATAAAGTTTTATATTGAGTCACATTAAATTATTAGGACAGAATTTTTAAAGTA
Organism: Hemitrygon akajei; assembly: GCF_048418815.1. Lineage (NCBI taxonomy): Eukaryota > Metazoa > Chordata > Chondrichthyes > Myliobatiformes > Dasyatidae > Hemitrygon > Hemitrygon akajei. The sequence goes on from NC_133154.1 coordinate 6,926,281, forward strand.
GTAACTTTGGAGGAAGGGATGAAACAAGCTTAGAAAGGAAATTCCATTGCAAAGATCTTTGGGTGTTTGTCCAATGGTGGTGAGCAGTTGAGTTAGGGAAGCATCAATTCTCTGGAACTGGAGAAACACAAATATTTCAGTTAAGAGATATGTGGAAGCATAAAGAGCTTGGGAGAGCAAAGAAGAGAATTTTTAAATCAAGGCAACATCTACCTGAAGCTAGTACAACTTAGAAAGCATAGGTGTGTTAGAACACATGTACAAAGGTTTTGGGTGATCTCAGTTTAATAAAATGTGGAACCAAAGTTCTGGCCAGAAGTTTATTAGAATGGCCAAGACTGGTTGCAGCAATTGAGCATAGAGGCAGAGCCAGGCAATTTTAGGGAGGTCTTGGTGATAATGAAGCTATGGAGTCTTGGGTCAAAGTGACAAATAATCTCATTCAGTTTTTGATAGTTGCCAAATGTAGAGCTGGTGGCTAGGATCAGACTGGTAATCAGAATAATAATATCTTTATTCAATGGTCCCATTTAATATCAGAGAATTTGTTACAATATTTTTAGTTCTTTTTCATCCTGGACTGGATAATGTGTTCAGTCTTATCATTTGGGACCTGACTTTTTTTTTTCTCTCTTTGCTGGGGGTTAAATAAAGTTGTTGCTCGTTACAGCCCAATCCTGTCCCATTCAAACTTGTTCCTCTAGAATTTCCTGGGTAGATACAAGAACTTTGATAATTTTTTCCTACCAGATTTAGGGGTCGTCTTACAAGCTGTGGCAGCCTTTCTACAGCCAGGGTTTAAAATCCTCAGCACACATAGCCCTTGGATTGTAAACCTGCTGCTTCCCCACTTTCATACTCTGCATTCTAGATTGTAACCCTGTGCTTTAAAAATGTCTTTGTTTTCCCCTGAACTAATTTATAGATTTACCCTGAACATTTTACATAAATCGCTTTTGAAAACGATTTTGCTTGAGCTGATTTCCAGTGGAAATCCTGTCTGGTGAAAAAATTGACCTTGCTCTTAAGGTTATGCATGGGTTTCAGTTTCCCTACCCCATCCCACACATGATAACATCTTTTAGCAGCATGGTGCTATTTCTAAATTGAAGGCAGAATCTGGATCACAAGCAACTCATGCAAGATGCTGGAGGAACTCAGCAAGTCAGGCAGCATCTATAGAAATGAATAAGCAGCCAGCATTTCAGGCCAAGACCCTTCTTCAGGATACTTTTGTGATACGTCCATCATTGTTAATCCCAAAATTGGGTCCCCCACTGGCTGTTTAATTTTTTTGACTCACCATATTGATTTTCATATGCAGCACTTCTGCAGATTCATTGCACTTTTGCAGATTTGAGTCGCTGCCAACCCTTGCAGTACCTACACTTGCTATATGACGATGTCGCTGAAGATTGTTTCATAACAATGTTTCTAGTCCAAATTAGATTGCTTTTCTCAGAAAGAACTCAATTACCCAATGCTACAGTTTTTGTTGCTCTCTTCTTGACCGTCTTAACTCCCCTGATTTCCCTTATTTCTTTCCCTTCACTCCATGGCAGCCTGAGTAGCCAGCATTGTCAGAGCTCCTTGCCCATGCTGAAACATAGACCAGAGTCCAATTAGCAGCAGCTGTTCTTGAACTAGCCATCGTTTAATGCTTGTAACAAGCTTAGAAGATGAAATAACAATTCCAACACCTCACTCCCCTTTCTTGATCTTTCTGTCTCCATCTCTGGAGTCGGCTTATCTACTGATATCTACTATAAGACTCTCACGGCTACCTGGACTATTCCTCTTCCCACCCTGTCTCTTGCAAAAATGCCATCCATCCCCTTCTTGCAATTCCTCCATCTCCACCGCATCTGCTCTCAGGATGAGGCTTTTCATTCCAGGACGAAGGAGATGTCTTCCTTTTTTAAACAAAGGGGCTTCCCTTCCTCCACTATCTGCTCTCAAAAGCATCTCTCCCATTTCCGCACATCTCCCTCACCCCATCCGCCCGCCACCCCACTCGGGTTAGGGTTCCCCTTGTCCTTGCCTACCACCCCACCAGCTTCCGGGTCCAACGTATAATTCTCTGTAACTTACACCACCTCCAACGGGATCCCACCACCAAAGACATCTTTCCCTCCCCCCCCCCCCCCCCCCCCACCTTTCTGTTTTCCACGGGGATCGCTCCCTACATGACTCCCTTGTCCATTCGTTCCCCCCCATCCCTTCCCACCGATCTCCCTCCCAGCACTTATCCTTGTAAGCGGGACAAGTGCAACAACTCCCCTTACACTTCCTCCCCACCACCATTCAGGGCCCCAGACAGTCCTTCCAGGTGAGGCGACACTTCACCTGTGAGTCAGCCGGTGTGGTATACTGCGTCCAGCGCTCCCGGTGTGGCCTTTTATACATTAGTGAGACACGACGCAGACTGGGAGACCGTTTCGCTGAATACCTACGCTCTCCGCCAGAGAAAGCAGGATCTCCCAGTGGCCACACATTTTAATTCCACGTCCTATTCCCATTTATGTCTATCCATTGCCGACTCTACTGTCAAGATGAAGCCACACTCAGGTTGGAGGAACAACACCTTATATTCCATCTGGGTAGCATCCAACCTGATGGCATGAACATTGACTTCGCTAACTTCCGTTAATGCCCCTCCTTTTCTTACCCCATCCCTGATTTATTTATTTCTCTCCCCCTTTTTTTTCTCTGCCCATCGCTCCGTCTCCTTCTGGTGCTCCCCTCCCTCGTTCTTTCTCCCTAGGCCTCCCATCCCATGATCCTTTCCCTTCTCCAGCTCTGTATCCCTTTTGCCAATCACCTTCCCAGCTTTCAGCCTCACCCCACCCCCTCCGGTCTTCTATCATTTCGGATTTCCCCCTCCCCCTCCTACTTTCAAATTTCTTCCTATCTTTTCCTTCAGTTAGTCCTGACGAAGGGTCTCGGCCCAAAACATCAACAGTGCTTCTTCCTATAGATGCTGCCTGGTCTGCTGCGTTCCACCAGCATTTTGTGTGAGTTGCTTGAATTTCCAGCATCTGCAGATTTCCTCGTGTTGGATAACAATTTCTTAGTGGGAATTCCGTGGCAAAATCCACTTAATAAATCAAAACTGAGTGAAATCCAATTTTTAGCTAAAATCTCTGGGTTCTTAGAGATAATTGTTTTAAATCTGACTCCTGGGTTACTTATCCATTCGTCATTAGTTTCTCTTTACTCCATCGAAAGTATTAACAAGTCTAAACTCTCAATAAATGTTCTGCACTTTTTAAACGGTTTAAAATGTTCTGAATATTTTAAATCCATTTTTATTTATCTTCTGATAGATGTAGAGGCCTACTCTCTCGCTGCTCTAGTAGAGATTGGACAAAAATGACGTTCTTCTGTGCTGTAACCATTCTTAATCCTGTCTCCATTCCCCAGTCCCCCATCCTTATATTCCTGCACCAGGCTAGAGAACACAAAAAAATGGGAGCAAGAATAGACCACTCGGCACCTCAAGCCTCCCCTGCTGCTCGGTATAATTGGAGTTGATCTCTACTGGCTTGTAATAAGGAAATTATGGTTGTTATAAGTAATAACCATAATTCCTCAATATTTCAAATATCAGCCTTTGCCTTAAGTTTATCTACTGATCACAGGTGAAGTGTCGCCTCACCTGAGAGGACTGTTTGCAGCCTTGAATGGAGATGGAGGAGAGGATTGAGCAGTGTAGTGACACCGTTCAAATGGTCAGGGAAATGTTGAGATTTAAATAACCTGGATTCTTTTGGGTAGAATCATATATTACCAGCAGGTTTGTCAGTTGTTAACAATGGGTATGTCTGCAAGTGACATCAACACTTAATGATAGATGGGGAGCTTTTAAACATTAAATGAGCCTGTTTTTAGTGCCCAAGGTCTTAGTAATAAAGCTGCTGGATTATCGGTACTGTTCAGGTTCAGATACTGTTTCCAAAGTGTTCCAGGAAAGAACTGATCACTCTCTCCAACTCAGTCAAATAAAACTTTGTCACCTGTGTTTGCAATGAGGTAAACTGCAATTTACGCCATAGTTGGTCAGTATCCAGTAGATTGCAAATCCCATCAGTTACTGGTGTAATAGCAGATCTCTATGTAGTGGATAGCTTTGGTCTCTGGTCTTCAGTACTGCATATTAAAAGCCGGTGGATTAGAAGCATCGAACAATGTATGGTGCCACGTGGGGATTTGGACAAGCTTTGGTCCCCATGTCCCATGTCAACTGTTTTGCCCTTCTACATTAATCTCATTCACTAATCTCCTAAGTAATAAATTGCCTTGCATTACAGTAAGTCCCCAGGTTAAAAACGTCAGACTAATGGCCAACTCATACTTACGAAAGGACTACCATAAAGCCTATTATAATAAAAATTTGTCAGCTCGAGGTATTTTAAGTTGGATCACGTTGCCGTTAACACTGTTGAGTGTGTAATTTTGTATTTGGCTTAAATTTTTCTCTTATTTACCCTTGTAACCATGCCTTTAAAGCGTAAATCCAATGCAAGTGCTGGTGATGCATCAAAGAAAAGGAAAGCGATCACGATTGAAAATAAAGTGGAAATAATAAAGCGATCAGAAAGAGGTGAAACGCCATCGGTCATTGGAAAAGCATTAGGCTACAGTCGGTCAACGATCGGAACAATTTTAAAGGATAAAGTGAGAATAATGGAGCATGTGAAAGGCTCTGCCCCGATGAAAGCTACAATTATTACAAAGCAACGCAATGGTTTAATTATTGAAATGGAAAGGCTATTGATAATTTGGTTAGATGATCAAAATCAGCGTAATATTCCTATTAGCCTTGCTTCAGTGCAAGAAAAGGCTCGAAGCCTTTTCAATGATTTAAAAGCTGCACGTGCAGCAAGTGAAGGTGATTGTGTCGAAGAATTTGTTGCAAGTAGGGGTTGGTTCAATCGTTTCAAAGTGAGGGCAAATTTACAGTTTTAAAAACTGTTTCTTTATTTTTATTTTTTACAGTACTGTATACCTACAAACATACAGTTTCTCTTCAGTACAGTACCGTATGTAGTTACTTTTATTATTACTGTATTATTATGTACTGTATTATGATTAAGATGTTTCAGTATATTTGGAAGTGTTTCTTAAGAGTTTTTTTTATGCATAGAAAGGTAAAATATATACTAAGACAAACATTTGACTAACTGACGCAAAATAAGAACCGTATGTACCTGTTCCGACTTACCTACAAATTCAACTTAAAGACAGACTTAGGAATGGATCTTGTTCATAACTGGTGGGGACTGCCTGTATATACTGATTATGTCTCTCGAATAGCCTTTATACTTCAATCCCCCTGCAGTTCTAGATTAAAATACTTTTCTATTTGTCATATGCTTATAAAATTAATTGTTAGGAGTGATAGAAAATTAAATAAAAGCATCAAGATATCCAAAGAAACATAAGTTTTAATGGAGATGGAGTTCTTTTACTGTTTCTTGGGTAGATAGCTCAGTGTATTAATTCACCAAGTATTATCACACTCTGCCAGGAAATGCGATAATATGGATTTGTTAAACCCCAGGGTGCAAATGGAACGTGTGGATCTAATACTAATACTTTAAAAAATTTAATAATTTTTAAGAGATGCAAATAGTGAAACATTAGTCACAGGCTCAACAACCCATCATAAACATGAAAACCCCCATAGATGCTAGAAATCAAAATAAACACACACGAACTGCTGGAGGAACTGGGCAGGTCAGGCAACGTCTTTGGAAATGAATAGATAGTCGACATTTCAGGCCAAGACCCTTCTTCAGAACTGGGAAGGAAGGCGGGGAGATGCCAGAATAAAAAGATTCTGATTGGTGGGGGGGGGAGTGGAGGATAACTAAAAATTGATGGTTGAAGTCTGATTGGTAGGAACAGTAAAGAGCTGGAGAAGAAGGAATCTGGTAGGAGAGCAGAGTGGACCACAGGAGAAAGGGAAGGAGGATGGGCACTAGGGTAGATGATAGGCTGGTGAGAAGAGTAAGAGGCCAGAGTGGGCAATAGAAGAAGAGGGAATGGGGAGGTTTTTTAACTGGAAGGAGAAATCAATATTCGTACCATCGGGTTCATGTTGCTCCTCCACCTTGAAGGCAGTGTCATCATGGCACAAGAGGAGGCCATGGACTGACATGTCAGAATGAGAATGGGAGTCATAATTTAAAATATTTAACCACCAGGAAGTTCCGCTTTTGGTGATGGTGCAGAGGTGCTTGATGGAGTGATCCCCCAATTTGATACAGTGGAGACGGGGGGGGGGGGGGGGGGGGGGGTTGGCCAAGTTGCCTTTCTGTGGTGTAAATCAGGGAACACTTCTTACTGTATGACAATCTGGAAGAGTTACAAGCTTCAGTGGCTGAAATAGGTGAGACTGTGCATACAGTAACTGTTGCCCGGGTGCTTCACCTGTCACAGCTTACTGGGAGGATGGTGAAAAAGAAAGCCACTGTTGGGGGAGGGGGGGGTGAAAAACTCATATGAAATCGTGGCTAGAGTTTGACAGAAGCAATGTGGGAAACTCTGAAGTCAGCTGGAAGAAGGTTCTATGGCCTGATGAAACCAAAATTGAGCTTTTTGCCATCAGACTAAACACTGTTTGCTGTAAGCCAAAAACATCACACATCATGAAAAACACACCATGAAGCATGTTGGTGGCTGCATCATACTGTGGGGATGCTTCACTGCAGCAGGCCCTGAAAGGCTTGTGAAGGTAGAGAGTAAAATGAATGCAGCAAAATACGGGAAAATCCTGGAGGAAGCCCTGTTGCAATGTGCAAGAGAACTGAATGAAAGAAGATTTGTTTTCCAGCAAGACAATGACCCCAAGCATAAAGCCAAAGTATTCACCCCCACTTGGCAATTCTCATGTTTTATTGTTTTACAACATTGAATCAGGATGGATTTAATTTGGTCTTTTGACACTGATCAACTAAAAAGTCTCACATTAAAGTGAAAACAAATTTCTACAAGTTGGTCTAAATTTATTACAATTATTAAACACAAAATAATTGATTGCGTGATTACTCACCCCTTCAAGTCAGTATTCAGTAGATGCTCCTTTGGCAGCAGTTACAGCCTTGAATCTGAGAGGTTAGGTATCTTATCAGCTTTGCACATGTGGACACTAATTTTTCCCCATTCTTCTTTACAAAACTGCTCAAGTTCTGTCAAATTGCATGGGGATCATGAGTGAACAGCCCCACAAATTCTCAATTGGATTGAGGTCTGGACTCTCTGACTTAGCCACTCCAGTACATTAACTTTGTTTTTAAGCCATTCCTGTATACAGTGCCTGTAAAAAGTATTCACTTCACTTGGAAGTTTTCATGTTTTATTGTTTTACAACATTGAATCATAATGGATTTAATTTGGCTTTCTGATAAACAGAAAAAGACTCTTTCATATCAGAGTAAAAACAGATCTCTACAAAGTGATCTAAATTAATTACAAATGTAAAACAAAATACTCGATTGCATAAGGATTCACCCCCTTTCAATATGACACACCAAATCATCACTGGTGCAGCCAATTGGTTTTAGAAGTCACTTAATTAGTTAAATAGAAATCACCTGTGTGCAGTCAAGGTGTTTCAATTGATTGTAGTAAAAATACACCTGTATCTGGAAGGTCCAACTGCTGGTGAGTCAGTATCCTGGCAAAAACTACACCATGAAGACAAAAGAACACTCCAAGCAACTCCGCGAAAAGGTTATTGAAAAGCACAAGTCAGGAGATGGATACAAGAAAATTTCCAAGTCACTGAATATCCCTTGGAGTACAGTTAAGTCAATCATCAAGAAATGGAAAGAATATGGCGCAGCTGTAAATCTGCCTAGAACAGGCCGTCCTCAAAAACTGGGTGACTGTGCAAGAAGGGGACTAGTGAGTGAGGCCACCAAGAGACCTACAGTAAGTAACTGCTTGGAGTCTGGGACAGTAGGGTTAAAAGGGTTTCCTTACTGACAGAACAAAACACAATTTATTCTTCAGGAATCCAAGCTTTTTCACCTTGTATATCAGTGATTTTGATTCAATTACGTTCAATTTGGATCCAAGCAAAACAGTGTGGGATACTTCATTAATGATGGAAAATTTAATAATGAACAAGAAACAAAGCAATTCCCATGTATGGTGACACAGATCACAAGTATATTACGCTGGCACAATAAATTCAGAACATCCATTAGCCTTTTTGGGAAACCAGCCATAAAACGTACCACCAATCTGTTGTAATCTTAAAAAAAAACATTGATTCTCCAAAAAGCCCTGTTCTTGATCAGTAGAGTATCCTCTTGGTATTACATTTATAACCCACTATTAACCCATCTTGAAACCCTATGCGTCCATATGATATCTTTGGTGTCAAATGAAACTTGAAACAATAACCCAGGTGGTCAGAGGTATGAATGTCTAAGCATAAGAATTAAGAGTAGATTAGCTCAAAGGCCTCAAGTTTGCTGATCTATTTAATAGGATTGTGATAAATTTGGTCCATTTTCCAGACATATCCAAAAATTCTTGCTCTCAGTAATGTATATTACTGGGTAACTAAGACACCATGAATCTGAAAGGTGGAGAATTGCAGATTATAAGCCATCTAAGTGAAGAGAGTCCATATAGTCATTACCAAAAGCTTCTTGGTTCTAGGTTCTTCGGCTAGAGGAGGACTTCTCTCAGCATCTATTATTCTGTTTCCGTCTTGCTGACTCCATGGAAAAAGCAGTTTATGAAACGATCCTTTAGATAACATTTCGGAGAACGTGCTACATCATTTCCAAGATGAATTCGTGCTTTCCTGGATATAGAGCCAAAAAAATATATGCAGTTGTCTTGCAGGTGCCCCGTAGAGTTGCAGTAAGATTTACCCACATTTGTACTCCTCTGCTATGCAATAGATAATGGAACTTCTGCCTTTCTGTGGCTATGTTCTGGTTTTGTACTTGAGTGCACCCAGATCCCTCCAAATACCCAAAGTGAACCAATATTCTGATTTTCCTTTCTTCCTACAAAAAAAATAACATTTTCAATATGACACCCCAAAATAGAGCATATATATTGATGTTTACCACCACTGAGTTTTAAAAGATATGTGCCTGCAGACTTGAAGATCTATCAGTTTAAGGTAATATAATTAGGGACAAGAGAAGGTCTTTTTCCTTCTCAAGCCTATCCTGATATTCAGTAAGGTCATGACTGATGCAATTTCCCTCATTTAAGTTCCCTGGCCTGTCTTTATAAATCCTCAATTCTGTTACTTATTCAAAGCTGAGATAGGTAGCAGTATCGTGGATTTGAGTATCCAGCCACCTTTACTTTCTGGGTAAGGAATTCAACCCTTTGAGAAAAGTCTTTCTACCCTATCTCTTTCATAGTTAGACAACCTGTTATTCAAGGTCTTTGCTGTCTGTAGTCCTAGGTTCTCCTTTGAGCCTAGGACCTAAAAAAGAAAAGGATAAGCCCGACAACTAATCACTTGATTCAGAAATACTGATCTAGAATGGGATTAATTCGGGGGAATGGATGAAATACGGCAAGCCAGCACTGAATTGTAAGGGCAAACCCTGTTCAACCAATTTGTTCAACTAGTTTTAACGTGATAGCTGAATTGGACGATGGTTATAAAGTTAATGTGGTGTGCATAGACTTGCAGCAGCTTCTGGTGGGGTGCCAGATTACAGCTGTACCAGCACAGTTGCAGCTCGTATAAAGGAGACATTGGTAGTATGAATACAATGTTCAGTTGTAGACAATAGGAGCAAGTCTTTGAAAGTCACAGGTATAGAGCGAAGAAATATGAATGGTGATGTTAAAAAAGTAGTTTTAGATCTCTAGATGTAGTCTCAATAGTGTCTTGTACAATAGTAGTAAAACTTACTGTAATTCCCTTGAAGTAAAAGACAGCATTCCATTAGCTTTCCCTCTTGCTCGCTGCATTTACATGCCAGTTTTCTGTGGCCTTTCTTCATATAAATAACAAACTGTTTTCCGCATTTAACCTATGAATATCCCTCTGTAATTTTTCTCTACTCTCCACAGCCTGTCTTCCACTTACTCTTGTACTGCCTGCAAATTTGCAGTTAAGTTTCCATCTGCAGTCTAAACAAGAGCAAACTTAACCCTAAAATTTCCATTCACAAGAAAGAGTGAGGTCACTCAGTGGATGTGGTAGTTAACAATTGTGTTTCTTCCTTCCCACCACATTGTATATGAAAGGCAAAGGCTACTAGGATACTGGGAGGATCCTGATGAGTGAGGTTGGGCAAGGTAAAGACTGTGACCTCATGGGACTTTGGTGAGATTTCTCTCACTTAAAGCTTCAAAGGGGACTCAGGGGAGGGGGGGTGGGGGTAGGTAATTATGGGCGGCACAGTAGCCTAGCAGTTAGCATAATGTTATTACAACACCCGCGACCCAGGTTCATATCTGCCGTCTGTGAGGAGCTTGTGCTTTCTCCCTGTGACCATGTGGGTTTCCTCCCACGTTCCAAGAAAGTGCTGGTTAGAAGGTTAATTGGTTATATGGGGTGTCATTGAGCAGCACGGACACGTTGGGTCAAAAGGGTCTGTTAGCATGCTGTAATCTCTTTTTTAAAAAAATCTTCCCGTCTTTCAGCCACAAACATGCCCAAACTTTTCTGCATATTTATTGATGTGTTTTATTGACATTAACCAAGTAAGCCACACAATTCTTCAGCACTCAAATCTGCCAATAGATCATTCTAGATATTTGTTCCAATCTACAACACAATACTTGTAAGTTCATGAAATAAAATAGTCACTTATCAGAACTCACGCTGGTGGCGCAGTGACATCAGCGCCAGACTCCGGAGCAAAGGTTCCCGAGTTCAAATCCATTCGGGCCGCTCCCGGATATGCTTTCCATCCGTGCTGGGTTGAGTGTCAAGCTCGCAAGCTCGGCCTCTTAAATAAAAAACACTGCGCTGTGAGAAGGACGTGAAAGACCACTCACAGAATCTTTCCTCTAAGACAACCACTTTGGGGAAAAAAGTGGTCGCCGAGGCTCTGGCAGAGTATGGCACACAAAAAAAAAAATCAGAACTTAAAATGTGAAACCATGGAGGACAGTTCACCTGTCACGGTTCACATCTCTCAGAGGTCTCTGCATAGTGACGTGAGCAGATGTTGATGTGTAGTCCATTGCTGCTCGAGGAATCCCATCGCAAAACAGCAGTTTTTTCTTTCAGAGTGGAAAGACAGGAGGAAGTGAAAAAGACATGGGAGCTGTCATTGACCTGACGGGTGACGACGAAGAAGACATGTCGACACAAGGTATGGACCTTTACAATCTTCCACCATCTTCCTCTTGCAGCTCCCTGTATTTAGTGATGCATGACTCTCCCCTGAAATCTAGAAACATCAGTTGTAGTTGTGACAAACTCCTGGTGCATGCCTGATTCTGATACAGAATCTCCCTCGGAAAGAATACCCATCCCATCGGTGAGTTTATTTTAGCTAAGTGTATTTTTTAGGCCTGGTCCCAGTAAAGTAGTTTATCATATAAATTAAAAGAGCATTGCAGTAATAAAAATATATAAAAGGCTACACCGGGAGCACCGGACACATTATATCACACCATCTGACTCACAGGTGAAGTGTCGCCTCACCTGGAAGGACTGTCTGGGGCCCTGAATGGTGGTGAGGGAGGAAGTGTACGGGCAGGTGCAGCACTTGTTCCGCTTACAAGGATAAGTGCCAGGAGGGAGATCGGTGGGAAGGGATGGGGGGGGGGGGGGCCCGAATGGACAAGGGAGTTGCGTAGGGAGTGATCCCTGCAGAAAGCAGGAAGAGGAGGGGAGGGGAAGATGTGCTTAGTGGTGGGATCCCATTGGAGGTGGCGGAAGTTACGGAGAATTATATGTTGGACCCGGAGGCTGGTGGGGTGGTAGGTGAGGACAAGGGGAACCCTATCCCAAGTGGGGTGGCAGGCGGATGGGGTGAGAGCAGATGTCAAATTAATCATGTCTGTCTGCTTGAGATCCATATCCTTCCATTCCCTTCATGTTTATGTTTCTATCTAAATGCCCCTATTACTTCTGCCACCACCACCTGGGGGCAGAGCATTCCAGGCACCTAGCACTTTCTGTCTAAACAAAAACTTATCCTGCACATCTTAAAATTACTCCCTGAGCAGGCTAAATGTGTTATCAATCTGGCTGAAATTGCACATGAAATGGTAGCGTAGTGGTTAGCATAACACTATTACTGTATTAGCAACTTGGATTCAATTCCTGCCGCTGCCTAAGGAGTTTGTATGTTCTCCCTGTGACCAAGTGGGTTTCCTCTGGGTGGTTCGGTTTACTCCCACATTCCAAAGACATGTGGTTAGTGGGTTAATTGGTCACTTGGGTGTAATTGGGCCAGAGGGACTGTTACTGTGCTGTATCTCTAAAATTAAAGTAAGCTTGCATCTGGATACTATTACTGAACAAACATGTCCATTCAGAGTGTTCTAAGCTTCTCTCTGTGGGTGGATATAGTTGATAGGTCATAGGCTCGTATAACTTTGGCATACTTTTTATCTTGACTAGGTGCCAGGAAACACAATCAGCCTACTAACCAAGGAACGAACCAGCTTCCACTGCCCCTGCCCGTTGTCCAAAACCAGGTTCGACCTCCTGCTGCTTCCCAGGGGATTTCTGCACAGCAGCCCTCCACACAGACCCACTTACCAGCAAGCCAGAGCAGCACGACCACCATTGGGTTAACAGTACAGACTGCCAGTGTGCACAGTGTGTCTGCAGGTAGAGTATTAGCAGGTATTGAATCCTAATGTTAAGTATCAGTTTCCGATCTTGTCTTGGCATTTGTAGGACAGAAAATTGGCTGGTTTGGAGGCTGCTTAATAGTGCTGGCACTTATCCTAGTGTCACTTTATGGACATAACAATCAGTGTATGTATTTATATTTATTGTGTCTTTTTAATATTGTGCTCTTTATCTTTTGTGGGATTTTTGTGCTGCATCTGATCCGGAGTAACAATTATTTTGTTCTCCTTACACTTATGTACAGGAAATGATATTAAACAATTTTTAATTGAGTCATAGTTAAACTTGCAGAATTTACAAAGATGTTAATGAGATACTCCCATATTGTTTCATTGTTTTAACATAGAAACAGACTGTCTAACACTACAGGCAGTAAAGGCCCTTCAACCAATGGTTGTTTTATCGATCTTTTAACCTACCCCCAAGACCAATCTAACCCTTCCCTCCTACAAAGCCCTCTATTTTGCTATCATCCACGTGCCTATCTAAGTGTGTCTTAAGTGCTACTAATGTATGTGCCTCTACCACCATCTGTGTTCCATGCAGTCTTGTGAAAAAACTTTTTTTTAAAAAAAAACAACCTGCCTTTGACATCCCCCTATATTTTCTTCCGTTTACCTTAAAATTATCCCTCCCTCATCTTACCCATTTCTACCCTGGTAAAAAAAAAACTGCTATTGTGTGAGAATTTACAATAAAATTCCACTGCATCCTACTGGGATTAGGAGTGAGGTGTCAATGGCTTCTATACATAGCCCTGTTCCTCCTGCCCTACTCCACTACAAACTTCAGTCTCACAGTTTCAAGGTCAGAACCTCTTGAAGGATAAAGTGAGAGGAGTATCAGACAGATGGTGGAGGAAAGGTCAAGATGCTAGCACCCTCTCAGTGGTCGTGGTGGGTGGGTTTTAGGGTAGTCAGAAGCAGGAGGCATGAGGTGCAACAGACCAAGTTCACTCTGAGTGCTGGTGTTGTGTCTGGTGCAGATAAGAGGTAATGGGAGTGGATTGTGGTTATGCAGGTTTAGGAAAGTAAAGACATGAAGAATGCAAGGTATTGACAACACGGCTGGTTACACAGTCTGCCTTCTTGTTGCAATATGAGTGTTACATAAGGAATGACGTCCATCCTCTGCACTATTGACACTGAAACCTTTAAGGGCATAAGGGTAGACTCATCGCAGACGTATCCTGATAATTTTCCAAAGCGATGCAAAAGCAGTGCAGAAATGTTGTTATTATATTTCATTGCAAATATTTGATTGCATCATTTTTCAAAGCCACGGGGCAGCACAATAGCATAGTTGTTAGTGCAGTCACTTTACAGCACCAGCTGTCAGAAGAAGAAGAATAGCCCTTAACCTGGCAGTGGAGTTATCGGGGAAGCTTCATGACGGTGTTTCCATAGCAAGCTATTCTAGTTTTTACAAGCCCAGGTTGCTAGCTCAATGCTCAACCGGACTTCGATTCACTTGGGAACCTTCGCTCTGGAGTCCAGCACTGATATTATTGCGGGACCAGCTGTCAGATTGAGGCTCATCTGTAAGGAGTCTGTACGTCCCCGTGACCGCATGGGTTTCCTCCCACATTTCAAAGATGTATGGTTAGAGAAAATGAGTTGTGGGCTTGCTATGTTGCTGCTGGAAGCATGGTGACACTTATGGGCTGCCCAGTACAATCGTTGAATTAATTTGTCTTAAATGACACATCTCACTGTATGTTTCTATGTACATGTGACAAATAATGTTAATCTTTAAAATAATAAAATATTTGTTCAGCTGAATTTCCAGGTGATTAATCCCGATGTGTGGTTACAAATAATCCCAACATGTGAAGAAAAAGAACAGAAGAATCCTTGCTCCTTAAACAGAAATTCCTAAGAGAGGTTCTTTGGCCATTGTCATTATTGTGTTCAACGTTGAGGGACAGTGCAGAGCAAACCAGGACACCAGCATGCAGGATATTCAACTGAACTTTATTGATAACACTGCTTGTACAGTATGTGAACTCCTCCGTGTGGGAGTGGCTAGTTGAGCAGCATGGGAATAACACTAATAACTGCACTACAGTCACACTGCTGTTTGTGGCATCTTCATTTGAGCTAGAATGATTTCTCTGTTGTAAAAGACTCCCTAAGTGTTTGCCCTCTCCTTTCTTTAGTCCTGTTAAAAAGGGGTGAAATGTATCCAGGTTGCAGATAAGTAAAAAGCAGGAAGAAGAAAAGTCTGATATAGGTAAACTTCCAGCCCTAAACAGTAGGTGTACTGTAGGAAGAATATAAATCAGGATTATTTTTAAAGAATATGGCAATAATTGATAGATAGATAGATACTTTATTCATCCCCATGGGGAAATTCAACTTTTTTTCCAATGTCCCATACACTTGTTGTAGCAAAACTAATTACATACAATACTTAACTCAGTAAAAAATATGATATGCATCTAAATCACTATCTCAAAAAGCATTAATAATAGCTTTTAAAAAGTTCTTAAGTCCTGGCGGTAGAATTGTAAAGCCTAATGGCATTGGGGAGTATTGACCTCTTCATCCTGTCTGAGGAGCATTGCATCGATAGTAACCTGTCGCTGAAACTGCTTCTCTGTCTCTGGATGGTGCTATGTAGAGGATGTTCAGAGTTATCCATAATTGACCGTAGCCTACTCAGCGCCCTTCGCTCAGCTACCGATGTTAAACTCTCCAGTACTTTGCCCACGACAGAGCCCGCCCTCCTTACCAGCTTATTAAGACGTGAGGCGTCCCTCTTCTTAATGCTTCCTCCCCAACACGCCACCACAAAGAAGAGGGCGCTCTCCACAACTGACCTATAGAACATCTTCAGCATCTCACTACAGACATTGAATGACGCCAACCTTCTTAGGAAGTACAGTCGACTCTGTGCCTTCCTGCACAAGGCATCTGTGTTGGCAGTCCAGTCTAGCTTCTCGTCTAACTGTACTCCCAGATACTTGTAGGTCTTAACCTGCTCCACACATTCTCCATTAATGATCACTGGCTCCATATGAGGCCTAGATCTCCTAAAGTCCACCACCATCTCCTTGGTCTTGGTGATATTGAGACGCAGGTAGTTAGAGTTGCACCATATCACAAAGTCCTGTATCAGTTTCCTATACTCCTCCTCCTGTCCATTCCTGACACACCCCACTGTGGCCGTGTCATCAGCGAACTTCTGCACATGGCAGGACTCCGAGTTATATTGGAAGTCTGATGTGTACAGGCATTGTAGACATTTAATTTTTGGGAAAGAAAAACTAATCAAATTTGCAAAGTTAGAATGGAGTCCATTCAGGATTTCTGTATATCAAACCAGGGAGTGACTTATTTAAGATCTGGTTATGTGAAATGAGATGGGATTATTAATAGTTAAGGAATTCCTGGGGGCAGCATGATCATAACATAAAATTTCATGTTCAGTTTTAGAGTGAAGAACTTGACTGAAATATCTATCTTAATCCTAGAGGGAATTAGAAAGGTATGAAGGTAATGTTGGCTACCGGATTTCGGGAAAATTGAAGCTAAGGTGGCAGATAACGAGTGGTAATATTGAAGGAAATGTTTCATCATTCTGAGCAAACATATATTCCATTGAGATACAGAATGTGGAAAAAAATATCTGTAGTTAACTGGAAAGGTTAAGAGTGTCCAATTAAAAGGAAAAGAATTAGGATTAGTGTTTGGACTGAAAATGGCGAAGGCAAAAGGCAAAGGATAAATTGGGAAAATGCAGATTGCAGTGAATACTGATGAGATTGCACCCATAATCTACAATTTACAGATTTGGCCTTTACTTAAGGAGCTTGCATTGTACTTGCATTTGAGACAGTTTACGAGCTTGATTCCTGTGGGGTAAGGGGAGTGTATTCTCAGGAATGATGACCTCCACCTGCTGGTGTACAGGTGAATGAGAGTTGTTCATTCTGAAGGGGCAGGGGGTGCTAGGTAGGGTGGGTGTTGGGAAAGTGCCTTTTATTGGTGTGGGGCCTAAAGTCAGAATAAGACAATGTGCATTTAAGGAAGAGATGAAGAGAAGTTTCTTCCTAATGTCTAGGAAAAGATGTACAGACTTTTTTAAAGTCTATGAGGGAACTGAGATGATGGGACACAGGCTGGAACCTGCAGATCAGATCAGCTGTGATCTAATGAAAGACAGAATAAGGGGGTGGGGCGAGATGACTTTAGGTTCAGATCTTTCTGTAATGATTAGTTTCATCATATGTGAACCTAAAGCAGGTTGTTGTGAGTAAGTGCGAACCAGTTGAAGCATTGGTTTACACGTAGTCAGTGACCACTGGGCTCGACGGTTTCTATCCCACTGTAATCAGAACAGACCACTTGTTTGATGAGGTGGGCTCTTAGCCTCACAATCTACCTCCTTATGATCTTGCACTTTATTGTTTACCTGCATGACACCTTTTCAGTAGCTCTTGCACTGTGTGACAATCTGATCTGGGCACAGTACATAAGACTAGCTTTTCAGTGTATCTCCATACATGTGACAATAATAAACCACTTCCAGCAACACACACACAAAATGCTGGACGAATTTGGCAGGTCAGGCAGCATTTATGGAGAGGAATAAACAGTGAACATTTCAGGCTGAAGCCCTTCATCAGGACAGGAAAGGAAAGGAGAAGAAGCCTGAATAAGAACATAGGGAAGGAAGAGGTAAACGGCTGAAGAAAAAGGAATCTGATCATAGAGGACAGAGGACCATGGAAGAAGGGGAAGCAGGAGGGACGCCAGAATGGGGAATGTAGAGAAGAGGGAAGGTTCACAAAAATCGATAAATGTGTTGAGTGTTTCTTAAGAATGCTGGCATATGTGGATCAGATATGGCATAATATTCGATGTGTTCTGTTCACAGGGCAATCAAATCCGAGCATTCTGCAGCATCAGCGTCCTCAAATGCCCCCGCCCACGTCACAAGCACCCATCAGACCTCCCCCTGCCATTCTCCAAAGAGGAAGCTCCAACCCTGCAGTTTACACATCGTCCCCAGCATACCAAAGTCACAGTGCAGTGCGTGCTGTAACGACACAGAGCCAGGCAGTGCGCCAGCCTAGTCCTCAGCCTCCTGTCAGTGGTAAGGATCATTTTAGTTAATTTTAACCTAGTAGACAAACGAAGGAAAATCTACAGTGTTTAACTCCATTTTCCTCCTGCCTTGGAAATGTTCTGTTTTTAGGTAAACAAGCTTATGACATTCCATCCGTTGTCTGTAAGGTGTTTGTACGTTCTCCCTGTGACCATGTGGGTTTCCTCCACATGCCGCAGTTTCCTCCTGCAGTCCAAAGACATGTGGGTTACGATTGTAATTGTGGCATAAATGCAAGAGATTCTGTAGAATGCTGAAAATCCAGAGTAACACATACAAAATGCCGGAGTAACTCAGTGGGTCAGGCAGCATCTATGGAGAGAAATAAAGAGCCAACGTTTCAGGTAGAGGCCTCTCATCAGTCCTGATGAATGGTCTCAGCCTGGAACATCGGCAGCCTGAGCTGCTGAGTTTCTCCAGCACTTTGCTGGGGAACCACAACTGGTAAGTCGTGGGCATGGCAACATTATGGGGCTGTCTCCAGTGCATCCTCAACACGTGATGTACATCACTGCATGTTTCAGTATACATGTGGCAAGTAAAACCTGATCTTTAAACCTTTTCCTCACAGATAATAGTTGAAGTTCCTTTGGAAGTAGGCTGTTGAATGCTTTGAGAGTGAGAATTCAAAAACCTTAACTTCAGATGCAGTTGGCCAGAATCTGAAAAATTGTACATCAACCCCAACAGCTCACAATCATATTGCCAGTCATAATTCAAAGCTCTAAAGTTCAAAATACATTTATTATCAAAGTATGTATTCTGTATACAGCCTTGAAATTCAACTTGATAAGCTGGTAAGGAAGGCGGGCTCTGTCGTGGGCAAAGTACTGGAGAGTTTAACATCGGTAGCTGAACGAAGGGCGCTGAGTAGGCTACGGTCAATTATGGATAACTCTGAACATCCTCTACATAGCACCATCCAGAGACAGAGAAGCAGTTTCAGTGACAGGTTACTATCGATGCAATGCTCCTCAGACAGGATGAAGAGGTCAATACTCCCCAATGCCATTAGGCTTTACAATTCTACCTCCAGGACTTAAGAACTTTTTAAAGCTATTAATGCTTTTTGAGACGGTGATTTAGATGCATATCATATTTTTTTTACTGAGTTAAGTATTGTATGTAATTAGTTTTGCTACAGCAAGTGTATGGGACATTGGAAAAAAAGTTGAATTTCCCCATGGGGATGAATAAAGTATCTATCTATCTATCTATCTATCTATCTATCTAACTTCTTACAGGCACCCACAAAACAAAGAAACACAATAGAATCCATGGGGGCGGGGGGGGGGGGGACTCACAACCAAAACTGACAAACATCCAATGGACAAAAAAGGGAACAAATTGTGCAAACTTTTTTTTTAAAAAAGTAAACAATTTGTTCTTTTTCTCTTCAGTACACTCAAAGTAAAGTCTTGTATTCTGTCAGCAGGAATGTCAGTCCGGCCACCACAAACCTCGTATATCGTCAACAATGTGATCTCTATTCCAATGATGCCGAATATGCCTCAGTTCACGGTACATCACCGGCCTTCACAGGTAAGGCACTCTGAGGAGGGCAGCTAACGCACTGTAATATCCAAAAAAAAAAATCAGAGTCAGGTGGAGGGATTGGGGCGGGTGGAGGGATTAACCAATACAGTGTATTAAAATATTACTTTTCTGCCTTGTAAATTTTCTCTGTACTTATTTACATCATTCCTGTAGGTGGCCAGAAGTGCACACAGTACTCCAAATTTGGCCTCGCCAATGTCTTATACAATTTCAACTTTACATCCCAGTTCCTATACTCACTTTGATTTATGAAGGCCAATGTATCAAAAGCTCTCTTTATGACCCCACATACCTGTAATGCCACTTTCAAGGAATTATGAATCTGTATTCCCTGATCCTTCTGCCACGCCCTATGCCCTATGTCCTTCCCTGGTTTGTCCTTCCAAACTGGAACACCTCAAACTTGTCTTCATTAAAGTCCACCTGACATTTTTCAGCCCATTTTTGCAGCTGATCCAGATCCTGACAGCCTTCCTTGGTGGTGTCCGCAAATTTGCTGGACCTGTTTCCCACATTATTATCCAAGTCACTAATATCGATGACAACAACAGGCCCAGCACTGATCCCTGTAGAACACCACTAGTCACATCTGTGGAAGGAATTTATCATTCTTTCTTTTTGCATAGTTTTCCATTGATTCTATTGTATTTCTCTCTTCAACAGTGAATGCCTACAAGAAAATGAATGGTGACTTAATATATGTTCTTAATAAATTTACTTGAACTTTGGACTTTGAAAGCCACCTGATTCAAAACATTAGTTGGTTTCTATTTCCATAGCTGCTGCTTGAGTAGCTGAGTTCTTCTTTTTTTTTTTTAATTATTTATTTATTAAATTTTAGAGATTACAAGAATAATTGTGGTGATAAAATAGTGAGAAAAATGATATTAACCCTCCCCCCCCCTCCCCTTAACCCTTATCTAAAAAAAGAAAAAGAAAGATTGCCTGGATATCGGAGGATCCCCACATTCTGCATGGAGTTCAAAATAATTTTGATATTTATTTTCACTTTCCCCAATTACTATAATTTTATCTTCAAAGGACCTATGTATCTAATCCTATCTTTTGTAAGTATGGGGACCAAATTTTCAAAAATATATCATATTCATTTCTTAGATTATACGTAATTTTTTTCAAGTGGAATACAACTATGTATTTCATTATTCCAACGATCCATAGTTAAATTTAAATCAGATTTCCAAGTAACTGCGATAACTTTTTTGGCTACTGCCAAAGCAATTTTTATAATTTTTTTCTGATACTTATTCAATTTAAATTTCGTTATTGTCCCTTCAATGTCTCCTAATAATAAAAATAATGGACTATGTGGGAGTTGTACTCCAATAATTTGTTCCAATAAAAGTCTTAAATTAATCCAAAATGGTTGAATTTTAAAACAAGACCAAGTAGAATGTAAAAAAGTACCAATTTCTTGTTTACATCGAAAACATTGGTCAGACATATTTGAATTTAATCTATTTATTTTCTGTGGTATTATATATAATTGATGTAAAAAATTATATTAATCTAAGTCAAACATTTATTGTATTTCTCATACTATCAGAACATAATCTTGACCAATTTTTTCCATCAATTCTAACATTCAGATCAGATTCCCATTTTTGTCTTGATTTATGAATTCCTAATTTAATTGTCTGCTTTTGAATCAAATTATACATACAAGATGTAAATTTTTTAATTTTTCCTTTCTGAATTAATATTTCTATTTCACTAGGTTTTGGCATCAACATTGTTTGTCCCAGCTTTTCTCGTAAATAGGCTTTTAATTGAAAATAACAGAAAAGAGTGTTATTTGATATTTTATATTTATTTTTTAATTGATCAAACAACATCAATATACCTCCTTCAAAACAGTCACCTATATATTTAATCCCCTTTTGAAACCAATTATGTAAAAGTTTATTATCCATTGTAAAAGGAATAAGCCTATTTTGAATTAAAGTCCTTTTTGCTAATAAAGATTTCTTTATCTCATCGTCCATATTTACCTTATTCCATAAATCAATCAAATGTCTTAATATAGGAGATTCGTTTTTTTCCCGTATCCATTTGGATTCCCATTTATATATAAAATCTTCTGGTATATTTTCTCCTATCTTATCTAATTCTATTCTAATCCATGCCGGTTTTTCTTCATCAAAAAAAGACGCAATAAATCTAAGTTGATTTGCTTTATAATAATTCTTAAAGTTTGGAAGTTGTAACCCTCCTAAATCAAATTTACATGTCAATTTTTCCAATGATATTCTTGACATCTTTCCTTTCCAAAGAAATTTCCTTACATATTTATTCAGTTCTTGAAAAAACTTCTGAGGTAATTATATTGGTAAAGTTTGAAATAAATATTGCAATCTAGGAAATATATTCATTTTTACAACATTAACTCTACCTATTAATGTTATTGGTAACATCATCCATTTATCAAGATCCTCTTTTATTTTTTTTAATAATGGCAAATAATTTTGTTTATATAAATTTTTTACATCATTATTAACTCTAATACCTAAATATTTTATCCCATTTATTGACCATCGAAATTGAGTTGCTAATCGACATTGATTATAATTTCCTTTGGTAAGGGGTAAAATTTCACTTTTATCCCAATTTACTTTATAACCCGATACTTCCCCATATTCTTCCAATCTAAAAGATAATCTTTGCAAAGATTGCAATGGGTTTGTTAAGTAAATCAAAACATCATCAGCAAATAAGTTAATCTTATATTCTTCTTGATTAACTCTAAAGCCCCCAATATCTGAATCTGTTCTAATTGATTCAGCCTATGGTTCTATTGCCAATACAAATAAAGCAGGTGATAATGGGCAGCCTTGTCTAGTTGACCTCGTTAAACAAAATGGTGTTGAAATCTGACCATTTGTAACTACTTTAGCTTGAGGATTAGTATTTAAAATTTTGATCCATTGTATAAAAGATTTTCCTAATTCATATTTTTCCAATACCTTAAATTAAAAATCCCATTCCAATCTATCAAATGCTTTTTCTGCATCCAAAGCAACTGCCACACTCATTTCCTCTCTTTTTTGTGCCAAATGAATTGTACTAATTAACCGGGAGTAGCTGAGTTCTTGCGTGTTTCCTGTTGTTTTCAGATCCCAGCACTTAAGACTTTTTGTTTCCCAATTTCCATGTGACCCTCAATACACATACTTGTTCTGTTGTAGTTTTACATGTTTTCTGAAGGTTTGCATTGTATGATTTGATTTAAGAATCAGACGTAAGTAATGGGTGGGGTTTCTCAGGCTCTGGAAATTACCTGTGTCCTTTACGTTGCAGCAGGATCCTCCACGACCTATCCACCCAGCACCGCTCCCTGAAGCCCAAGCACCACAGCGGCTACCACCAGAGGCAGCCAACACCTCATCACCCCAGAAGCCCCACCTGAAGCTGGCCCGTGTCCAGAGCCAAAACGGAATTGTCCTGTCCTGGAGTGTTCTGGAGGTGGACCGCTCTTGTGCCCCTGTGGACAGCTATCATCTCTACGCCTATCACGAAGACCCAGCTACCACCACGCCATCTCAGTGGAAGAAGATAGGAGAAGTGAAGGCACTACCCCTTCCCATGGCCTGCACGCTTACCCAGTTTGTCTCTGGAAGCAAGTACTACTTTGCCGTCCGAGCAAAGGACGTTTACGGCCGATATGGACCTTTCTGTGACCCGCAGTCGACTGATGTGATGTCGACACAGGGTAATTAATAACAAAAATCAACAAAAAGAATCACGATATTTTTTCATTTCTTTTCTTACATCATGCATGACGTGTTGTAGTTTTTCTATAGATGTCTCTGACTCGATTAGTACCTGTGTACACTACACTGTATATATACAAAGAGGTTCATGGTATAAATTAGGCAGCACAATAAATACAGGATATTGCACCAAGATGTGCTGCTTACTCCTCCTCTGAGTTGCATTTCTTTCCGCTGCAGACTCGATTTGACCGGAGATGTTTGACTCACAGGGTCTTTAACGAGGCATCACCTACAGTGGAATTATTCAGCTCGTTCTATGGTTCTCAATGGGTCGACATTTAAAGAGAAACATTCCTAAATGTGACAAATGATGCAGACTGTTAAAGTGATTCGTACATGTATAACTTTTTGTGTTTTTTAAATTTTTTTTACTATTGTTTTCACTGCGGCCTCTAGCTATCACTTTGAAAAGCAGTGAAAGTTGATCAGCAGTGACTGTAGGATACTCCTGAAATACTCCTGAAATGAATGCAACTTGCAATAGACTGCATACTTGATTCATAGAGGCATTGTGACTGATTGAGCCTCAGCAAAGACGTCAGACCCCCACCCCCTTTCTTTTATTTTTCCAGTAAGACTATTGAAACCGTGTAAGATTTCAAACTGAGTTGCTTTACTGTGTTTTGATGGGAAGGGATTTTGGGTAATATGGTGGCGAATAAAAACAGATTCTATGGTTTTTGCCAAATGCCTGTGTTAGAAGTGTTATCAGAGCAACCTGTTGGTTCAGAAGATACAAATGAGATTCTCAAATATATTTTTAATCAGTGTGAAAGAAAAGTACCTTATGTGTTCACTGGATAGTGAGTCTTTGAGAGAACCTTTTTTCATCAGTACCACTTTTCTGGTATAATGAATTTTTTAAGAAGATATATATAAATATATATATATGTATATGTAAATCTCAATCCTGCTCTCCCATTAAAGCCACTATGTTGTATATATTCTTCCTTGCAAGCATCAAATCTTTCCTTTCGAACTTGATCTCAAGTCAGCAAGCACAAATCCTGCCATCCTGGGGAAGGGTTTCCATGCTCTTTGAAGGGGTAGATTAGTTAGCAGGAGCGAGTAAACAGTGCTTGTGCTGAGTGGTTTTCATTCTTCCCAGATTGCCTTCTGGCTACTCGCTGCAGCAGTTTCGGGGAGTCCCTTGCCTTTGGTTGAGTTTGTGCCTGTTCTTTAAAATTACCAGATGCCCACTACTACCCGTACTATAAACCCCTTCTGTTTGAAAGCTCTACAATATGGAAATCAGAACTGCTTAAGACCTGTCGGCACAACTCTTATTAGTGAAAGTCTGATCTGTCTGTTGTACAGTGACATTGGTGTGATGCAAACATGCCGACTCAAAGTCTGGTATACACAAGGATGAACCAAACAGTTCTCAATACCACACCCAACAAAGTTGTGCCCCTGCACTGAAAGTCGGTTACTGTTGTGAAGCATTAATAAAGTTTAAAATTTTACATTAATTTAATCAAAGAATGGTCCTTTGAATTGGGTTGTGGCTGTTAATTTGAACTGCATCACGTACAGTCCCTCCCTTATCCCCATCCCTAGGGCGGCAGTGGCCAGGCAACAGCCTGTGTAGATTGTGTATTTAGAAACAATCTACTTTAATTTGAGCAGAACCTTAAAACACCGTAGTTCAACTAAACTTCTTCAAAATGGCCATAGTCAATCAGCTGTTGTGACACTGACCTCGTACAGGAATAAAAATGATATTATGCACAAATTGTTACTTGTTTTGCAGGCTGTACTATTTCTATTGAGATTGAGGCCCCTCATCCACGCTCCAGGGTGGCTTCAGTACCTGTTGAGGGACCCAAGGCCATATTGAGTAACAATTGAGAAATCTGGAGCAAGTAGTGGTTGGCCATGTGATGGCCAGCAATGATTGGTAGGTAAAGGGTTAATGGTCAGTGGAGAAAAGTCTTCCAGCAGTTAAGGGGAATGGCAGGGGATTTACAACCTACTGCGGAGTAAAGCATCTACTGGGAAAGAGCTTGCTTGGTGCAAGGAGACTGGATGCCTGTTTGTTTGCAGGTGAAGTCTAGAGTTGGAGAGAGAATAATCAGTGGAGCTTGGGCAGTTGATGTCACTCAATGAATATTCCTCTGCAGGTCTCGGGAATAGATTAAACAATTTGAACACCAGTAAAGTGTGCCTCACTGTGTCATTTTACTTGGAGAAAATTATAACTTATTACATTGTTTACTCATTTATGCAGCCTTCTAGCCAAAGGGTACAACAATAAAATCATGAGAAGTATATTTGTAATAGTGAGAGAAATCTCTTTCCCAGGGAGGGATTAAACACTGAAATGCTGGAACAGGTTGAATGTAATTGTATTGCCTTTTGGTTTTTTTATATTATTATTCTTTAGTTTACACGTAGTATACGGTCAATTGCAAGATCATGATAATTGTATTTCAGAAATGTGGCATCAAGCTGTGTTGCCCTGGATGCGACTTTTAAGTGAAATTTTGTTCACAAAAATCTGAAGTTTATAGTGTGAAAATAAAGATACTAGCAATGTTGTCTTCTCTCTTGCGTATAACTAAAATGAACTTCCAATTTAGTCTTCTACAGTCCAGCCCAGTTCCTTGTATATCTCTGATTACTGCCCTCAAAAGTTCAAAGTCAATTTATTACCGAAGTACATACATGTCAACATATACTACCTTAAGATTCTTTCTTGTAGACATTTAAAGGAAAATGGAATACAATAGAATTCATGAAAAATTATAAAGGTTCATAGTGAATACTTATATGTGGAGCCCAAGTTACACATGCTGGTTGTGTGAAAATCTGCCTCCTTGTTCACTTGGCAGCATTGATGATTGACAAACACAGGAGTCTTGCATTGTCCTTCTCCACTGTTAACAGGCTCTCAATAAAGCAGTTACAAAGACACTGAGATTCGTCTTTGTATTCCTAGTGGGGTATCAAGGTGGACAAGAAAATGGAGAAGGTTATCCCATTAATCCCCTCAGGTTTTTATGTGTGTGCACACTCATTCACTCCATGTGTGGTGTTACATGGGCATGATTTCTTCCAGCTATGTCGAATGACAGTTTCAGAGTATCACAATGGATCTTGAATCTTCTACACATTTGAAAAGGATTGTTGTTCGTAGTTTCAAATGGCATAGCCCAGGAGGGGCAGACGCAAGGCTGTCTGTTTGGGAGCTGGGGTTGCATCAATCTTCATCTGGCATTTCGTCTACAGCCATTCCAACATGGGTGGCCCAGGATTGGAGTAAAATGTGTGATCTTTTCTAGAGTTAAATTTTTCAGTTGGGTGTTTGTTGCCTAATTTGAACATTATGAATATAAGATGTAGCATTTCCCCAATTAAACTGCTGAAACTAGAACTCCCCAAGCAAATTTCAAGTCTAATATTTTACACCTTGCCTACTAAATATGGAATGGGTATTAGCATATATGAAGTACAAGACTGTACATTATAATCTCAATAGATTTTTCCCAGAATAATCCAATCCCAATCAGTGTCTGCATATCTTCATCACACAAGATATATATATATATAGAGATATAGATATACAGTGGCATGCAAAGGTTTGGGCATGCATGGTCAAAATTTCCATTACTGTGAATAACTAAGAGAGTAAAAGATGACCTGATTTCCAAAAGGCAAAGTTAAAGGTGACACATTTCTTTAATATTTTAAGCAAGATTACTTTTTTATTTCCATCTTTTACAGTTTCAAAATAACAAAAAAGGAAAAGGGCCTGAAGCAAACATTTGGGCACCCTGCGTGGTCAGTACTTAGTAACACCCCCTCTGGCAAGTATCACAGCTTGTAGACGCTTTCTGAAGCCAGCTAAGAGTCTTGCAATTCTTGTTTGGGGGAGTTTCGTCCATTCTTCCTTGCAAAAGGCTTCTAGTTCTGTGAGATTCTTGGGCTGTCTTGCATGCACTGCTCTTTTGAGGTCTATCCACAGATTTCCAATGATGTTTAGATCATGAGGGCCTTGGCAAAACCTTCAGCTTGCACCTCTTGAGGTAGTCCATTGTGGATTTTGAGGTGTGTTTAGGATCATTATCCTGTTGTAGAAGCTGTCCTCTTTTCATCTTCAGCTTTTTTTTACAGACTCTGATGTTTGCTTCCAGAATTTCATTCTTCATTCTTCCAGTGAAATGTTCACATGCCACTGGCTGAAACACAAGCCCAAAGCATGATCAAACCACCCCCATGCTTAACAGTTGGAGAGGTGTTCTTTTCATGAAATTCTGCACCTTTTTTCTCCAAACGTACCTTTGATCATTGCGGCCAGTAAGTTCTATTTTAACTTCATCAGTCCACGGGACCTGTTTCCAAAATGCATCAGGCTTGTTTAGCTGTTCCTTTGCAAACTTCTGACACTGAATTTTGTGGTGAGGATGCAGGAAAGGACTTCTGATGACTCTTCCATGAAGGTCATATTTGTGCAGGTGTTGCTGTGCAGTAGAACAATGCACCACCACTCCAGAGTCTGCTAAATCTACCTGAAGGTCTTTCGCAGTCACACAGGGGTTTTGATTTGCCTTTCTAGCAATCCTACGAGCAGTTTTCTTGTTCTTCCAGACCTCAATTTGACCTCCACCGTTCCTGTTAACTGCCATTTCTTAATTACATTACAAACTGATGAAACGGCTACCTGAAAACACTTTACTATCTTCTTATAGCCTTCTCCTGCTTTGTGGGTATTTATTTTAATTTTCAGATTAGGCAGCTGCTTAGAGGAGCCCATGGCTGCTGATTGTTGGGACAAGATTTGAGGAGTCAGGGTATTGACAAAGCTTTGAAAGTTGCATCACCTGGCCTTTCCTAATGACAACTGTGAACAAACCATAGCCCTAACAAGCTAATTAAGCTCTGAGACCTTGGTAAAAGTTATCTGAGAGCTCAAATCTCTTGGGGTGCCCGAACTTTTGCATGGTGCTCCTTTACTTTTGTTTCCACTCTAAAATTGTACAAAACAAAAATAATACACTAACCTTGCTTAAAATGTTGAGACGAATGTTTCATTATGACTTTTGGAAATCAGTTCATCTTCTACTCACTTAACTATTCACAGTAACAGAAATTTTGACCAGGGTGCCCAAACTTTTGCATGCCACTGTGTGTGTGTATATATAAAAATACAGAGAGAGAGAGACACACACACAGCACAGGAACAGGCACTTTGGGCCACAATGTTGTGTCAAGCCAATTAAATTAATAATCAAATGGACAACTAATGCCTTCTGCCTAACAATGTCCACATCCTTCCGTTTCCTCACATTCATGTGTCTGTCTTATGAATCTATCTACCACCACCCCAGGCCCTGAATTTTAGTGATCCATCACTTAGTGTTTAAAAAAAGTCTGGCCCCTCATATCTCCTTTGAAATCCCCCCCCCCCTCACTTTAAATACTGCCCCCCTCTGGTATTAGATAATTTAATCCTCAGAAAAATAGTCTGTCTATTTATGCCTTTCATAATCTTATAAACCTCTATCAGATCTCAAAGTAAATTTATTATCAAAATGCATTTATGTCATGTACAATCATGGGATTATTTTCCTTGTGGGCATACTCAATAAATCCATAATAGAAAAATAATCATAATAGAATCAATGAAAGACTGCGCCAAGTTTGTCCAACCCCTTGTTTCAATACAATTCATTATTTTAATTGAAAATTGCATTCTAGGGTTTATATACTCTTAAGGTTCATTTGACTTTAGAATTGCTGAAATTAACATGTAATCTGTCCCTAATAAAAGAATTATGGTAGGGAATAGTCCCAGCATATTCAATGTGCTTCTGTTACTGGCTGAACTGATTCTAATGCTGTCAAGGAAGATGTATCTTGCAGATCTGTAACTAAGTGTTTTCCACACCCTACTTACGTGTAATAATTCATTTTGAACATTAGTGGTCTGTAATATTGAATGTATTAACAAATTGTTGCTTCTCCCTATTATAGTACAGTGCAAAAGTCTTAGGATCATGGAAAAAAAATCTAAAATGATTGATGCTTTCAAAAATAATGATAAGTTTCTAAATATCAAAAAATTACTATAAAGAGCAGTAAACAGTAAAAAAACTAAATCAAATCAATATGTGGTGTGACCATCGTTTGACTTTAAAACTGGATGAATTATCTTCGGTACAGGTACACTGTCGTGCAGTTTTATAAGAAAATCAGCTGGTAGGATGTTCCAAGCATCTTGAAGAACTTGCCACTTCTTTTTGCAGACTTTGGCCGTCTTGCTTGCTTCTGTCTCTCCAGGTAATCCCAGACAACTTCTGATGTAAGATCAGGGCTCTGTGGTGGCCATACCATCTGTTACAGAACTCTTTGTTCTTTATGACCTTGGCCATGCATTTGGTGTCATTGTCCTGTTGCAGAATGAAATTGACGCCTCACTGATGGTATTGCATGGTGGATGAGAATCTCTTGTACCTCTCAGCATTAAGGATTCCATTATTTCTGAACAGATCACCAACTCCGCCGTGCTTCACTGTGGCTGTAGACACTCATCCATGTTGCGCTCTCCAGCTCCTCTAATAAACAAGCTGCCTCCTGCTTAAGTCAAACATTTCAAATTTTGACTTATCAGTCCAGAACACTTGTTGCCACTGTTCAACTCCCCAGAGCTTGTGTTTTTGTGTGTAGGCGAGTCTCTTGGCTTTGTTTCCACTTGGAGGAATGGCTTTTTGGCAGCAACTCTTCCATGAAGACCACTTCTGACAAGACTTCTCCGGACTGTAGAGGGGAGTACTTGGGTTTGTTGGAAAAAAGAGAGAGAGCGAGATACCGCTTCTACCTCTTCAAACGATTCTGAGTGAGGCACAGAGAGATCTGTATTTACTGACAATTACCTTTATTGGTCAAACTAACAAGTAAGTGAATTCATACACTAAATACCTTGTGCGCACACCTGCTAAGTATCCCTGACTCTCCTGGATAGTCAAAGAATAGCAAAGGTATTACCCGGGCGGAGGAATTTACGCTGGCCAGGCGTTCCTTGTTCCTCGTGGTCCCGATTCATTCTCCACGTGCTTCATGCAAGGTTCTTCTCGCTTGTATCTGCGATGGTTATTCTTCGAAGTTACCGCCACCAGCACCCACAAAGCATCCACTTTTATATCCATTTCTTATCAATTCAAATGTCGCATTCCTGTGTCATTGGCCGCAGGTCATGTGTCTGGCCTTTAACACCTGGTCATTGGCTCTGGTCCAAAGCAGCATCCATCTGTTGTCCTCTCCCCATCAAGGGACAGTTGCTGACTCATGGCTCTTTGTTCTCAGTCAGCAATGAACTCGAATCGCCTCAGGCATTCACAATCCTGCATGTTATAGCCAACCAAAGAACACCTCATAAATAACTCATTTGGAAATTACCTCCAGTCCAGCAGATTACCTGAAGAGTCTTTGTGTCTTCTTTAAAACACTAATCATGTCAAGCTCACAAAATGGAGAATAGAGTGTCTTCACAAAATGGCAGCCTCCATCCCCCAAGCATACGGCAAGAACAAAGACCGCTTCCACTGACCTTGATTCATTTGAATTCACTGATTTGAAGATGGTCATTCTTTCTGGCCAACAGGTTCCAGTGGCTTCTGAGAGTTTAGAGCTGATAAGTGCTGGACAACGTCAGATTTAGAAGGGACATCAGTTTGATGTACAGTACCTCTCATCTGCTGCACTCAGTTTCCATGGCAGCCACTGTGTTTCTGGTCCTCAACTTTGCCTTTTTATTTGTGTTTCTTCAGAGAAACTTGGACAGCACATCTTGGAATTCCTGTTTCCCATGAAATTTCTGCTTGGGAGAGACCCTGCTGATGCAGGATGACCACCTTGTATTGTGCTCTGCTCACATTTGCCATGTTCATTCAGCTCATTGCGTCATTGAACATTAGCACCTGTTTTCGATCTTTGTTTAATCATGTATTTGGCAAAATACCTGCAGAGGCATCAAGATTTTATTTGAAGAGTGGCACATTACTTAATATGTTACTTTCTTTAAATAAATACAAGTACTTTTCTTACATTTATTTTTTGGAAAATGAATAGGAAATATAACATTTGTTGTTTTCTATTGACACGTTAATACAAAAGGCACAAATTAAACATCTGAAACAAAACTTATATTAAAAAATTGAGCGTGCCCAAGACTTTTGCAAGTTCTAAATCTAACAGCTGCAGCAATCGCAAAATGTTTCTGCACAGAACATACTTCTGAGCCAGAGGAACAAAGCTATCTTCACAAGTCAAACAATGGAAGTGGATCATAACCTAGACTTCACTTACCACCCTGCAAGAATGAATTATAGAAATAGTTTTAATTTCTATGAATCTGCAACTGCCTCTCCAGATGTCACTGACATTAGCTGTAATGGTGAGCTCACCAAAGAGGGAATTTCAAAGACAATGTGCCTTCACTCATTACCAATGTGGCTGAACCATGGCTCCCCCTTAATGCTACACCTTTCAAAGCTGTAGTAGGTACATGTCACTAAGCACACCTCTTTGGGAAATGCTCCCAAGTGCTGATGTGGCAAGGATGGAATATATTAAAGGGGTGAAGCTGTTTTGATAATTCAGAATACTGTACATTGTGGCCTTAACTTTTCTTAATCAACTTTATAATCAGCATTGGAAATTTGCCTCATTTGGGTGTGGCCCAAAGGGGCCACACTGTGCTGTGCCAATCTATGTTCTATATCTCTAATCAGCCCCTCTGCCCAGATTCAAACCTTTGTACTGTTACAGTGTTTTTGGTATTAGGACATATAGCAACTAATCAGATCTGGATATGGGCGTAGATTAAATTTTAAATGCAGCTCTGGACAATGGGATCCTAGAGCTATGAAAACAGCAGTTGATTGAAAGGCCAATGTTAATTAATTAACATTGTCTAGAGTGTGAGTGTGAAGGGGGCAGGGTGAGGGTTACATGTGGTTCAAAGAAAACGTACATTGTAGATACATTGTAAATATAGATTTGCCCTTTGATCTTTAGCATATAAAATGTCATGTAGTGTTGCGTCGAGCAGGCCTCTTTCTCTGAAAAGTTTTCAATATAATGCCTGCTGTGTCTCATTTTGTTGAATAAAAGACTACTTTCTATCTTCCAGTTACGTCTCTCTGGCGACTTTGTTCACGCTACAACAGTACAAATCATTAGTCTCTTATTCTGTGAGCCTGAAACTGAAATACAGTTTCTCTCATGGCTTGATAAATGAAAATTTCAACCCATAAAATCAACGTTTATACAAATTCATAGGAGAATAATTCTAACTTAAATGTACAACTTGTGCGCTTTACAAAGGGCACCACGTTCCACAGTGAAAGCTTGGACACACCCAGTTTGGTTAGATAATTTGCACATTACATGATCTTAACCTGAAAGCCAGTTGTTTCACTTTGGAATAACTTACTAGTGACTTCCAAGTGTGAGCAATAACACTTGAGTTTTACTTAACCTGGAAAAATGTGTATAAGAGGTGAAGAAACCGGATAATCAGCTTATTCCAAGTCTAATTTTACATTCTAATTATGAGATCTTCCCACTGACCATTACAGTGCTGGCCCTTCAACCCACTCCAAGATCAATCCAACCCCTTGTTACACTCAGTTCAGATCTGGTGGTAAGAGAGCTCAGAGGAGGCACAATTAATTGTAAAGCACTGATCAATTTACTCTGTACTCAAGGAAACCTAAGCAATATAATACTTATCTACTGCGAAGCACCTTCGTCTCTTCTTCTGTCTCCAATATTGGCCGCAAGTCTGTTGGTACAGCTCCTCCATAAGTGTTGAGTGGTTCTGTTTGCTCCCAACTGTACTTCTTCTAGGGGGTGCAAACAAGTTCTTCTTGCCCCACAAGTTGCCACCGTAACTGTGCAACTGCAGGGTTCAGCAAGGCAAGGGAGTTTCACTATACAGTAATCATAGCGCGTTGAACCGTGCTCTGCAATTTGTGTTTCAAAATGTTTCAATGAGTTCAGCTACCCCCTCACTCAAGGCACGTAGCAGCTGCTCAGATGTTCACCTATTGCTTGGCTTTACATTTTCTCCCTCTATATACCCCTCCTTCCCACAAAGCCCTCCGGTTTACCATCATCCATATGCCTATCTAAGAGTCTTAAATGTCCTCTAACGTATCTGCCTCTACCATTAATTACCCCAGGCAGTGCATTCCACACACCCACCACTCAGTGTAAAGAACTTACCTCTGACATCTGCCCTGTACTTCCCTCCAATCTCCTTCAAGTTATGCTCCCCTCATATTAGCTATTAGTCACAGCACAACCTCTGGACTCAACAACTCATGTCCTCAATATTTATTTATTTATTTATTTATTTCCATGTGTTTTCTTTTGTACACAGGTTGCTTGCCTGTCTTTTTGTGTAGACTTTCACTGATTCTATTGTGTATCTTTGTACCTACTATGAACGCCAACTGTATAAACTTTGATAATAAAACTACTTTTAACACTTGATTACAATCCATTTTCAGTTCTGTAGCTTGTACTACAAACATCAGTGAGGTTATGGAGAACTGCTCTTCAGAATAGAATCAGAATCTTATATACTCAACACTGCAGGTAGTTCTAGTGTTCAACATCCCCTAACAATTGAGAAATCCCCAAATTCACTGGAATCTCCGGAATGGAATTCAGACACATAAGGACACATCAGTAGGAGTTGGCATTCGCCTATTTTCCATTTAGCGACTGCGCCACAGGTAACAAATACTGCTGCAGATGCTGTGGCTGCACATTAGAGTAGACTCAACAGATGGATGCCTTTCTAAATGGTGAGAGAGGAAGGAGCGGGTTCAGACCATCTGTGTGAGAGCCTGTACTGAGAATACATGTAGTGTTCGTCATCAAGGCCAGTTCAGCTGAGGGAAGTGTGGATGAACAAAGCTGTAACCTTGTTCTTCCCATTCAGTACCAAAGGAACAGTAATTTCACTTGGTGCCCACATTGATTTTGATTAAGTCCGTAAGACATAGGAGCAGAATTAGGCACAGATATGGTACTCAATACCACACCACCACTGAAGTCTCAATCTGTTCACACTATGCTCCACGCTGTGTAGAGCTTTAGCTCTACTGTTTAAAGAAAAATTGCAAAATGAAATTTGAAGATTAAACAAATTACAGTTTCACCAAAACTTAAAGTATCTTGAAGCAACACACAAAATGCTGGAGGAACTCAACAGGTCAGGCAGCATCTATGGAAAAGAGTAAACAGTCATCATTTTGGATTAGGACCCTTCATCAGGACACATGCTTGTGAATGTTTCTTGAATTTTATTTTACATGCTGAAACTCTGCATTGAAAACCCATTTATCATTACAATTTTACATTCTTTTATCACAGATAAAAATGGTAACTTCTCATGACACAAATCAGTAACACAGGCCCATTAAGATTAAATTCAAGGGATTCAGGAGTTCCCAACTTTTTTTATGCCATGGACCATTACCATTAAGCAAAGGGTCCGTGGACCCCAGGTTGGGAACCCCTGAAGGGATTGTTAGGTGTTAGTTAAACTATCAACATGTATAATTAAATAAAAATACTTGGAAAATGTTCCTTGTACTTCATCATAAATTACCGCATATGGTGTTGCAGATGTCGTGTTGGAATATGAAGTCTGCCAGCTTTGTGCACACTTGTCCACATTATTTTCAAAATCCAGCACAATTAACACATGGATTGTGAAACTCAAAAGCTTCGTTCCAAAATGGCATCAACATTTTTATTGCATTGAAAATGAGAATCCTGCAAAGTTCCTAAGACCAAGACCACAAGCAGACAGAGATGAAGAAGTCACATCATCACTTCCACAGGTCTCACGAGAGTCTTTGTTCTTCCTTTGGTTCCTGCCATATTTTAACAATGGCAGTGCTGGGAACGGAGTCAGTTACCTTTTGTCTAAGTTGTGTATCTGTAGGCTGAGGGTTGTGAAGCTCGAAAGGAGATCAGCCACTTCATCAACCTGTGGAGCAACAGGAAGGCAAGAGCAAGTTACAAATTACAGACTTGAATGGATAGTTGAGCTTAAGTGCTCAATCTACCATGAGCTTTATTTACCCGACTGCACAATACACACTCAAAACATTGGAGGAATTCAGCAGATCAGGCAGTATCTATGGAGAGAGATAAAGAGTCAATATTTTGGGCCAAGACGCGTAAAGGGGAAGAAGCCAGAATAAGATGATGGGAGAGGGTAGGTGGGTGGAGGAGAGGGCTGAAGAGAGGAGCTGGAAGATGATAGGTGGATGCTTCACACCGTGACACATCAGGGTCCCGATGAAGGGTCTTGGCCTGAAATGTAGACTTGGTTCCTCTCCACAGATGCTGCCTGACATGCTGAGTTCCTCCAGTATTTTGTGTGTGTTACCCTGGTTCTCTAGCATCTGCAGATATATTTTATTTGTCTATTGCATAGCACTTACTCTGTAATTGCTGCACTACATTCTCACTGTTTTAACTACACCAATATATTCGTGCATTGAATACATTTACCAGTAAGGCACACAACCGAAACCTTTTCACTGTACACGTGACAATAATAAACCAAACCTATAAATGACTTGGATGAGGAAGGGGAAGGGTGGGACAGCAAGTCTGCAGATGACATTAAGGTCGGTGCTGTTGTGGATCGTTAGAAAGTTGCTGTACTTTACAACGGGACACTGACAGTATGCAGAGCTGGGATGAGAAGTCATTGATGGAAAAGATTAAAAAGTCAGCCCAACATTGTGATAATATTGAAGTGCACATTAGTATCAGTAAAGCAGAGGCTAAGTGTGTAATCTGGGAAAAAGTCATCCAAATGTGGCAAGAAAGATGAGACAGAGGGGAAAGGGAGGGGAAAGGGAGGCATTTATATCAAACACAAAAGAGTGTTACAGGTACTAGGGTAGGCAGTGGATACAGAAGAGAGGAAACTGGGTGGACTAGGTTAAGGCTGGGGCACTGTGCACTAAACAAAACATTGAAAATGATAGGGAAACAGCAGACAGGACTGTGTGAGGAATGTCAGGAAGAGGAGTCAGCAAAACGCATAATTCTGATTTGCAGGAAGTATGGGATACAGAGAGAGATGATGAGAATTAATCTAAGGGAAATGGGGGGTGCAAGAATTCACATTAAAAGGGTTACTGGGAATGGGTGAGAGAGCACAGGTCAGGGTACTTTTAGCTTTCTTAAGGGACACACGGGTTTTTTATAGGATTTGATGGATAAGCAGGAATAGGGTACTAGAATGGCCAAAGAAAGAAGGATAAAGTGTAGATTAGGGTATGTGTGTGTGTGGGAAAGGGTGAAGGGATTTAGAATGTTAGTGTATCATTTGATCCACACTCCGGAACAGAAGGTGGTGGTAATGCACCATTAAGCTGGGTGCCAACTGCCTTAAAACAAGAAGAAGAACATTGTGAATCGAAGTGCCTGTACTGTGTTGCACCATTCTACACTCAGTGGCCATTTTATTAGGTACACCTGCTCATTAATGCACATATTTAATCAGCCAATCGCGTGGCAGCAACTCAATGCAGAAAAGCATGCAGACATGGTCAAGAGGTTCAGTTGTCATCCAGACCAAACATCAGAACGGGGGTAAAATGTAATCTAAGCGACTTTGACTGTGGAATAATTGTTGGTGCCAGATGGGGTGGTCTGATCTCCTGGGATTTTCACATACAACCATACAGAGAATGCTGCAAAAAAATAACATCCAGTGAGCAGCATTTCTGTGGGTAACAACACCTTGTTAATGAGAGAGTTCAGAGGAGAATGGCCAGACTGGTTCAAGCTGACAGGAAGGTGATCTTAACTCAAAATAACCACACGTTACAACAGTGGTGTGCAGAAGAGCATCTCTGAATGCAAAACATGTTGAACCTTGAAGTGGATGGGCTACAGCAGCAGAAGACACTCAGTGGCCACTTTATTAGGTACAAGGGGTAACTAACAAAATAGCCACTGAGTGTATAGTTTTATAAAGCTCATCAACACCACTTAAGACCTGAAGTTACTGCCTCTAACCCTTGCTTTGGTGTAGGGATTGAAATGGACAGTTCCGAGATCTTCATTTGGTTCGGTGAGCAGAAGTGCTGTCTGCATTGACGAAGTAATTCACCGCTTCAATCGGAACTTAATGCTGAATCAGCTGAGACACAAGGGACTGCAGATGCTATCATCTTCATTTTCATTGTAACATTCAATATGATTGTCGATACCTTCAAATTCTTCATAGTTCCTAACTTGTTGATGTAGTGAAACTGTTTCATTTTCACCCTTGGCCATTTCTGGCATCTCCACAACTGAATGTTTGAAACCGCAATGAGCAAAACAATTCTGAATTTCTCACCAACTATGTGACAAAAATCACTGCTTTTTGAACACCAACAACATGCAACTGACACCATTTAAAAACTTTGCTCTAAGCAAGTGGAAGCGTCTAACAGCCACACAAGTACATGCGACTGATGCTAGTTACAACCTGGTCGGCAAGCCTCCTGTCCCAATTAAGCGGCATAGTGCCCCAAATAAATGAAAGGAATCCCAACAATTTTCTCAATACATTTTTGTTCTTTAAGAGTTGTCTCAAATAAGCAGCTATCCTGATTAACAAATGGCCCAATTAACTGGAATCCACAGTATTTAAAGCTAAGATTTTAGGTTTTTCATTAGTAAGGGTGCTAAAGGTTACAGGGAGAAGCAGGAGAATGGGGTTGAAAGGGATAGTAAATCAGCCATGATGGAATGCTGCAGATGACATGAATGGCCTAATTCTGCTCCTATGTCCTATGGTCTAAAATGGCCAACACCAGAATATAAATAAAAATCTTGGGAGAACTGCTCAGTCTGATTAGAAACATTGGGGTAGAACTGTCTTCATAGGAAATAGTGCTGGACGGTGCTACAGTCTTAGAGGAAGTCAACAGACTGAGCGTTTGGGGCTGGCGGGGGAGAGTATAACCAGCAGCTGGTACCAGCAGAAATGATCAAAGGCTTTCTCTCCCATAAAACCAAGAAGTGGTCACCTAACACCTTGAGCCTCCACTCATTAGCTTTTATTCTTATCCTTAGAATCAGGGCTATTAAAATCAGTGGCCAAACACTTCAGTCACTGAGATTTGAGATTTTTCCCCTACTCAACCAACTATCCTTAACTGGAACCCCTTCCCCTGTTTGCACCTACCTCTTCCTTTGTGTTGGTCATCTGAAGTTTTGTACAAAGATCATCCAACTGCTCGGTTTCTTGATGGTTACCCAGTCGCTCCAAGTACTCACGCAGCATCTGAATGATCTGAAGAAGGGAAACAGCGTAATCTGACACACTCCTAATGCAGTACCTGCAGTACTTGGGTGACAGCAAACATCCCCAAGGCGTTAAACTTCAGTTGTTATTGAAATCATTCCAGCTAGTACCAAACACACAAGTCGTGCACAGTTTCACACCGTCAATATTAGGGTCCATCTGGGAAAATGGATTAGGGAGCAGCCATCATCTTACTGGACGGCAGAGCAGATGACCCGCTTCTATGTTGTAAATGAGTCAGGCAATAATGAAAACGAGCCTGCAAGAAAGAGAGGCTGTCAAATTCCAGACCATGATGAGGGTGAGCTCAGACTGGAGGAGCCATACCTCATTCTATCTGGGTAGCCTCCAACCTAATGGCATGAACGTTGAATTCTCTAACTTCCAGTAATTTCTTCCCCCACTTTTTTCCTTTCCCCATTCTGGTTCCCCTCTTACCCCTTCTCCTCTCCTGCCCTTCACCTCCTTCCCTTTCTCCCATGGCCACAGTCCTCTTCAATCAGATTCCCCCCTTCTTCAGCCCTTATTTTTTTCCACCTATCTCCTCTTAGCTTCTTACTTCAAACACCCCCTACCCCCACTCACCCACCTTCCCCTTTACCTGGTCTCACCAATCACCTGCCAGCTGGTATCCCTTCCCCTCCCCCTGACCACTTTATTCTAGCTTCTGTCCCCTTTCTTTCCAGTCCCGATGAAGGGGTTCGGCTAGAAACATCGACTGTTTATTACCCCACCACAGATGCCGCCCGACTTCCTGAGTTCCTCCAGCATTTTGTGTGTGTTTAGCAAATTGTGTTCTTTGGTTGTGTTCTGAACTCCTATTGGTAGAAGAGAGAAAAAGAAAAACACCATGTTCAGGAAGAATGAGAGTATTTCAGGGTTATGTCAACGACAGGTCCTGGGATCGAATGGAAGTCGGGAAGCCAAAATCCAATGGCCAAAGCCCTGGATGTGCGAGCCTGCCAAGGAAGTTGGTGGTCTGCAAGTCCGTTGAGTCCATGAGGTGCAGACACAGAACCTCCTGGGGTTGGATGACTGTCTATGTGCGTGAGTGGGTGGACAGGAAGGAGGAAAGGGGCTTGCTTTGCTCCTGTTCCTTTGGTTCTGCTGAACACCGTGGGCATGCTACATGTGGTGACGCTCGCAGGCTACCAGCACCTCCTTAGGTTCTGCTGGCTGTCAACTCAAATGACGTATTTCAATGTTCGAGTGGTAAATAAATTAATCAGATTCTGCCTTTCAGAGGCACAGGATTAAAGTTAGAGAGACAGAGATATAGAAGGGTTTTTTAAAAAAAAGCAGACAGAACAAGGTGAGGAGGAGGTAAAGAAGGAGAGAAGACACCAAGGTACAAAGATGATGAGCAGATAGAACCAGCTGAGAGAGGGCGATGAGTCCAGGTAAGAAGGGAGAGGTTGGGTTAGATGGACAAGATTAATAGTTGAAGGGTGACCCTGGGTAGATTGCTGAGAGTGGGAAAGCAACACGGGGGGAGGGGAGTGGGTTACTGTTGGATCCGACTGTTTATTGTCATTTTCTTCGCAATCTGACAGTTATTTATCTGCTTGTATTTTAAGTAGTCTTTATATACATAACAGTTTAATGTGCCTCAAGTGGTTATACAGAGTATAATTCTGGAAAGTTCTGCATAAAGTGAATGTGCTGTTCCCATTGCTTAACCTTTTATTGCAGTATCGCCAAGTACTTTCCTTTTAGCTATTTGGATTCAGAACTGGCTTGCGCAAAGACGACGAGGGTAATGGTTGAAGGGACTCAATTGAGCTGGAGATCTGTAGTTAGTGGTTCTGCAGGGATCCGTCCTGTGACCCCTGCTGTTCATATAAACTGGATGAAAAATGTAGGTGGGTAAATTTGCAGATGATACCAAGATTGGTGGAGTTGTGGATAGTGTGGAAGACTGGCAAAGAATACAGTGCAATATAGATCAGTTGCAGATATGGGCTGAGGAATGGCAGATGGAGTTTAACCCAGATAAATGTGACACGTTGCAATTCGGTAAGCCAAATGCAAGGAGACGAAATTCTGTTATGGGCAAGTTCCTCAAGAGTGCTACTGAACAGGGAGATCTTGGGATCCAAGTTCATCACTCCTTCAAAGTGGCCACAGAAGTTGATAAGGTAGTTAAGTTCCCTTAGGGAATGCTTGCTTTTATTAGTCAAGACAATGAGTTCAAAAGTCAGGAGGTTATGTTACAAGTTAATAAAACTCTGGTATGGTGTCAGGGGCAAAGAGGTTTTAAAGGATAGACATGTGATACAAGAAAAATGGTGAGATACAGTAGGAGGGATTAGTGTATGGGTGCTTTTGATTTGTTTTTTTAGCTGGTTTGGCACAACAGTGTGGGCCAAGTGCCCTGTTCCTGTGCTGTACTCTTCTATGTTCTAAGTTCAATCTACAGATTAGAATGGAATTTTCCTTATCTCTATAGATATAAAATAGATGTTTCATGATATATTCTTATTCCGAATTTTAGCTTTCTCTGTCATTGTCTGTTAAACTTTCCTCTGTTAAAACAACTCTTAATAAAACAATTGTGAAGCAACAGATTTTGTGCCTTGTTTCTGACTTCTAAAAGAACTTTGGATTTAAACACACAAACTGAAAAATTCAATGTTCATGCCACTGGACTGCAGTCTATAAAAGTCAAATGAGATATTGTTCTTAAAGAGATTAGCTAGCGATTACTTGAGACAGAAAGATACAGTAAATTGTAATTAGTACAAGGGGAGAGGTTCTGTACAGGATGAAAAGATAACAGGAGCTTGGGAAGAGACCAAAGCATTGCAATACAAAATAATAACAGGGATTAGGACTACACTCTACAGGAGGTTCATTTCTCTGCTGAGTTTCTCTTTGCTGACTTCATCTGCATCACCATGGGAGTTCAGCTAGTTTCAAAATGCAATCAAGAGTTTTAAGCAGAGAGACAGGTCAGTTGCTGGAAAAAAAACCTTTCTCTTACCTGCTTCACCTCAGCCCGAAGTGCCTCTAAACTGTGTGAATGTCCATCCTGCAAGATGTTCAGTTTAGATCGAGCAAGGTGGAGCGGCGTCCTTCCTGCTCGGTCGAGGGCATCCACTCGAGCACCTGAGGGCAACAAAGGAGGTTTCCTGTCAGCATCTTACTGCCAGTCACCAGAGACCAGGAGTTTCCAGCTGGCCCAGTCTGAACTGCTGCTTCGGTACGAAACTGAATCACCTCTACCTGTTGCAGAACCACTCAAAGCCAGTGAACTGAACAGCAACTCCATTGCTGGTCACCAATAACTTAAATGAAACCAAATATACAGGGGGAGAGGATAATGTAGTCAAAGGTCTCAAATGCTTTTCAGGTGACAAAATTGTTTGTGGTTAAAGAACTTAGTACTTAGTCCTGCTGAAGGGTCTCAGCCCAAAACGTCAACTGTGCACTTTTCCATAGATGCTGAGTCCCTCCAGCGTTTTGTGTGTGTTGCTTGGATTTCCAGCATCTGCAGATTTTCTCTTGCTTGTGACAGCACCGGAACTGTCACCTTTCAAGGAGCTTTGGTCCCCGAGATCCCTCTGCACAACAACATTTCAGAGCCTTGCCATTAACAGAGTGCTGCCCCTTTGTATTTGATCTCCCAAAGTGCAACACTTCACATTTCACCAGGTTAAACTCCATCTGCTAGCACCGAGGAATTTAAAGTTGCTGATTCTCTCCACCTCTGATGAAGACTAGCTATGGACTTCCAGATTCCTCCTCCTGAAGTCACCAATCAGCTCCGTGGTCTTGCTGACATTCCATAAGAGGTTGTTGTTAAGGCACCACTCAGCCAGTTTTCTATCTCCCTCACCACCTATGATTTGCCCATGACAGTGGTTTCATTGGCAAACTTGAATATGGCACTAGAGCTGCACTTAGCCGCACAGTCATAAGTGTAAGGCTAGCAGAGCAGGGGAGGAAGCACACAGCCTGGTGGTACACCTGTGCTGATGTGGAGATCATGGAGGAGATGTTGTTGCCAGTCCAAACTGACTGGGGACTGCAAGTGAGGAAATCAAGGATCCAATTGTACAAGGAGGTATTGAGACCAAGGTCTTGGAGCTTATTGATTAGTTTTGAGGGGCTTCCCCATCCGGTGCTGGGGTAGTGAGACAGTATTGCCCCATGACTGCCCACCACAGGCACCTAAAGGACAACACACAAAATGCTGTCCAGTCCTGACAAAGTGTCTCGACTGTTTATTCATTTCCATAGATGTTGCCTGACCTGCTGAGTTCCTCCAGCATTTTATTTGTGTTGCTCAGGATTTCCAGCATCTGCAGAATCTTTTGTACTTATCTTAAGGACAACGTGGTCCCAGTTCCCCTGCAGAGATAGTTTTACACAAGAAACTATTTCATTTCAAGCGGCCCTGTTGGAATTTTAAGAGCAGTTATGATTGGATGCAACTGATTGAATTTTCCCCAAATAAGATTCAGAAGTGATTGATGATGTGCTTCGCTCATGGAGAATAAAAATAATAATTATAAATTGCAAAGCAAAAACAGTATTTGGTGTGACTGATTTTCAAGCCAAACAAGTAAATCTACTATTCCCCCAATCCAAGGACTCATATTTCCATTTCAATTGTTCTCACCACAAAGAAACTTCAACTTTATTAACCCAATTTTGACCTATATCAATCAGAAAATCAATGCACAGAAGTCATCACAGTCGTAGCCTAGGCTAGTCCACTTTGTCCTAGGACTGATAGTAGGCAGATTATATACACTTATACAAGGGTAGATTGCAATTTGTAAGGATGTATGAAAAATAGAACCACGTTATTATAAGAAGTCCCTTGTAAATGCAAACTATTAGTAACTATATATACATTTAAAATTAGTAGCAATTACATACCTCCTCTTAACAGTGTAGTGATCACTGGTACGTGGTTTGTACAGGCAGCTATGAAGAACAGAATCAAATGTTAGATAATATTTTACATTGTAAAGCATGGAGGTACAAAGGCATTGGAGGAACACAGAAAACACTGGAGGAACTCAGCAGGTCAGGCAGAATCTACGGAGGGGAATAAACAGTCAACGTCTCAGACTGCGACCCTTCATGAGTACTGAAAAGGAGTGGGGCAAAAGCCAGAATAAGAAGATGGAGGAGGGAGGTGGAAGAGTACAAGCTGGCAGGTGATAGCTCAGGGGCAAGGTGAGTGGCTGATGGGAGGGAGGAAGGAGTAAAAAACTGGGAGGTGATAGGCAAGGGAGAAGATGAGTGGCTGGGGATAGGGGAGGAGGAGTAAAAAGCTGGGAGGTGATTGCTGGAATTGGTAAAGGGCTGTAGAAGGCGGAATCTGATAGGAGAGGGCAGTGGACCAGGGAAGGAGGAGGGGAACCAGAGGAAGGTGATGGGCAGATGAGAATTGAAGGGGTGAGAAGGCAATCAGATGCAATATCAGGTGTTAATCCTCCAGCATGTGTTTGGCCCCATCATGGCAGTAAAGAAGGACAAGTAAAAGAAACTTCTTAAGCTACAATAACGATAATTAGCATTGAGTTACCTATCAGAGATAGTTCTATCCACATCCCACCCTCTATGGATTTCAATGTTAAACTGTTTTCTCTTTCTTCCAGTTTTGATGAAAATCATACAATTGTATCGCACAGCAACAGACCCTTTGGCCTAATGCATTTGACATTAAGTAGGTTCCTCATTTTACAGATTCTGAATGTTTCCAGCATGGGGCAACTGCAATTTTTTTGTGTGTGCGTTTATTGCTTTAATTAACTCAATTAGACAATGTATCCAGGACAGCTTTAAGGAGCAATACCACTAAAAAGCAGTGTCTGTCATTAAGGAGCCCCATCACCCAGGTCAAACCCTTGTTCTCATTGCTACCATAAGGCATAAGGCTGATGGCACACACTCAA
Source organism: Hemitrygon akajei (assembly GCF_048418815.1). Lineage (NCBI taxonomy): Eukaryota > Metazoa > Chordata > Chondrichthyes > Myliobatiformes > Dasyatidae > Hemitrygon > Hemitrygon akajei. The sequence goes on from NC_133154.1 coordinate 6,970,810, forward strand.
CGATTCAGGAACAGCTTTTTCCTCTCCACCATCCGATTTCTGAATGGGCATTTATTGTGACACAGTGCGGAATAGGCTTTTTTGGCCCTTTAAGCCACGCTGCCCGGCAATCCCCAAATTTTTTAATCCTAGCCTAATAACAGGACATTTTATAATGATCAATTAACCTACCAACCATAAAATATAGGAGCAGAATGAGGCCATTTGGCCCACTGAGTCTGCTTCGCCATTCAATCATGGCTGATCCAAATCTTCCAGTCCCCTATCTTCTCCGCATACGCTTTGATGCCCTGGCTAATCAAGAACCTATCTATCTCTGCCTTAAATGCACCCAATGACTTGGCCTCCACAGCTGCTCGTGGCAACAAATTCCACAGATTTACCACCCTCTGACTAAAGTAATTTCTCCACATCTCTGTTCTAAAAGGATGTCCTTCAATCCTGAAGTCATTCCCTCTTGCCCTAGACTTCACTACCACGGGAAATAGCTTTGCAATATCTAATCTGTTCAGGCCTTTTAACATTCATAATATTTCTATGAGAGCCCCCTCATTCTCCTGAACTCTAGGGAATACAGCCCAAGAGCTGCCAGTCGTTCATCATACGGTAACCCTTTCTTTCCTGTATACCAATATGCCGTTGGGACTGTGGGAGGAAACTGGAGCACCCAGAGGAAACCCACGCAGTCACGGGGAGAGCGTACAAACTCCTTACAGGCAGTGGTGGGAATTGAATCTGGGTCGCTGGTACTATAAAGCGTTGTGCTAACCACTACGCTACCATGCCACCCAATGAACCCTTGAGTACTATCTCACTACTTTTAAAATTTATATTTTAACACTACTTATCTAACAATTTAATATATATTTACTATTGCAATTTAGTTTTTTCCCCCTCTCTTATCATGTATTGCACTGTACTGCTGCCTCAAAGACAACAAATTTCACGACACATACCAGTGATAGTAAACCGGATTCTGTTGAGTTTGTGGCTCAGAACCAAACTATACTGTTTTACCCATTAGGAAGCTGAATGTACCGCTGACAGAACTGGCTGGCACTTGTCTGTTTTTTGCTGCTCTGGGAAGGCGTTGCTCGGGATAAAAATGTTCTTCTGTAAAATTTGATCTTTTGTGCAGGTTGGGGTCAATGTCAACTGACACATTTCAAGTACATTTGCAAGCATTAACAGTTAGCACAACACTTTAAAGTGTCAGAGGCTTGAGTTCAATTCCCTCCACTCCCTGTAAGGAGGTTGCATGTTCTCCCTGTGACAGTATGTGTTTCCTCCTATGTTCCGTCCAGAGATGTACTGGTTGATAGGTTAGTTAGTTGTTGTAAATTGTTTTGTGATTGTTAAATCGGGGGTCCCTGGGCAGTGTGGTTTGAAAGGCCAGAAGGGACTATTCTGCACTGTACCTCAATAAATAAATAAAACAACAAAGGAAATCAATGCAAAAATAGTGAAACATGTCTTTAAATGCAGAAATAATTTTCAATATTCAATCCTTGTTCTGCAGTTTTATTTCCCTGACGACCTGAGTTCATTAACAACTAGTAGCAGGATTTCTCATCTCTCTCATACCTAGATGTAACGGTGTGTTTCCCAATCCATCCTTCTGGTTGGGGTCTGCTCCGTGATCCAGCAACAACTGTACTAAAGCACAAAGAGGAAACAAGGTTAGAGGACAGCTGATGTACTGTGTTTTATCCAAAAGAAATCAGCAAAGTCAAGAGGAGGGATTGATTTATGTGGTATTATGTGGTGTGACTTTTCTGCTATTTGCGGCCAAAATTTAGCATCAGAAGTTTGCAAAGGAACATCGAAACAAGCCTCATGCATTTTGGAAACTGGCCCTGTGGACTGACGAAGTTAAAATAGAACTTTTTGGCCACAATGAGCAAAGGGACGTTTGGAGAAAAAAAGGGTGCAGAATTTCATGAAAAGTACACCTCTCCAACTGTTAAGCACGGACGAAGGTGGATCGATCATGCTTTGGGCTTGTGTTGCAGCCTGTGGCATGGGGAACATTTCACTGGTAGAGGGAAGAATGAATTCAATTAAATACCAGCAAATTCTCGAAGCAAACGTCACACCGTCTGTGAAAAAAAAAGCTGAAGATGAAAAGAGAATGGCTTCTACAACAGGACAATGATCCTAAACACACCTCAAAATCCACAATGGACTACCTCAAGAGGCGCAAGCTGAAGGTCTTGCCATGGCCCTCAGAGTCCCCCGCCTAAACATTATCGAAAATCTGTGGATAGACCTCAGAACACCAGCGCATGCAAGATGGCCCAAGAATCTCACAGAACTAGAAGCCTTTTGCAAGGAAGAATGGGTGAAAATCCCCCAAACAAGAATTGAAAGACTCTTAGCTGGCTACAGAAAGCGCTTACAAGCTGTGATAGTTGCCAAAGGGGGTGTTACTAAGTACTGACCACGCAGGATGCCCAATGTTTGCTTCAGGCCCTTTTCCTTTTTTGTTATTTTGAAACTGTAAGATGGAAATAAAAAAGTAATCTTGCTTAAAATATTAAAGAAATGTGTCATCTTTAACTTTATGCCTTTTGGAAATCAGGTCATCTTTTACTCGCTTAGCTATTCACAGTAATAGAAATTTGACCAGGGCTGCCCAAACTTCTGCATGCTACTGAATCAGCCGCTCTCCATGTAAAATCAAAACTCCCTTCCAATCTTCTTTAAAACTCCTTCCCGTTACTTTAAATCAATATCCTCTTCATTGTGATATCCCGCCTTACACAATCTTTACATCTCAATCCGGTTACACCCCCCCCCCCCCACAGCCACCTATACCTACCCAACTTCTCCCCACAACTAAAAACCCCCAATCCATGTAACATCCTGGCGAATATCCTTGAATTTTCTTCAGTGCAATTACCTCCCTCCTACTGCATGTTAAACAGAACTACAAGCAATACTCCATAAGACCATAAGATATAGGAGCAGAATTAGGCCATTCAGCCCATCAAGTCTGCTCCACATTCCATCGTGGCTGATTTATTATCCCTCTCAACCCCAAAGTTTGCTCCAGCTCCACTCACCAATTGAGCTATTTCCATTACAAGAGGCAAAATGAAGGGCAGTCCTGCCTTTGTCATCAGCTACACATGGATCAGCACCACCTTCGAGTAACTGGCTCACTAAATAGAACAGAAAAGGTATGATTAAAAAATAAGTCAAGTGACAAGCATTCAGCAGTCATTTCTGACTCAATTTTCACCATCTCAATCAATTCAGGTTAAAACAGGTCATTGAGCACTCGAATCAAGAATTATTTTGTGTAGAGAAAATAGGGAAGCAGAGACAAGGCAGGGTTGTGGCCTCCACGAGAGCGAGGGGAAGTACCGATGTCTGATTGATTTAAACGCCAGGCCGAACCGGAAAGGTCAGGTACGGGTTGAATCGTGGCGGCAGGATCAGGCCCCGAGTGGTTTGAAAGCAAGCAACAACCTGAAGTCTGGACGGCTTAAGCACCGGGCCTGATTGAAAAGGTCGAGGTGTTGGGACCGGAGGAGAGGCGAGGACCGGTTCTGCTTGCTGCTCCGCACTGAACTGAAGCTGCGGCCTGTTCTAGCTGCAGTGATGCCTGGCTTTGTGTCTTTCATAAAACTTCAATTCTGAAGCTACAGTATATGCTTACTTTTATTGTTTGCACAATTTGTTTATTCTCTCTTTGCGCATTGACTGACAGTCATTTTTTTTAAAAAGGGGCTCTTTTGAGGTTTCTTTGAGCAGAGGCTACAAATGGGAGGAGAAAGCTACAGAATGCAGATACCAGAAGTCAGCAAGGAGCTGGCTTCTCGAGGACTGTCGTCATTTCAGTCAGGGCATCACAATTTAGAGACAATTCACTGGCCGGGTGTGTAGTGACAACTGCACCAGACATCGAGGCTAGAGGTCCCGTGTTTAAATCCAGAACAAACCCTAAAGAAAAGACAAGGTTGCCACCCAATGCGCCTCAAGGCATGGAAAGGAACAACTGTGCGAACGCAAAGGTAATTCAAACATACCAGTCTCAACCTCGTTTGCATTTGCTGCTTCTCGTAATCGTTTCTGTGCTGCAAAGTAAACAGAATCATTTGTAAAACTCACAGATCAAGCTGAATAGATCAAATAGGCAACAGTTCAAATCAGTATCAGAATACTCGAATAATCAGATTGCTCCTGTGTAATTTTTTGTTAATGACATTTAAAATTCGATCTAGTTGTTTCAAATGCAACGGGCTCTTACATCTATCTGCTTCTGGTAAACTTATTAAGCATTTCAGTCATTTCCACTGGAGTGGATAGCTTCATTCACCACTACCCCCGACTGATTCTATGACCTGCACTCCTAATGCCTCTTTACAACTCATGCTCTCAGTAATATTTCTATATGCATAGTTTGTCTTCTTTTTCAGACAGATACTTTTTCAGGCTTTGTCTGTTTAAGTAGCATTTTTCCATAAAATTCTATTTCCTTTTTCCTGTAAATAAATGTTTGGCACGGACTAGAAGGGCCGAGATGGCCTGTTTCCATGCTGTAATTATTATACGTTATATGGTTAAATGCCTGCAACAGAACGAATCTCAAGGAAACGTGTACTTTTATAATAAATTCACTTTGAACCGTACATTGCAGGTTAACAACACAAGTCTGTGTGTGGAATTCATCTTTAAAACCATTGATTTTGACTTTTGCTTTCCAGACATACACTATCCAAAGTCACAAATATTCATACATTCGAGAAAGTAATTACTTTTTTTTGAGGTGGATCTAAGTGTCTCAAGGAAATTGCCATCATTTCATCTATTTTATAAAACTACTGTCAGTATGAGAAGTCAAGGACAATAATGAGATTTATAGCACAGCACATTCCCATAGTTATGGCAAACATCGTAAGTGAATGTTCTACCTGTTCGGGAAATAACAGGCCTGCACTAACTAACAAATCATATCATTAGAAAAACACTTTTGGTAAAATTGTAGCTAACCTACTGACATTTGCTGTATGGCACTATGTGAATACAGAGATCACACAAGTGCAATTGCAAAACGAAGAAAGCACGATATTGCCTCTACTTCCTTAGGTGTTTGTGGAGATTTGCCATGACATCTAAAACTTTGACAAACTTCAATAATGTGTAGTGGAGAGTATACTGATTGGCTGCATCACAGCCTGGAATGGAAACACCAATGCCTTTGAACAGAAAATCCTACAAAAGGTAGGATTCACCCCAGTATATCACGGGTAAAGCCCTCCTGACCATTGAGCACATCTACATGAAACATTGTTGTAGGAAAGCAGCGTCCATCATCAGAAATCCCCACCACCTAGGCCGTGGTCTCTTCTCGCTGTTCCAATCAGATAAAAGGTAAAAAAGCATCAGGACTCATACCACCATTTACTACCCCTCAACCATCAGGCTCTTGATCAAAGGGGATTACTACATTCACTTGCCCATCCACTGTGATGTTCCCACAACCAATTATCTCACCTTAAGGACTCTTTATCTTTTCTCGTGTTCTCGTAATTTACTCATATTTGTATTTGCACAGTTTCTTGTCTTCTGCACTCTGGTTGATGTCATTGTTCCTGTTATAGTTACTATTCTGTAGATCTGTTAAGTATGCCTGCAGGAAATTGAATCTCAGGATTGTATGAAGTACATATATGTACTCTGATTATAACATTTACTTTAAACGTTAACGTTGGGTATCACTAGCTCCAAACCAAAACTGGCCAGTTGAATTTCAGTGAGGTATCTGCTCAATGATCACATTACCACCTAAGAAGTCACTGTGTTGGTCTAAACTACGTTTCTGAAAGTACTTGATAAGTCAAGGATCAACTTTATTGGCCTTATACATTTAGAGTACTGTGCAAAATTCTTAGGTGTATGTGTACATATATACGTGTGTGTGTGTGTGTGTGTGTGTGTGTGTGTGTGTGTGTGTGTGTGTGTGTGTGTGTGTGTGTGTGTGTGTGTGTGTGTGTGTGTGTGTGTGTGTGTGTGTGTGTGTGTGTGTGTGTGTGTGTGTGTGTGTCTGTATATACATAGGTGCCTAAGACTTTTGTGCAGTAGAGTAGTAATTTTATATATTGCACTGTACTGCTGACACAAAAAAATTCATGGCATGTGAGTGATGATAAATCTGATTCTGATGTGGGTGTCTATTGTGGACTTAAAGTGGGAAGGGGGCAGGGAAAGAGGAATCATGATTAGAGAAAGGGGAGAGTTTGAGAAGCACCACAGAGACATTCTCTAATGATCAATAAACCAATTGTTTGGAATCAAATGACCTTGCCTGGTGTCTCAGAGCTGGGTGTGTCTGCACCCACACCAAACCCCCCAAACCCCTGACACTCCTTCTGTGCCACCTGTCCCCAACCCTCCCATGGCACTCCACCCTCACCATTCTCAACATCCTTTGCTCCCACCAGATTTACAAATTCACTCTCCGCTCCATGTTGACAACTACATATATGTACCAAAGACTTTTGCACAGTACTGTACATTTACATGTACAGTGGATTCCCGTTAATTGGGGCCATTAGCTAATCAGGACAGGCACAAATTTGGGACAACCGTTAAAGAACAAAACCTAATGAAAAAACAGACCAGTATCTCTTCATTTGCCACCTAATTGGGACAGAAGACTGTTTTCAAACAGTTTCTAACCATCATCAGTTAAGTGCATTTGTAGGTGTGCCTTTTGCATGCCCTTAAGCAAGTTGTAGATGTGCACAAAGCACATGGGCAACTTTAGACAAACCTTCATCCACCAGTATCAGGCAGCATTGGCTTTTGAAAGTGCAAAAGCCAACGCGGGCCATACAAAATGAGTGGTGGACTGAAAAGGCACATGAAATCCAGTCCTTTGCCAATAATAATGACATGCATAATTTTTACAATGCTGTCAAAACCATCTATGGCCCAATAAATCAATGCATTACTCCTCTGAAAACAGCAGATGGTCTAACACTTCTGAAGAATCAGAATACCATTCTGCTGAGGTGGGCTGAGCATTTTAACACCCTGCTTGATCAGGACTCTGACGCAGATTCCACCATCCTGGACAAACTGCCTGAACTTCCTCCTATCCACGACCTCAGTCTACCACCAACCTTCCAGAAGGTTCTATCGGCATCCATTCCCTTAAGAACAACAAGTCCCCTGGCACTGACAATATCCTCGCTGAGTTACTGAAGAACAGACGGTACATGTGTATGCACACCCTCTACCAGTACATCACCAAGGCCTGGACTGATGAGAACATCCCACAGCAATGAAGAAATGTAAACATCGTTGTCATTTATAAGAACAAGGGTGACAAGGCCATCTGCAGCAATAGTAGGGGCATAACACTTCTTTCTGTTGTTGGAAAGGTCCTGGCTAAGGTGAAGCTTCAGAGACTCATCAGCAATATCACCGAGTCAATGATGCCTGAATCGCAGTGTGGATTTAGGAAGAACAGGAGCACGATTGACATGATCTTCACAGCCCAGCAGCTTCAGGAAAAGTGCCAGGAGCAACATCTGGACCTGTTTATGGCCTTTGTTGACCTCTCCAAAGCATTCGACACTGTGCAAAGAGAGCTCTTATGGGATGTCCTCCTCAGGTTTGGCTGTCCCAATAAATTTGTTAACATCCTCCGCCAGTTCCACAATGGGATGACTGCTGGGTGACCATCAGAGGACAAGAGTCCGAGCCCTTCCTTGTATGCACAGGGGTGAGGCAGGGGTGTGTGCTAGCGCCAGTACTCTTTAACATCCTCTGTGTGTTACCAAGCTTCTCCACAATGAGATTGAGGACAGCAGCGGTGTGGCAGTGGACGTCAGATTAGATGGCAACCTCTTTGACATCAGGAGGCTTCACACAACCACCCAACTCTGTAGAGAGCGGGTCCTGGAGCCACAGTATGCAGACGTGCTCTTGTGGCCCATACTCCAGAGGATCTTCAGACACTCCTTTCTGTGGCAGTGAGAGCATACAGCACGATGGGGCTGACCGTCAATACCACCAAGACAGAAATGGTTTGCCAATGGAGTACCAGTGTCCCACCCACCCTACCCGCCTTCACTGTTGGTGATGAAAAGCTGTCAGTACTGCCATCTTTCAAATAGCTGGGGAGCATTCTCTCTAAGGATATTGACAACGACATCCAGAGCCGCATTAAACAGGCATCAGCTGCCTTTGGGAGACTTCAGCATACAGTCTTTCAGAACAGGAGGCTTCATTCCTCCACAAAGGTTGCTGTATACCAAGCAGTCTGTGTCACCACCCTCCTTTATAGCTGTGAAGCTTGGGTAACCTACAGCCATCACATCAAGTCCTTGGAGCGCTTCCACATAAGCTGCCTTCAGCGCATCCTGGGAATTACCTGACGTGAATGGGTGCCTCACACTGAAATACTTGTAAAGTATTTACAAGTAAACTGCAGAAGTATTGAGGCCATGATCACCCAGTGTCACCTTCAGTGGCTGGGGCACGGGATAAGGATGCCCCCATGTTGACGGTCCATGCTCAGCTGGAGGACTGAAGAAGCGCCGTAAGGATCAGATGAAGAATGCTTTAAGGATCAGGCCTGAGGACCTGGAGGATGTTGCTGCTGACCGTACCACTTGGCGACAGCTGTGTAGGGATGGGGTTCGTATTCTGGAGATGGAAAGAACTACCAGAAGACAGCAGAAGAGAGCCAAAAGAAATGCAGTCATGGTCGCCACCACTACTACATATACATGTCCCACCTGCAATAGAGCTTGTGGGTCCAGGATAGGACTGTATAGTCATCAAAGATCTCACTGTTAAAGGAGTGGACGTCATCATCGGATTTCAATAGACAACCAAAGAAGAGGAGCATTTGTAGGGCTGTTAGACACACCATGCTTAGAGCAAACGGTTGCGTGTGTTTGTGTTCAAAAAGCAGTGATAAATAAGTAAGCAGTAACACAATTCAGAAGTCTTTTACTCATTGCAGTCTCAAGCAATCAGGCTTGGAGTTGCTAGAAAAGGCCGGGAGTGAAAATGAAACGACTTCACTACTTCAACAAGTTAGGAACAATGAAGAACTTGATGGTATCAACAATCATCTTGAATGTTACAATAACTGAAGATTTGAAGGCAGTCCATTATCTGTAGTAGGTATCTGTGCTGATTTTGATCATTTACGCAATCAATGAAAAGAACACGACACTGGATGAATTCCTCTGCTGATAATTATTAAGAACTAATACAGTTTTATAGTACTCCAGTGTTATAATTTGTTCTGTATTTCATTTAAGTACATAATTTGTTACTCAGTTAAACAGTTTGTCTTTTTTAATGTTCCTTTTAAACTACCTCTATGAAACTTCCATTAATTAGGGCATCCAAGTTATTGGGCTACTGATCCCAATATGTCCCAATTAACTGGAATCTACTATATTAGGAACATGCAACAAATAATAAGTCTTGTGATTGACAACAGTTTTTGCTTAAACTGTGAACTACTTTCTTTTAAGACCCTTCTAGTATCGTCAGCTCCAAGGCGGCTGATATAAAAACTGAAAATACTGGAAATGATCTGCAGCTCAGGCTGAAGAGAGGAACAAGGATAATGTTTCAGGTCAACAGCCAATCATCATGTCTTCTGACAAGTCTTTTTCCTTCTGGCATCCCCATTCAGAAGTTTAACCAGGGCTCAGCTGCCCTTGTCAAGTGATGCAGAACACAGGTCCCATGTAACTTTTTTTTATATAGTCAGTCTTGCAATTTCTTTTTTTTTTAAACTGGCTGGCATGGTATGGCACAGACAATCACCAGTCAGGACTCACTTCCCACCGATGTCTGTAAAGAGTACGCTCCCCCCATGTCCCCATGGGTTTCCTCTGGATGCTGTTTCCTCCCAGAAGAGGGCGCCAGCGAACAACACTACCAAAGGTAACGAATTCAATATGGGTCATGAAGCAATTCCTTTCATTACTTTTTGCTTCACATATGGTTCTGCTACTGTTACAGTCTGTTATATATATTCTGGCAGTGTGAGTTTGTGGTCTCCAAGAGTGTTCTACAAGGCTGTGACCAAACTGAGCAGCACGAAGATCAGAAAGCCTGGAGACGTGGCACGGGCCCGTGATCAACTTCATCTCTCACTAATCTCGCTGATTAAAGCACCGTGGAAGATTAAAATCATCAAGGAGAGTGCGGAAAGCGAACGAGTGTTCAGCGCCAAATGCTAGCCTCTCACTTGCTGCTGCCAGAGGTGCCTGCGTTTGGCAGTCTCTCACTCTCTCTCTCGCTGCTCCCAAGGGAAGGTCCCTGCATTCAAGTGATCTCTCTCTCTCGATGCTGTCGGCAGATGGGGCAGGAGAAAGCTTTAATTGACAAGGATTGTAGGTTAGGACTCCATTCAGTTTTTATGATGTGTTCTATTTCTAGTTCTGGTTCCTTTATTTTCACTGCTACTTTTGGACAATTTTTTTGAATCAGGGCAGCCTGCAGATAATGAAGACGAACTGAACTGAACTGAAGTGTGCCTTTCTGTGTTTTATATTCAGTGTTTGCCATCATTTCAGGGTTGCATGCTGCATACATACTTTGATAATAAATGTACTTTGAAATTTCCAGAAACGTACAGGTTAGAGTTAGTAAAATTGTTGACATGCATGTCAGCACTGGAAGCGTTGCAACACTTCCAGACTGCCCTAGCATAATCGTCCAACTGTATTGGTTGTTGCTGCATAATGACACATTTCTGTGTATCTTTCAAAGTACATGTGATAATTTTCTTTTTAAAAAGCTAATCTTTAAAACACAAGACTTTTTTTGCACATCCTATCAGCTCATAACATTAAACATTCAATCCAAAAGCCATCAGCGTCTCAGTACAGGGCTCCCCTGGGTTACAAACGCCTGATTTTACGAGCATCCCGTACATACGAATGAGCGCTTGGGGGACTGGCAGGTTGAATGAAGGTGGATTTGCTGGCTGCTGTGGAATTTCAGGCTACTTCTGCCAGGTGGGAAATGGGGCATTTCCACATACCTTCTCTCCCAATCAACTCCAAGCTGCGACCATCGAACTGGGAGCGCTGAGTAGTCACTGAGGCAGAAACGTCAGTTGGCAGAGCTCTTCCCCTGCCTGATTGCTCACCTGTCACAGCTGTTCTACCACACATTATCTTTTTGTTCATTTCCAACGTATAAGGCAGTTCCCTGTCACAACGTGGGGACTGTCCATGGTGCACAGAAGCCCCAACTGCTGTTGTGTGGAGTATTTTTTTTTTTGGCCCGGGATAGGCTATTCAGGTCCATAATGAGATTCCTTCACTGGGAATACAGTGGACCCTCTATTGATCTGTTCATTCACAACAATTCCTGGATGTAAAAGGATGTGGGGAACTTTCCTGCAGGAATCAAACCCACTAACTCAATTAGGAATTGCTGCCACTGAGCACAGATACAAAAAGATTCTGCAAATGCTGGAAATCTTGAGCAACGCAGGCAGCATTTATGGTGGGGAATAAACAGCTGATATTTCAGACCCAAAACATCGACTGACTATTCCCCACCACATCGACTGACTATTCCCCACCACAGATTCAGGTTCATTTATTTATCACAGGTACATCGAAACGTACTGTGAAACACAACATTAACTACCAGTACAACCTAAAGATACCTCTAAACATCTAACCCTACATCCCCGTCGTGAGAGGTGGAACGGGTAAGGCTAGCCAACCAGGCTCTGGCGAAGCTGTATAGACCAATTTCTTGTACAGTGAATAAGATGGATTATAAAAATATTGATGAACTCCATCGACTTTGTCAAAAGAGGCTCATCATCGGCTGAGCACCAGATGCAGCTCAGGGAAAGTCATCAGGATCCTGCACAGCCGACAATACCTGGTTCACAACTGAGGATGATGGAGATGGAAGGTCATTGACGGCTTACATTCCACTGGGAGCTGAGGGCCCAAGCAGAAGACGGCAAGCTAAAAATGTGCTGGGGGCAGCCGGCAAGTATCACACCACATTCCGGCGCCAACAAAGCATGCCAACCACATTCAGCGGAACAACACAAGCAACAACAACAGGATGACAGTGCAATGATTCTAGCTGGACACAAGAACATCAAGAGCAAACACAAGGAAATCTGCAGATGCTGGAAATTCAAACAACACACACAAAATGCTGGTGGAACACAGCAGACCAGGCAGCATCTGTGAGGAGAAGCACTGTCGACTAATGAAGGGCACTGACGAAGGGTCTCGGCCCGAAACGTCGACAGTGCTTCTCCTCATAGATGCTGCCTGGCCTGCTGTGTTCCACCAGCATTTTGTGTGTGTTGTTCACTAGAACACCAAAATGCTTTGTGACTGTGAGCAACTTTCATGAGTTAATCCAGTGAGAGGCTTCAGTGGCAAGATCAGACCTTGCAATTTCCCTGGTGTTGTCTCTCATGGGGGGGGGGGGTTCAATATAGTGACCTAATCAATATAATAGGTGCTGCTTGGCCCGCTGAGTTCCTCCAGCATTGTGTGTGTGTGTGTACATGTATGTGTGTATGCGAGTACATGTACGTGTGAGGGTGTGTGTGTGTCTGTCTGTGAGAGTGTGTATGTGTCTGTCTCAGACTGTGTGTGTGTATGTCTGTGTGTGTATGTGTCTGTGTGTGTGTGTATGTGTCTGTGTGTGTATGTATGTGTGTGTGTCTGTATGTGTCTGTGTGTGTGTATGTGTCTGTGTCTGTGTCTGTGTGTGTGTATGTGTCTGTGTGTGTATGTGTCTGTGTGTGAATGTGTCTGTGTGTGTGTGTGTGTGTATGTGTCTGTGTGTGTATGTGTGTGTGTCTGTGTGTGTATGTGTGTGTGTGTCTGTGTGTGTGTGTATGTGTGTGTATGTGTGTGTGTCTGTGTGTGTATGTGTCTGTGTGTATGTGTCTGTGTGTATGTGTGTGTATGTGTGTGTGTGTATGTGTCTGTGTGTGTGTGTGTGTGTGTGTGTCTGTGTGTGTATGTGTCTGTGTGTATGTGTCTGTGTGTATGTGTGTGTATGTGTCTGTGTGTATGTGTGTGTGTATGTGTGTGTGTGTGTATGTGTCTGTGTGTGTGTATGTGTGTGTGTGTCTGTGTGTGTATGTGTCTGTGTGTATGTGTGTGTATGTGTCTGTGTGTGTGTGTGTCTGTGTGTGTGTGTCTGTGTGTGTATGTCTGTGTGTGTGTGTATGTGTGTGTGTGTCTGTGTGTGTGTGTGTGTGTCTGTGTGTGTGTGTGTGTCTGTGTGTGTGTGTCTGTGTGTGTATGTCTCTGTGTGTGTGTATGTGTCTGTGTGTGTGTATGTGTGTGTGTGTGTATGTGTCTGTGTGTGTGTATGTGTGTGTGTGTGTATGTGTGTGTGTGTGTGTGTGTGTGTGTATGTGTCTGTGTGTGTATGTCTGTGTGTGTCTCTTTGTGTGTATTTGTCTGTCTCTTTCTCTGTTGGTGTTCTGGTGAACGGGTGGAGGGGTTGGGGGGACACAGTAACAACTCAACCACAGGCTTGACAAGCGAAGGCTCCGCGCGTCCCCGCTCCATTCCTCGCGCCCTTACGGGGCGCGTTTCCTACATGCGCGCGCCACCGCCCCGTGCCCGCCCGCCCGCCCGCACTCACCGTGCGCCTCCTTGCCCAGGGGGCTGCCCCGACGGTGCGCCTTGAACTGCCGCCTCAAGCGGCTGACGCCCATCTTCCCACCCAGCTGCTCCTGCTGCTGATGATCCTCCGGCCGCTGCCACATCAAGTGCAGGCGGGCCTGCGCCTGGGCGCTGTGCTGCAGCAGAGCGGCGGCCGCCATCTGCAACCTCTGCTCCGACACCGCGCACTCGGCCTCCGAGATCGGCTGCTCCGACATGATGCCGTCAGCCGCCGCCGCCGCTTCTCCCTGTCAGTGGGAGCGCAGGGCGCCGTCAAGATGACTGACCTAATCGCTGGCCAATCAGAACCCACCCTCGGGTCGGCTTTGTCATTTCTATCCAATTGCGGCGTGGGTTGCCCTTCGGTGGGCGGGAACGAACCTGGTCCTGCGACCGATTAGAAGTTCAGACACAGTGCCTGATGACAGATATAATTTGCTGTTGATTTCAGATATTGTAGGAGGAAAATATTTTTCTTGTTCCCATTACATGGATTGGTAGTCCATTAAATTAGGGGCACTACAGCTTCAGATAATCAGCTTTTCAGTTTCTCTCTCCACAGATGCTGCTTGACTTGCTGGGTATACCCAACATTCTCTTTATTTGAGTTTACAGCAGTTGCTGTGTTCCTTTTTCTCATTTCCATTATTTTACGTGATTTATGTGCTTCCAAGCAACTAAACTGAGCACTATCAGCATGACTAATTCCAAGGTCAATCAACTTATATTTGGTCTCAGCTCAATAACCAACAGCCCTTCTGCTCTCTGCCCTACCTATTTCTCCAATTTAAAACTTCCCTTGATTTCCAGCTACAGTGGATTCCAGCTAATTGCACCATCAGTTAATCAGGACAACTCTTAAAGAACAAAAACTAATCAAGAAAATAGCCAGGATTCCCTTCATTTATTTGGGACACTATGCTGTTTAATTGGGGCTGGAGACTTGCTTAACAGGTCCTAACTAGCATCAGTCGAGTGCACTTGTGTAGCTGTTAGATGCTACAACTTACTTAGAGTTTTTAAATACTAGCGCACACAAAATGCTGGAGGAACTCAGCAGGGCGGGCAGAATCTATACAGGACAGATGAAGGGTCTCAGCCCGAAACGTCAACTATACTCTTTTCCATAGATGCTGCCTGGCCAGCATTTTTTGTGTGTTGCTTGAATTTACAGCATCTGCAGATTTTCTCTTTTTAGTTTTTAAACAGCATCAGTTATGTGAGCTTGTGTTCAAAAAGCAGTAAATTTTGTCACTGATAGTTGGCAAGAAATAGGAAGCAAGGCAATTTAGAATGCTTGTTTACTATGGTTTCACAGCATTCTGGCTTGGAGTTGCCAGAAACAAGCCGGAAGTGAAAATGAACTGATTTCACCACTTCAACAAGTTAGAAACTACAAAGAATCTGAAGTTATTAACAATCATCTCGAATGTTACATTGAAAATGAAGATTTGGAGGATGCAGTCATCAATAACTTTGCATAAAGGCAGTCAGTTATCTGCACTAGGTGTCTGCACTGGTTTTGTTCATTTGCAGTCAATTAGAAGAACATGCCAGTACACCTTGAATACCTCTGTCATACCTATCAGGAACTAATACACGGTTTTATAGTACTGTCGTAGTATTGATAGTGTTCTGTATTTCATTTAAATACAGAATTTGTTACTCAGTTTACAACAGTTTGTCTTTTTGATATCTTTTTAACTATTTTCATGAAATTTAAGCTAATTAAGACAGCTGCTGTATTGGGCCAAAATATATTGGTCCTGATGCGTCCCAATTAACCAGAATCCACTGTATTATGATAAGTCAATGATTTGAAATGTTAACTATATTTCTCTCTTCCTGGATGCTGGCCTTTTCTCTTTTTATTTCACCTTAATGCCTTTTACAGAATTGGTATTTTTTTGGCTTTTTGATTATTGTGGGTATGTTTTTGATTATTGGAAGTATTGTGTGTATGTTTAAAGCTGGTTTACTTTTTAAAAATCAATTTTAAATTATGACTTTTAATGTGGGTTTGACTGTGATTTACATTGTTTTGATGGTGTTGAGGAGGCATTCAGGAGTGAGATAGGCGAGGGAACATGCATGAGTCCTCATCAAGGGATCAGCAGTGAAAAAGGGTGAGCAGTTTCAAGTTCCTGGGTGTCAACATCGCTGAAGATCTAACCAGGACCCACCATACTAAAGAAGGCACGGCAGTGTCTATATTTCATTAGGAGTTTGAGGAGAGTTGGTATGTCACCAAGAACTCTCGCAAATTTCTACAGATGTACCGTGGAGAGCGTTCTAACTGGTAGCATCACCGTCTGGTATGGAAGGGTCACTGTACAGGATTGGAAAAAGTTGCAACATCAGCCAGCTCCGTGATGGCACCAAGGATATCTTTAAAAAGTATTGTCTCAAAAAAGACTGCATCCATCACTGAGAACTCCCCCCCACCACCACCCAGTACATGCCCTCTTCTCTTTGCCATTGGAGGAATTACAGGAGTCTGAAGACACACACTCAATATTTTTGGAACAGGTTCTTTTTGCATGACCTAATATATATATATATATATATGTACTTTCTGTAATTTATAATTTTTTGTAAGGTATTGCACTGTAGTGCTACAGATTTCACAATGTGTGCCAGTGATATTAAACCTGATTCCAATTCTAATATATAATAAATCCATTTATATACATTTATACATATGTAATTATTTGTAATATATAAATTCCGCGTCATAATTTATAAATTATGTATAATACTGAGGTATAATTTGGACCTTTGTGGATTCATTTTGGTTGAAGGATCAACATTAAACAAGAAACAGAGGTGAACCTTAGAGTTCAGTGCAATGTTGTCATTGGAGCTTTTTCCACTTGGAAGGTATCAAACATCGGAAAAATAAAAGTAGAATTGTGGTAAAGATTATTTTTTCCCTAAAATTCTTCTCAGCTCTATTGAGGACTTCGGTTGCCCTTTTTAGCGGCGGAACTGTTGTTGGCGTCGGAGTGCCGTGGGGGGACGTAGTTCGCGAAGCACCAACTTGCCGGTTATTCATCGTGTGTCTCTGCTGAAAATTTAGCTGTAAAGAAATAGCGGAGGAAACCTACAAGCGCAAAGATGTCGGGGTTTGTGGATGAGTACGCGACAGATGTGAGTATGCAGCGAATGCCGGTTTGTTTCTGAAGGTCTGGTTCTGGTTCAGTGTTTCCCCACAGAGAGCACGAGGTGTGCGGCCTAAGAGGCGAGCGGGCCGGTTGATCTACAAAACTAAATTCTTCGCATTTATGTTTGACACGTTCCTTTACTTATATCCTTCCTTGGAAGAAGATATATAGAAAAACCCTGAGACGTGTAGGTTCTTCAACAGGTGAAGCTGAAATGATGAAAGGTACAATATTAAAACCTTCAACTAAATATTTTAAATACAGTAGTACCAATCCTTTACCATTGGGATAATGACATCCACTGTGCAGCTTCTTTCCTCACCCAGTTAATAGTCCAACTCAGCTATTGTTCGCTCTTCTGTCTTCTGAGACAATGAGCATAATGTGCTTGATAAATGTTGCATTGCAATTCAAAATAGCGAATTCTAGATAACACTGGACAACATTTTTTTCGAAAGTTTGGCTTCCTCAGAATTTTTTTTTTGTTTATGATAGACTTCTTGTATCTGAACACAAATATAATACTTGTATCATGTAGGAATTTGGAGAAACAAGAAATTAACTTTTATTGAATATAAATAACTTTGCAATAACTCAACCAAGCTAAAAATGTCTTGTAGATAATTTTGTTTGTACTCAGTATCTGAGGCTTCTTGCTTAAGTGTCTAACAATAATCAGCCAGCATTGATGGATTCCAGTTACCCTGATACAGTTTCTCCATGACCAGAAAGTCCTGGTGAAACTTTTCACCGTGCTCGTCGCTGACAGCGCCAAGATTTGCAGGGAAGAAGTCTAAATGGGAATGCAGAAAATGAATCTTTAGTAACTAACGGAGATGGGAGTAGACTCTCACATGGTGGATTGGATAGTGGACTACTTGACAGATAGACCTCAGTATGTGCGGTTGGGAGACTGTAGGTCTGACACAGTGGTCAGCAGCACAGGAGCGCCATAGGGAACCGTACTCTCTCCGGTCCTGTTCACCCTGTACACATCTGACTTCCAATATAACTCGGAGTCCTGCCATGTGCAGAAGTTCGCTGATGACACGGCCATAGTGGGGTGTGTCAGGAATGGACAGGAGGAGGAGTATAGGAAACTGATACAGGACTTTGTGATATGGTGCAACTCAAACTACCTGCGTCTCAATGTCACCAAGACCAAGGAGATGGTGGTGGACTTTAGGAGATCTAGGCCTCATATGGAGCCAGTGATCATTAATGGAGAATGTGTGGAGCAGGTTAAGACCTACAAGTATCTGGGAGTACAGTTGGACGAGAAGCTAGACTGGACTGCCAACACAGATGCCTTGTGCAGGAAGGCACAGAGTCGACTGTACTTCCTTAGAAGGTTGGCGTCATTCAATGTCTGCAGTGAGATGCTGAAGATGTTCTATAGGTCAGTTGTTGAGAGCGCCCTCTTCTTTGTGGTGGCGTGTTGGGGAGGAAGCATTAAGAAGAAGGACGCCTCACGTCTTAATAAGCTGATAAGGAAGGCGGGCTCTGTCGTGGGCAAAGTACTGGAGAGTTTAACATCGGTAGCTGAGCGAAGGGCGCTGAGTAGGCTACGGTCAATTATGGAAAACCCTGAACATCCTCTACATAGCACCATCCAGAGACAGAGAAGCAGTTTCAGCGACAGGTTACTGTCGATGCAATGCTCCTCAGACAGGATGAAGAGGTCAATACTCCCCAATGCCATTAGGCTTTACAATTCAACTGCCAGGACTTAAGAACTTTTTTTTTTTTAAAGCTATTATTAATGCTTTTTGAGTTAGTGATTTAGATGCATATCATATTATTACTGAGTTAAGTATTGTATGTAATGAGTTTTTGCTACAACATGTGTATGGGACATTGGAAAAAATGTTGAATTTCCCCATGAGGATGAATAAAGTATCTATCTATCTATCTATCTATCTATCTATCTATGTTGCACTTCATGGTTTTGTATGCTTGAAGCACGTTGTCAACCAGCTGCACATAGTTTGGTGCTCTGTAGTTGCCAAGAAAATTTTCAACAACATCCTTGAATGCATTCTATGCGATTTTCTCCAGATCCACTAGAAGTTCTTCCAATTGCCTGTCATTGATTACCTATTTGATTTGTGGCCTTCCTTAATCTTGGCATTTTGACGAATTATGAATTAAAATAACAAATATAGGCAATTTCAAATACAATGGTGCGTGGAAGGGAAATTCCATGATGATTTTCATGATCGGGGCCCAAAATCCATGAGGTACACCCAGAGGTATTCAGGAAGCAAAATCTTTGTTGTCCTGCGTAATTGAGACTCATTAGGACCAGTACATTTTAGCCCAATTAAACAGCTATCGCCTATTATGCCAGACAACACAATAGCAACCAACAATTTACACGGCGTTAGTGTAAACTGCCATGAACAATCAGAATCAGGTTTAATATCACTGGCATATGTCATGAAATTTGTTAATCAACAATTAGCAGAATGGTCACCCGCAGATGTCAACAATCAAACTTAAATGTGAACATTTGAACAGACTCAATAATCCACAGAACAAGGAGATCAGGAAAGACCATTTAACGGATGTTATGCAGGGACAGGGTATTACATCTGAGTGAGTTTTGTTGAGAAGCTGGATAGTGACAGGAAAGAAGCTTCAAGGATGACGTGTAATCCTGGTGATGATAGACTTGCAGCATCTCCCTGATGGCAGTTTGGTGAATAGGTGACCTCTAGGGTGGGTGGAGTCAGCAGAAATTTTTCTGGCTCTTTTCTTCGCTGTGACGATGAACAGGTCGCTGACAGCCAATGATCTTCTCTGCTGAGTGGGCTGCTCACTGCAACCTGGACTAGGAGAGGGAGGAGGTGGCAGGAAACCAAACGGTGATAGAGGTGGTCACAACACTCATCAGGCAGGATTAAATTAATCAGGATATGTCCTGAACTGGCGTAGGAAGAACAGCCTCAGCTGGGATTTCATTGTACTGTTTTGGTAATGATAGTCCTCAAGAATTTGAATAGCTCAGCCACATATACAGCCTGATCCTTAATTTCCAGGGGTGGGGCTGGTAGGGGGTTGTCGGTGGAAGTCAATCTGTATTTCCACTCTCTTGATAACATTAAGCTCCAATATGATGCATCTTTTGATGTATATCATATTGGTCTTGAGACCAATACAGTCATGTCAACTGCAGACTTTAGGATATAAATGGATTTGTCTGGAAGTACAGTCATTTGTATAAAGTATGAACAAGAGGGATGAAAGAACACATCCTTGGGGAAAGCCTTTGCTTATAGAAATTGGATCAGACAAGTAGGAGCCCAGCCTTACATACGCCTTCCTTTCTTTTGGCCCTTCGAGCCGTGAAACCCAACAACCACCCAATCTGACGAAGGGTCTCGGCCCGAAACGTCGACAGTGCTTCTCCTTATAGATGCTGCCCGGCCTGCTGTGTTCCACCAGCATTTTGTGTGTGTTGTTTGAACCACCCAACAAGCCCAATTTAACCTTAACCCAATCGTGGGACAATTTACAATGACCAGTTAACCTACCAGGTACATCTTTGGGCTGTGGGAGGAAACTGGAACACCTGGGGAAAACCCACGCATTCCACAGGGAGGATGTACAGAGACTGCTTACAGAGGGCACTGGGACTGAACTCCAAGCTCCGATTCCCTGAACTGTTAGAGCATATTTTTACAGTGCTGCCCCAGAAATTTTTGGCAAGTCCAGCAATTGTTGCCCATTTCCAGACTCGATGGGCCAAATGGCCTAATTCTGCTCCTATGTCTATGGTTTTGTGTAATTTGAAGGGTAATTTGTTGAACTGTATCATCATTGAATGTCACATTACTATGTCTGGAGTCTTATACAGACCAAAGAAGGTGGCAAATTTATTTCTCTTTTAAACAAAGCTAGCTCTGTGCTCTTTAACCACAAGTCTGGGTTTGCTTTACTAACCATGCTTATATTTGCTAGTAGGCGTTGTGGAACTGGAATTATGTTACTAGATAATAGTTTAAACTAGATTAGTACTCCACTAAACCATGATCTGTACTCCGTGTGCATGCTCGGTAGAGCACTGAACTTTGAATTCTGAAACAAACTTTACACAGCTACAAAGTATGTCACCATATACAAAACTGAGATTAGTTTTCTTGTGGTCATTCACAGTAAATCCAAGAAACACAGTAGAATCAATAAAAGACAGCACCCTACAGAATGAACAATGTGCAAAAGACAACAAAGTATGCAAATACAACGAAATAAAAATAAGCAATAATTATTGAGAACATGAGATAAAGAGCCCTTGAAAGTGAGTCCATGGGTTGTGGGAACAGTGCAGTGATGGGAGGAGTGAAGTTACCCCTCTGGTGCAAGAGCCTGATGGTTGAGGGGTAATAACTGTCCCTAACCCTGGTGGTGTGGGACCTGAGGCTTCTTTCTGATGGCAACAGCAAGAAGAGTGCTAATCGGGAGACCACTTTAAATAACCACAGTACACAGAAAACCATGCCAGTCAAAGTAAACGGAAAACACAAGGGCTTAAACAATAAGAAAACAATTAACATACCGGTGCACAGGCCTGCAGGAATCATGACAGAGACAGCCTGGTTTCACCATCATTTCTGACTCTGAATTTACATCCCATTAGTAAACAGTGTTCATCACACATATGTACTGCTGCAGCCGTTCAGCATGTTAAATTTACATCAGCAATGATCTCGGCAAGCTCATCTATGTATTTATCTGCTGCTTCGTGCTGCAGACGCTTTATCACCACAAATCTTTCAAAATTTAATGCAGTGTCTTTTAAAATTTCTGAAACTAGCCTGCTGAATTTTCATAATTACCTTCAATTTTCAGTTTGTTATAATATATATCTTGTTTCATGATCAGCTTATACTATTAAGTAGCATAGGTTCACTCCAACACTGACGAATTCAATACCCAATCGAGATCTGCAGTTTTTACTTTATGCAGTGTTTTTCTATTTATCATTCACTCCCGTTCATTACATATGTGAGGTTATTTCTCAGACCTGTCTGTCATGTACTGAGACCTGTGCATCGCCTGGGAACCTTCCCAACAACTTGTGGAATTTTCCATTTGTGATTCATGTCAGCGCTCAAAAAATTTCATATTTTAGATGAGTGGTAGTGGTTATTCAGTGACAGTGATATAATTGAACGTCATGAAGCATCAGTGATAAATATCTATGTAACACAAATATTACTTATAATCCAAAGCCTGACAATTGTTCAGAATAATGAATGTTAAGCAACATTAGCCAAACTAGTCTGTTACCACCGGTCACTGCGTAATG
This sequence comes from Hemitrygon akajei, assembly GCF_048418815.1. Classification (NCBI taxonomy): domain Eukaryota; kingdom Metazoa; phylum Chordata; class Chondrichthyes; order Myliobatiformes; family Dasyatidae; genus Hemitrygon; species Hemitrygon akajei. The sequence continues at coordinate 6,992,943 of NC_133154.1, forward strand.
ATATTTATTCCTAAGAATGCTTCTCTGCACAATTCTGTCTAGCCATATTTTGGTGCTGAGCATACTGTAATTTGTCACTTAATATTTTGTAGGTATAGAATTGTTTGTAGGATGAGTTGTTTGTATAATTTTTTTTGTTGTGTGAATGACTGAAATCTGAATGCTTCATGGACGAGTTTGTATTGTACCCTGCAAGCTCAATGTATTTTTGAGTTCACAGCACTTATATTGTTTTCACTTTTGTTAGCAGTACGATCCGTATGCCTACAATGTGGACTACGACCTTCATACTGGTAAATCCTTATTGAATTTTTTTTTACTGTTAAGTGCCGTCAAGCTGCTTTGAGCTGAGGAAAAGAGTTGAGCAGAACTGAGCCCTTTGTGAGGTGGCTGAGTTTGACCGTGAGTGCAGCAGTTTGTTCTCCAAAGAGTGTGGCTACGACAGCTTGCCCGTCTGAGGAGTGTTTGGGGAAGCCTGCCTGAGCCTGATCAATAAGGCCATAAGATAGAGGAGCAATATTAGGCCAGTCAGCCCACTGAGTTTCTCACCCATTCCATCTCATTCTCCTGCCTTCTTTTCACAACCTTTGATACCCTTGCTAATCAAGAACCTATTAACCTCCACTTTAAGTATACCCAATGACTGACTCCAAAGCCGTCTGAGGCAGTGAATCTCACAGATTCATTCACCTCCTTCTGGCTAAAGAAATTCCTTCTTATCTCTGTTCTAAAGGGGCACACTTCAATTCTGAGGCTATGCCCTCTGGTCCTCTCTTGGAAACATCCTCACTGTGTCTGTTCTGTCTTGGCCTATTAGTGAAACCACTGGACCGACTGCTCGCACTAAGTAGCCTGTGTAGTTTGACAGCAGGAGACCCCAGGCAGAGCCATTCACTGGGGAATGGAGTAGAGAGCCCAGTACAAGAACTACTTGTGGCCTTGGACAGCTCTTTTGAAAAATCTGTGTCTTCATTGGGTCTCTCTGCTCCTCTTTCTCAGGATCGGCATAAACTGCTGTCCCTGTGCTTTTTTTAAGTGGTAAATCTGTCATGCGCTGCTGATGTAATCACCCTACCATGGAATTTAAAGTAGATTGTAGGCATTTTTGAGCATTTCATTGTGGTGAGAGAAGAGAACACTAACCCCACCTGCCATATGAATAACAGTGCATGCATTCTGATTGAAAGAAAAGCTGTTGCTTGTCCTGGCTGCCCTAGAATATTATTTTGGGTCCTTTATCCATAGAAAGGATGTGCTGGTGTTGGACAGGGTCCAGAGGAGGTTCACGAGAATGATCCTGCAAACGAAAGGGTTAATAATGAGCGTTTGATGGCTCTGGGCCTGTGCTTGCCGGAGCTCAGAACAGTTTGGGGGGGGGGGGGGGGGTCTCATTAAAACCTATCAAATATTGAAAGGTCTATATAAAGCGGATGTGGAGAGGATGCTTTCAATGGTAGGGGCATCTAGGATTAGAGGGTACGGCCTCAGAATAGAAAGATGCCGCTTTAGAGAGATATGAGGAGGAACTATTTTAGCCAGAGGAAGGCCAGTATTTAAATCAGAAATAGATATATTCTTAATTAGTGAGGGTGTCAAATGTTTCAGGGAGTGGGTAGAAGAATGGGAGTGAGAGGGATAATAAATCAGCCATGATGGAATGGTAGATCAGACTCAAAGGACCAAGTGACCTAATTCTGCTCCTATATCTTACGGTCTTATGCTCTTATTACCAAAATGACAATGAAGTTGGTTAGTAGAGCTTTTAATCTTGATATCCTCGCCTGTGAGAATTTTTTAAAAATCCTAGATTATATAAAAGCTCAGAGCTCAGTTTGAGGAAAGTAAACTTATTGTGATTTGAGAACTGAAAAATGCTTGAAATGAGATCTTTGTTGAGTAGGTTGTAACTTGTGTGGCATACTGATCTTTAGTGTCCATTTGGAGGTTACCTCTGCCTCAGTACTGAACCGTATCATCCAATGTGAATTTCCAAAGTTTAGTGTAACGCTCAGCTATATCGGTTCGTACGTATCTAGGGGGAGACCCCGTCCCCCGCCCAACCTTGTCTCACGGTTGCGTTGGTTGCTGTGCAATGCCACCTGATACGGCCTCAAACAGCAATCATCAGCCAGCACACAATGTACATTTTACAAATTACACTTCATAAATCTACTTGGACCATGAAATTAATAAAGATACAATACAAAACAGAATGAATGGAAACAAAAAAAAGGTGCCAGACTTATCAAAGTTCAGTTTCTTCATACACACACAGTTGGAGCTCAGGACCACCTGAAGTGATCGACCAGAGCACTCCCAGCACGTCTGTCTTCCTCTCATCTCCCCTCCAACTCCCGCGCAACACTAGCTTACAGACCCACTTGGTCTGTAATATCTATCCCAATTGGTTAACAAATGAATACAATTCTCGTTATCAGTAATTATAACCCAGACAAGCTGCGAGAGAAAGCACTCTCTCACCAGTTAACATAAGAAAGAAGCATTTTTACTTTTAACGTAACAAAGAAGCCATTTTGATTAACTTATGCAGTAGCATAAAGAAGAAACCCCTTACATTAGTATTTAGTATTTTACATTAACTAGTTAGTTTTAGCACTGGAGGGGTTGGAAGAAAGAGATTTCAGTTACACTGTTTACTACAACTATGGATAACAAATGTAGTTGACCTAGTGCGAGATGAGGAACTGCTGTGTGCTTCTTCTTACAGAAACATGGCTCCAGGATAACTCCCCATGCACCATCAATCTTCAGGCCTTGTTACTCAGGGATTTGTGCTAATATTATTTTGTGACTGTATTGTGCTGCTCTGTGTGGGGGTCAGGCAGCATTTGAGCGTCAGCATTTTGGATTGAGCCCTTTCATCTGGACTGAATAAGTAGAGGGTTGTTGAAGAGGGGTAGGACAACACACTGTCATATTGCTGCTGTTCCACATTTTACACAACTGCCGGTTTTATTATAATAATGCCAGTAACATTATACTGCCCTACATGCACCCTACACTTTATATCGAACTGTCAATCTTCAGGCAGTGTCACTCAGGGACTAGTCTTAATATTATTTTGTGACTGTGTATAGTGGATATCTGCTGTGTGTAACTATATGCACTGTGTTTTGCAACTTGGTCCTAGAGGAACAATGTTTCATTTAGCTGTATACATGTGGAAGGTTGAATCACAGTTGAATTTGAACAATCTTCAACTAGCCAGAGAGTGGTGAATCTGTGGAATTCATTGCCACAGGCAGCTGTGCAGGCCAAGTCTTTCTGTACGTTTAAGGCAGAGGTTAGTAGATTAGTGATTGGTCAGGACATGAAGGGATACAGGAAGACGGCAGGAGATAGGGACTAAGGGAAAATGGATCAGCTGTGATGAAATGGGAGAGCAGACTCAATGGGCCAAATGGCCTGATTCTGCTCCTATATTTATGGTCTTGTAGTTCATTTTCAAGTATTTTAAAAGTATTCTACATGTGTTCTCAGGAGATCCCAAGCAGGACCTTGCTTACGAGCGACAGTATGAACAGCAAACATACCACGTGATCCCTGAAGTAATTAAAAATTTTATCCAATATTTCCACAAAACTGTCACGGACCTGATTGATCAGAAGGTCTACGAACTACAGTCCAACCGCGTGTCCAGTGACATGATCGAACAGAAGCTTTATGAGATTCAGGATATCTATGAAAACAGGTACAAATATTAAAAAGCACACATTTATATGCTTGTATGTCAGTAATATAGAAGAAGCAGTTAATGTTTTAGATTAATTTTTTTTAAAGAAGAATAATTCTATATGTTTATTAATTCCCCTATTACGCTTTCTCAGCTGGAATAAACTGACCGAGAGATTCTTCAAAAACTCTCCCTGGCCAGAAGCAGAAGCTATTGCCTCCATATGTCGAAATGGTAGGATTTCAGTTTTCAAATTAGTATTACTTGATAAAATACTCCTGTAAAATGTAGTCTAACCTTGCATAATGTGTCCTAGCTGATACTGTTAAAATCTACTGGTATGCACATTTTCTTTGTTTTTAATCTGTTGAATGTTTGCCATTGTGTGGATGTCTTCAGGGAATCTCAGAAATTTGTCCTCAAATTAAACCAGATTCTTGCCTTAGTTTGATCTAATTTGTGCTTTTGAACTGTAGCCACTATTTTTTTTAATTAAAAAAAAACAAATGCAGCCAGTCAGAGTGCTCTCCAAGATACATCTGTAGAAGTAGGAGGTAACTAGACCTGCCATTCTTGGGAATACATTGAGCTTTTCAATTTAATAATATTGTGGTAGCTCATTTCTGTGTATGGAGTGTTCATAAGTCAAGCATTTGTAACCCAGGAATTGCCTGTAACTTTATTCACATGCTTGACTCTCTGTTCCAGATGCCGTCTTTCTTATTCTATACAAGGAGCTCTACTACAGGCATATTTATGCTAAAGTTAGCGTAAGTTGTTACTTCAGTTACTTAAACATACAAAATCGCAAGCAGCTTTTAATTACTCATGTAAATACACAGATTTTCTTTATATTTTTATTTGTGCTCAATAAAACAGCACGGACTTTCGTTCCTGTAAGTTATGACAAACAAAGACACATTTTACTTTAGAGACCTGAAACTGCTGTGTGTGACTATAAGTGATTTTTTTTATCAAAGTACATATATGTCACCATTTACAAACCTGAGACTCATTAACCAGAAGACGTAATGAATAAATTTATCGAATAATAACCATAACAGAGTCAATGAAAGACTGTACCAACTTGGGCATTCAACCAGTGTGCAAAGGACAACAAATTGTGCAAAGGTAAAAAGAAAGAAATAATAAATAAATAAGCAGTGAATATTAAGAACATGAGATGAAGAGTTCTTGAAAGTAAATCCATAGGTTGTGGTAACATTTAAGTGATGGGGCAAGTGAAGTTGAGTTATTCTCTTTAGTTCAAGTGCCTGATGGTTGAGGGTTAGTAACTATTCCTGAACATGGTGGTGTGAGTCCTGAGGCTCCTATACCTTCTTCTCGATGGCAGCAGCAAGAAAAGAGCATGGCCTGGATGGTGGGGATCCTTGATGTTGGTTTGCTACGACAGCGTTCCTTGTAGATATGCTCAATGGTGGGGAGGGATTTTAATGTGATGGACTGTGGATACAGCTAATTTATAGGCTTTTCCATTTAAGGGCATTGATGTTTCCATACCAGGCCATGATTTAGTATTAGATTGTGGAAGTTTTGACATTTTTGGTTACATATTGATAGATTTTAAGTTTCTGACAATGTCATCTTCTGCTTGTACTGAGGGAGGCTATTAATGAATCTGGCTCATGGGAGCAATCCTATTGGCCCTGTAAACACAAGAAAGTCTGCAGGTGCTGAAAATCCAAAGCATAACAAACAAAATGCTGCAGGAGCTTAGCAGGAAATAAATATACAATTAACGTTTGCTTCAGGACTGAGAAGGAAGGGGAAGAGGTGGGGGGAGTGGAAGGTGATAGGTGAAGCCAGGTAGTTGGGAAACATTGAGGGCTAGTGAGGAATGAATCTGATAGGAGAGGAGAGTGGACCTTAGGAGAAAGGGAAGGAGGAGGGACTCAGCGGTTAATACGCAGGTGAGAAGCAGGAATAGGTCAGAATGGGGAATAGAGGAAGGGGGTAGGGGGGTAGGATTTGTTTACTGGAAGGAGAGATCAAAATTCATGCCATTTGGTTGAAGGGACAAAATATAAGGTGTTGCTCCTCCACCCTGAGAGTGGCCTCATCTTGGCACCATTCTTGTTTTTCTATTCCACCTCTTCTTGTTTCTCTAATCCTCCAACTTATTCTATACTGCATGTCCTTCAACACCCCTTGGATCCTTTTTGCCATTAAATTTAAGCTGAAGGGATAATTTATGGTAGTGAGTTAACCTACTAACATATTTTTGGGATGTGCAAGGAAACTGCAGCACCCATGAGAAGCTGATGGGGGCCACAGGGAAAGTTCAAACTGCACAGATGGCATCTGAGATCAGATGAACATGGATCCCTGGGGCTGTGAGACAGATACACTAACAGTTCTGCGTTAAATTATATTTTTAATGCATAACTTAGTGCATCTGTGATGTTCCTTTATCATTAAATATTTCTTATACTCCCTAGGGTGGACCTACATTGGAACAGAGGTTTGAATCTTACTACAATTACTGCAATCTGTTCAACTACATTCTCAGTAAGTATTTTAGTGAAATAGTTATTCAGTTTCTCTTCATTCTAAAGGTCCCATATCTGACCCTTTTCTCTTATTTTTCCCCTCCTACTCCCACATTTTTTGTTATTCCTTTCTGCTCCTTGTGGCACATTGAGTGGGAACTTTGCCGTTTCTTTAGCATTTTGTCTTTTTTATGAGACCGAGTTTCTAGCTCGACGCTCAACCCAGCACGGATGGAAAGCACGCAAGGAGCTGGCCGGATTCGAACCCGGGACCACTTGTCTCTAAGTCTGGTGCTGATGCCACTACACCACTAGCTGGCCATCCCGCTCCCTGAGATGGGGAGAAATTTGGCAAAGATTTAATAATTACATTGTCATGTCTAGATGTGTTACAGTAGAAGGGATTGCCAGTCTGGACAATATGGCAGAGTAGCTCTCCGGCATGTTGGGTGCAGGGTTGAGTAACAGGAGATCTGTCTTAAATTCTAAGAGTATATCTTGCAGTTGTGGCACAAAGGGATTCCCTAAAGGTTAACTTGCAGATTTAATCTGTGGTAAGGAAGACAAATACAATGTTAGTAAGATTTCAATGAGGTCACCCCTCATTCTTCTGAATTCTAGTGAGAAGAGGCCCAGAGCCATCAAACACTCCTCATATGACAAGCCTTTCAATCCCAGAATCATTTTCATGGACTTCCTTTGAACTCGCTCCAATGTCAGCACATCTTTTCTTAGATAAAGGGACCCAAAACTGCTCACAGCATTTTGTGTGTGTGTGTTGCTATCAAAAAGTATTTGGAGTCAATAATTCCTTCATGCACAATCTCCTCATTCGAGGCTGCTACTTCTAACTTATAACCAGATCTACATTTTTTTAACTTGTTTCTAAATTTTAAAATATTTTTGTCATCCTCTTTAGATGCCGATGGTCCTGTTCCCCTAGAACTCCCCAATCAGTGGCTATGGGACATCATTGATGAGTTCATTTACCAGGTGACTTTCCACCTTTTCTTCATGTCAACTTGCCTGGATGTCAACCATAAGCAGCATCTCCTTTCCACTTCAGTAGGACTTGCGTGTTTGCGGAGCAGGCTGGGTGTTAATTCACTTTTGGCTGCTCCTGTATGTGTGGCTCTGCAGTGTTTGCTGTCCGTACTTGTCCTCTTGTTTTGGCTGTCACTGGAGCTCACGGCTGGTGTGAACACAAGGCTTATTTTTCGTAAAGTGTGATCTGAGTCCTGTGCTTCTAGAACCACAATTTGACTGCTGATTTAAAAAAAAGTCTTAAAATCTAGAATAGTTCTGGCTTTAAACCAAGGTATATCTTGTGGATTTTCCTTCTTTGAAAAAAAAGAATTCTTACGAAACACTGCATTATAAAGCGGGGGGCATAATGACAGCTAGTTAAGCCTTTCATTTAGAATATAGAACATTACAGCACAGTACAGACCTCCAGCCCAAAATGTTGTGCCATTCTTGTAACCTACTCTAAGATTAATCTAACCCTTTCCTTCTATGTAGCCCTCTATTTTTCTACCACCACCCCTAGCAGGGCATTCCACGGACCAACCAATCCGTTCGTTTAAAAGGAAAACTTACTCTGATATTTCCCCCCCCACACTTTCCTTTAATTACCTTAAAATTATGGCCCCTTGGATTAGCCATTTCCATATTGTTTCTATCTATTTCATCTGGGTCTCTTGTCATCTTGTACACCTCTATCAAGTCATCTGTCATCCTCCCTCACTCCAAAGAGAAAAGCCATAGCTCATTCAATGTATCCTCATAAGATATGCTCTCTAATCCAGGCAGCATCCTGGTAAATCTCTCTAAAGCTTCCACATCTTTCCTAAAATGGGGCGACCAGAACCAAATACAATATTTCAAGTACTCCAATATGTTTCTCTTTGTGTTTACATTAATGAACAGTATTAGCTTCTAACCTCTGCTACACTGATCTGGGCTGACTGCCGACTCAAGGGTCTAAATCTGCTTTTGAACAAAGCTAAGTGGAGGTTTGTTTACAGAGCAAAACTAAATCATTTGGTTGGATTACAAATAGAAATGTCTAACTTTTGATGTATCCCTCCTGCCATTTCCAACTTCTTATCTGATTCTCTGCACAGTTCCAATCTTTCAGTCAGTACCGCTGTAAAACAGCCAAGAAGTCAGACGAGGAGATTGAATTCCTGCGGTCGAATCCGAAGATCTGGAATGTTCACAGTGTCCTCAACGTCTTGCATTCCCTAGTGGATAAATCTAACATTAACCGTCAGCTAGAAGTCTACACCAGTGGAGGCAAGTATTGATGGTTCTTCGTTCTGTGAAGATGGTGCTTGTCTTCCCTTTAGTTCATTCGCTTTTTATTCATTTAGAGATGCTGTGCGGAATAGGCCCTTCTGGCCCTTTGAGCCGAGCCATTCAGTGACCCCTGATTTAACCCTAACCTAGTCATAGGACAATTTACAATGAGCATTTAACCTACTAAATGACATGAGTTTGGACCGTGGGAGGAAACCGGAGCACCTGAGGGACACCCGTGCATTCCACGGGATGGATGTACCAACTCTGAACAGAGTACGCCGGGATCGAACTCTGAACTCTGACACCCCAAGCGGCAATGGTGTCGCGGTAACCGCTGTCCTCTATTGCTGCTTGGTCTATATATACTTTGGAAATATTTAAAGTATCTTTGTTTTCTGCACAGAAACATTTATCCATAATAGTGTTTTGATGTATACATAACAAATTATAAACCTACATGTCCAACTCAAAGTTATTGTATGCACAGGTGCAATGAAAATTTTACTTGCAACAGCATCACAAGCAGTGATCACCTAAATTAAGCATACTTGCCTTCATTGGTGAGGTTGTTGAGGTAAAGATTGTGAGGTCACATTGTGGCTGCATGATATTTAGGTTAGGCTACATTTGAAGTTTTGTCTACAATTCTGGTTCCTGCATTTCAGGAAGGATGTGGAGGTCATGGAGACACTGCAGAAGTAGTTGTTCAGCAGCATATTGTCTAGATTAGAGACCATAAGAGATTGGAGCAGAATTAGGCCATTCAGCCCATCAAGTCTGCTCCACTATTCATAGCAGATTGCTTATACCTCAACTCCATTCTCTTGCCTTCTCCCAGTAACATTTAATGCTCTGACTAATCAAGAGCCTATCAACCTCAGCTTTAAATATATCTAAATATTGGGTAGGAAAAGATGTTGGAAACACTTGTAGTGTTTTCTCTGGATCCTTGGAGGGTAAAGAGTGACTTAACAGAATATATGAAATCATAAAAAAGCATAGATAAGGTAGATACTAAGAAACTTCATCCTTCTCCCTGCAGGAGTATAGTAGCACAGCAGTTAGCCCCACACTTTACAGCACCAGCGATAGGGTTCAATTACCACCACTGTATGTCAGGCGTTTGTACATTCACCTCATGACCATGTGGACTTTCTCCTAGTGCTCTGGTTTCCTCCCACAGTCTAAAGATGTACAGGTTAAGATGAGTAAGTTGTGGGCACTGGAAACATGGCAACACCTGTGGGCTGCTTGGTCATTGATGCAAACAATGCGTTTCACTCTGTTTCGATGTACATATCACAAATAGAGTGAATCTTTATACATTTCAAGTACTAGGGGGCATTGCTTTAAGGTAAGGGGGAAAGTTCAATGGAATCAAGTTTAATGTCTTTGACATACTATGTTGTGAAGCTTGTTGCTTTGCAGCAGCATTACAGTGCAAGAGATGTGGTGTTTCTCTCTGGGCAGTAAACCAACCTTTTGTTAACATGCAAAATGCTGGATTCTCCATTCTAAGTTTTATGTTGTATTTTTCAAACTTGTGGTTAACTTTATGCATAGTACAAACAATTTCTTGTATTCATCCACTAATTATATCTGTCACACTTCAAATTCATTGCCATCCCAGACCTTGATTTTCACTTTCCTGCAGCGTCTTTCATGATACTAGGCACATTAGAAAGCTTAGCTAATAACACTGGACAACAAAAGATTTTGCTTCCTGAATACCTTCAGGTGTATCTTATGAATTTTGGGCTACTGATGATGAAAATCACCATAAAATTTCCCTATCACGCACCATTTTTAAAAAATAAACTTATGTTTATTATTTCAATTCATAATTCAAGTCAATTAAAACGTTGCCTACAATGTAAGCTGGAAAGTTTCCTATCTTGTCCAGGCACGCTTGGGCATGCTTAGGCTGCATGGCAGGACAGGTTTTAGTAATTATTGGGTTCAGGACTGTAAGAATACTCCTAACCTACAGGTTTTAGTTTTTACCTCTCTTAGCAAGAAGAGCAATCTTGCTTAAATGGAAGGAGTCTACCCCTCCTACACATCTTCAATGGCTACGTGATATTATATCTTATTTAAATTTCGAAAAGATCCGCTGCTCAGTCTTAAATTCGAAACAATCTTTTTATGATATCTGGGGACCTTTCCTAAATTACTTTTCCAATTTATAAAGTTTAACAGTGCACAGACTTTTATGTATATTTTTATCTTCTCTTCTTAAGCGAATGTTTTTTTTTCTAATTATTATCATCCATCAGCCTTTTTCTTTGGTAGTTGGTAGGGGGTTGACTTTTTTTATATAAAAAAATTATTTTATGATGTATGACTTATCTTAAAATTTTTGATTACAGAGTGGTATACCTTTATGTGTTATGCTATAACATTTTGATCAATTTTATTACAATATATGAATGTACACAAGTTATGTTGAGGTGTATCTATGTGTTGCACTCTGTAAATCTTGTTTTTTTTTCTTCTGAATAAAAATATTGTAAAAAGAAAAGAAAGGATTGTAAGGATGGAATTGCTATCACCAGGCACAAAAATTTCTATGAAGGATTTTGATATTTGAGACAGATGCTTCCCAGAATAACTGATGCCAAGATTAAGGAAAGCATTTTTGTTGGTCCACAAATCAAACAGGTCATCTACAGAGCACCATACTACATGCAGCTGGTTGAAAACATGCTTCAAGCATATAAAACCATGAAATGCAACATGTCGCTAAAGATTCATTTTCTGCATTCCCATTTAGACTTCTTCCCTGCAAACCCTGGTGCTGTTATTGACGAGCACGGTGAAAGGTTTCACCAGGACATTGCGGTCATGGAGAAACGGTATCAGGGCAACTGGAATCCATCAGTGCTGGCTGATTATTGTTGGACACTTAAGCGAGAAGCCTCAGACACTGAGTACAAATGAAAATCATCAACAAAATATTTTAACTTAGTTGAACTATTGCAAAGCATCAGCACTATTATGCAATTAAACTCGTTATATCCAATAAAAGTTAATTTGTTGTTTCTCCAAATTCCTACGTGATATAACTAGTCTGAAATTATAAGGCAACACGAGTGAATCTGCAGATGCTGGAAATAAATAAAAACACAAAATGCTGGCAGAACTCAGCAGGCCAGACAGCATCTATGGGAGGAGGTAGTGACGACGGGGGTAAGGTTGGAATTGGAGCAAGGGGTGGTGAAGTCGAGACAGTTAATGTAGGGGGTAAGGTTGGAATTGGAGCAAGGGGTGGTGAAGGGGTCTGAAATTATATTTCATCTTATATCTTCAAGCAGTCTATCATAAAAAAAATTCTGAGGAAGCAACACTTCTGAAAAAATCTGTTGTCCAGTGTTAACTAATTAATGTTTGCTGTTGTTCCTTTGCGCACCTTATGGTGCATCGGGCGGCGACCTTGCCATTTCTTTAGCATTTTTGACTTTTTTTTTACGAGGCCAAGTTGCTAGCTTGACGCTCAACCCAGCACAGATGGAAAGCGTGTAAGGAGCAGGCCGGATTTGAACCCAGGACCACTCGCCTTGAAGTCTGATGCCGATGTCACTACACCACCGGCCAGCAAATTAACTAATTAGCTCATCAAAATCCTCATGAAGGGTCTCAGCCCAAAACATTGATAGTTTATTCCTTTCCATAGATGCTGCCTGATCAGCTTCTCCAGCGTGTGTGTTGCTCTGGATTTCTCAGAATCTGTTTTGATTAGCTAATAATCAGCTGCTTTTGAAATTTTTACAAACAACATTCTCCCACAAAGTAATTATAACAAGATTGTGCTAATTAAGACTAAATGGTATTTGCACTTACTCTGTAGTTAACATCTCCCATTGTTTGTTTACAGGAGACCCTGAGAGTGTTGCTGGGGAGTATGGTCGTCACTCCCTGTATAAGATGCTGGGTTATTTCAGCTTGGTGGGCCTCCTGCGTCTCCATTCACTGCTTGGGGATTACTATCAGGCCATTAAAGTGCTTGAGAACATCGAACTCAATAAAAAGGTATGTTTCATTTTATTGATATTGGATATCCTACTGATTGAAATAACGCTTGTAAATGTCAGAATCAGGTTTAATATCACTGACATTTGTCATTAAATTTGTTTTGCAGCAGCAGTACGGTGTAATACATAAAATCTATACATTACAATAAGAAATATATAGTGCAAAGGGAAAAATGTTGAAGTAGTATACATGGGTTCATTGTCCATTCAGAAATCTGATGGCAGAGGGAAAGAAGCTATTTCCGAAACGTTGAATGTGTGCCTTCAGGCTCCTGTACCTGATCCCTGATGGTAACAATGAGAAGAGGGCATATCCTGGGTGACGAGGGGGCAATCACAGTAAATACAAGAAACACAATAGAATCAATGAGAGATCACACGCAACGGGATGGACAACAACCAATGTGCAAAAGGAAAATAATAATAAATAAGTAATAAATATCAAGAACATGAGATGAAGAGTCCTTGAAAGTGAGTCCAGACAAGTGGGAACAGTTCAGTGATAGGGCGAGTGAAGCTATCCTCTCTGTTTCAAGAGCCTGATGGTTGATGGGTAATAACTACTCCTGCCACATATGCTTGTAGTGATCACAGCAGATAAGAAGTAGAACAATCATTAATCAGTTGTCCTCGCAGTGCCCTGATCAACGGACAATGTCACAAATTGGTAATTCACAATGACTTGCAGATTAGTAGGGAACTAGATTGCTCAAAGAACTGTTAAATGGATTCTTGCAAACAAATACGTGGTTTAGAAAATAGTGAAAGCATTGTTATAAAGATATTTGAAGTCTGGTGTTTGGTTCCATTGCAGAGTATGTACTCACGGGTGCCAGAATGTCAAGTCACGACCTATTACTACGTGGGCTTTGCCTATTTGATGATGCGCCGTTACCAGGATTCGATCCGCGTGTTTGCCAATATCTTGTTGTACATCCAGAGAACCAAGAACATGTTTCAGCGCTCAACCTACAAATACGAAATGGTAAATCATAGAAATGCTTGTGATAAAATTAGAAATATTCAACAGTTCGGACTCTACATCTCAATGTACATCAGCATCTGCAGAGTGTAATACTGTGTCATTATGATATCATTATGAAGATCATAAAGATATTTAATCCAAATGCTTGAATTTTTTTTTGAAACTTCTTTAAAAACTTAGAAATAATTGCTTCCAGATTTAGCACCTAGAACATTACAGCTCAGTACAGATCCTTCAGCCCACAATAATGTGCCAAACTTATAAACTACTTTAAGATCAATTTAACCCTTCCCTCCTATATAACCTTCCATTTTTCTATCGTCCGTTTGCCTAAGAGTTTCTTAAAAGCCACTAATGTATCTGCCTCTATCACCACCCTGGAAGAGTGTTCCATGCACCCACCACTCTTGGGGGAAAAAATTCTCTGGCTATCTGCTCTATCTATGCCCCATCATCTGTACTCCTCTATCGAGGCACCCCTCATCCCCCTTCGTTCCAAAGAGAAAAGCACTGATACGGTAGCAGCCAACCAGAAAAGGCTCCTTTTATTCCCACTCTTTGCCTCCTGTCAATCAGCCAATGTTCTATCCATGCTAGTATCTTTCCTGTAATACCATGGGCTCTTAACTTGTTGAGCAGCCTCATGTGTGACACCTTGTCAAAGGCCTTTTAAAAAATTTAAATACACAACATTCACCAATTCTCCTTTGTCTAGCCTGCTTGTTAAACAGATTTCAGGCAAGATTTTCTCTTAGGGAAACCATGCTGACTTCAGCCTATTTTATGTGCCTCCAAGTACCCAGAAATTACGTCCTTAACAATCGACTCCAACATCTTCCCAACCTTTTGAGGTCAGCCTAACTGGCCTATAATTTCCTGTCTTTTGCCTCCCTCCCTTCTTGAAGAGTGCCAGCTGTAAGATCAGTGCTGTCAGTAAGGAGTTTGTACGTTCTCCATGTGGGTTTCCTCTGGGTGCTCCAGTTTCCTCCCACATTCCAAAGATGGATGGTTAGAGTTAGTAAGTTATGGGCAGGCTATGTTGGCGCTGAAAGCGTGGCGATGCTTGTGGGCTGCCCAGCAAAATCCTCGCTGATTTGATGCAAACAATATATTTCTCTTTATGCTTCTATGTACAGAAGATAAGTTTAATCTTTAAAATTAAAAACTCAAGTTCATTGTCATAGGTACACTGTATCTACCCAAATTACAAAATGCTGTGAAGATTAGCTTGTTTGCAGTAGCAACACAGTACATTACACATAATGCAAACGTATTCTATTATTAACTCTAGTTGTTCTCTTTTGCCATGTCATCACATCTAATTGCAGATAAACAAGCAGAATGAACAGATGCACAGTCTGTTGGCAATCGCTTTGACCCTATACCCAATGAGAATCGACGAGAGCATCCACACCCAGCTGCGAGAGAAGTATGGGGACAAGATGCTGCGTATGCAGAAAGGGTGGGTCTTTGTTTTTTTTCCGTGTTGCAATAGCTTTGTTGTCCTATCATACAGCACTGTGCAAAAGTCTTAGGCACATATGTATAGTTAGAGTGCCTAAGACTTTTGCACAAATAGTGATTTTATGTATTGCACTGTACTGCTGTCACAAAAATACAAATTTCATGACATGAGTAATGATAACCCTGATTCTGATATGGGTCTCTGGTATGGACTTAAAGTGGGAAGGGGGCATGGTTGGGAAAGGGGGAAAGGAACGGGGAGGGAGTGGAAAGCACCAGAGAGACATTCAATAAATCAATTGTTTGGAATCAAATGACTTTGCTTGGTGTCTCAGGGCTGGGTGTGTCTGCTTCACCACCACCTGTCCCACACCCCTCCTTCACCATTTCCAACATCCTTTGCTCCTGCCAGATTTACAAACTCGGTCTCCAATTCATGGCAGATACAGAACTGTGCAGAAGTCTCAGGCACCCTAGCTATATATACGCTATGTGCCTAAGACTTCTGCACAGTACTGTACATGAGTCTCAATTTGGCACCTGTAAATACAGTAGAATGTTCAGTGTTTCATAATTTAATAACAAACCATGTAAGGGGATTCTGAGCCAGTAAACAGATAGCTTTTAAGGAACAGCTTACAGAGCAGAGGGAAGTAAACCCTTGGGCATTCTCTACCCTGAAGGGTTTGGAAGGATTGTTGCCTCTCAATAGTCAGGTCAATAGGTTACTAAAGGTATTTGAGGATTATGTGGATGAAGAATTAGTTCAAGATCTTGTTAAGTGGCGGAGCAAGCCAAAGGGGTCAAACTGTGTCCTGCTTCTTACAAATACTTTATTTTTCTATATGCTTTCCAAAACAACCCTGTGTAAATAATGCATCTCTTCCCTCTAATGCAGATGATCTGGAATTGCCATTTTTCCCCTCAGCTCTGACTGAACTGCTCTGCTTTTCAAAAGCTTTGTTTTAATATTAATCTTCCAATTTCTTCTCAAGTTCAAGTGTAATTATCATTCAACTGTATACAAGAGTAGCCAACTGAAACAGTGTTCCTCTGAGGCCAAGATACAAAGCAATTACCAACAGCACACTGCACAGATAACACATATGGTTAAGATAACAAAAAGATAAAGCCACACAAAGAGGAATAAAATAATATAGGCCTTGTCCCTGAGTGGCATGACTGTAGATTGTTGGGAAGTTATTCTTCCACCGAGCAAACACTGGAGGGCAGCACCAACAGGTAATAAAATCTAATATCATCTTCTTACAGAGAGATGCAGATATTTGAGGAGCTATTCAGTTTTGCCTGTCCCAAGTTCTTGTCACCAGTGGTACCAAATTATGAGTCACTCCATGCCAACTATCACAAGGAGCCGTTCCTGCAGCAACTGAAAGTGTTTATGGACGAGGTACAGCAGCAGGCGGTACTTTCCACCATCCGGAGGTACGTGAACACAACGTGCAGAAATTACCATGAATGATCCCTTTCATGTATCAACGTATTGCTGTCTTATCTCTAAGTCAAGTTTATTGTCATTTGTGCAAGTAATGTGTACACAGGTACAATGAAAAGCTTACAGCAGTAGCATCACATAAGCGGTATTCGCAGGAAAAACAAAACAGACGTTTATTTTATTTAGAGATACAACATAGAATAGGCCCTTCCAGTGCTTCGAGCTGCGCCACCCCAACAACACCAGCTTGACCCTAGCCTGATCACGGGGCAATTTGCAATGACCAGATAACCGAAACAAAAAGTGTTTGGACTGTGGGAGGAAACCAGAGTGAACCCAAGCATTCCACTGGGAGGACGTACAGAGTCCTTACAGAGGACAGTGGGATTGAACTCCAATTCCACGCCCCAAGATATAATAGCGCTATGTTATCGTGGCACACTAATTAGACTATTTTTATAAGAAAGAACACAATAAGAGTCAAAAAAATTCCTTTTAATACAAAGTGATCAAAGTGGTGACAATGGTGCTAAACTGCAGTGATTAGGGTTGTGTTGGTTCTGTCATCAGATTTCTGAACAGATATGAACACCATATCACTATTCCTGTTTTTCTCTATTTATATAGTTTTGTAGCTTACATTTACTCTGTCTGTGCCATAAAATAACAAACTTCACGAAATAGACAACGAGATTCCGCAGATGCTGGAAATGCAGACCACGCACGCACACACACCTGGAGGAACTCGGCAAGTCAGGCAGCATATATGGAGGGGAATGAATAGTCAATGTTTTTTTGGGCTGAGACCCTTAATCAGGACTGGAAAGTAAGCAGCAGAAGACAGAAATTTCACAACATATGTCAGTGATAATAAACCTGATCCTGGGTTCCAGTTGATTGAAGGGAAGTTACTGTTCTTGAACTTGGTGTGCAGACTTCATTCTTCCCCTCCATTATCACTGCTGCCCACCAACTCTTCAACTGTACTCTCCCAGACTCACTACCACAGCCACGTAACCCTCATGGGAACTTGTCTTTGCCGATGTCTTGTTCCACATGGCTTCCAGCTCCATTTTCAGGTCTCTCGGTTTAGACACCTTCCATCTGAGTAGCCTACAACCTGAATAGGATATCGACTTCTCCTTACAGTTTTAAAAAAAGGGGGGGGGAAATCCTTTCCCTCCCCTCTTCTATTCCCCCACACTGGCCTTTTACCACTTCTCACCTTTCAATCACCTCCCCTGGTTCCATCCTGCTTTCCTTTCTCTTACGGTCCAATCTCTCTTGTCAGATTCCTTTCTCTCCAGCCCTTTACTTTTCCCACACACCAGACTTCACCTATCACCAAGCTATACCTCCTTCCCCTCCTCCCACCTTTTTAAAATTCTGGCATTTTCCCCTTCCTTTCCAGTCCCAAAGAAGAGTCTCAGCTTGAAATGTTGACTGTTCATTTCCATGGATGTTGCCTGACCTGCTGAGTTCCTCCAGCATTTTGTATGTGGGGTCTTTCATTGATTCTATTGTGTTTCTTGTATTTACTGTGACTGCCTGCAAGAATGTGAATCTCAGGGTTGAATATGGTGATATATATGTACTTTGATAATAAATTTACTTTGCACTTTGAGATTCCTGGGCTGAGCCGGAAACCCTCCTCAGGGCAATTCTGAGAGACTTATTGAGCACTGCATGGGATATGTTTGCAAATCAATTTAACTGAAGAGTCAGTGGATTTAATGTCATCATTTTAAATGTCATCGTTTGAGCACCTCCGTTTGGTTGAAATGTTGCTCTCTCTTCCCCTCTACAGTTTCCTGAAGTTGTACACCACAATGCCTGTCATCAAGCTAGCTGGATTCCTAGACATGACGGAGCAGGAATTTCGCATCAACCTCCTGGTCTTCAAGCACAAGATGAAGAACCTGGTATGGACAAGTGGGATTTCGGCCCTCGATGGTGAATTTCAGTCTGCTTCTGAGGTGGACTTCTATATTGACAAGGTGTGTTTTACCTGTGAGGACTCCCTATTATTCCAGTAGATTTGAAATCCCTAGAATCTCAGCAATCTGGAAGGTACCATATCCACTTGTTACTGACTGATATAACTCTAAAGATTCTGGCAAAGTAAGGGATTTTGGTGGAGGACTGGGCTGCTCCTTGGTCACGAATGGATTTGCATTTCTGTTTAACCTTTGCCTTTCCCCATTCTTTCAGGACATGATCCACATTGCAGATACCAAAGTGGCTAGGCGATACGGAGACTTCTTCATCAGGCAGATTCACAAGTTTGAGGAGGTGAGCCCAACATTTTGACCTCTTACTTTACTGTTGTCCATCAGGGATGCAACCTGGATCGTCCTCAGTGCTCCTGAAATCTTCCAGCCTTTCTTTTTGCCTCAGTAAAGCAGTCAGCATAATCAAAGACCCCACCTATTCCAGACATTCTCCCTTCTCCCCCCTCCCATTGGGATAAAGATGCAAAAGCCTGGAAGCACGTTCTACCAGGCTCAAGGACAGCTTCTACATTGCTGTTATCAGACTCTTGAATGGATCTCATGTATAAGATGGAATCTTGACCTCACAATCTACCTCCTTGTGATCTTGAACCTTATCGTTTAACCACACTGCACTTCCTCTGTATTCATTACACTTTATTCTGCATTGTTGTTTTACCTTGTTCTACCTCAAAGCACGATGTAATGATCTGATGTGTACGAACAAGCTTTTTAGTGTATCTTGGTACATATGCCTCCAAGAGGACAACAGCCTTGTTGTGGTTTGGAGGCTTGCGTACCTCAGTGACCCAGAGAGCGATGTTGGCTGGAGTCAGGGCCTTGTGTTTTGGCTCTTAGTAGGGTCACCCATGTCAAACAGGTCAAAGGGTGGAGGACAGAAACACTGGTCCTCTAGGTTCAGGGATTCATCTCGGTGCTAATAACCCTGACTGATCAAAAAAAGATTGTTAAGGAAATAGCAATGAAGAATATCTGATATAGACAGAAGGAGATGGAAGATCTTCCCTGCTGCCCTAAACACCAGTGGTGTAACAGGCAGTGGAGCTTGGTACATGTGACAATAATAAACCAATACCAATAACGAGCCCAGATATTCACGTGTTTGTTTTTTACATTCTAGCTCAACCGAAGCCTGAAGAAAATCAACCCACGATAATATCTGTGAAGACGTGGAGTGCTGCTTCCCAGCAACTGATGGTTGCTGAGTGAGTCTCTGCAATTGTTGCTTCTGTATATCTGAAGACCTGGATGTGTCACTTAGATATACTTAGCCAGAGATAAATTAACTCCTGGTTACAATGAAGCCTTCTGATATGTTTGTATACAGATCATTAGTACTTTGCATTGTTCTCTACAAGATCCAAGGCCAACTTTGTCCGAAGGCATACGATTGCTCTATTGAGTTAACATAAATCAAATTCAACTATCTATTTCTAATAACCAACTGTCACTGTAGATCTAATTAAAACAATACGTCACAATACTTCTGTACTGCCATGCCTTGGTGGGTTTTTTTGCAAAAGCAGATGATGTATAAACAAATACTGAAGATCTCTTCAGCAACACACACAACATTGGAAGAACTCAGAAGGCCAGGCAGCATCCATGGAAAAGAGTACAGTTGACATTTTGGGCTGACACCCTTCATCAGAACTCTTTTGTTTACTCTTCCATAGATGCAGCCTGGCCTGCTGAGTTCGTCCAGCATTTTGTATGTATGTGTTGCTTTGGAATTCCTGCATCTGCAGATTTTCTCGTGTTTGAGATCAATCTCTTTACTAATTTTCAACAGGTGTTTTGGAAAACTCCACTGAAATATAACTCTGAAGTTAATTAAGATAACAAACCTGTGCATGGCTCCATCTAACCATCTATAAAACATCTGCCGTGGAGACCTATCTGTAATTGGTTTTATTTACATTGACGATCTGGATTTATTTGGCTGTCAATCCATCATTCAATAAATTAACTTTTATTGTTTAAGTCAACTTGTGCCAGTCAAAAAAATCTTTATGATGATTATGATGGCATCCGTCTGTCTTGAAGAACAATGGAGTTATGTGACCTTTCCAGGCCTGGGGAGAAGGTATGGAGATCCTGGGGCACCCAGTCGTCCCTCTCGGCCTCACCAGTGTAGTCCAATGAAAAATAAGGCAATACGTTTGACACCGGCCTAGATGCAGGAGCTGCGGGAAGGATGTTCAATGATGTCCAGCCACCTGAGGGGCTCCACTCCGGATTTTCTGTCTGGGTTTACTCCCATAGCCTTCGTCTCTCCCGAGGCCACCCACAAGGCAGTGGGGCTATTTACCCATAACTGGGGATCTGGTTCACGAGCACCAGGCATGTCCACATGCCGGTGGGCCCCCATGCTACATGTGAAGGGGCCAGACCTACTCTCTGTCCTGTCCTCTGTGGTTCAGCCCAAGTCCGAAATGAGTTCAGTTTCTGTGTGTCACCAGCGAGGAGGCACGATATTAGGCTTGCTGTTGCAGAGGCTACATACTGGCAGGGAGAAACTCTCACATTCAGCTCTCCTTTTCGCAAGACTGCTAGCCAGCGGGTGGAAGCTAGAAACGAGAGCAACAACCACTACCCACTACCCTACCACACTTGAAGCGTCACAAACAGCGTTTGACACACAAAAATCTTTATATGCCTCTGCTATAGGCCCTCACAATTTTGTACACCTCTATCAGGTACACTCCCAAGAAATTGGGTGGCATGGTAGCATAGCGGTTAGCGTAATGCTATTGCGCCCGTGACCCAGGTTGATTTTAAAAGCACACTTATTATCAAAGTGTGTATACATTATACAACCTTGAGATTCGTCTCCTTAAAGAAGCCCAAAAGTATGTCAAATACCCAATGCAAAGGGGGGGGGGGGTACAAATTGCACTAACAATAAAAGTAAGCAAATGGCATTTAGATTGAAAGTGGGTCCTGTGGCCCAGAGCAGGCCACAGCCTCGGCCTCAGTTCAGTACACAGCAGAGTGAACATCACAGAGCCAGAGCGGGCCTCTGCTTCAGTGCAGCAAAGCAGAGTGATTGTCGTGGAGCAGTGGGCAGAACTGGCCCAACCCTCGCCTCTGGTCCCAACACGCTGCCTTTTCAATCCACCTGTCCCAGTATTTAAATTGTCCAAACATTGGGTCATCCCTCTCTGGTAAGACCTAGACACATCGATTCGCTCCGGTTCTGGACCCCGCCGCCACGTTTGCATTGTCTGTAAACAGTTCTATGTTCTCCTCACGACCACGTGGGTTTCCTCTCTCGTACTACAGATTAATCGGTCCCATGGGTGTAATTGGGCAGTGTGGGCTCATTGGGCCAGAGGGGCCTGTTACCGTGTTGTATCTCCGAATAAAAAGTAAAATGTTATTTATTTAGTGATACAGTGAGAAACTGGCCCTTCCAGCCCACCAAGCCATGTTGTCCAGCAACCCACCTATTTAACCTTTGCCTAATCACAGGACAATTGACAGTGACCAATTAACCTACCAACCAGTACAACTTTGGAAAGTGGGAGGAAACCGGAGCACCGGGAGGAAACACGCAGTCACAGTGAGGACGTGCAATCTCATAACATAGCGATTAAACAGTGAACTCTGATGCACTGAGCTGTAATATCACTGTGCATGGAAGAGGACTTTATGTTTAATTTTGTCCATTGTTTCTCTCTTTCAGGGATCCAGATTTGCCCTAGACTTTCCCTTTTTACATACCTAAAGAAGCTCTTAGAGTCGATATTTAGGTTGCTCACTAGTTTCATATTCTATTTTCCAGTTTCTTCATCCTTTGCTGAATTCTAAAGCACTTCAGTCCTTCGGTAACTTTGCAAGTTTCCTCCTTAGACCGTTGCTAATGTTCCTAATTCGTGGTTGGAGCATTTTTCTTGTCATTTCTTTATACACATGTCATTTGTATGCCAGGTTCCAGATTCTGAGTTCTGTCATGAAAGGGATTATCAGATCAGAATCAGGTTTAATACCATTGGCATGCATCATGAAATTTGTTGTTTCGTGGCAGCAGTACAATACAACACATAATAAAAGCTATAAATAAACTAAAACTGTAAATACTATAAAACAAACTATTAAGTATAAGTGTGTGTATGTGTATATATATATATATATAGATAGATATATATATAGATATATATAGATATATATATATATATATATATAGAAAAAGTAGTGAGGCAGTGTTCTTGGGTTCAATGTCCATTTAGATATCTCACCCCCTCTCCCTCCCTCCATTTCTCACAGTCTATCCCAGGCCCAACATATTGGTGCAGGTCCAATACCATAAGAAGGCCCGACAGATGCTATATTTCATTAGGAGTTTGAGGTGAATTGGTATGTCATCAAAGACATAACCAATTTTTACATGAATTTTTACAGATGTACATTGCTGTGGAGGGGTCGCTGCACAGGATCGGAAAAAGCTGCAGAAAGTTATAAACTCAGCCAACTCCATCATGGGCACTAGCCTCCCCAGCATTGAGGGACAAGTATAAAAAAGGTGGCATCCATCAGTAAGGACCCCTATCACCCAGGACGTGTCCTCTTTTCATTGCTACCATCAGGAAGGAGGTACAGAAGCCTGAAGGCACACACTCTGATTCAGGAACAGCTGCTTCCCCTCTGCCATCCAATTTCTAAATGGACATCAAACCCATGAACGCTAACTCACTGCTTTTTTTTTGCTGTAATTAACCCCTTCTGGTTTCAAAGCCAGCTCTAAAATAGTCTGCTGCCTGCAGGGACAATAATCTTACCTAGAAAACCATTTCTTATCTATTGCCGGGTCAGGCAGCATCCATTCAGGGGAATAAACAGTCAATGTTTCAGCCCAAAACCCTTCTTCAGGACAGATCATCTGGGACCAAGTCTCTTGTGCTCTTTTCCATTGCTTCTGTACTGTCATTAATAAATTGGTTTGCCTGGATTGTATTTAGATTATTGCCCCTTGTTTAGATTTCTGAATGGACAATTAACCCATAAACACTACCTTGTTTTCTTTCTCTTCTTGTATTACTCATTTAATTTTGTTTGCTTTTTATATATACTTTTGTAAATTATAGTTTTCATTATTATGTAGTATATGGGGCTGAGAGGTAAATGGATCAGCCATGATGAAATGGCAGAACACTCGATGGGCCAAATGGCCTAATTCTTACGGTAATTTTCTGCTGGCACAAAAAAACAAATTTCACAACATATTCCAGTGAGATTAATTCTGATTCTGATTAGAAAAAGTAGTCAAAATGTAATCCTACAGAAAGTAGTGGATATGGCCCAGTCCATCACAGGTGAAGCCATCCCCACCACTGTACACATCTATGCAGAGCGCTGTCACAGGAAAGCATCAAGTCAAATCACTTTTTATTGTCATTTCAACCATTAACTGCTGGTACAGTACATAGTAAAAATGAGACAACGTTTTTCAGGATCATGGTGCTACATGAAACAATACAAAAACTACACTGAACTACGTAAAACAACACAAAAACTACACCAGACTACAGACCTACCCAGGATTGAATAAAGTGCACAAAACAGTGCAGGCATTACAATAAATAATAAACAAGACAATAAGCACAGTAGAGGACAGTAGGTTGGTGTCAGTCCAGGCTCTGGGTATTGAGGAGTCTGATGGCTTGGGGGGGGAAAAACTGTTACATAGTCTGGTCATAAGAGCCCGAATGCTCCGGTGCCTTTTCCCAGATGGCAGGAGGGAGAAGAGTTTGTATGAGGGGTGCGTGGAGTCCTTCATAATGCTGTCCACTTTGCAGATGCAGCGTGTGGTGTAAATGTCTGTAATGGCGGGAAGAGCGATCCCGATGATTTTCTCAGCTGACTTCACTATCCGCTGCAGGTTCTTGTAATTTGAGATTGTGCAATTTCTGAATCAGGCAGTGATGCAGCTGCTCAGGATGCTCTCAATACATCCTCTGTAGAATGTGGTGGTGATGGTTGGGGGGGGGGGAGGGGGGAGATGGACTTTTCTCAGCCTTCACAGAAAGTAGAGATGCTGCTGGGCTTTCTTTGCTATGGAGCTGGTGTTGAGGGACCAGGTGAGATTCTCCGCCAGGTGAACACCAAGAAATTTGGTGCCCTTAATGATCTCTACTGAGGAGCCTTTGATGTTCAGCAGAGAGTGGTCTCCTGAAGTCAACAACCATCTCTTTTGTTCACATTCAGAGACAGGTTATTGGCTCTGCACCAGTCCGTTAGCCACTGCACCTCCTCTCTGTATGCTGACTCATCGTTCTTGCTGATGAAACCCACCACGGTCCTGTCATCACATTAGCATCATCCATCATCAGGGACCCCTGCACCAAAGTCATGCTCTCTCTTGCTGCTGCCATCAGGAAGAAGGTATGGGAACCTCAAGACTCACATCACCAGGTCCCGGAAGTTATTACTGTACCCCATAACCATCAGGCCCTTGAACCAGAGGGGATAACCACTCAACTTCACTCACCCCCATTACTGAACTATACCCATAAACTACGGACTCACTTTCAAGGACTCCTCATCTCAATTTCTCGATATTCTTTGCTTATTTATTTATTGTTATTATTTCTCTTTTATTGTATTTGCACAGTTTGTTGTCTTTTTGAACTCTGGTTGTTTGCCCAGTCTTTAAATGATTCCTTTAGTTATTGGATCTACTGGGTATTCCCGCAAGAAAACGAATCTTACGGTTGTGTACGATTATTACTTCAATAATAAGTTTACTTCGAACTTTCAGCTCGTACAGGAGGAGAACCAGAGGCGAGCCATGTGACGTCATGTATCCTTTGATGTAATGACGTTGAATGTGACCCGGATTCAGTTGCGTGCGGCTCTTGGGCGCCATGTTCTTCGTCCTCTTGTCGAGTGGGTAGTGGAGCTGTTGCTGAGCTCGGACAGAAGGGCAAGGTAAATAATATTAATTAAGCGGCTTTATACTTGACGTGGAGGATTCAGAGGTAGTCATTTAATAGTGTTCTTCCGGTTACTTAGCATTAAGTCAGCTGCCATCATCATTTTTCAATCGAGCGGCTTCAGCCCCCGTTAGGAAAGATTGACAAGGCGCCCGACCAATAAGGGAACAGAACTGGGAAGAGTGGTCCAATGGGAGAGATGCGGGCGGGGCCGTCGATACTGGGCTGCTGAACTTTGGGGAGGCTGTGGAACCTGTTAAACCAAAAACCAGCGTTGTGGCGAGGAAATGGTTAACGGCCCGCGTTCACTCAGTCACGCTGACACAAAGGAAATGGCTTCTCCACATTCTGATTATGGGCCAGTCGGGTTTGGGATGTGACAGTGGAAAAAGAGTGGAAGGCCCTACATATAAACTCTTTCCTTTGCTTTCTCCCGTGTGTACCTATCCAGGCCTCACTTCAGTGAACCGCTTGTTACATGTAATGTTGCAGTCCTGTCATTTCTTAAATCATGAGAGTAGAATCAGTCCATTCTGCCCCATTCGATCATACCTGGTATATTTTCTTGCTCAATTTCATTCTCCTGTCTTCTCCCCGTAACATTTACTCATAAAGAGCCTAGCAACTTCCGCTCTAAATATACCCAATGACTTGACCTCCACAGCCATCTGTGGCAATGAATTCCACATAATCACCAACCTGTGTTCACCAGGGACGTCCTTCTATACTGAGTCTGTGCCATCAATCCTGGACTCTCCCAGCATCTGAAGATTTCTCTCCATGTTCACTTCGTCTAGGCCTTTAAATGTTTGGTAGACTTCTCTGAGTTCCTGTTCTCCCTCTACTCCCCCTCCCCCTCCCTCCCCCCTCTCTCTCCCCCCTCCCCCTCTCTCCCCCCTCCCCCTCTCTCTCCCCTCCCCCTCTCTCTCCCCTCCCCCTCTCTCTCCCCTCCCCCTCTCTCTCCCCTCCCCCTCTCTCTCCCCTCCCCCTCTCTCTCCCCTCCCCCTCTCTCTCCCCTCCCCCTCTCTCTCCCCTCCCCCTCTCTCTCCCCTCCCCCCTCTCTCTCCCCTCCCCCTCTCTCTCCTCTCTCCCCTCCCCTCTCTCTCCTCTCTCCCCTCCCCTCTCTCTCCTCTCTCCCCTCCCCTCTCTCTCCTCTCTCCCCTCCCCTCTCCCTCTCTCTCCCCTCCCCTCTCCCTCTCCCTCCCCTCTCTCTCCCTCCCCCTCTCTCTCCCTCCCCCTCTCTCTCTCTCCCCCCCTCTCTCTCCCCCTCTCTCTCTCTCCCCCTCTCTCTCTCTCCCCCTCTCTCTCTCTCCCCCTCTCTCTCTCTCTCCCTCTCCCCCTCTCTCTCCCTCTCCCCCTCTCTCTCCCTCTCCCCCTCTCTCTCCCTCTCCCCCTCTCTCTCCCTCTCCCCCTCTCTCTCCCTCTCCCCCTCTCTCTCCCTCTCCCCCTCTCTCTCCCTCTCCCCCTCTCTCTCCCTCTCCCCCTCTCTCTCCCTCTCCCCCTCTCTCTCCCTCTCCCCCTCTCTCTCCCTCTCCCCCTCTCTCTCCCTCTCCCCCTCTCTCTCTCTCTCCCTCCCTCTCCCTCTCTCTCTCTCCCCCACTCTCTCTCTCTCCCTCCCCCCCTTCATTCTTCTAAACCCCTGTGAGTACAGGCCCAGAACCATCAAACTCTGCTCCTACTCCTACTTTCATTCCCCAGATAAACTGGACCCTCTCCTCGTCCTTTTTTGGAGCACGTCCTTTCTCGGATGTGAGGCCCAAAACTGCTCACAATACTCCACATGTCATCTGACCAATGTCTTGTAAAGACTCTGCATTATATCCTTGTTTTTATATTCTAGTTCTCTTGAAATGAATGGTAATGTTGCATTTGCCATCCTTTCCATTGACTTAACTTGCAAGTAAACATTTAGGGAATCCAGCACGAGGACTCCCAAGTCCCTTTGCACCTCCGATTTCTGAATTGGCTCCCTGTTTAGCAAATAGTGCCTTTATTGCTTCTACCAAAGTGCATGACCATACACTTCCCTGCACTGCATTCCATTTGCCACTTCTCTGCCCATTCGCTAATCTCAACAGGTCTTTCAGGCTCCCTGTTTCCTCCACACTACCTGTCCCTCCACGTATCTTTGTATTGTCTGCAGACTTGGCTGCAAAGATACAGATAATTAACGTGAAAAGTTACTGAACCAACACCAATCCCTGCAGAACACCACTGCAGCCAATCGAAAGAGGCTCCCTTATTCCCACTCTGCCAGTCAGCCAATCTTTTATCCATGCTAGTATCTTTCCTGTAATACCGTGGCCTCTTGTTAAGCAGCCTCGTGTGGCCTTGTAAAAGGCCTTCTGAAAATCCAAGTAAGCAACATCCAACGATTTTCCTTTGTCTAGCCTGCTTGTTATTTCCTCAAGGAATGCCAACAGACTTGTTAGGCATGATTTCCTCCCCCCTCCCCACCCAAGGAATCCATGCTGACTTCTGACTATTTTATCGTCTGCTTCCAAGTACCCTGAAACCTCATCTTTAATATTGGATGCTTAACATCTTGCCAACCACTATAACTGGCTTATAATTTCCTGTCTTTTGCCTCCCTTTTTAAAGAGTGGAATGACACTTTAAGGAGTGGAATGTTGAATTTCCCCATGGGGATGAATAAAGTATCTATCTATCTACCTATCTATCTAATCTTCCAATCCCCTGGAATCATTTCAGAAGCTAGTAATTCTTGAAAGATCACCACTAATGCCTCTCCACAGTCTCTTCAACTACTTCTTTCAGAACCCTGGGGTGTAGTCCATCTGGTTCAGGTGACCTTTCAGCTTCCCAAGCATCTTCTCCTTAATAATAGCAACCACACTCATATTTGTACTGCACACTCTGGCTACTGTTCAGAGTCCTGTACATAACACTCAATAGGATGTCTACTCTTTCTCTAGTAATTTATTATTGTTACGTGTCATGAAATATAGTGAATTACTTCTGTTTGCATGCCATCGGGCAGATCATTTCAGGTACAAGAACATTGAGCTAGTACAAAATAAATCAGAACAGAATGCTGAGTTTGGTGTTACAGACAATTAGGAGTGCAGGTTTATGAACAAGTTCAAGTTCAGTTTATTGTCATTCAACCATACATGTATACCACCAAATGAAACAATGTTCCTACAGACCAAAGGTACAAGACAGTACATATAACTCACATACGACACATGAAGTGACATTACCACAAATAATTTAACTAATAATGAGGTGCATTTGTGAGACAAATAAGGTGTAAAGGTCACAACGAGATAGATTGAGATCAAGGGTTCACCTTTAATATAAGAGGTCACTTTAAGATTCTTATGATAGCGGGTGGCAAGTAGAAATAAGTCTCTACCAAAGGAGGTGTAAGGTGTTCCTTCCCTCAGGTAGCCTGTAGGTCACCCTTGAGCAAGCTGGTGCATTTGCTTAGCCCTCTGATCAGAATAGATAGAATGGACTTGGAGAGGATGTTTCCTATATTGGGAGAGCCTAAGACCAGAGGCCACAACCTCAGAATATAAAGGCATCCTTTTAGAACAGAGTTGAGAAGGAATTTCTTTAGTGGGAGGGTGATGAATCGTTGGCATTCATTGCCACAGACAGCTGTGGAGTCATTGAGTATATTTAAAGTGGAAGTTGATAGGCTGTTGGTTAGTCAGGGCATCAAAGGTTACTGGGAGAAGGCAAAAGAGTGGAGTTGTAATGGAAGTAATTTCTGTGGTCTGGAATTTCTATAATCTGGGACCAGTTGGGTCCCAAGGTTAGTGGATTGGAGAGTTTCATCCGATATAACTGTGACTAAACTGAAAAGGCAGGCAATCTTTCAAGATGATGAATGATGCAAAATTTCATGTCTGGAATAACACAGAAACATTGATGCAAAAGATTCCGGTTTGACAATGCTGTCTGCTTATTTTTTCTCTGCAAGTTCTTCAGTAACTGCTTCCATTGAAGAGAGTCAGTTTTCTTTCTCTCTTTCTGTTTTTCAGGTATGGCAGAGAGGATCATCTCGTTCTGATTGGAGAACGGTCCCAATTTTCCCAGTTGAGTCACTTGTCATGGCGACCTGGTCTCGTGTGGCTGTGTTGAACCTTTACCGAGCTCTCCTGCGTGAGGGCCGCAGTCTGCGTTACACTGATCGAGAGTTCTACTATTCATTCATCAAGCAGGAATTCAGAAAAAACCAACATCTCACCGGGGAGGAAGAGAAGGTGAAGCAACTGGAAAAAGGTCGCTATTTTCTTGAGAACAAACTTGGAGGCCTGGTTTAATTTGCATTTGGAACATAACATCAAATTTGAAGCATCTTGGTAGGTTTTTAAGTCCCGATTTAAATATGATAATCCATCTCTTTTAAGCCTTTCACATTTGGAGTTTTGTAAGCCCACTGTTGGCAAATTGTTAATTGGGCCAAAATGTATGGGTCCCAATTAACTGGAGTCTACTGTATGTCACTATTTCTTCATTGACACTAATTCCTGGAGTGCCCTGACACCATTATGGCAGCCCCTTGATCGGAGGAACACAGTGATTCAAGCAAGAGGCTTGAAAGTCTTTGGGAGTGATCAACTGCTTCTACACCAATATCCACTCACAATTGCAATCCATCCAGGGTATTAAAGGAATCAAGAGATATGGGAATAATGCTAGAAAAATGGCCTTGAGGGAGAAAGTCAGTCATAATCTTCAGCCATAGGGCAGGTTCAAAGGATCTCCTGTTTCTATTCCTTATGTTCTTAACTAATAAAGAAGCTTATGGCTTATTTCCATTCTAGTACAAAAGCATTCCATTATTAATTTCAGTGAAATCATCAGCCAGTTAATAAGTTTGGAAATTTAGCCAGAACTTTCCTCTGATTCATACTGGAAAATTCCATTTAGTCTCTTAAGCATGCTTCACTGTCCGATTGTATCATGGCATCTCAGAAATCCACTGATTTACCTTGATCTTGTTAGTTAGTGTGTTGGGTTTCATAAATAGGAACACGATGAGTTAAGCAAAGGGGTGCACAGTTATGAAGAGGTTGAAAGTGAAAAAATCAGCCATGATTGAATGGTGGGAGTAGATATAATGGGCCAAACGGCCTAATTCTGCTTCTGGGTCTTATAGAAATTTTAATGGAAACACATATCATTTTATCTCCTAAAGAAAACTTGTATAAATCCTTAAAGCAAATGCAATAGAGAGAATGATTTCCCATGGAGTTTATTTTGAACTACCATAAATATTATTGGGCAAGTAGCCTCCATGCCCAGGGATCTTCCTTAGTTCTTGATTGGTTAGCTACAAAGTTCCTTAACATCCTTTCCTGCCTTAAACCTTTATCCCTTCATTTCATTGATGCCAGATTTCTGAATGCAACCAATGACTGATCTCCACAGCTCTCTCTGGCTGAGAATGCCAAAGGTTTGGCATCCTCTGAGTGAAGATGTTTCTTCTCATTTGTTCACGACAGCTTACACTCATAACAGACCCACAGATCAATCAACCAATTTGCTGAATCTTTACTACACAAGTTTTCTACGGCCCTATGTAATCTTAGATTTGGTTCAGATGACACTGCATCTCCTACTCCCTTATCATGTCTCCATCCCCATGAAGCCTCTCTGAATTTTAAAGATTAAACATTAGTTTTATTTGTCACATGTACATAAAAGCACACAGTGAAGTTCATTGCTTGCATCAACAATCAACACAGTCCAATTATGTGCTGGAAACAGCCAGCAGACGTCACCTGGCATCTGCCACCAACATAGCATGCCTAACCTGTACGCCTTTAGGAATTCTTGAAGGTGTCATCACATTTCCCTTTGTTTTGTTTATTTGTTTAGAGATAGAGCTCAGTAACAGTCCCTTCCGGAGGTCACAGCAAAAATGTACAAACTCCTTACAGGCAGCGGAAGAATTGAACCCGGTTCATTGGTGCTGCAATAGTGTTATGCCAACAGCTATGCTGTGCCACTCCCTTTGTGTCCCCGGTAAACTTGATAATATTATCTTTAGTCCCCTCATTAATTTAATTGATGTAGGTTGTGAATAATTATGGCTCAGGCAGCACCAATCCTTGTCAAACTGAGAAGGACCTGTTTATTCCTAGTCTTTGGTTTCTATATGTTAACCAGTTGTATCTGTTTTGCTTCACATCCTCCATTATACGGTACATATCCACAAAGAACTTAAGTAGATTAATCAAACATTATTATTTTCTCACTTGTAGATCCGATTTGACACTGTTCAATCATATTATTTTCTAAGTGTTTGAATCCTTAAATAGTCCCCAGGCAATTGTGTTTCCTTTTCTTTGAAGTCCTCCATTGGTCGGAGTGGACTTTGGATATTGCATGATAGCAAGCCAATGTACAGGTCAGGGCAGTAGGATATAGAGAATAAGCTGTTGCCCATATATCAGGCTCCCACTCTCCACGTAGCTGATGAACAGCAAAGACCAATACAGTTTGGAACCAGCAGAGTCACAGGAGTTGCCAGTCAGCGTTGAACTCAATGTAAGACTGCCTTAGGGACTCCAGCTCTGGAACTTTTCACGGGGTTTACTCCATGAAGGGGTATAGCTGCAAGGCAGCGGAAGTTTGAAGTCAGAATTTTCCTTTTCCTAGATAAGCTGCCAACCACGGCTGATGACCCTCATTTGTCTGTTGCGAATGGTTTTAAGGCCACCTTTGCCTCTTCTCCTGTCAGGGTAAATGGTTCTGTTGAGCTTAGTAGCTAAGACCAAGAGCTGAACTTGGTTGTCAGAGGCTATTTGAGATGCACGCCATTGGGAGCATTTAACAAGTAGTGGGAGCTTGTCCCCACTACCACCCCTGACTATGACAACCTTAAGACAACCATATGGACAATAATACGTATTGGAAGTAATGCATGATTTATTAGTGTTGCTTCTGAGCTTGTACTGCATTTGAGACCCACATTGGGATTTGACCCAGGGTCATCTGACATATCAGGGTGATTCCCAAGTCTTGTCAGTTGATGCATTAGGCTGAAGCTGTTTAAGATCAGTAGGTACAAGCACCAAATACTGGAGGAACTCAACAGGACAGGCAGCATCTATGGCAGGGGTTCCCAACCTATGGTCTATGGGACCCCCCCCCCCCCTCAGTTATTGGTAGGGGTTCATGGCATGAAAATGGTTGAGAACCCTTGATCTATGGAAGAGAGTGAGTAGCTGATGTTTCAGGCCAAGACCCTTCATCAGGACCCTATGTGAACTGTCCTGATCAAGGGACTTGGCCTGAAATGTCGACTGTTCACTCCTCTCCATAGATGCTGCCTGACATGTTGAGTTCTTCCAGCATTTTATGAGTGTTCCTCTGCATTTTCAGCATCTGCAGAATCTCTTTGTGCTTAAGGTTAGTAGGTAGTTTTTGGTTCCATGACAACCTTCCTTCCTCATCAGCTACCACCCAATCAATGTTTAACTAAAGGAGTATGCATTTTGATACATTTTAAGTAAAGGATAATATTGACACTAATATTGTTTCACTAGGTGTTCTTTGTTCATAATGGCTGGTATGGGAGAAGGGAAAAACAAGAAAGGAGACAATGGAGTAGGGAATGCCATTGACTTTGTCCTCTCAAATGCCCGGCTGGTGTTAGGTGTTGGTGGTGCTGCGATGTTGGGCATTGCAACATTGGCAGTAAAGAGGGTAAGAATGCTCTTCATTTTTCAACATACCTGCACCATTTTCTTCAGCTTTCAATTTTGAAATACTTATTTTTAAACTGTATTAGAGAAACTGGTTTTCACTTCGCACCATGTACAAATGTATGCAACAGAGATCTCGAATATGTATTGTAACTCATGAAAAGATCCATCCAAACTTTGACCTTGTGCATGCTTACTATCGCCCTGACAATGCTTCAGATTTTTCAAATTGCTCTGGACGCCACCCTTCTCTATTTCCGTTATCATTCCTGTCTCTACAGTATATTTGTGACCTTCCAATTCTACCTCTAGTGCATCCTGTTTTAAACCCTCTATCTTTGGCACATGGGTCTTCAGCTGTCCAGGCTCTAAGTTTCCATATTTCATTGTAAACTTGCCTCTCTTTCCTATTTGTTAAAACCAATAATTTCACAAGCTTTAGTCATTTGTCCTTATCTCCACACTTGGTTTCGTTTGGTAACTTCCTTGTGAAACAACTTTGACATCTTGTTTTTATTGAAGTGCACTCAGTGATCACTTTATTATTACAGGAGTGGTACCTGGTGTGGTCTTCTGCTGCCGTAGGCCATCCAGTTCGAGGTTCAACCTGTTGTGTGTTTAGAGATGCTTTTCTGCACACTGCTGTTGAAATGTGTGGTTATTTGAGATACTGTCGCTTTCTAGTCAGCTTACACCATTCTGACCATCCGCTCTCATTAATAACACTTTTTTCCCATAGAACTGCTGCTCACTGAATGTTTTTTTGTTTCTTGCACCATTCCCTCTGAAGTTTAGAGACTGTCCTCCACAAACATCCTAGTAGATGAGCAGTTTCTGAGGCCAACAATCATTCCACAGTCAAAGTCACTTAGATCATATTTATTTCCCATTCTGATTGGACTTCTTGACCATGTCTCCATGCTTTTATGCATCGAGTTGCTGCCGCGTGATTGGCTGATTAAATATTTGCATTAACGAGCAGCTGTATACAGTACTTAAAGTGGCCACTGAGTGTAGTTAGTTGCTATCTCAACAGGCTTGAGAAATGTAATGATATAACGCAAGTAGCACTAAAATTTGCTTGAATAGGATTTTTACTTTGTCTTGCTCGCTTCCTTTGACTATTGGAAAACATTACCTGTTACTTTGAGGTTCTTGTGACCCTTCGCCTTTATCTTACAGATGTACGACCGAGCAATCAGTGCCCCCAGTAGCCCCAGCAAAATGGATTTGAGATCAGCAAAGCAAAGCTGGGAGGAGCCCAGCTGGATTGGGTCATCACCCCGCTTATTGAGCAGGGACATGAAAGGCAACATCAGCAGGTCCCTACAGACACTCCCCACCAGCTGTGAAGCAGGTAAGTTCATAGGGGTAGTGATGTAGTCAAAGTTCAAGTAAAGTTATGGTCAAAGTACATATATATCACCATGTACAACTCTGAAGTTCACTTTCTTGCAGGCATTCACAGTAAATACCAAGAAACACAGTAGAATAAATGAATGACTGCTCCCAACAGAAGTTTCATTTTATTATCAAAGAATACAACTCTGAAATTCTTCAATTCTCTGGGCAGCCAAGAAACCAAGAAAGAAAAAGAAAGGCAGCATAATTATCAACCCCAAAATCCCACCTCCCTGCAAAAACAAACGAACAAAAACGGATCGGGCACTTCAACCTCCAGATCGCTCCTGCACAAAAAAAAACTTAACAGGCACATCGACCCCCAAATCTCCCTCCTCACACAAAAAAATCTGAGGAGATCAGGTGAAAAAATACGGAATATAAAAAAACTAAAAGACTGGGGAGAAAAACTTTATAGTCCAAGTTCACATCCAAATGCCGAAAAAACCTAGGCAACAGTCTCCATGCACAGCAGCAGGCTCTCCCTTTTTCGGTACAGAGCATCCGATCAAAAGGCAGCCAGTGCTCACCCTCTGCACTCACTTCGATGCCTCAATCTCCCTCGTCACTTTAATGGGCGAGGTTTGTGCATGCTGCTGTTGCCTCTGCCTCCTGGAATCGTCTCAGAGCCTGCAGAGTGCTGGAACAAGTGACCTCCAAACTTTAGCCCTCGTCACTTTAATCAGCGAGCAATAGAAGCTGTAATGGGCAAAATGGGGTCAAACGTCAGCCTACAGGCCATCCTGCAGCCTTCTCGCCGCAAGGTTTGCTCACGCCTTGTGTCTCCCGGAATCCTCTTGGAGAATGTAGAGCACTGAAGCACCCACACGATCTCCAAACAGTAAAACACAGGCTCCAACAGTCCGAGAATCATATTCAAGACGAGCAACAAATGTAAAATACATAATAGAAGTGTAAAAGATGGTTTCATGATCTATCCAGAAGATGTCGACCAAAGGAGTGTCGTATGCAGGTGCCATCTTAACAGGAGATCAGGACGGATAGACAAACAACCAATGTGCAAAAGACAGCAAACTGAAAATATAATAACAATAAAATA
Organism: Hemitrygon akajei; assembly: GCF_048418815.1. NCBI lineage: Eukaryota > Metazoa > Chordata > Chondrichthyes > Myliobatiformes > Dasyatidae > Hemitrygon > Hemitrygon akajei. The sequence continues at coordinate 7,028,483 of NC_133154.1, forward strand.
AATAACCAATAAATATCAAGAACATGAGATGAAGAGTCCTTGAAAGTGAGTCCATAGGTTGTAGGAACAGTTCGGTGATGGGGCAAGTGAAGTTATCCCCTTTGGTTTAGAAGCTTGATGGTTGAGGGGTAATAACTGTTCCTGAAGCTGGTGGTGTGAGTCCTGAGGCTCCTGTATCCTTCTTGATGGCAGCAGTGAGAAGAGAGCATGGCCTGGATGGTGGGGGTCTTTGATATGGATGCTTTCTAGCAGTAGTGCTCCATGTAGATGTGCTCAGTGGTGGGGAGGGCTTTTCCCTGATGAACTGAGCTGTAACCAACACTAAATCATCTGTTTATTAAAGGGGGGAATTAGTGAAGGATTATTTTTTGGGTGGGCAGCAGTGTGCTTTGGCAAAACTGCTTTTGGATGTACATAATTTGTACCATTTGTTTCTGGTCTTGTGTGTCCTCGCTTGATTCTTTCATATCACAGCTTTAAAGCCTCTGGTGCTCTTGTCCCTGGGCTCTACTGCTGAAACAGGTGTCTCAGAATCAGGTTTATTACTTATTTATTTTGATATAAAACAACAAATTCCACGACATATACTAGTGATATTAAACCCGATTCTGAGTTCTGAAATATATAAAGTTTAAAAAGTAAGCAATATAAAAGCTTCATACGTGATGAGACCAGAGTGGTGAGGTAATTGGCTAGAATGCCCTCCATCGTACATCTCTACAACAAACAGATTTTCCAGTTAGTAATCGATTTGGGAGCTTGCCATGTGCAAATTAGCTGTTGGATTTCCCACACTGCTTCAGGGACTAGACTTCATAAGTGCTTTAAATAAATATTTTATATTTCCACTTCTCTGATATGCAAATATATAAAGAGCTTTATTCTCTGCTGTCATGACATGAAAGTGGTTCAGCATTGGATCCTTTTAAAGTTGCCATGCTGAATCACCTATACAGAGAGTGTTGATCTACACTTCTGTGGCTGATCCCTAATGCTTCATAAATGTGCATTTTTGAGCTGTTGTATATGAGTTTGTTCCACTTAAAGGGCATAAACATTTATTTCTTCAACTTTCAGTAATCTTGCCCCTCTCCCTCATTCTCTCTTTTTGTATTCCCTATTCTGTTTACCCTCTCACTCCTCTTCTCCTCACAAGCCCTTTATCTACCTCTGGTTGCCTCCTCCTCCCTTTTCTTCCATGGTCCACTGTCCTGTCAGATTTCTCCTTCGCCCCATTATCTCTTCCACTTACTCCCGTCTAGCTTCTTAACTCATCCCCCACATGCCCCCCTCACCCATCACCTCCCCCACCACCTTATTCTGGTTTCTTCCTCCTTCCTTTCCAGTCCTGAAAAAGGGTCTTGGCCCAAAATATTAACTGTTTATTCCCCTCTATAAATGCTGCCTGACGTGCTGAGCTTCACCAGCACTTTGTGTGTGTTGCTCTGGATTTCCGGCATCTGCAGAATCCCTTGTGTTAATGGAGTAATTATTTCATATATTCAGTAGGTTTCAATGAGATCCCCCTTCATTCTCCTAACGTCCAATAAGAAAAGGCCGAGAGCCCTCAAGTGCTGTTCATATGTGAACTCTTTCATTCCTGGGATTGTACTCCCTGAGCCTTCTTTGATGCCTTTCTTAAATATAGGGCCCAAAAGTAGTAGGCTTGGGCTTTCTGATTGACCTGTTGTCCAGCTCTACGTAGCCCCAAGCCTTGCTGTTATTTACAATGCCTAGGTACGGCGAGGAGAGTATTTCATTTATATATACCTTTCACTTGCTGTAAATCATAAATATTGAGGCAGTCTATACTTATTGGACATTGATTTGATATTGCTGTCATTGTCCAAGCATGCATATGTTGAATTTGTTCCAATTGTATCTTGATACAGATGCTTCCAAGGGTGCTAGTCCTAGTAGGAAGACCCAAATGGATCTGAAGAAAGCCAGGCTTCGGTTGTCCATGCAGGACAAGCTCTTTGCATATTACCGTAAGCACGTCGTTATCCCGGGTGCGGAAGTGAGCCGAGCCAAACAGGCTGCATTGGATATCTGTGCAGAGCTGAGGAACTTCATCCACACCAAGCTTCCTGACATGCCTCTCCGGGATATGTACCTCAGTGGCAGTCTGTATGATGACCTACAGGTTTGGGTTCAATTTAATTCCGTTAAATCGTTTCATCAGATCAGATGGTAGACCACTTGTCCCGTTTCTCTGCCACTGAATGCTGTGTTGTCGAGACAAGTCTAGTGTAAGAATAAAAAGAAACTACAATGGGGTTAGGAAAGGGACAGATTTATGGTTTTACTAATTTCCTGTCACCCAGTGCAAGGTTAGATCAAATCACACTGGTAATTGCTTGATCCATCAGATGATAAAGCAGAATTAGGCCATTCAGCCCATTGAGTTCATGCCAGCATTCAATTGTGGTTGATTTCCTTCTCAGCCCCATTTTCCTGTCTTCCTCCCATTCCCTTTAACGTCCTTACTAGTTAAGCACCTATCAACTTCTGCTTCAAATATACCTGATCACCTGGCCCCCACACTCATCTGTGGAAATGGATTCCCCAGTTCACCACCCTGTGGTTAAAGAAATTCCTCATCTCTGTTATGAAGGGATGTCCTCTATTCTGAAGTTGTGTCCTCTGGTCCTAGACTCCTCCACTATTGGAAACATCTAGTCCATATCTACTCTAACTAAACCTTTCAATATTCAATTGGCTTTGGTGAGATTCTCCCCTTTTTCTTCTAAACTCCAGCGAGTACAGGCACAGAGCCATCAAATGCTCCTCTTATGTTAACCCTTTCATTCCTGGCATTCAACAAATTTCATGACATGTGACTGTGATACTAAACCTGATTTTGATCATTCTCTTTTTGATAAAACACCTCTGGACTCTCTCCAATACCAGCTCATCCTTTTTTAGATATAGGGCCCAAAATAGTTGGCCTGGGTTTTCTGGTTTGTCCTGCTGTCAGGCTTTGCACGGAACCAGCACATTCCAAAACACTTTGCAGTTTTGTGTTTTGAATTGTGCCATGGAGTCTTGGCAAACGATTGGATGTACAGGTTCCTATGGTCAGTAACCTGATAAGTAACAAGGTAATCTAATAATGTGATGTTATGAGAATCTGTCCTCCTTCATAAACATGGGCTTGAAGATGGTGTCAGTAATACACCTGAAGATGTTCAATGTTACTGGAAAGAGCCCTAAGAAATGTTAGAGCATTATTGGGCAATGTAGAGGAAGGGTGCATACTTATTGTGGGTGCTGCCACAATGTGAATATTACAGGAATATTGTAATAGTAGCATAAATCCAAAAGGTGCTGGTGTTCTATTTTTAAAATTATTTTATTTAGTGATATAGTGTGGAATTGCCCCTTCCAGCCCTTCGAACCACAGCAACCCAGCATCCCCCAACAACCCTGATTTAACTCTAACCTAATCACGGGACAATTTACAATTTCCAGTTAATGTACCTGGTAAGTCTTTGGAATGTTGGAGGAATCTGGGGAAAACACACACATTTCACAGGGACTCCTTGAGCAGTACACCAGGATTGAACTCTGAACTCTGCCCTCCCTTCCTCCTCCTTGAGCTGTGATGGTGCAATGCTAACCACTATGCTACCATGAATTTAGTCACGGTAGGTTCATTTATTTTGTGAATCAGGAACTCCCAGGTCTCAGATTCTCACTCCATTCTGCTGATGATAAAGAGATGCAGATTTACTCGATGGTTTTGTTACAAAAAAGATCACAAAAAAGCTAAGCATAAAACCATAAGACTTTGGAGCAAAATTGGCCATTTGGCCCATCAAGACTGCTTCTACCATTCAATCAGGGCTGATTTATTATCCCCCTCGACCCCAATCTCCTGCCTTCTCCTCGTAACCTTTGTCAACCTATCAACCTCCATTTTAAATGTACCCAATGACTTGGCCTCCACAGCCGTCTGTGGCAATAATTTCCACAGGCTCTCCACCTTCTGGCAAAAGAAACTCCTCTTCATCTCTATTCAAAATGGACGTCCTTCTATTCTGTGGCTGTGCCCTCTGGTCCTAGAATTTCCCACTGTCGGAAACTTCCTCTGCAGATCCATTCTGTTGAAGAGGGAAGAACATTCAAAGACTTTGGTTTTTAGGTAACTAGTGTTGTTCTATTGTAACTTGTTTTATTTTGTTACTGTATGTGCTTGTCTTGATACAGCATGTTCTTACAGTGATAACAGAAGAGTTTAATTGTATCTGACACTTTAGGTCATCACTGCCGATCACGTTCAGCTGATGGTACCCTTGGTCCTAGAAAGGAACCTCTGGGCTACAGTTCCAGGTGAGGAGACCATTATGAACATCCCTGGATTCTGGCTGGTCCGCAGGGAAAACCTGGAATACTTTCCCCGCAACAGCAGCTACTGGGACCGCTGCATTGTTGGTGGTTACCTGTCACCTAAAGTAGTGACTGAAAATTTTGATAAAGTCTTGTCAGGGACCATCAACTGGCCAGCTATCGGGAGTGTCCTGGACCTCATCATTCGGCCAGTGGTTCCGTCAGAAACATTGACTTTGGAAGTTCAGTACGACACGAGTAAAAAATTATTTATTGACTTCCTACCACTGATCGTGATGGAGGACACCATGCTGATTGCCAAACCACACCGCAATGGACGGTATGACAACATGTGGCGGCAAAGCTTCAGAACTGCTGAAACCGCCAAGCTTCGTGCCCTGGACGAGAGGGACGGAGGCTGTCGCTGCTGCTGCCTCAAGATACTGAAGGCCATCTGCAAGTCCAATGCCATCCTCAACAAGTTGACGGCTAGTCAGCTGACCAACGTGATCCTGTATGGTTGCGGAAAGGAATCGGACTGGGCTTCAGAGACACTGGCTGATAAATTCCTGCTGGTACTTAAAGAATTAATAAGCTACTTGGAGCAAGGCTTCTTACCATGCAGTTTAGATACCAAAGTGAACCTGTTTTTGGAATTTACGGAAGAGGAGATTGATGAGTTGGGATACATGCTGTACTCTTCCTTATCTGAACCAGAAACTCTGTTAAATACTTGAATTAGGTTTGAGGTCAGCTCACAGAGATTTCTACTTGATAGTTATCAGGCTTCTCCAGACAACAGTTAGACAGCTGTTAAACTTTTAATAACCCCATTGACTCGATGACTGTGTTCTGCATTTCCTAAATCTGTAATTATTGGAAGTTGCATGGAAATGATACTGAGGGAAAGGTTTCAATATAATTTACAGATCTGGGGTATCAGACAGAATTAAGCTTGGGCTGAGAGCTAAATTGTCCTTTAGTAAGCCAAATATGAAATATATATTTCCCCACTAATGCAGAAAATATAAAGATGTAAAATAAAAATGAGTTTGAAAAGTTTGGAAGGAAGTTTTCAAAATTGCAACTGTTAATAAAGCCAGTTTGATTGGTCCAGTTACACTTTCTGCTGATTTTTTTAAAACAATGAATTTCCAGGATTATCACAATGGGGGTACATCTTAAAAGGAATGTACACACTAAAGATTAAAAAGTAAAATCAAGCAGAAATTCAATGAAAAGTTTCCTTCCACTTCAAGATTGTGTGAGATGCCTTTCCACTTCAACAGGACCCTCCCAAATGTCCATGGGTTTTTAAGCTGCAACTTCTCGTTTTGCACAAATTCCTCTTGGATTTCTGACTCTGAAATGAAATATAAGTAGAAAATGCTGGAAGCATTCAGTGGGATGAGCAGAATCTGTCAAAAGAGAATTATTATTAATATTTTATGTTCGATTTAGAACAGTTTCTCTTTACACAGACAGTGCCTGACCTGTTGAATGTTCCCAGCATTTTCTGATTTTATTTCAGAATTCTAGCATCTACATGTATTTTTATATTCCCTGTGAAAAAGGCAAAAACCTGTGGAGCCAGAACCCTGTTACATTGTAGTAAATTTCAAGGAAAATGTGAAGTCACAGAAATAAGAATCAGGTTTTAATGACACCAGCATATGTCATGAAAATTGTTAAACTTTACGGTAGAGAGAAAAAAAACTGAATTACTCTGTGTGTGTGTTTCAATGTCCATTTAGAAATCAGATGGCTGGAAGAAGCTGTTCCTGAATTGCTGTGTGTGTGCCTTCAGGCTTCTGTACCTCCTTTCCAATGGTAATAATGAGAGGAGAGCATGTCCTGAGTGGTGGGGTCTTTAATGATAGACGCCGTCTTCCTAAGGCACCACTCCCTGAAGATGTCTTGGAGACTGTGGAGGCTAGTACCCATGGTGGAGCTGATTAATTTTACAAGTTTCTGCAATTTACTTCAATCGTTTGCAGTAGCCTCCATCCCCATACCAGATAGTGATGCAGCCTCTCAGAATACTCTCCACAGTACATCTGTAGAAGTTTACAAGTTAAATTATTTAAAATTTAAAGGAGGCCTAAGTTGTTGTGGTAAAGTTTGTAGCCAGCAGGTTAAAGAGAAAATTTCTGGGTTAAATGCCTTCCAATAATGACTTGTCGATCCAATAGGCTACATCAGTAAATTACTTGTTTTGAATATCATGGATGCTGGAAATTTGAAATAAATGTTGGAAATGTCACCAGAGGAGAGGGAAGCACAGTTAATGCTTCAATTATATCTATAGCTGTATTTTAAAATTCAGATTGCTTAATGTCATTTCCTATACACGAAGTGCAAGGAGAGTGAAATAACTGTTACTCCAGATCTGATGCAGCACAAAAAATCCACAAAAGATAACACAATAATTTTAAAAGAAAAAAAAATAAATACATAAGATACCTTGTATCTTATTCATTGTTTGTACAGTATGTCCATAAAGTGACACTAGGCTGTACATAAGATGACTGATGGGAAATAGTAAAGTAGTGGTGGGGGTGTTGATCAACCTTGCTGGTTGTGGAAGTGTCTTTTTGAGTCTGTAGGTCCTGTGTGGATGCTATGTAGCCTCCTCCCTGATGCGAGTGGGACAAACAGTCCACGAGCAGAGTGTGTGGAATCTTTCATGATATTACTGGCCCTTTTCCAGCACCTTTCTGTATGTATGTCCTTGATGGCGGGTCAGCTGGTGCTAGTGATGCATTGGGCAGTTTTGCATACCCATTGTAGAGCCTACCCGTCTGACGTAGTGCATTTTCCGTACCAAGCAGTATCTGTGGTTCTGGTGTGGGTCCGCACTGTAACCATTAATTGAATGTGACAGTACTGGCCTATATTTTGTGTCAGAGACTGATTGAGAGTTGATGAGTGAATAAGAGACTATATTTGGTCATTACAATTGAAGCTGATGTAAATATCTTTGTTGGAAAGCATTATTGTTTCTTACAGGTTTATGAGGACAAAGTATTGTGTTTAGTTTTTCTTAAAGGGGGACGATGTATATTACACGTGTACATAATAAAGTACTTCAGTTCCCAGTGGGCAATGCGAACCAAAAGTGACAACAGGATTTGCATGCAGGCCAGCTTATCACGGTGAATATTCATGATCCAGACCAGGTTTTCATGCAAGTCCAGTATCACGGTTGCTGTTATTAAATTGCAGGCTAATCAGAATCGAGTTTGTGTTATTAAAATGTTGTTTTGTGGCCTTAGTACATGCAATACATAGAAAAATCACTGTTACTATAGGAAATATTTAAAAAAGTTATGCAAAGAGAGGGGAATATACTGTTCATGGACCATTTTGAAATCTGTTGGCAGAAACTTCCTAAAATGTTGAGTGTGTCTCTTCAGGCTCTTAAGAACTTGTCCTTAAATTTAAAATTAAATGTCTTGAATTTAAGTTCCCTGTACCATGAAGAGATTCAAACTGTTGTTACTATATCAACAGTGCAGATCTCCACTGTCTAGTTCAGTAACTTAACCAGGAAGCAATCATTTCAGTATTCAAGTTCCTCCCTCAAACAGCAGGGTAAACATGATGTAAATTTCACTTTTTCCAAGTATGCAGATGCTGTGGATCAGAAGGTTTCCCTTGGTGTTGCAGCACAGTAAAAATGTTTTCCCTGAAAAGGTAAGTTCCTTCCCATTCAGGAAGCTGCCTTTAGAAAAGTATCCCCCAGTATTTAATGAACCATCTTTTACAGCTAGCTTTATTAAAGTTATAAATAATTTTATATTTCAGTTTATTGATTTGAAAAGATCTTGGATATTGTGAACTTGGATTTTTTTTCTACAAGAAAACTTCCTTATCAAAATGATGTGAGTGACCTGAAATGGAGTCTCAGTTGTGAGGAAAGACTGAATCGGCTGGGTTTGTTTGCCTCAGGGCAGTCGATGTTTGGAGGAGGGAGAGGGGGTGCTGATTGAGGTATACAAAATTGAGGGTATAGATAGGATAGGGTAGATATGATAAACTGCTCACCTTGACAGAGGTATTGATAACTAGAGGGAAAGACAGTAGAAGACAGAGGTGTTGAGGAAATTTTTTTTTTAAACCAGAATGTGGTTGAACCTGAAACATTGCCTGAGTGAGAGCTGAAGAGAGGTACTGTCATGATATTCAAGTATTCAGGTAACATTGGCATGGATCAAGATAGGATCAAGAGAAATCAACGCTTGATGGCTTGTTTTATTTTTTTTAGTTTAAAGATACAGTGTGAAATAGGTCCCTTTGGCCCCTCAGCTATGACGCCCAGCAACTCCCAACACCCCGATTTAAGCCTATCCTAAACGTGGGATGATTTACAGTAACCAATTAACCTTCTAACTGGTACAACTTTGGACTGTGGGAGAAAACTTGTATATTCCACAGGGAGGATATACAGAGGTTCCTTACAGAGGAGGCCAGAATTGAACTCCAAACTCTGACACCCCAAGCTGTTATAGTGCCACACTAACTGCTACGATACCATAACATAATGTATGGCTGTTATTTCTGGAATTTTTTGCCTGGTCCTATTTCCAGCGCACATTGATACTGCTTTTATCGCTATTTGAAAGATTAGCTCTATTTGTCGTATATACATTGAAACGTACAGTGAAACACGGCAGCGATGTGCTGGGGGAGGCCGATATGGCATGCCCACAACATACCGTAAATTCTTTGGAATGTGAGGAAGAAACTGGAGCACCCGGAGGAAACCCAAGTGGTCACAGGGAGAATATACAAACTCCCTACAGAAAGTGGAGGAAATCGAACCCAGGTCTTACAGCTGGCGTGTTATAAAGCGTTGCTGTAGCTCCTACGCTATCTGTCATGCCTTCTGTAGCCATACCAATGGAGCCTGTAATTAATTTTTGATCAGGCAATCTTTGAAGAGAACACATCATTTACAGATGCTGCTTGTCCTGAGATTAGCTGACCACGTTGGTCTTTTTAGACTTCCAGTACCTACAGTTCTTTGCTTTTCGATCAGCGTTTGCTTTAGTTATTTTTTTAAACGTGTTGCTCTTTCTTGGAGCATTTAGGGTGAGAATGCCAGGAATAAAAGCTGATCTGTTTGGAGTAGGATAGAATAGCCTGAATTCTCATCAGTGAGATGTTCCAGAGATTACCCTCAAGTTTGCATGTGCAATCAGTGGCCACTTTATTAGGTACCTCCGAATTATTTGAGTAACTGTCACCCTCCTGTCAGCTTGAATCAGTCTGGCCATTCTCCTCTGACCTCTCTCATTAACAAGGCATTTATCCCCACAGAACCACCACTCACTAGATTTTTTTTTGCACCATTCTCTGTAAACTATAGAGACTTGTGCGTGAAAATCCCAGGAGATCAGCAACTCCTGAGATACTCAAACCACCCCGTCTGGCACCGACAATCTTTCCATGGTCAAAGTCATTTAGATCATATTTTCCCCCCATTCTGATGTTTGGTCTGAACAACAACTGAACCTCCTTGACCGTGCCTGCATGCTTTTATGGAAATGAATTGCTGTCACATGATTGGCTGATTAGATAGTTGCATTAATGAGCAGGTGTACCTAATAAAATAGCCACTGAGAGTACATTGATAAATGTGAGGAAGTAGAATGGAAGCCTAGAGTGGGCTTCAGTACCCCTATCATTTTTAATTTACAGTTAGCTGAGGTATCTCAGTGCAAATGCAGGAATCTGAAATTTGTTGAAGTTGAACTTAGTGCCCATCCTCTCTTGACTAAGCCCCTGCCACACACAATTTCCAAATGCTTGTCCCTCCATAAACTCTAAAATGATCAAAGTAAGTTTATTATAAAGGTAAATATATGTCACCGTATATTACCCTGAGATTCATTTTCTTGCAGGCATTCACAGTAGGTACAAATAAACACAGTAGATCGATGAAAAGCTAGGAAAACAAGCAATGTGCAAAAGAAGATCAACTGTAAGTACAAAATAAGTAATAAATAATATTGAGAACTTGAGTTGTAGAGTCCTTGAAAGTGAGTCCATAGGTTATGGAATCAGTTCAGAGTTGAGGTGGTGACTTATTCGTGTTGGTTCAGAATATCTGTTTCTGAACCTGCTGATGTGGGACCTAAGGCTTCTATACCACCTCCATTGTAATTAAAGTCAAAGTTGAGTTTATTGTCATATATGCAAGTACATTTATGCACAGATCCACTGAAAACCTTTGTTGCAGCAATGTTCAATAAACATGGGCCTGTGGGCTCTATTTCGGATCAAAGTCAAAGGGAGGAAAGATGTTGGAAAATACTTTCTGCACATTAATTATATTTATTCAATAGATTAATCTTTGCCAACATACAAATGACACAAAAATGCATGTTTTATGTATTTTGTTTGCATCCTAACATAATGAAGTTAGAACTTTTGATAAAAAATTGTGTTTTGGCAATTGAATCACTGAGCTGACGTGAAGTTTACATTTTTTAGTGCACCATGGAGCGTAGCAGTTAGCATGACACTATATGAAATCTTCTATTTGGGTCTATACGTCCTCCCTGCGTAAAGTGTGGGTTTCCTCCGGGTGCTTCAGTTTCCTCCCACAGTCCAAAGACCTACTGAGTAATAGGTTAATTGGTCATTGTAAGTTATCCTGTAATTAAGCTAGGGTTAAATAGGGAGATGAAGGGTCTCAGCCCAAAACGTTGACTGCTCGTTTCCACAGATTCTGCCCGACCTGAGTTCCTCCAGCTTGTTGTACGTGTTGCTTAAATCGGGAGTTGCTGGGTAGTGTGACTTGAATCAGAATTAGGTTCGATATCACTGGCATATGTTGTGAAACTTGTAATCTTTGAAGCAGCAGTACAATGCAATACATAATAATGAAAAAGACAATTAGAGTAAGTACATAAATAAAATAGTTAAATTAAATAAGTATGCAAAAATAGAAATTAAAAAAGTAGTGAGGTAGTGTTCATGGGTTTAATGTCCATTTAGAAATCAGATGGCAGAGGGGAAGCTGTTCCTGAATCATTGAGTGTGTAACTTCATGCTCCTGTGCCTCCTCCTTGATGGTAGCAATGAGAACAAGGCATGACCTGGGTGATGGGGGTCTTTAATGATGGATGCAGCCTTTTTGAGGCATTGCTCTTTGAAGATGGCCTGGATACTACCCATGATGGTGCTGATTAAGGTAATATCTCTCTACAGCTTATTTCGATCCTGTGCAGTAGCACCCTCCCTCCATACCAGACAGTGATGCAGCCAGTTAGATTGCTCTCTGTAGTACATGATTGCTCTCTACAGTCATGATCTTATTGAATGGCAGAACAGGCTCGATGGGCCTTATGTTCTTAAATCACCAGATGTGCAACACTTTTCAAATGTTCCTTTCACCTTCCAAAACTCTGTAATACCATACAGTGTCTGTAAAAGTATTCACGCAACCCCCCCTTGGAAGATTTCATGTTTTATTGTTTGACAACATAGAGTCACAGTGGATTTACTTTTGACATTGATCAACAGAAAAAGACTCTTCCGTATCAAAGTGAAAACAAACTTCTACAAATCGGTCGAAATTTATTACAATTATTAAACACAAAATAATTGATTGCATAATTACTCCCTTCAGGTCAGTATTTAGTAGATGCACCTTCGGCAGCAATTACAGCCTTGAGAGTTGCAAACTTCATCTGGTTTTCCTCCAGGATTTCCCTGTCTTTTGCTGCATTCGTTTTACCCTCCACCTTCACAAGCCTTCCAGGACCTGCTGCAGTGAAGCATCCTCACAGCACAATGCAGCCACCAACAGGTTTCATGATAGGGACAGTGTGTTTTTGATGATGTGCAATGTTAACATAGCGTTTAGTCTGATGTCTGAAAAGCTCAATTTTGGTTTCATCAGGCCATCTACCAGCTGACTTCTGAGTCTGTGTTGCACATGCCGAGATTTCATGTGAGGTTTTTTTCCAACAGTGACTTTCTCTTTGCCACTCTCCCATAAAGCTGCGACTGGTGAAGCACCTGGGCAACATGTGTGCAGTCTCTCCCATCTCAGCCACTGAAGCTTGTAACTCCTCCAGAGTTATCACAGGTCTCTTGGTGGCCTCTCTCACTAGTCCCTTCTTGCACGGTCACTCAGTTTTTGAGGGCAGCCTGCTCTTGGCAGATATACAGCTGAGCCATATTCTTCCCATTTTTTTGATGATCAAGGGATATTCAGTTTCTTGTATCCATCTCCTGACTTGTGCTTTTCAATAACCTTTTTCACGGAGTTGCTTGGAGTGTTCTTTTGTCTTCATAGTGTAGTTTTTGACTCACCTCAGTTCGACCTTCCAGATACAGGTGTATTTTTACTACAATCAATGGAAACACCTTATCTAATTATGTGACTTCTAAATCCAGTTGGCTGCACCAGTGCTGATTTGGTGTGTCATATTAAAAGGGGGTGAATACTTATGCAATCAATTATTTTGTGTTTTATATTTGTGATTAATTTAGTTAATTTTGTAGAGATCTTTTTGCACTTTGATACGAAAGTTGTCAGTGTCAGTGCCAAAAAAGCTAAATTAAATCCACTATAATTCAATGTTGTAGAACAATGAAAACTTCCCAGGTGGGGTGGTGGGTAGGTGAATTCTTATTATAGGCACAGTAAGTAGTATTTTTTACGGAAGTGTTCCTGCAATTTTGATGCTTTCATGACTTCATTAAACAGTAGAGTCTTACAAATAAGACATGTGGGGTGTCGCGGATCTGATGGGAATGAAATAAAACCATACTCCAGGTGTGTAACACTGACACACTTTCTGTAGTTTCTGTTTCTTAGCAGGGTTAGAATTCAAGGCTTCACAGTCTTCAGACTCCGAGATCTCACCGTAGATATTTATCCATCATTAATGGAGCTAAATTAAAATTAAAAAATGAACACAAACTGGGAATGTGTATCGAACGTTGACAGCGGCAGCGAGTTGACATGGTCGGTCAGGTCTCGTGCCTCATGTTAGGGTGCCGCTTACTGTCTCCCCCACCAAGAATCCCGAACACCCCCCGACAACTTCTGTTTCTCCTAATGCCCTCTTAGGACACATAACTGGCCCCACTGGGAATCACTCACCCAAACCTTCACTCCAGTGTTTGCTCAGTGCTGCCCTCTAGTGCTCACTCAGTGGAAGAACAAGCAGGACTCAGGATAATACCCCATAAATCTACAAACATGCCACCTAGCAACTTGGATTATGTTATTTTTTTCCCCCTTTGTGACTCTGTTTTTCTGAAGTCATTACCATAAGTGCTATTTATGCTATAAACTATGTGCTGTTGGTAATGTGTTTTGCAGCTTGACCCTGAAGGAATGCTGTTTCGTTTGGCTAGATGCATGTATGGTTGAATGATAGCTAAACTTGAACTTCAGACCTCCAAGAGGAATACAACCTTGTGCTTTGGGGACTTGAGTGCCTCAGTCAGAACTATGTTGGCTAGCTCTTGGTAGGGTCCCCCATGCCAAACAGGTCAAAGGGTAGAGGCCAGACTAAGAATGATCTACCAGTCCTCCAGGTTCAGGAGTTCAGCTCAGGGCTAACAACCCTGACTGGCAAAACAAAACTGTTACGGAAACAGCAATGAAGAAGCCTTCTACATCTGAGTGCAGCGGTATTCCCGAGTCTCCACCCAGGGCTTGCACAACTGACAGCCAAAATGGAGAGGAAGCTACTGACACGATGAAGGAAGCCCTAAAGACTGCCCGAGATGGAGGATCTTCATTGCTGCCCTAAACGCCATCACCGTAACAGGCAGTAAGTAAGTTGAAATTTAAATATGTTGTGTGTTAAATTACAGGACTGCCATTACTTCCACTGAAGGATCGTGACTGATATTTCATGGGAAAAGAACAAGTTGAAACAAGTTATCCTCCAGTGGATCCTTGGGTGCTTAACATGTAAAAAAGTAGCATGTGGATTACCAAGGGAAAATCTGCAAATGCTGGAAATCCAGGTAATACAAAATGCCAGAGGAACTCAGCAGGCTAGGCAGTATCTATGGAAAAGAGTCCAGTCAACATTTCGGGCAAGTCCCTTCAGCAGCACTGGAGAAAAAAGATGAGGAGTCAAGAGGAGTAAGAAGGTGGGGGAGAGGACGGAGAAACACAAAGTGATCGGCGAAACTGGGAGGGGGAGGGGTGAAGTAAAGAGTTGGGAAATTGATTGGTGAAAGAGATACTGGGCTGGAGAAGGGAGAATCGAATAGGAGAAGCCATGGAAGAAAGATAAAGGGGGAGGAGCACCAGAGGGAGGCAATGGGCAGGTAAGGTGAGAGAAGGAAAAGGGGATGGGGAATGGTGAAGGTGGGGTGGGTGTCGTTACTGGACGTTCGAGAAATTGATGTTAATGCCATCAAGTTGGAGGTTACCTAGACGGAATATAAGGTGTTGCTCCTCCAACCTGAGTGTGGCCTCATCGCGACAGTAGAGCAGGCTATGGATGGATATGTCGGAATGGGAAATGGAATTAAAATGAGTGGCCACTGGGAGATCCTGCTTTTTCTGGCAAACAGGCACTCGGTGAAGCGGTCTCCCAATCTTCACCAGGTCTCACCAATATTCAGGAGCATCGGGTACAATTGATGACCCCAACAGACTCACTGGTGAAGGATTGTTTGGGGCCCTGACTGGTAGTGAGGGAGGAGATGTAGGGTAAGGTGTGGCACTTCTTCCATTTGCAAGGATAAGTATCAGGAGGAAGATCCCTATGCAAAGCAGAAAGTGGGGCGGAGGGAAACGTGCTTAGCGGTGGGATCCCATTGGAGATGGCGGAAGTTACAGAGAATTATGTGCTGGAGGCAGAGGCTGATAGATAGGTAGGTAAGGACAAGAGGAACCCTATCCCTGTTGGGATGGTGTGTGGTTAGGGTGAGGGCAGACATGCGTGAAATATGTAATTGAGGGCAGCATTGATGTTTGAGAAAGGGAAGCCCCTTTGAAGAAGGGGGACATCTCCTTTGTTCTGGAGTGAAGTGCCTCATCCTGAGAGCAGATGCGGCAGAGACAGAGGAATTGAGAGAAGATTTTTACAACTAACAGGGTGGGAAGTGGTATAGTCCAGGTAGCTGTGAGAGTCGGTGGGTTTGGTGTCTCCAGAGATAGAGACAGAGAGATAATGTGAATTATGTATTGCAAATTAGCACACAGTATACATAGCCCTACAAGCAGTTACAGAAACAACCCTGCCTGTGACCTCCCTCAGGGTCCCCATTCCTTTAATAGCAACAACATTTGGCCACGGACGGAAGGCTGAAGAGGGCCTCAGCTGATCTGCTTTTTTAATTTAGAGGCATCTCGGTGCAAATACAATGAAGCAGTCCTGGAGTAGGAAACATAACAAACTTCCTCATGTGGGGCATGCAAACACAAGGGAGATTTTTATATGGATGGCATGGGCATGGAAGGCTATGGTTTGGGTGCAGGTTAATGGGACTAGGCAGTTCAAATGAAACCTTAAAGAACTAGAGCCTCAAATCCCCACTCTTAACTCTTTCCACTCCTACAACGGTCGCTCCACTTGCAATATTTTTATTTGCCCTTGCTAATGGATCCCGATCTGTGATAGGCCACTGTTCAAAGGTTGAAACTCCTGTGAAGCACTGCTTTTTTAATGCACACTCGCTGACCTGTGACAGCCATCTCTTCTCTCGCTGCCAATCTATGATTGGCCACTGTTCAAACGCTGTTCGATTCTGCCTTAGAAACTACTCAGAAAAGTAGGTCACCTTCAAAAGGCAATACATACATGTCACCACATACAACCTCGTGATTCTTCTTCCTGCGGGTATACTTAGCAAATTTACAGAACTGTAACTGTAAACCGGATCAATGAACAACAAACTGTGCAAATGCAAACATAAGTAAATAGCAATAAATAACAAGAGCATGAAACAGCAAGATAAAGACTCCTTAAAGTGAGGCCATCGGTTGTGGGAACACCAGAAGTAGAATGAGTGGTTCAAGAGCCTGTTGGTTGAGGGCAGTAACTGTTCTTGAAACTAGTGGTGCGAGTCCTGACACTCTTGTACCCACTGTCTGATGGCAGCAGCGAGAAGAGAGCATGGCCTGAGTGGTAGGGGACCCCGATGATGCTGTTTCTCTACACCAGCGTTTCATGTAGATGTGCTCAATGGTTGGGAGGGTTTTACCCGTGACATACGGTTTTCTGTTCAAAGGCATTAGTGTTCTCTGTGGTAAACTATGTATACCTGTCTGGACACGCCCCTCTGCTGACTGCTCCTGTGGCTCCTCCTACAGACTCCTGTATAAAGGCGATTGGGGCACTGCACCTCCCTCAGTCTTCGAGATGTTGTGCTCCCTTTTGCTGTTAATAAAAGCCTATCGTTCCCTTCCAGTCTCCAAGAGTTATTGATGGTGCATCATTCTCATACCAGGCCGTAATGCAGTCAGCCAGCAAACTTTCCACCACACATCTATAGAGGTTTACCAAAGTTTTTGATGACATGCCAAATCTCCACAGACTCCCGAGGAAGCAGAGGTGCTGTGTTACGTTCTTTGCATCTATGTTTATACAATGGGTCCAGGACAGGTCCTCTGAGAGAGTGACGCCCAGGAATTTAAAGTTATCGACCCTCTCCACCTCTGATCCTCTGATGATTGCTGGCTCACGGACCTCTGCATTCCCTTTTTTCTGAAGTCTACAATCAGTACCTTGGTCGTATTGACATTGATTGAGAGGTTGTTGCTATTGCACCATTCAGCCAAATTTTCAGTCTCCCTTCTGTATGCTGATACATCACCACCTTTGATATGGGCCCACATCAGCAAACTTGAATATGGCGTTGGAGTGGTACAAAGCCACACAGCTCAGGGCTAACAACCCTGAATGGTAAAGCAAAATCGTTATGGAAACAGCAATGAAGAATCCTTCTACATCTGAGTGTGACAGTATTCCTGAGTCTCCACCCGGGAGTTGCCTGACTGACAGCAGTGAAAACCGAGAGGAAGCTACTGACACGATGAAGGAAGCCCTGTACATTGCCAGAAATAGAGGACCTTCATTGCTGCCCTAAACGCCAGTGGCGTAACAGGCAGGCCAGGCCAGACACTGGGACCTTTAGCTGCTCTTGACTGGTGACCGCAGGTACACTTTTCACCCGAGGTCTCTGTGTAGGAAACAGAAACTTAGAGAAATGCAGATTCACAAAGAGGGAGATTACTTGCTTTCTCTTTCTCGAACCATTACCCCCACTTTATCTTGCTTCATTGTCCTTTTTCTCGTTTAATTCCTTTTAAGATCTTGGCAAAGAATAGCTTTGTCCAACGTGGGTGATTCATTGATGGTTTCAGATAAAGATTAGCCTTAATTGTCACACGTACAGCGAACCATACTGTGAAATGCGTCATTTGCGTCTGTGGCCAAAACAGTCCACAGGTGTGCTGGGGTGTGCAAGTGTTACCACACCAACATAGCATACCCACAACTCAATAACCTGAACCCTAATCCGTACGTGTTTGGAATGTGGAGGGAATCTGGAGCCTCCCACGCAGTCACGGGGAGAATGTACAAATTCCTTAAAGGCAGTGGCAGGAATCGAGCCTAGACTGGCGACTACTTCCATTCTGTCACAGATACTTTCTGACCTTTCTTTCCTCAACACTAATCCGCTTTCACTGACGTGGGACCACGCTCAGAACCTGAAGACCATTTCTAAAGAATTCTCTCTACCGGATTGCATTAGTTGCAGCCACCGGCACCATTGATGGCTGGCTTGTAACAAGTGTGGTGGTGAAGTAGTCCGACAGATGGACATCCAGTTGAACATGAACAGGAAGCTTTGGGTGAATTCTATTAATATATATCCACTGTAAAAACCACAAAGCCGGGATGGTAGAAATAACATTAGTTCGTGTTTACATCATTCTTAAAGATTAGCTGCAGTTGACCAAGGGAGGAGAACACTGATATGGTGCTGCCCTCTGGTGTTCACTGGGTGGAAGAGCAAGCTAGACCAGGACAACAACATCAATCTACATGCCACACAGGGACTTGGGTTATATTAAGTTCTAGTTCAACTGTCATTCAACCATACTGGAATACCCATGAATACAGGTAAACTAAATAGTGTTGGTCCTGGGCCAAGGTGCAAAAACATGGTACAAACAGTCATACACAATACGAGGGCCTAAGGTAGGAGTCAATTTTAGAAAATCGAGCATATTTATTTTTCAACATAGTCCCCTCCTACATTTACACACTTAGTCCAGCGGTCATGGAGCATACGGATCTTGGACCTCCAGAAAGTGTCCACAGATGGGTTATTGATAAGTTTGTGGCCTAAGATAGAAGGAGATGAGTTATACAGTTATGAGTTATAACTCATCTCCTACCTTAGGCCGTGAACTTAACAATCACCCCGATGAGTTATTAACTGTTGAGTTATTAATTTCAAACTTTCTGCATAATCACTCAGAGTTGAACTGCATGTGCATGTAACGGGAGCTGTATAACTCATCTCCTTCTACCTTAGGCCACAAACTTATCGATCACCTCTGCTGTGGACACTTTCTGGAGGTCCAAGATCCGTATGCTCCATGACCGCTGGACTAAGTGTGTAAATGTAGGAGGGGACTATGTTGAAAAATAAATGTGCTAGGTTTTCTAAAATTGACTCCTACCTTAGGCCATGAACTTATCAATCACCCCTCGTATAAGGCACATATAGCACATAGAAGATAGAAAGCACATATGAGGTATGTATCAGTGAAATACAGTTACACAAAAATATATAGTTCAGAACTCTGAGTCTTTGAATGTTGAAGCAGTCCGCAGTCGAATATAATATGACTTGTCTTCTGCGAGCTGGAGAACAGTGTGGACGCCACACCACACCGCCTCTGGCACTCAAAACTCCAATGCCTTCCCCGGGCAGCTGCAAGCAGGTGATACCTCGGCTTGAGGCCCAGTCCTCACTACAGCTGAGGCCATGCAGCAACCTCGCCCTCCGGCCCTACCATTCACCACTAAAACAGTGAATCGGACTTGCAGCGTTCCACGTTGACAACGTCCAGCAGGGTCTTGAGATAAGCAACTAGGACAATCACTCACTGTTAGATTACTCACCTCCTTCACGCACTGATGCCTTTCAGTCACAGACAGCATCACAGTCCATACCAAATCCTGCTCCTTCAGTTTCTCCACCAATGAGCAACTCACTGATGGGGTAGACTCACTTCTTAATGTCCAGTAGGGTCTTGAGATTGTAAAACATTAACCTTTGATTGATCCTGTAGAAGTCGCTGTGTATAAGTGCACCACCATATCAGTGGATCGTTTTTTCTCTTTGCGACTGTATGCCTTTTATGAAATTGTAACCATATGTGCTATTTGAGCTGTGTGCTGTTGGTAAGGTGTTTTGCACCTTGGTCCCGGAGGAATGCTATTTTGTTTGGCTATATTCTTGTGTGGTTGAATGATAATTAAATTCCAACTTGAACTTGGACTCTGCTAATGTAGAATACTGCAAGTCTGGTTCACTGGTTGAATGGTAAGACCAATATGGCGGGGGGGGGGGTGGAAGCTGCGTTGCCTCGATTGTGGCAAGGAACAGGCTGAGGTTGTGGTGTCACCTGTTGCAGCCGATCAGGAGAGGAGGCGCCTCTGTGGGGGGAAAAGAAATCTGTACTTGGGTTCAGAGTTTTGTTGCTGCCCTCTGGTTTTGCTCAGTGCTGCCCTCTAATGTTCATTCAGTGGAAGAACAAGCTGGGCCAGGGCAACTTACCATCAATTCTGCAGTCATGCCTCTCAGGGACTTGGGTTATATTGCTTTGTTTTCTTTGTGACTGTATGTCTTTCTGCTATCATAATCATACGTGTTATGTGCAGTGTGCTGTTCGTAATGTGTTTTGCACCTTGGCCCCAGAAGAACACTTTTGTTTGGCTATATTCACGTATGGTTGAATGATAACTGAATTTGAACTTGAAATGGAAATGAATCAGCCTTGGCAAGGCATTGAGTTATCCAACGTGGGTGATTAAATAAAGGTTTAAGATAAAGATTAGCTTTATTTGTCACATGTACAGCGAAACATTGAAACGTACAGTGAAATGCATCACTTGTGTCAGCGACCTACTCTTTCCAGGGATGTGCTGGGGGCAGCCTGCAAGTGTCCATAAAACCACAAGACATAGGAGCAGAATTAGGCCATTCGGCCCATTGAGTCTGCTCTGTCATTCCATCATGGCTGACTTACTATCTCTCTCAACTCCATTCTCCTGCCTTCTCCCCGTAACCTTTGATGCCCTCACTACGCAAGAATCTATCAATATTCACTTTAAATATACTCAATGACATGGCCTCCACAGCCGGCTGTGGCAATGAATTCCACAGATTCACCATCCTCTGGCTAAAGAAATTCCTCCTCATCCCTGTTCTAAAGGGACCTCCTTGTGTCTTGAGGCTGTGCGCCCCCGGTCGTAGGTTCTCCCACTCCATGCCACCATGTTTCCAGTGCCTACAACTCACTAACCCTAACCTGTATGTTCTCAAAAACTGGAGCATCCAGAGGAAACCCACACAGTTACAGGGGTAACATAGAGACTCTTCACAGACAGCGGTGCAAATTGAACTCTGATTGCCGACTGCTGGTACTGTAAAGCGTTGTGCTGACCACTAATGCTATTGTGCCATCCATAAGTGACAATCACAGGTTCTAGGAGGACAAGAAGGGAATAATAATTAATTAGTGGGAATAAAGGCTCCAAGGAGGACAAGATGGGGGAGTGTGGAACAAGGGCATCACCTTACAGAGTGGAATAGGGTCATAATGATGTAACAATAGAAATAGGATATCAGCCGTTCCGTTCTACCTCTCCATTCAATATGAATTTTTTTACTTCAGTGCCATTTTCCTGAACTGACCGCCGCACATCCATTAATCTGTCTCTATTCTTTGATATATTGAGTGACTGCTACAGGAAGATGCTTGGGTCCCACGCTGCAAGGGTTGATTGCCACGCCGGCTTTGACGTTCAATCTCCTCGGCGCCGAATGCGCTCTGCTATTTGCATGATTTGACCGCGGAACTGGATGCGCAGCCGTCAGCACGCCGCTGAACTGACTGACTCGGTGGCTGTGGCAGCGGCCGACAGCTCCTGAACCAGCCTCCCTTGCCTTGGCGGCCCGTGGCTGTGGACTCATTTCAGGGACTCTGCGGTTTAATGTTGATTGCGCGATTTGCTCTTTTTCTCGTGCGTTTGAAGGTCTCTGTTGTGTAGGCCTTTTCTTTACATGGTTTCTATGGTGTTTCTTTGTCTTGTGTCTGCCTGCAAGAATCAGAATTAATATCACTGACATATGTTGTGAACTTTGCTGTTATGCATCAGCAGTACATTGCAATATATAATAAAAACTGTAAATTATGGTAAGAAGTACATATATATAGTATATAAAGTTAGTGTAAAAAGAGAAAAATAAGTAGTGAGGTACTACATGGGATCGATGTCCATTCGGAAATCTGATGAAGAGAGGGGAAGAAGCTGTTCCTGAATCATTGAGTGTGCACCTTCAGGCTCCTGTACCCTGTCGCTGATGGTAGCAATGAGAAGAGGGCATGTCCTGGGTGATGAGGGTTTTTAATGATGTCTTTTTGAGGCAGTGCTCCCTGAAGCTCCTAATCTTCCGGGGCGCCATTAAGAAGGCGACTCATGTGAGCAGCTCTGATGGAAATCATCAAATATTCCTGCTTTAGACATCTGCGGCAGAAATCCACAGCTACAGCTATGGACAATACAGTAAGCAACACCGTTTTAAAGTGACTAAAAAATCTATCGCTACTCGAAAGTCAATGAATCTCGGACGGCGGTCTCTAGTCACAAGTGTGGTTCCTCTGTAAGCCCTACTGGGTAGCAAATTCCAAAGCTCTTGGGTGATGAATTTCTTTTCTCTCATCGCTATTCTGAATGGCTGATTCATTTCGTTCTAGATTCGTCCCACTAATCCCCACCCAAAAGGGGGTATATCATCACATATTTCAAGGAATTCACTTTTTACTTTTCTAACTACATGAGAATATAGGCAGAGTCTGTCAAGTTGCTCCTCATGTGACAAACCCACTACCACAGTGATTGAATTAGGCTATTCGGCCCATCAAATCTGCTGCTCCATTCCTTCATGGCTGATTTATTTTCCCTCGCAATCCCATTCTCCTGCCTTCTCCCCATAACCTTTGGTGTCCTTACTAATCAAGGATCTGTTGACCTCCTCTTTAAATATACCTAACGAACTGTCTCCACAGCCGTTTGTGGCGATGAATTCCACAGATTCACTTCCCTTTGGCTAAAGAAATTCTTCCTCATCTCTGTTCTAAAGGGAACAGGTACTTGTATTCTGACATTGTGCCCTCTGGTTTTAGACAGCCTGAACTATAGAAAACATCCTCTCCACATCCGCTCTGTTCCGGACTTTCAATATTCAATAGGTTTCGGAGAGATTCCCCCCAACCCCACATTTCTCTAAACTCCAGCGAGTACAGGCCAGAGCTAATGAACACTCCTCATACATTAACCCTCATACTCGTGACCCTTCTGTGGATTCTCTCCAATGCCAGCTCAACCCTTCTTAGATAAGTGCTATCTATAATCCAATCAACATGGTGAACTTCACTCCCTCGGTCGTAAATGCATCATTTTCCTTCTGTACATGTAGAAAGTTAAGGGAGGGAAGTTCAGGGGAGACATCAGGGGTAAGTTTTTTACACAGAGGGTTATGGGTGCCTGGAATGACTTGCCAGGGATGGTGGTGGAGGCTAAAACATTAGGGGTATTTAAGAGCCTCTTGGACAGGCACATGGATGAAAGAAAAATAGAGGGTTACAGGGTAGTGTGGGTTTAGTACTTTTTTTTAAAGGATTATATGGGTCGGCACAACATCGAGGGCCGAAGGGCCTGTACTGTGCTGTAGTGTTCTGGTGTCTAGTGTCTAGTAAAGACAAGAAGTGTCCATGATATTCCAGATGTAGCTACACCACACTTACAGTATATTCGGAGCAAGATGTACTAGTCTTTGAACTCAAATCTTCCTGTAAATGAAGCCAACACCGTTTTCCTTCCTAATATAGATTATATATTACTTACTTCTATAGACACACAGTGGAGCGGATCCTGACTGGTTGCATCACGGCTTGTATGGAAACACCAATGCCCAGGAATGGAAAAGCCCACAGAAATAGTGGATACACCCCGGCCCGTCACAGGCAAAGCCTTCCCCACTGTAGCACGTTTACAAGGAGCTCTGTCACAATGGAGGTGTCCTCTTTCTTCAAAGAATGGGGTATCCCTTCCTCCACCATTCCTCACCCGCTTCTCCTCCATTTCCCGGGCATCCGCGCTCACCCCACCTTCCCACCGCCTTAACAGGGCTAGAGTTCCTCTTGTCCTCACCTACCACCCCATGAGCCTCTGTATCCAACACATCTTTCTCCATTAACTTCTGTCAACTTCAACAGGATCCTACCACCAAATACATCTTTACCTTCCCCTGTATACAACTCCCATCTGGGTCTTTTTACCCTTTGCAGTTTCTTAACACTACCCACAAGGATTCTACATCTTCTGACCCTATGTCACCTCTTTCTAAGGATTTGATTTCACTTTTTACCAACAGAGCCATCCACCCCCTCTATCTGTCTGCTTATCCTTTTGATACAATGTGTACCTGGATGTGAAGCTTCCAACTCTGATCTTCTTTCAGCCACAACGTCATACCTGCCAACGTCTAACTGTGCTACAAGAGCATCTATCTTATTCTGAACAATGCATGCATTGAAATATAACACATTCAGTTCTGTATCTGTCACACTTTTTGATTTTGTCCCTCTTTTACACTGCAGCTCATCCCACTGACTGCAATTTTACTCTGTCATCTGCCTGTACTTCCTGACAGTCTCACTACACACTGCATCTGCTTGTAAACCAACTGTCCGAGCCAGAGAACTATCACTCCAGTCACTATCCCCCTGACAAATTAGTTTAAATCCTTCCCAACAGCTCCAGCAAACCTGCCTATAAGGATATTGGTCCCCCTTCAGATGCAACCCATCCCTTTAGTACGGGTCAAACCTTCCCTAGAAGAGATCCTAATGATCCAGAAATCTGAAACTCTGTCCCCTGCACCAGTTCCTCAGCCAGGCACTCATCTACCAAATCATCCTATTGTTACCCTCACTGGCACATGGCACAGGCAGCAATCCAGAGATCACTACCCTGGAAGTCCTGCTTTTCAGCTTTCTACCTCACTCCCTGAATTCTCTCTTCAGAACTTCTTCACTTTTCCTTCCTATGTCATTAGTGCCAATGTGTGCCAAGACTTCCGGCTGCTCCCCCTCCCCCTTTAGAATGCCGTCCTTGACCCTGGCACATGGGAGGCAACGTGCCATCCGGGTGACTCTATTGCATCCAAAAATCTCATGTCTACTACTATGGAATCCCCTATCACTACTGCAGTCCTCTTCTCTGGCCTTCATTCTGAGCCACAGCACCAGACACAATGCCCGGTCACTGAGGCTCTCCTCAGTAGGTCACCTTCTTTAAAGTATCCAGAAGTTATTACTGAGGGAACAGCCACAAGGGTGTTCTGCACTGGCTGCCCATTTCTTTTCCCTCTCCTAACAGTCACCCATGTACCTGCCTTCCGCAACTTAGGGGCGACTACCTCCTTGCAGCTTCTATCTACCATCACCTCAGTTTTCCGTATGAGCCGAAGGTCATCGAGCTGCAGCTCCAGTTCCTTGACACGTTCTCTGAGGAGCTGTGGCGCGATGCACCTGGTTCAGATGTGGCTATCTGGGAGGCTGGGGGGTCTCCCAACATTCCCACATCTCACACAAAGAACACAACGCAGACTCTGGAGCCAGCCTCACTGTTCTAATTGTGTATGAACAAATCAAGAGTGAAGGAGAAAAAGAATGAAGGCTCCCGTGTTTTTCATTCAATTAGCTTCTGGAGTTACAAAACATAACAGTGGTGATGAGGGAGTTTTAAAATGAACCTAAGATGACTACCTACTTGTTAAAGAACAGCACATTTTTCTTTGGAAGGAGAGAGAGAGACGTTCGAATTAAAGAAAAGGCAGAAAATGGACAAAACTGGCAGGTGGCAAGTGCATCGTTTATAAACAGTGAGTACCAGGTCATAATGAAAGTAAATTTAAAAAACAGCTGAAATGGCTGTCTACATTGGAAAGATCAGTGTATTTGATTGCATAACAGATAACTGGATGATGTATACTGAATGAATTGAGCAGAATTTTGAAGCAAATGAAATAGCCAATGAAAAGAGAGTGCCAGTGTTACTGAGTACAATAGGCGGAAAAGAATGCAGTTGGCTTAGAAGTTTAACTGCTCCAACTAAACCAGCTGAAACTAGCTTTGCTGAGATCATGAACACAATGCAGGAACATTTAGAAATGAAACCATTGCTGATTGCAGAATGCTTTAGGTTTGATAAGTTGAACAAAAGGAAAGGGAGTCCATTTCAGCTTACATGGATGAATTGAAGAAATTGTCTGAGCATTGTCAGTTCCGTGATGGGCTTAATGAAAGATTAAGGACAGAACTGGACCACTCTCCTACACAGTGGAGATTGCGTCTAATGTCATCTGGAGACGACATATCCATCAGTTGAGGAGAGCAGGGTTAATTGCTGGAGAACAAAGGTGTCTGGATCTGTCAGAACCACTTCCTGCAGTCCCAGAGTCAAATCCTCCAACCACCACGGAGGAAGCCCCAGAACCTGAGATTCACAGCCACACCTCACCTGGCAAGCAGAGTGACCGCCCACCCAGGGGTCAGGGAAGACGTTATCCCACAAGAGTAAGAATTCCTTCACAGCGATTAAATCCCTAGGCCTATATTTGGAAATTTTCCCAACTCTCTGCCTCACAGCTTTTCTGCCAAAATTATTCACCCCCTCCTTTGTTCTAATATCTCCCCTTGATCTCCACAGCTTAACTGCCTCTCCTTGTTTTTGCCTTAAATGGAAATGTGTTATTTAAAGCTAGTTATTAATTCTGAAAGAACATTGTTATTATCCTCGCATCCTTTAATTACTGTTCCAATCCATTATAGTTCAACTTATGCCTCACGCTTTCATAGATTGCTCTTTTCAGATTTAAGACTCTGTTTCAGAATGAACTAAATCACTTTCGAATTGAATTGAATTGACCTTATTACTTACATCCCTCATGTACATGGGTAAAAAATCTTTATTACATCTCTGTCTAAATGTGCAATTTATAGTAATTTGTAATAAATAGTATGTACAACTTGACACTCAATATAACATAGAAGTACAATTGTATCAGCATGTATTAATCAGTCTGATAGCCTGGTGGAAGAAGTTGTCCCGGAGCCTGTTGATCTGGCTTTTATGCTGTGGTACCGTTTCCTGGATGGTAGCGGCCGGAACAGTTTGTGGTTGGGGTGACTCGGGACCCAATGATCCTTGGAGCACTTTTTACACACCTGTCTTTGTAAATGTCCTGAATAGTGGGAAGTCCACATCTACAGATGTGCTGGGCTGGGCAAATATTTCTTGTAGCTGCATGTTCCTGACTTCATGAGCTTTTGGTGCAGCAGTTTCTACTGTCTCATTAAACCAGTCAGCTTTAAATGAACGAGCAATTCTCTTGCACTTCACACCCTTCATTTCTTTGGAATTCGACATAGTGCATCAATAATTTAGTAATTTCTTCAATAAAAACAACATAAATAAGCCAGTTCTAAAATCTGCAGACAAGTCATCGCAAACTCCATGTTGTAAACACTGTCCGCATCAGAAACCGGAAAAGGAAATGTGATAGTGTACGATTGTGAAATATACTTAACATGCCACTGAGGTAGAGGGTAACGACCTTTTGTGCACTGTTTAAATTCCTTTGTGCTCTAGTCGCGAAAGATCCGTGCGCATGCACACCTTAGAGGGAACATTGGCCATAAATACGGCTCCAGGAGCCACGTTGTGTCCTTTGTGTAAGAGGTGGCAATTCTGGGAGATGCCCATTTTCACGGATAACAACAATCTGCACCAGGTGCATCGAGCTGCAGCTCCTCAGAGAATGCATCAAGGAACTGGAGGTGCAGCTCGATGACTTTCGGCTCATCCAAGAAACTGAGGAGGTGATAGATGGGAGGTAGTCACCCCTAAGGCCTGTTGGGAAGCCGCCTGGTGTGAAAAGTGCTAGTCTTTGTCTCGAGAGATTCTGGCAGTTTTGGCAGTTGGATAGTGCAATCAAGAATTGATTAGCAGTTGATTGGCAATCAAGATTTGAATAGCTCAGACTCAGCAGAAAACAGCTGATTGGGCAATCGAAGTCAGGTGACCTTGCAGCTTGCAAAGCTCAAGCAAATAAAAAGAGGGAGAGCTCTAGCAGAGCAGCCTGTCAGGAAGTGGCCTGGTTGAGGGAAGTGCCTGGTGTGAAAAGTGCTAGTCTTTGGCTCGAGAGTCTTCAGCGAGGAGACTACATCAGGCAGAATTGCAGAGGGTGAAGACATGACCGCTAAGCTGATTCAGTGTGCTACGTGCATTATGTGGGAGGTCAGGGACACTGATGGTGCCCCCGGCTGCTACAGCTGTGGAAAGTGTGTCCAGATTCAGCTCCTGAAGGAGCATGTTGCAGCACTGAAGAAAGAACTGGATGACCTCAGGTTTATCCGCGAAAACAAGGATTTTCTGGACAGGACCTACAGTGAGGTCGTTACACTGAGGATACCAGAAGAGAGAAAGGGGGCGACGATGAGGAAGGAAAGGATGCTCGAAGTACAAGACCCCAGGGGACGTACCTCTCGTAAACAGGTTCACCTTCTTGGAAGCTGTCAGGACAGAAGATACTGCCAGTCTGAGAGGCGGACAGGTCTGCAAGCCGAAAATTGGTGCAGAAGCAGAGCTGAGGAGTCAGACATCAGGAAGAGCCGTGGTAGTAGGGGACTCCATAGTAAGAGGTACGGAAAGGGGTTTCTGCGGCAACAGGCAAGATTTAAGGATGGTGCGTTGCCTCCCTGGTGCTAGGATCCAGGACATCACGGACCAATTGCAGGGAATCCTCAACGGTGAAGGTGAACAGCCGGAAGTGGTAGTGCATGTCGGCACAAATGACATCGGGAAGAAGAGGAAGGACATTCTGCAGTGGGACTTCAGAGAACTCGGATGAAGGGTGAAAAGCAGGACTTTCAGGGTGGTTATCTCTGGTTTGCTTCCAGTTCCTCGTGCTGGAGAGGGCAGGAACAGGGAGATAATGGATCTGAATGTGTGGCTGAGGAACTGGAGCAGGAAGCAAGGATTTACATTGGGATGACTTGGGATTTACACTAGGATCTGTTTTGGGGTAGGGATGAATTGAACAAAAGGGACGGGTTGCACCTTAATAGGCGGGGGACCAGCATTCTGGCAGACAGGTTTGCCACTGCAACACGGATGTGTTTAAACTAAGCAGTGGGGGGGAGGGGATGAACTGGAAATATAAGGATGGAGTTAAAAGGAAAGTGAAAATTAGAAAAGTTAAAAAGGATAACAGAATCAATGGAGTAGAAAGCTCAAGAAGAGATCATACAGTATGGCCGTGAAATACGAATTGATATGAAAGGAGAGGGGAGTACCGAATTAAAAGTATTATATATGAATGCACGAAGTATAAGGAATAAAGTAGATGAGCTTGAGGCTCAGTTAGAAATTGGCAAGTACGATGTTGTGGGAATAACTGAGACATGGCTTCAAGCAGACAGGGCCTGGGAAATGAATATTCAAGGATATACATCTTATTGAAAGGACAGACTGACTGGCAGAGGGGTGGGGTGGCTCTGTTGGTGAGGAATGATATTCAGTCCCTTGTGAGGGGGGACATAGAATCTGGGGATGTAGAGTCAGTATGGATAGAACTGAGAAATTCTAAGGGTAGAAAGACCCTAATGGGAGTTATCTACAGGCCCCCAAACAGCAGTCTAGATGTCGGGTGTAAGTTGAATGAAGAGTTAAAATTGGCATGTCGCAAAGGTAATGATACAGTTGTCATGGGGGATTTCAACATGCAGGTAGACTGGGAGAATCAGAATGGTACTGGACCCCAAGAAAGGGAGTTTGTGGAGTGCCTCCGAGATGGATTCTTAGAACAGCTTGTACTGGAGCCTACCAGGGAGAAGGCAATTCTAGATTTAGTGTTGTGCAATGAACCGGATTTGATCAGGGACCTCAAGGTAAAGGAACCATTAGGAGGTAGTGACCATAATATGATATGTTTTAACCTACAATTTGAGAAGGAGAAGGGAAAATCGGATGTGTCAGTATTACAGTTGAACAAAGGGAACTATGGAGCTATGAGGGAGGAGCTGGCCAAAGTTCAATGGAACAATACCCTAGCAGGGAAGACAGTGGAACAACAATGGTAGGTATTTCTGGGAATAATGCAGAAGGTACAGGATCGGTTCATTCCAAAGAGGAAGAAAGATCCCAAGGGGAGTAAGGGGCGGCCGTGGCTGACAAGGGAAGTAAAGGGCAGTATAAAAATAAAAGAGAAGAACTGAGAAGCCTTTAAAGAGCAACAGAAGATAACAAAAAAAGCAATAAGCCGAGAAAAAATGAGGTACGAAGGTAAACTAGCCAAGAATATAAAGGAGGATAGTAAAAGCTTCTTTAGGTATATGAATAGCAAAAAAAATAGTTAAGACCAAAATTGGGCCATTGAAGACAGAAACGGGTGAATTTATTATGGGGAACAAGGAAATGGCAGATGAGTTGAACAGGTACTTTGGATCTGTCTTCACTCGGGAAGACACAAACAATCTCCCAGATGTAACAGTGGCCAAAGGAACTAGGGTAAAGGATGAACTGAAGGAAATTTATATTAGGCAAGAAACTGTGTTGGATAGACTGTTGAGTCTGAAGGCTGATAAGTTCCCGGGACCTGATGGTCTGCATCCCAGGGTACTTAAAGAGGTGGCTCTAGAAATCGTGGATGCATTGGTAATCATTTTCCAATGTTCTATAGATTCAGGCACAGTTCCTGCTGATTGGAGGGTGGCTAATGTTGTCCCACTTTTCAAGAAAGGAGGGAGAGAGAAAACAGGGAATTATAGACCAGTAGGCCTGACGTCAGTGATGGGAAAGATGCTGGAGTCAATTATAAAAGAGGAAATTACAACACATTTGGATAGCAGTAGAAGGATCAGTCCGAGTCAGCATGGATTTATGAAGGGAAAATCATGCTTGACTAATCTTCTGGAGTTTTTTGAGGATGTAATTATGAAAATGGACAAGGGAGAGCCAGTGGATGTAGTGTACCTGGACTTCCAGAAAGCTTTTGATAAAGTCCCACATAGGAGATTAGTGGGCAAAATTAGGGCACATGGTATTGGGGGCAGAGTACTGACATGGATTGAAAATTGGCTGGCTGACAGGAAACAAAGAGTAGCGATTAACGGGTCCCTTTCGGAATGGCAGGCTGTGACCAGTGGGGTATCACAAGGTTCAGTGCTGGGACCGCAGCTGTTTACAATATACATTAATGATTTAGATGAAGGGATTAAAAGTAATATTAGCAAATTTGCTGATGACACAGAGCTGGGTGGCAGTGTGAAATGTCAGAAGGATGTTATGAGAATGCAGGGTGACTTGGACAGGTTGGGTGAGTGGGCAAATGTATGGCAGATGCAGTTTAATGTGGATAAATGTGAGGTTATCCACTTTGGTGGCAAGAACAGGAAGGAGGATTACTATCTAAATGGAGTCAAGTTAGGAAAAAGGGAAGTACAATGAGATCTAGGTGTTCTTGTACATCAGTCAATGAAAGCAAGCATGCAGGTACAGCAGGCAGTGAAGAAAGCTAATGGCATGCTGGCTTTTATAACAAGAGGAATTGAGTATAGGTCCTTCTGCAGCTGTACAGGGCCCTGGTGAGACCCCACCTGGAGTATTGTGTGCAGTTTTGGTCTCCAAATTTGAGGAAGGACATTCTTGCTATTGAGGGAGTGCAGCGTAGGTTCACGAGGTTAATTCCCGGAATGGCGGGACTGTGTGTTGAAAGATTGGAGTGACTGGGCTTGTATACACTGGAATTTAGAAGGATGAGAGGGGATCTGATTGAAACATATAAGATTATTAAGGGATTGGACACACTGGAGGCAGGAAGCATGTTCCCGCTGATGGGTGAGTCCAGAACTAGAGGCCACAGTTTAAGAATAAGGAGTAGGCCATTTAGAACAGAGATGCGGAAAAACCTTTTCACCCAGAGAGTGGTGGATATGTGGAATGCTCTGCCCCAGAAGGCAGTGGAGGCCAAGTCTCTGGATGCATTCAATGGAGAGTTAGATAGAGCTCTTATAGATAGTGGGGTCAAGGGATATGGGGAGAGGGCAGGAACGGGGTACTGATTGTGTATGATCAGCCATGATCACAGTGAATGGCGGTGCTGACTAGAAGGGCTGAATGGCCTACTCCTGCACCTACTGTCTATTGTCTAAGTTGCAGGAGGCAAGTAAATGTGTGACTGTCAAGAGAGAGAAGAGAAATGGGTAGCCAGCATACAGCCCCCGTGTGGCCATTCCCTGCAATAACAGGTATACCACTTTGGATATTGTTGGGCGGGGGGGAAGGAACCTACCAGGGCAGCCTCAACGACTGGGTATCTGGTGCTGTGGGTCAGAAGGGAACTGGGGAGGTGGAGAAGAGGACTACAGTAGCGATAGGGAATTCCACAGTTAGAGGAGTAGATGTGAGATTTAGTGGACACAATGGAAACACCCGGATGGTATGTTGCCTCCCAGGTGCTAGGGTCAGGGACATCTTGGGCAGGGTCCACGACATTCTAAAGGGGGAGGGTGATCAGCCAGAAGTCTTGGTACATATTGGCATCAATGACATGGGTAAGGAAGAGCGAGGAGGTCCTGTAGGGAGCTATGATTTAGAACAGAGATAAGCCAGGGGGAGGTGAAGCTGTGGAATTTGTTACCACAGGTGGCTGTGGAGGGTAGGTCATTGGAGGTTGATAGATTTTTGATTATTCGGAGCATAAGATCTGACGGGGAGAAGGCAAGAGCAAGGGGTTGCGAGGGATTTGGATCAGCCATGCTGAAATGACAGAGCAGACTCAATGGGACAAATGGCTTTAATTGTGCCTTATGGTTATTAAGCACCAGATGGCATCACTCTTGTGATCTCAAGAACTCACTAGCCCCTTCGACATGAGAAG
Organism: Hemitrygon akajei; assembly: GCF_048418815.1. Lineage (NCBI taxonomy): Eukaryota > Metazoa > Chordata > Chondrichthyes > Myliobatiformes > Dasyatidae > Hemitrygon > Hemitrygon akajei. Next base: position 7,061,057 of record NC_133154.1, read on the forward strand.
ATGGCGATCCTCAGAGAAGTAACCTGAGTGTAAGAAATCCTGGGTAAATATTTCTCTATTGCTGCAGTGCAAGGTGAGGAAGGGTGGAGGGGGACTGCTAATATAGATAGGCTATCTCAACTAAAGTTGTGATCAAGGCGGAGACATGTTTCCTGGCTTTGGTTCAGTGCCAGGTCATGCAGCCAGCACAGTGAACACGACATTCACAAGTTTTTAATAAGCCCCTTGGCTCCCAGTGGAGCATAAGCCATCGATGACCTCCCATCTCCATCGTCCTCCGAAGTCGACATTATGGTATGAGTTCACCAGTGCTTTTGCAATCCATTGCCTCTACTGTACTGGGGATTAGACTGTGCAGCTTCACCAGAGCCTTACCCATCTCCACCTCTCATGACAGGGGTGAAGGGTTGGACTTTGAGAAGTTACTGCATATGATGTTTACAGAGCCGATCTTTAAAATAATTTCCTGTTGCTCCAAACATATTATCATTCAGAGAACATTAACAGAAAGCATCTATGTTTTTGGAGGATAATACAGTAATATCTGTTTTACATAACGTCTTCAATGACTTAAATCATCCCAGGGCAGGTAACTGGTACCAAGCTGCATGCCTTTACACTGAAAGAGGTGAACAGGTTCCCACTGGCACAGGAAGATTTGATGGCTAAAAATTTTATTAACCAATAGGCTATATAGATAGGGTAGTACAACCACTTGAGTTGAGTGTGATGTTCTAAGGAGTTGCCTATTGGCGGGTCTTCAGCTGGCTGCCGAGGCCGATCCAGGGATCCACAGATTCTCGTGCAGTGTGGGCAAGAGTAGGTGGTGGCTGTGGTTAGTGGGTCTTTTGGTTGCTCAGTCTCACTCATGAGAGGTCTCTCTCATGTACTGCAGCTCCCTCTTGAACAGATTTCCTCCAGGTGTATCTATTGAGTGCATGGTCTTCCCAGTTTATAGATGTCATGTTCAATTTGTACAGGTTAATTTTGATATTATCTTTCAAGCGTTCCCGTTGCTCACCAAGGGGGTTGCTGACCATCCTTCGACTGGGAGGGTTGCATCTGTTTCGGGAGACTTGACTTGAGCATCCGCGTGACGTGACCTACCCATCGCATAACAGCAGCCACAACTTGTCAGAATTTAACACCACAATGTGGAGAGCCTGGTTTACGTGGAAGCACAGTTGCCTCTGACTGTATTTCAGTGAGACCATAAGCAGAATTAGACCATTCGGCCAATCAAATCTGCTACATCATTCCATCACGGCTGATTTATTCCCCCTCTCAATCCCATTCTTCTGCCTTCTCCCCATAACCTTTGATGTGCACACTAATCAAGAGCCCATCAACCTCCAATTTAAATAAACCCGTTGAATGGCCAATACAGCCACCTGTGGTAGTGAATTCCACAGATTCACCGCCCTCTGACTAAAGAAATCCCTCCTCATCCCTGTTTTATTCTGAGTCTGTGCCCTCTGGCCCTAGATTCCCCCACAATAGAAAACATCCTCTCCACATCCACTCTGTCTAGCCCTTTCAATATTCAATAGGTTTCAATGAGATTTCCCCCCTCATTTTTCTAAACTCCAGCAAGTACAGGCCCAGAGCCAACAAATGTCTTGATACATTAACCCTTTCATTGTCAGATTATTGCCATGAACCTCCTCTGGATCCTGTCCAGTGCCAGCACATTCTTTCTTAAAAATGGGCCCAAAACTGCTCACAATACTCTCCAAGTGCGGTCTCACCAATGCCTTATAAAGTCTCAGCATCACATCCTTGTATACTCTAGAGTATTTTATTTCTTAGAATATTCTGGGAAGTCCTTAAAATAGGACATTCTTATGCTTTCCTGACGTGTTGAGTCAGTCAGCCACAGAACGGAAAGTGGAAGAGCGCTGAAGAAATTTTAGATTTACTGCAAACTTACTATGTTTGTTCATGATTCTTGAATCTACTTTTCTGGTACTTCTTCTTTCTACTTTTCTTTCAGTCAGCTGTGGCTCAGGGCTGTGGCTGCCGCTCTTTTCATTCTGAGCAAGAACATCTGCATTTATTCCGTCTTTCTGGGACATAACATGACATTATGATTTTAGGCTGACATTTCTGTGCAGCACTGAGTCTTTCAGATGAGATTTTTTTTTTACCTAAGAGAAAGGACCTACTTATTACTGAGGGAATCACAGCTGGGATTTATCAGGCAGATTCAGATTAGTGGCAATTGGCGACCTCGTCATAACCGGTAGTTATTGTCTCGCAGCTCCAGTAACCTGGCCAGCTCGGCCTCTAGAGCTGTCCAAGAAGGGTTAACATGTCCTTCCTCCTACCACATCCTGAAGACTTGCAGTCAGATGATTTGGTAACTGTAAATTCCCCCTGGTGTGTATATGATACAATCTCTGGAGGGAGTTGAAGAGAGGGCGGGGAGAGTGAAAAGTAGGATTATTGTCAAATTAAAATAAACTAGAGGCTGATAGTCAGTTCCAACTTGCTGGGCCAAATCAGAATCAGATTTAATATCACTGGCATATGTCGTGAAATTTGTTGACTTTGTGGCAGCAGTAAAATGATAAATATAGAAAAAAAAACCTGAATTGTTAGTCAGTATATACATGTATATTAAATGGTTAAGTTTAAATAAGTAGTGCAAAAGCAGAAATAATTTTTTTTGAAAAGTGGTGAGTAGTGTTCATGGGTTCAGTGTCCATTCAGAAAGCGGATGTCAGAGGGGAAGAAGCTGTTCCTGAATTGTTGAGTGTGTGCCTTCAGGCTACTGTACCTCCTTCCTGATGGTAGCAGTGGGAAGAGCACACGTCCTGGGTGATGGGGGTCCTCAACGATGGACACCGCTCCTTGAAGATGTCTTGGATGCTATGGAGGGTAATAACCATGATGGAACTGACTAATTTTACAACTTTCTGCAACTTAGTTCGATCCTATACAGTAGCCAACCCCCCACCCCTCCCCATACCAGAATGTGATGCAGCCAGTTGAATACTCTCCACAGTTTCTGAATGTTTTGGGTGACAAACCAAATCTCTTCAAATTCCTAATGAAATATAGCTGCTGCCTTGCCCTCATTATAGCTGCATCGATATGTTGTGACCAGGTTAGGTCCTCAGAGATCTTGGCACCCAGGAATTTGAAATTGCTCACTCTCTCCACTTCTGATCCCTCTATGAGGACTGGTTTGTGTTCTTTTATTCTACCCTTCCTGAAGTCCACAATCAGCTCTTTGGTCTTACTAACATTGAGTGCAATGTTGTTGCTGTGACACTGCTCAACCGGCTGGTATATCTTGCTCCAGTATGCCCTCTCATCACCATCTGAGATAAATGAAGATTAGTTTTATTTGTCTCACACATTTGATGCTGGAATGTGTGGTGGGGGCTGGCCCCAGCACATCCTGTAGTGTGTTGGCTGTTAACATGAATGACACATTTCACAGAATGTTTCCGTGTACATGTGATAGGGAAATTTGAAACTGAATCACACACACATCAAAACAAACAGCAAAATGAATCATTTGCATCAACAATCCATCCAATGGTTTGGTTGGATGAAATTCACTTTGATTTGGAACACTGCTTGTCTTCTGCTAAGTGGGCTTCCTCCTGTAGTGAAACTTTGTGCCTCCTTCCCTGATTTTCTTCATTCTAAAACTCTGAAACATGCAGAAGATAAGATAGAGGTATCCCACTTTCTTATCAAGTGATCGGTTGTATCACAGCCTGGTTTGGAAACACCAAAGACCAAGAACAGGAGAGCCTACAGAGAGTTGTGGATACAGCCCAGTCCATCACAGGAGATGCCCTCCCCACCATCGGGCACATCTACAAGGAGCACTGTCACAAGAAAGCAACATCCATCATCAAGGACCCCCACCGTCCAGATCATGCTCTCTTCTCACTGCTGTCATCAGGAAGGAGGTACAGGAGCCTTAGATCCCACACCACCAGGTTCAGGGACAGTTATTAGCCCTCAACCATCAGGCTCCTGAACCAGCATGGATCACTTCACTCGCCTCAACTCTAAACTGATTCCACAACCTACAGACTCACTTTCAATGACTCTACAACTTGTCTTCTCAGTATAATTTGCTTACTTATTAAATAAGTGAGTTGTTGGGCAGCGTGGCTTGAAGGGCCTGTTCTGCTCTGATCTCTAAATAAAACATTATTATTTGGGTTTTTTTGCACAGTGGTTTGTCAGTCCTTGTGTGTAGTTTTTCATTGGTGCTATTGTATTTCTTTGATCTGTGAATGCCTGCGAGACAATGACTCTTAGGGTGACGTATTCTACGTTGAACTTCAATCTGCTCCTGACAATGGATCAATCACTCCTGACCCAGTAATGCTGCACTCCCCCTTCACCTGTTCTTCTCACTCCTATAGCAGATTCCCAGAACCATTTCACTTACAGAGATGAGATATGAATGTAATGGAGACAAGGTAAGATTGTAACTAGAAACATAGAAAGCCTACAGCACTCTTCGGCCCACAAAGCTGTGTCGAACATGTCCCTACCTTTGAACTACCTAAGTTTTACCCCTAGCTCTCTATTTTTCTAAGCTTTCAAAAGACCCTATCGTATCTGCCTCCACCACCATTGCTGGCAGCCCATTCCACGCACTCACCACTCTCTGCATAAAAAATTTATCTACTTCCAAGCACCTTAAAGCTATGCTCTCTTGTGCTAACCATTTCAGCCCTGAAGAAATGCTTCTGACTATCCACACAATCAATGCCTCTCATTATCTTGTACACCTCTATCAGGTCACCTCTCATCCTCCGTCGCTCCAAGGAGAAAAGGCAGAGTTCATTCAACCTATTCTCATAAGGCATGCTCCCCAATCCAGGCAACGCCCTTGTAAATCTCCTCTGCACCCTTTCTATGGTTTCCATAATCTTCTTGTAGTGAGGTGACCAGAACTGAGCACAGTGAATGAATGAATTGAAACACATGTTCTTACTAGGGAACAACTTCAAAATATCAGAATCGGGTTTAGTATCACTGGGATGAGTCATGAAATTTGTTAACTTTGTGGCAGCAGTACAATGTGGCAGCATGATAAATATAGGGAAAAATGGATTACAGTAAGTGTGTGTGTGTATATATATATATAAAAAATAGTTAATTTAAAAATAGTCGTCTAAAAGCAGAAATTGTGTTCATGGGTTCCATGTCCATTTGGAAATTGAGTATCAGAGGGGAAGAAGCTGTTCCTGAATGGCTGAGTGTGTGCCTTCAGGCTTCTGTACCTCCTTGTGATGGTAACAATGAGAAGAGGGCAGGTCCTGAGTGATGGGGGTCCTTACTGATGGATGCCACATGAAGCACTGCTCCTTGAAGTTGTTAGATTGTAGTTTGTAGTGATTTTTAACCCCTCTATTGTGAATGGCAATTGATCTTGCAAGTAAGGAATTCAAACATACATAGTTCTATCACCTTCCAGCTAGCCTCCTTCCCCTCCCCAATACCTTTTATTCTGGCATTTTCCCCCTTCCATTTCAGTCCTGAAGAAGGTTCTCAGCCCGAAATGTTGTCCACTTAATAGACGCTGCCTGACCTGCTGAGTTCCTCCAACATTTTGTGCATGTTGCTTTATAGTTTACCAAATGGTCAACATTTGTAACTGCTTGTCAATTCTGTATAAAAATGACATTTTTCCATTCAGACTTCAGAACAGTGGTGGGTGACGGGGGCCACACTGTTCTTCTTGTGCACAAGCAAAATAAAGTGTGGCTGAGGAAGGAGTGCGAGTTTTTAGAGTCCAGTTGATCAACAACGATACAAGGCCATAGACTGGGTCCCACAGAGATCGGCGAATATTTTATAACACAAGCTTTTTACTTTCCCTCATTTGCAAGTTGACAAAATGCAGACTATTTCATCTCAAGTCAAAAAAGAAGGCAAACAACTGAAGTTGACAGTATTTTACTACCTGCTAGTGAGAAATGCAAGTCTGTCTTAAAAGCCTTCAATTTCATGCAGTTCAATGGTTAAGTTAGTCACATAAAATCATTTTGGATATTAGCCTAACTCAGGTGGACATAAGAATAATGGCCTGATGAAGGGACATGACCCAGAAGGGCAAACTGTTCATTCCCCTCTACAGATGCTGCCTGATATAATTGATTTGATTTTCTATTTTATCTAGAGATACAACGTGAATCAGGCCCTTCTGGTCCCTTGAACCCACCTGTTTATCCCTGGCCTAATCACAGGACAATTTACAATGACCTACTAACTGGTACATCTTTGGACTGTGGGAACACAGGTGCACACGGAAAGAACATATAAACTTCCTTACAGGGGACACCGGAGTTGAACCCCGAAATCCACCAGCCCGAGTTGTAATACCGTTGTACTAACCAGGATGCTACGGTAGCCTCTGTCTCACTTTTGCCAGCATGCTGATTGTTGACAACGAAACCTTCCTAGTTCTCTGTCCCTTTTGCACAGGAAATTATCAGCAGCTGCGAAATCAGTTCCATGGCTCAACCTGAAAAATAGGAAATGCAACATCAAGTACTCAACGTGGCCTAGCAGAAGAGCAGACAAAGCGAATTCAAAGCGCATGCTTTCTTTCACAGGCCATGCCTGTCCTCGGAGGCACTGGGCAAACAGCAATAACATCATTCATAACGTCATAGATGCTGTTCACCTGAACAGGTTTTGGGAAATTCTTCTTGGAATACAAGGTCGGATTCTCCTCCGATGCACCAGATCTACCGTGGTTTTGAAAACAAGATCTTTCTACTTCCTTAAGTGTGCCTGGGGATCCAAGCTCTGTTCCCAGTGGCTATCGAGCATTAGAAAAGTGAGATACCTGCTCCTGTGCCTGACCATCAACCCACAGTTTTACTATATGGGGACATAATCGATATTTCCAATGTTGTCCCCAATGAGTGCTTCCCGTTGAAGTGGACATTTCATGCCATGTACTGTTATGCTAAGGTGCTGCTTACGATCTTGGTATCTTGTATATTTCCTATACAACAGTACTTGGAAGTGAAATACAATGTAAATGTAAAAATATGAGAAATAAGAGTAGACCATATAATCCTTCAAGGATTCTCCACACAGCTACGCTGCCAACCTGAGAATTATCTGTTTATTCCCAGTATGTTCTTGCTATGCCGTAATTAATTTGCAGTCCATCCCAGCACACTCACTGTTGAGGCAAATGGCCCATTTCACTGTTTTGATGTACATGCGATAAATAAAGTGAGTCACTTGCAACTTCCTACAGATATACCGTGGACAGTATTCTAACTGGCTGCATCGCCATCTGGTACGCTGGTGGTTGCAGGGGTGGGGGAGAGTACAGGGGGTGCTACTGCACAGGATCGAACTAAGCTGCATAAGTTGGCTATAAATTTAGTCATGGGCTCTAACCTCTGTAGTATCCAGGACACCTTCAAGGAACGATACCTCAAAAAAGGTGAATTTCCATCATTAAGGACCCCCACCACCGAGAACATGCCCTGTTCTCATTGCTGCCATCAGGGAGGAGGTACAGGAGCCTGAAGGCACACACTCAGCGATTCAGGAACAGCTTCTTCCCCTCTGCCATCCGATTTCTGAATGGACAATGAACCCATGAACATTACCTCACTACTTTTTTATTTCTATTTTTGCACTATTTAATTTAATTATTTAATATACATATGTAGTTACTGTAATTCATGTCTTTTCTCTATTGTTATGTACTGTGTTGTACTGCTGCCACAAAGACAAGTTTCACAACATATGCTGGACTGATTCTTTAATTTTTCAAGCACAGTAATTTCTGTAATTCTGGTTCTATCTGCTAATTCTTGCCTCTATCTGCTAGCTAGCATTGCCATGTACAGTCCCAAGCCCGACTGCGAAAGGAGGAGGGTTGGGCATGGGGGCTAGCCACCCCACCCCATAAAAACCCAGTGCTAACAAAAGCTTCATGAAGAGCTCATTCTTGGGGGAGGAAGGAGAAGACAGGCTACACCTGGGACAACTTAAAAGTCTGGCCCAGGACAGAGGACTCTAGTGAGCTGCTGTCAGCTGCCTATGCCCCAGTAGGGGTGATGGGCTTAACCTAAGCTCTCTGTTAGTTCCCACATTAATCCTCACTAATCTTTTCCTCTCTGTGAAGAAGAATCTCTTGCCCATCTACTCTCAAATTCTGCTTTGTCATTTTTATCAATTTCTTGGTCCTCCATTTTAAAATTCTAATTCCCAGGCCTACTTCTGGTACCTTTGTACGTTTCTTCCTTCAGTTTAATACTTTATTTTCACTTGTCAGCCAGTGTGAATCACTTTACCTTTTGCTTTGTGTCTTAGGGGACTTGTCATTGCAATTCATGCATGTTTCTCTTGCTTACTTAGATATATATATATATACATACATACATACATATAGAAAAAGGCGTGGAACATGTCCAACGTGCGTGAATTGTAATGGAATGTCCCCTAAGGCACAAAGCTCAGTGAGCTACACCACCAGCAACACACAGATTTAACTTTACCCTATTCGCAGGTCAATTTACCTAATGACTAACTTGTCTACTAACTGGTACGGCTCTGGATTGTGGGAGGAAACTGGAGCACCTGGTGGAAAACCAGGTGGTCATGGGGAGAACGTACATACTCCTTACAGAGGATGCCGGAATTGAACTCCGAACTCTGACACCCCTGAGTTGTAATAATGTGCTAACCACTACACTACTGTGGCATCAATCTTCCACATTTACCAGCACATTCCTACGTATTCTCCTCATCAGCCACAGTCAAATGTCTCCTCATACAAGTTGCCTTTAGACTTAAGATTTCAAACTACATAATTTTCAAACTTGGTGCCAAATTCCAGTGAATTTTGATCATTCTTTCCCAAATGGTTTTGAGAATTATGATCTCTCTTTCCCAATCATCATGATTATCAAATGCCTGTTACATCACTTGCCTTTAGGGGAGCAATAGGATTCTTCATTGCTGTTTCCGTAACAATAAGCTGAACCTCTGAGCTTGTAGAACCAGTGGGCAATTCTTAATCTGACCTCTATGCTTTCACCTGTTTGGCATGGGTGACCGTACTAACAGTCAAAACACAAGGCCGTGACTCCAGCCAACATAGCACTCTGGGTCATTGAGACACACAAGCCTCCATCCTGTACGACAAGGGAGTCCTCTTGGAGGACTCTTTCCCAAACTCAGTGCCAAATTCCATTGAATTACGATCTTCCCCAAATGGATCTGTGAATTATGATCACTCTTCCCCAAATAGCTTTGTGAATTAAGATCACTCTTCCCCAAATAAATTTGTCAATTATGATTCCTTTCTCCCCAAAATCGGTGCCAAATTCCTTTGAATTTATTATCCCTCTTTCCAGAATGGCTTTGTCAACAAGATTATTAATAAAAAAAATTGCTGAGCACCACAGTAGTGGTGAACGCAACAGTATTACAACTTGGGGCATTGGAGTTCTCAGTTCATTCCTGGTGTCCTCTGTATGTCCAGTGAATGCATGGGTTTTCCTCCGTGTCCTCTGCCTTCCTCCCATGGTTCAAAGATGTACCGATCATTCTAAACTGCATGGTGATTAGGCGAGGGTTAAATAGGGGGTTTCTGGTGGCAATGCTGAAAGGGCCAGAAGGGCCTATTCCATGACCTCTCTAAATAAAATAATTTTTTTTAAATTTAAAAAACAGCAGGAGTTCGAATTCTGAACTAAATAGAAAATATTATAAATACAAGGCATTCTGCAGATGCTAGAAATTCAAAATAGCAAACACAAAATGCTGGAGGAACTCAGTATTTGGAAAGGAATAAAAAGTGAATGTTTTGGACCAAGATCCTTCAACAGGACTGGAAAGGAAGGGGGAAGAAGCCAGAATAAGAAGACGGGCAGGAGGGGAAGGAGTACAAGCTGGCAGGTGCGAGTTTGGGTGAGCACATGCTCAAAGATTTGGGGCAGCAGAGATCACAGAGAGAGAGCAGTGAGAGAGGGTCTCTCTGAACTCCCGTTGAAGAGCAAATTTAAACCTCTCCAGGGTAGCCATTCCACGAAGAGACTTCTCAGTGGAGCAGTGAACCATAAGGACAACAAGAGATTCTGCAGACACTGGAAATGCAGAGAAGCGTACACAAAATGCTGGAGGAACTCAGCGGGTCAAGCAGCATCTGTGAAAAGGAATATCAATGTTTGAAACCCTTCATCAGGACTGGAAAGGAAGGGGAAAACGCCATTAAAGCGGGAGGAAGACAAGCTAGAAGGTGATAGGTGAAGCCAGATGGGTGGGAAAGGTAAAGGGCTGGAGAAGAGGGAATCTGCTGGCGGAGGAGAAAAGGAGGGAGGAGGGCACCAGGGGGAGATGACAGGCAGGTGAGGAGAAGACGTAAGAGGCCAGAATAGAAGAAGAGGGAAGGGGATGAGAAAAATTATTGGAAGGAGAATTAGAAGAGTCTTGAATCCAAAACATTAACCTTGTTTCTCTTTGCACAGATTCTGCCTGATGTATGAGTGTTACTAAGATTATCGTGTAACCATTTCTCATTGTATGGTTTAATATTCTCGGATAGCTGTTCTCTTCAGTTCAATGTGGAGTCACCCAGTTCCTGATGGTAAGTTTTAGCGCTATCTACAGAGGTGTGGTAGAAGGTGGTGACTTGCAAAGCATGACTCATCAATTCTGAAACTGCCTTATCAGCAACATACACGCTTGAAAACCTGACATGCAATTTTAGTCAGACAGCCTAACTCATGCAAGCCAAGCAAAATTCTCATCTACGGTTTTTTATTCTGGTGTCTTCCCTTTTTGTGTGTGTCGGTCGCTCTGGATTTCCAGCATCTGCAGAATCTCTTGTGCTTCTCATCTCAACTAGTCCCATTTGACTGTGATTGCCCCATATTCTGCTAAACCTTTCCTATCCATGTACCTGTCCAAACCCCTTTCAAATATTGTTAATGTACTTGCCTTAACCCCTTGCTCCAGCAGCTCATTCCATATGCTGACCACCCTCGCATTAGAAAAAGTTTTTGTTCAGGTTCCTATTCAACCTCTCCTATCTCACCCAAAATCTATACCCTCTACAATTAATCATAACAATCTAGATAACCTCCAACCTGATGGCATGAGCATCAATTTCTCCTTCTGGTAATTTTTTTCTCTTTTTTTTTGTTTACCCTTCTTCCTTCCCTCTTCTTCCATTTCCCATTCTGGCTTCTTCTATTCAACCGCCTCTCCCTAGTGTACTGCCCCCTTCCCATTCTCCCTTGGTTCACTCTCCTTTCCTATCAGAGTCCTTCTTTTCCAGCTCTTCACCTTTCCCACCCACCTCCCTTCACCTTCTAGCTTGGCCTCCTCCCCCTGTTCCCCAACCCTTTTATTTTGGCCCCTTCCCCCTTCCTTTCCGGTCCCGATGAAGAGTCGTGGCCCAAAATGTCAGCTGTTTATTCATTGTCATGGATGCTGCCTGACCTTCTGAGTTCCTCCAGCATTTTGCGTATGTTGCTCTGGATTTCCAGCATCTGCAGAATCTCTCAAGTACATAGATGTCACCATATACAACCATGAGATTAATTTTTCTTGTGGAAATACTTAATAAATCCAATAACTAGAATCAATGAAAGACTGCACCAACTGGGCGATCAACCAGAGTGCAAAAGACAACAAACTGTGCAAGCAAGAAAAGAAAGTAATAACCATAAATAAATTAACAACAAATATTCAGAACATGAGATGAAGAGTTCTTGGAAGTGAGTCCATAGATTGTGGACAAGTGGAATTGAGTGAAGTTATCCTCTTTGGCTTAAGAGCCTGATGGTTGACTGTTCCTGAACCTGGCGGTGTGAATCCTGAGGCTCCTTCACCTTCTTCCTGAAGGGAGCAGTGAGAAGAGAGCATGTCCTGGGTGCTGGGGGTCCTTGATGGTGGATGCTGCTTTCCTGCAACAACAGTCTGTGGAGACATGCTCAGTGGGTTGTATCCACTAATTTTTGTATGATTTTCTGTCCGGGGCATTGGAGTTTCCATACCAGGCTGTGATGCTGCCAGTCAATATACCATTCTCTCACATGTACAAAAGCCAGGCTCAAGGACAGCTTCTATCCCTCTGTTATCAGACTCTTAAATGGGCCTCTTGGACAACAAGATGGACTCTTGAGTTCATAATCTACCTCATTATGACTTTGCACTTTATTGTTTACCTGAACTGCACTTTCTTTGTGCTGTTACACTTTATTGTTCATTCTGTTATTGTTTTACCTTATTTTACATCAATGGATCTAATCTGTATGAACAGGATACAAGATTTTCACTGTACATGTGACATTAATAAACCAATATCTATTTCAAGTAAATTATTTAATCCACCTCCTGTCAAATTTTAAATCTGTGCTGCAGAAAAATTCGAATCGTTCAATGTTACAGAGGATCTGATGGTGGGTTTTTATTAAAAAAGGAATTATAGGATTAGAACACTCTCTCTGCTGACCCTAATCATGTTAATCCATCGATTAATTTACAACAGTCAATGGCAGCCCAGTGTTTTGCTTCCTTCATCACAAGAAAAGTAAATCTATGAACATTTCTAGCTAATAATCTAATCATGGATTAAGTGAGATTTAATCTTCAACAGCAAGGTAACCACGGAGACAAATACAGTCATACTTCAGCGAGGTGGCTTCTTGTTTGACAACTCAGGGAGTAGGTGGAAGGATATGGCACAAATCCAGCAGCCTCCCAAATGCCACATCTACAGAAATGCCTTTGTGTGATTATGCGCATGGTTAATTTAAAAAAAATATGTATTTACCTTTCAAAGGCAGCTTTCATGTTTGCAAGGGCTTTCATTAACTGAGATGTTAAAATTAGGTCCAGTCCTATTTTGGTCTTTCACTTGTTGTTAAATAGATCACGTTGGCATATTCTTCATGTAAAATCTAGCACAGTAACAGAAATTCTAACACATTCTATCCCTGTTCCAGTGTTAATTATTTCTCCCTCAATTAAGACTAAAACAAACGTGGCCTGGTTGAGATCAGGGTCCAGCCAGCAGCTGATTTGGTATTCATTTATCATTGTTACATGTACCAAATACAGTGAAAGGCTTGCTTTGCATATATTTATATAGATACAATCATTACACAGCGTATTAAGTTAGAACATAGTCGGCTGGTGATGTAGTGGCATCAGCACCAGCCTTCGAGGTGGGTGATCCCGGGTTCGAATCCCGCCAGCTCCTTGCACGCTTTCCATCCGTACTAGGCTGAGCGTTGACCTAGCAACTTGGCCTCATAAAAAAACAGACAAAAATGCTACAGAAATGGCAGGGTTGCTGCCTGATGCGCCACAGGACGTGGAAGAAGGCAGAATAATGATAGAACGCAGAAACCACAGAGAAAGTGCAGATAAGGTGCAAAATCATAACAAAGTAGATTGTGAACTCAAGAGTCCATCTTATCAGACAAGAGATCCATTCAAGAGTCTGATAAAAGTGGGATAGAAGCTGTTCTTGAGCCTGGGGTATGTGCTTTCAGGCTTTTGTATCTCCTGCCCAATGGGATTGAAGAGAAGAGACAATGCCCGGGGATTATGCTGGCTGCATTCCTGAGGCATATTTCCTGTAAATGGGTGCTTGACTTTTTGATCTGGACTCAAGTGAGTTGAAGGGTCCCATTCCAAGCTTTTCTCTCCATAACAATCACTGTTCATCAGAAAAGTAAAACACAGGAATATTAAATCTGCTTTTTTTTTATTCATTTGCAGAACATCCCTGGAATGGCCACTATTTATTTCCCATACCTTTTACCCTTGAGCTGAAACCCTTCATCCTTCATTGGCCCGAAATGTTGACTGTTTACTCTTTTCCATTGATGTGGTGGCCTGTTGAGTTCCTCCAGCACTTTGTATGTGTTTTGCTTGGATTTCCAGTGTCTGCAGACTTTCTCGTGTTCGTACCTCCTGCCAGGTGTTTGGAATCGGTCATAAAAGATTGTGGGACGGATAGGAGGAATCCTCCACAATGCCAAGGGCCCTGTCTACAACTGGAACTATACTCCTGAGTAATTCACTAGCTATAAATGGAAGGTTTACTTTTCACTTTATTTGGTAATACTCAATAATGCATCACCAGGATTCTGAAAAGAAGTACATAAAATCCAAGACTATTCTTGATTCTGCGCTCAGAGAGGCTCAGGTTTATACAGAACAGCGTCAAGCCAGGTTTGTGAGCTTTGGGCAGCTCTAAGGTAATTCTTTCTGGAGTTACACTCCACCATAGAGAATTAGCTTTTTAATCTCCACAGCTCAGACAAAGAGTATTTGTATGTAATGGCCAACTCATCCTTGCTCATCTTTTCAAAATGAAATTCTCAGGCTCCAACTGTCTTATTAAAGTACAAATTTCAAAGTTCAAAGTGCATTTATTATAGAAGTATACAACCTTGAGATTTGACTTCTTACAGGCAACCACAAAACAAGAAACCCAAAAGAACCCATTAAGAAAAAACTGTCGAACACCCACTGTGCAGAGAGAGGAAAACAAAAAGAAATCATGCAAGCAAACAGCATTTAGAACACGAAGCCCGAAGCAGGCCCACAGCCGTGGCCTTGGTTCAGCACATAGCAGAGTAAACGCTGTGGAGCCCGCAGACACAAAAGGATTCCTGTTATGGGGGGATGTTTCGCATTGCAGTTGGGGCAGCACCGTAGTGTAATGATTAGTGTAACGTTTCAAAGCGCCAGCAACCCGGGTTCAATTCCCACCTCTGTCCGTAAGTTTATAAATTTTCCCCAAGACCATGTGGGTTTCCTCTGGGTGCTCCAGTTTCCTCCCACATTCCAAAGATGTATGGGTTAGTAGGTTAATTGGTCCTTTGGGTATAATTAGGCAACGTGGACTCATTTGGCCAGAAGGACCTGTTACTGTGCCTGTTATAAAATAAATAAATAACAGAGAGTTTTATTAAGCAAGATAATTCATAGGGTGGTGAGATGGAGATACGTTTCAAAGGAGCTCCTTCCCTCTGCTAGCCTGAAGATCACCCTTGGGCAAGGTGTAGCACCTGCTTAGCCCCAGATCAGGGTCACATGAAGTCATGGGAGCAAGCAGTGGATGGTCGTATGAGCGGCCGGTGCATATCACAAGTCCTATGTGACCACTGATGCCAGGCAGACAATCTCTGGTGAGTGTTGATAATGGCTGGGGGGGGGGGGGTGGAGAACACCCATCTTGTAAAGACACTGCCCACTTCTGTAGGAAAATTTGCCAAAACAATCATGATCCATAGTTTGGTCAATTTAAACGCCAGGCCAGATAGACAGGCTGTTGGGATCTGAGGCGAGAGTCAATTTTCACTCACTCTCTGCAATGGTCACTCTTATCTCTGTGGTGAAGCTATGAAGACTGCCCTGGCTGCTGTGCTCCATGCCCGCTGATATGATGAACGGATTAGCGAGGTGCAGATCTGAGGACTCAGTTTGGTTCAGAATGTGGTTGCTCGTTTCAGTTGTTTACATGATTTGTGTTTTTTTCCCCTTTCTCTGCGTGTCGGGTGTTGGTCTTTCACTTTGTTTTTCAATTTTAAAAATTGAAAAAAAAAT
This sequence comes from Hemitrygon akajei, assembly GCF_048418815.1. Taxonomy (NCBI): domain Eukaryota; kingdom Metazoa; phylum Chordata; class Chondrichthyes; order Myliobatiformes; family Dasyatidae; genus Hemitrygon; species Hemitrygon akajei. The sequence goes on from NC_133154.1 coordinate 7,076,642, forward strand.
TTCAGGTTCTTTCAGGTTTCTTGCCTTGTGGCTACCTGTGAGAAAGCAAATCTCAGGCTTGTATAATTTACACATTCTTCGATAATAAATGTACTCTGAAGCACGGAAAGACCGTGATCACCCGCATCATACAACACGGCACGTAACAAAAGAACAAATTCTTGGAATCGTAAATTCGAGATGATGTTGGATGACAAGATAATGTGTCACTGAGCAATCAAGAATTTTAGATCAGATGAAGTTCAAAGGAATGCATGGTGGAAGCTGGCCAAGAAATCAGTGGAACAGTTAAGGGAAGCATGACGCATAATTTACACACACACACACTCAGAGCAAAGTAGTATCTATAGGGAATTCAAAGTAGGTATTCAGGCCAACATGTAGTTTTGAGATGTACACAAGCTTCCTTCTACCATTCTTAATCATACCCTATCAACATATCCTTCTATATCAAGGGTTCCCAATTTTTTAAATGCCAACATGGACCCTTACCATTAAGCGAAGGGTCCATGGACCCCAGGTTACAAACCCCAGTTAGAAAACACACACACAGGACTCATGAAGGGTCGCATCCTGAAACCTTGACTCTTTATCTCTCTCCATTGATGCTGTCTGACCTGCTGAGTATCAGTATTTTGCATGTGTTACTCTGGATTTCCAGCATCTGCAGAATCTCGTGTTTAGCCTGTCCTTGTTTCTTTCCTGCTTTTACTTTTCTTCCTTCACCACAAATGGTTACACACTTCAGCAACAGGGTGGGAAGTTTTCTTATCACAATTAGAGGCCATGAGTATAATAAAAAAGGAAGCTAAATAGACATTGTCACTCAAAGAGGGGCAAAACTTGCATGGCTGAGGCGATGCTCTTTTAGAGAAGCCTGGACAAAGAGATGGAAACATTCACAGAGTTACATCAGGAATTATGGGAGGGTTGAGTAGGACATGAACACAAGGACAGACTAGACAAATGTGAACCATACCCTACAAAATCATTCACTGGTTGAGGAGATCTGCATTTTTTTTGCTTTGCTAGCTTTATTAATAATCTCACCATGCGATTTGTGCCATCGGCCAACTGCTCAGGTAATTGCCTTTAATTATTTTTGGATCTGCACGTTCTTGGGGAACATCAGTGTTACGTATAACCAGATCTAGATATCGAGCATATTCGGCCCATCGCCCTCCCCCTCGCTTAACCTCGAACTGTAGTCCAAAGTGTCCCGTTTACAGCGCTGTAAACTAGAGAATTTATCTAATTAGTTATTAAACACCGTACACGCCTCCGTGTCGGTGTTTGTACTTAACTGAGAAATCAGCTGTGACAAGCAGCCACGCCGATAGCAATCCCCCATCCTCCAATACTCACCTTTCGTCTGCCAATCACAACAGCTGTCTGCCAATCACAACAGCTGTCTGGCGAACATCCTGGCCTACCTTCCAATCACAATCGTCGTCTGCCAATCATACTTTCCGTGCCTCAAGCAATCAATCCGCGACCGCCTACGAACACCGCCGACCTGCTTTTTCCTTCACCAAAATACTAATTATCGTCAAAACTATGCGAGGCATTCCAGAGATACTGACTGTACAGCAGACGATAAAGTATGTAAGTTTAAAGCAGGAACTGGCGACCAAAAGCCGTTTATTGGTGGGATTATTCTCTGGTGACGTCAGGCGGTGGTGTGATAAGAGTGATGCGGTCAAGTCTATATCAGGGGGTAGACGGAACTTTTTCGTCATTCCGGCGCTGTATTCTGAAGTGGTCGAAGAAAGATTAGGCGGGTCCGCCTCTAATTCAGCATGGCGGCTCGGTAAAGCGATCCAGCGGCAACTCGCAACAGTGCACAGCACTGGGCAAAAGTGCAAACTTTCAAAATGGCGTAAGTATATTTTAAAAGAAAACCCGTTTTCCGCTCACGAACCCGAGCGCGGGAGAATGGTAAATGGCGGCGCCGCCCCGCCGGCGGGACCGGATTCGCTTCGCTTTGAGGCTGGTTAAATACGCGGGAGAGTGTGTAAAAAATACCTCCGGAAAATTATGATAGGTTTGAGTGTTGGCAAATAGCCAGGAAAGGAACCTGATAGGGAGCTTCTACCGGACCGCTTCGTGAATTCGGAAAATGGAGCCCTGTCGGGGTGGGGTCTCCGCGTCCTGGGGAAGGGGAGAGGGAGTCTGGGGCCGGGTCCGTGCTGAGCAGAAGACCGGGGAATGAATGTTCTCCTTCGCCGGATGACAGTCGGGCAGGGTAAGATGGCGCGCCGGCCGGGTGAAACGTGGCAGCTCCCTCCCCTCCGGCTCTGGGCGGTGCCTGTCCGATCCCCACCGCCCCCTCCCTCCCTGCCTGCGCTCGCACCTTCGGCACAGCTTTAACCACCGTCCTGCACATACATTTCCCTGCCTGCGATCCACTTGCGAATTTACCGGCTGTGTGTGTTTTCCGCCCCACCCTCCGCTTGTTCACCAGCTACAACGCTGAGATGGGGATCGTGACGGGGTTTGGTCTTTAATCTCTGTTCCACCACCAATATCATTTAAAATGCTTGTGGATTGCTAATTACGCTTGCATTTATATATTTTTAACCCAAATTAGGTTTGGGGGGAGAACGGGTTTATGCTCCGGTTTTTAAGTATAAAATTTGCAATAGCATATGTTTCCTGAACAATGCATTGAGCAATACTTTTGTTTCTTTTCAGGTTCCACAATGGGCTTCTCAGCTTTGCTGTAGTCGACAGCATAGAAAGACTCGACTTGCAGACCCGGTTTTCTCTCGAAGAGTATTTCAAAGTACAGAAAGATGTCAGTTTGGTTAGATTCTCCGTTCTCATCGCTAATGGAGGACTGCATGTCCTGCCTCGATTCGCCATTTCTGATGGCTGACCCGAGTCTCGTCAATGCAGACCTGGAGGCCGGGCCGGTGAAGTCTTGCCTCACACCTCACCAGTTTGGTGGCAATGAGGGAAGTGAATTGTCCTCCCAGTGTCCATGTATTGACCCTTTGGACACAGATAATGTGGGTAAGTTAATAAGTTCCTTAATTGGAATTTGTTGTTGTTTGTTCGTTTTTAGTTGGAGCAAATGGGGATTTCTATCTCATAAGTATTAAAAGTCCATAAAGAGTGTTAGTGCAGAACTGTTGTAGTTTATGGTGCCTGACAGAACCTTTCTTTCAATATTGTGAAGTCTTTGATCTTGTCTAGACTTGCTTAACTGCCAGTGTGATTTTTTCACCTGTTTGTTGTTTCTCTCTTTCAGATGCGTTCACCGGCTTGGACTGGATGGTAGAGAAGGTGGATCTCTTTGACACTGAAACTGGTTGTCCCTCCCCAGATCTGCTGGCTGCTTTGGATGGTTCTAATCTTTTGGAAGAACTGCCTTTTGAACCCTTGCCAGTCAAACAGGTAGCAGATCTGAGCCTGGACCTTGAGTCATTCCCAAATTCACCTAAAGGGTTAGATCAGCTGGCTCCTGGTACCCCTACAGTTGTCCCAGAATCCATTTTCTTTGATGACCCATTGCATGTAGAAGTAGAAAGGGTAATTGATATCCCAGATGTTGAGGAGAAGCTAGACACGGTTTTGATTCAGTCACCTCTGCAGGATTCCTGCACAGAAATGTTAGATTCTGACAGTGGTCTTGGTTCTAGTCCTCCTCACTCCCCTGATGAGTCTTTAGATAGAAGTGTGTCAGAGAGATCTTCCGAAGACAAGTCCTTCCTCAACAATTTCAGCCCTGCAAGGTCAAAACCATACGATCGCCCTAGTGTGGAAACGGTAGGGTGTTCACCCAAATTAAAAGGCAATTGTCTGGAGCCGAAGAGCATGGAGAAAAAATTGAAGAAGATGGAGCAGAATAAGAGTGCTGCAACACGATACAGACAAAAGAAGAGGGCAGAGCAAGGTGCTATAGTTGCAGAGTGTACCCTTCTGGAGGAGAAAAATAAAACCTTACAGGAAAAAGCTGATTCATTGACTAAAGAAATCCAATATTTAAAGAGCTTGATAGAGGATGTTAGGAAAGCTAAAAATAAAAAGCTTGTAAAATAGCACTACGCTTTAGTTTTGTACATACATGTACGTAGTGTTGGCTAAATATTGTAATTTTATAATAAAATTTGGAACAAGTTTACTTTCTAATTTGTCTTGATTTTGTATTTAGAAATGATTCATAGTAGCAAATTAACCTGTCAGCACTGAAGAAATATATGCAATCCCAGAAGAACATCTATCCAGCAATGCTGGTTGATACTGGAGCTGTGGCAGCAGCTCTACACGCTCTATTGCCTGACCATTTAAATTAATTCTGACAGCCCTGTCAGTCGTAAATATTCGGCAAAGCAGATAGCAGCCACAAGCAGTAGTCACCGATTAAGAGTTGGAAAATGTATTGATGTTCTGACCACTAAAAGCTCCAAAGGAGCTGTTAAATGTTTCCCTAACCTTGGGTTAGCCATAAAAATATTGACCGCTGTTGAGATGCTTTTTGGCAGGTGATAATCTAGCTCCCACCAACTATAGGGGAAGGCCAACTGCTTATTGAGGATGAACCCACGCGTCATCTGGGATAGAGCCTCTGCTGAAATGTATGAGGCATTGAAACAAAAATTTTAAATTTTCAGTGGAGATCTGATCTATCGAGCACATCTGAATAAAATAGCTTGCTGTGCAGATTTGAGAAGGAAGTGGAATATATATAAAAGCTTCTATTGAAGTCAACAACACTGGTAGCTGAAGGCATTGCTGGCGCAGTCGGAAGACAAGGGGAATGCAGATGCTTGTGATGGAATAATGAGATTTCACTTAATTTTTCTGAGTGATTCATCCATGTTCATCCAAGCCATTTGCCTCAAGTGTAAGTTCCACAAGTCTGACTAGCTGAGAAGTAATTGGAGTTGAGCCAAAACTTGAGTCAGTTCAGACAAAAGAGGACTTGCCAAAGACGCTTGGAAGTGGTTAGCCTGTAATGTCTTTGTGTACTATTCAGGTGCCCAACAGATGTATTGGATAGTACCCATGGAAGGGGGAACCTGCTTTGCCATCAGATCCAAATAGAAACCACTTGGACCCCTGAATAATGGTGATTTAAATTCCATTACAGAAATTGAGTAAAATGGGGTGTGGCATATTGGATTGCACTGTTTCAAATGAGATGTTAGGAACTATGACTTACTCTCCAAAGTCGGTATAAAGGATCCCTTGGCAATATTCTGAGGACTTACCTTGAGTTTTTCCACTTCCTAGTCATTTGTCACCAAAACTAGAAGAAAAGTGGAAAATGAAATGTCCCTAATCTGCGTTGGCTCACTGGTGATTGCCTTGATTCTTAAACTGTCGTGAACTGTTGGAATGCTGGAAGAACTCAGCAGGTTGCATAGCGTTGGTGGGTGGAAACTACATCAGGAGTAATGCTGCAATGTGATGTGGCTGGGATTTAGTAGTAAGCCTCATTGATAATTTGTGGGGAGATGGGGGTTTAAGGATGGATGAGGGAGAGTCCCTAGTGGCAGTCAATGAGTTATGGGCAGGAGTGGGTGCTCAGTCCAGGTCAGTGATCCCAAAGGTGTCAGCAGACACTGAGGACATCCCTAGTTTGCTGAGTCCTGGTTGGTGGCCACTTTATGTAAGCAGTTTCTACTTGCTTGCTGTGACCATGTGGGTTTACTCCTCCTTTCAAAGACGCTTTGCCGTCACTTACTATAGGGTAAGTTAGGAGGTATGCCATGTTGACATTGGAAGAGTGGCAACATTTGCTGTCTGCCCCCAGCAACACTTGATGCAATAAACAACACACTTCACTGCATGTTTTGATATACATGTGACAAAGCTTAACTCAGTTGGAATTGGAAAAACTTGCCTCAGGCAACCCCAGACCTAGCCCTGGGTCACTTATTTTAATCCTTCAGCATGGTTCAACACCACTCCTGTGGTGTCCAAGAATGCCTTTGCTTTCAGGATGTCACATAGACGCAAGTTATTACTGTTAATTGTGCTGCAGAGTCAAAAAGTTGAGTACTTTAAGCAGAAGTGTGTCTGGAGGGGGGGGGGAGGAGGTAGGAACGGTTGCTTAGAAGGGTTATGTTCTCCATTTGCATCTGCAGTAGATGTACGGAAATGAGAAACCGCCGTTGCTCAGTAAACCACAAGTACTTAGAACCAAGTTCTGCATCCTTATGCCAAGGCCACAAAATCCTCAGCCGTTTGAGGCGGTTGGAATATAGCTGCTGAGATCCAAGCAGATGCAGTGACATAGCACCTGCTCTTGGCCACTTCCCAAACCCTTTGGCACAGCAATATTAGCATTAATACTCCTCTGAGCCAAATAATGTCCCCTGTGCTTTATAGGAGGGACAGACTGCTGACTGCAACTTCTTTTTACAGCGGTGGCCAAGCAAGTCAGTTGTGGTTCTGAGAGCACCCTCCTTTGGAAACCTTGGTCCACAGCCTGGTACTCTAGCTCAAATATCCAGATGACAGGAGCATTGTAGAAATAACAATTTCCACTGAGGTAAGGTCTTCATCAAACTGTCAGAAGGAGCTAAGGGACCCTGCAATGTTGTGTTGCAAGGTTGAGGACCTATTCTCCCTACAATGGCATCACAACTTCCCATCTTTGAAGTTAATCATCTTACATTCTTGCTCTAACTACAGTTTAGCAAGCTGCATTATCCCTGCAGATGTCTGGCAGATATTCTGAAGTTGCCATGGGATTTGTATGAACGTGTCTCTCCTGTTGGGTGGGAAACAACGCAAATTCAGTGTTTTTTTTGTAGGGGAACGGGATGACCTTGAGTCACTAACGGGACTGAATCTAGGTGCCTGTTATTCAAGGGAGACTATCAAAAGATTTATTGAATCCACACTGAAATTTGGAGGAGGAGAAATAAATTTTAAGAATTTTTGACAGCTGTTAAAGTCTGGTGTCTCTTTAAAAACTTACCCTTTACTTTGGTTGTACAGTGCCACGTGTTTATGTAAATGTCACGGTATTGTGTAACTTTCCAGTCGCTCAGCCAGGAATGCTTCAAAATTTATTCTATTTGAGGGTGATTAATTCAGTGGAATTTCTGCCGCCCACGGGGCCAGATTATTAAATATATGTCAGGATTTAGATAAATATTTCAAAGATTGGGGTGTTTGTGGGGAATTTGTATAGGCTGGTTGAGGCTGGAGTAGATCAGCCAGGATCATATTGAATGGCGGGACGTGTTCGGGGGCCCAAGTAGTCTACTCTTGATCTTATTCTGATGTTCTTGTGTGACATAGACAGGGTAATCCAGAGGGACATTGAATCAAATACTGTTTGTTCTGGGAATTTTCTATTTTGCTTTTGGAATGTTTGTGATGAGTTCATTTCTTAGTAAGAGGGGCCCAGTTCTAGTGAAGAATCTACTTACTCTGCAGAAAAAAGCTCTTCCCACCAGCAGAGTTCAAGAATACATACTCTAGGACAAATTCCGTAAGACCATAGAGTCAGGAGTAAGAGATCTGAGTGGATTTTTCTGACTCAGGGAATGGCGAGTACCTCCAGGGAAATGCTGGAGAGATGTGTCTAGATGATCACTTGAATGGATATATAGCTAAGGACCAAGTGCAGGAAGGTGTGGGTATGATGGGCTAAATGGCCTGTTTCCCAATGATTCTATGACCAAATTATACAAAGAAGCAGGATTAGGAGGAGTAGATGATCTAACCCATTGTTGGTGAGAGGTAGAATAGAAGAAAATGAGATTAACGTAGGATTAGTGTAAAATGGGTGGTTGACGGTCAGTGTGGAGTTAATGGGCTGAAGGGCCTGTTTCCATTGCTATCGATCTCTGAACCTATGACTCCAAAACTACAAGACGATCATCTTCATGGTGTAATGGATATACTTAGTGACACTTTGCTTTGACGGGCGGCTAGTAGAAAGGAAGGACCCTTGCCCCACAGTCTTGACAATGAACCTCTGACCCCAAGGACAATTGCCCTGAGGAAACAGAAAAAGTATGATTTTCTGAAATAAGGAAGTAGCTACAGACTTCACTTACCAAATCCCTGCAACCGGAAGAAGTGCTACACCTGCCCCCACACTTCTTCCCTCACCACCATCCCAGGCCCCAGACAGTCCTTTCAGGTGAGGCACCACTTCACCTGCGAGTCAACTGTATCCAGTGCTCCCGATGTGGCCACTTATACATTAGGGAGACCCGCCGCAGACTGGGAGACCGTTTCGCCGAACACCGGCGCTCAGTCCTCCAGCAGTGGCAGGATCTTCCTGTGGCCACACACTTCAATTCCACAGGCCACTCCCACTCCGACATGTCAGTCCATGGCCTCCTCTACTGTCAAGATGAGGACACACGCAGGTCGATGGAGCAACACCTTATCTCCCGCCTAGGCAGCCTCCTACCTGCCAGCATGAACATCCAACTCACAGACCTCCGTTGATACCCCTGCCCTCCTTCACCCCCATCCCTATCTATAATTTTAGCCTGGTTCTCTTTCTCTTTTTTCCCCCCCTCACTATAATCTCCCCTCAGCCCTACCTTTCTTTCTCTTTTATTTCCCATAATTCTCCACTCCCCCCCCCCCCAGCCCATTTCCCTCCAGCCTATCGCTTCCCAGCTCTCTACTTCATCCCTCCCCCCACTTCTTATCCCCCCACAACCATCCCATGTTACTTCACTCCTGATGAAGGGTTTCGGCCTGAAACGTCATCACTACCTCCTCCCACAGATGCTGTCTGGCCTGCTGAGTTCCGCCAGCATTTTGTGCTTTTATTCACTTACCAAATGTTACTTTTGCTGCCTAGAGAAACAAGAAATTAAGTTTTCATTTCAGTAATGTGGAATTAAGTGCCCAAACTAACTCATGTATGGTTCCAATAACTTATTTCAGATGGGATTTGAAGATGCTTTTTTTAAACCTTTCTCACAATGTAGATTACCTTGGGGGGGGGGGGGAGTGTTGAATATTTGACACCCTTCATGGCCACCTTTGATAAGATGGTGGTGGTGAACCTCCTTTTTGAACCGGGGCAGTCCTTCTGGTGAAAGCTCCAGGATTTCGCTGTGGTGGTGCCAAGCTGTGGATCACTGGAGATATCCCTCGGCCCAGGTGTGTCCAGTTGCTTCAGCAGCAACCGTCCTCCAATCATAAGCTCCGGAGTAGGATATCCCCTTGGATAAACAGGTCCTTGAGTGATGGAGCTTCCCTCACCATTCCCAATATCCTCTGACCCCGCCAAACTCACTCCATTCCACGTAGACAAATACAGTACTGCGCAAAGGTCATGGGCACCTTACTATATATATTCTGCACAGTACTGATTAGATAAGCTGTGGGCATGCTATGTTGGCACCAGAAGCACGGTGATATTTATGGACATCCTCAGACTGTGTTGGTCATTGACGCATTTCACTGTATGTTTTGATGAAACACAAGTTTTCTCTTTACTTCAGAACACTTTACTGCAGTGTTTAGGAGTCCTTGAGAAGTTACTGAAACAACATGCTTTCTGCCTAGGAGAGGCAACAGATTCCATTCCAGGTTACAGAGAGTCACAAGACGTGGTCCACCCAACCCAAGAATTTACCAGGTGAAGCCAGTTAATCCGGTCACTGCTATAAACCAATATAAGACTGGTTTTGGCTGCCAGCCAGTTGTGCTTGGCTTCCTATAATGTTCTAGTAACATCTGGCCAGAATTCAAGCACACTCCCACCGAATGAGCCACTTTATCTGCATTCACTCGCAGCATGTTGGTTCCTGATTGTGCAATGACTTTTATGTAAAACTTATCCTTATTTTCAATTCCTTGCGTGGGCTTGGCAGCCCTTCAGACCTATAAACCTCTAATCCTCAGAGATCACAATGACCTTTCAAGATCGACCTGTTACAATGAACTAGGAACATTTTTGAATTCAGTAAAGGGTGATCAACCAATCGATCAAGAAACATAAATACAAGATCTTTAAATGATGTACAAGGAGAGGTCTAGCAGTGGCAAATGTGTGTGTTGAGAAAACAAAGGTCAGCACAGGGGAATGGGACATACTGCGTAGAGTATCAAACAGTATAAGATTGTGCAGACCATTCAGTCCACCATATTATGCTGTCCTTTTACCCTACTGTAAAATCAATAATCCCGCTTACCCATCTCACCCTCCGATTTTCTTTTCATCTATGTACCTATCTAAGAGTCTCTTAAATGTCCTTAATGTATTTGCTTCTGAGGCCTTAAGACATAGGAGCATAAGTAGGCCTTTCGGCCCTTTGACTTGGCTCTGCTACACCATCATGGCTGACAAACTGATCAGTCTCAACCCCATTCTCCTGTCTTCTCCCCATAACCTTTGATGCCCTTACTACTCAAGAACCTAGCAATTCCAGCTATGTACATTTCCAATAACTTTCACAGACTACTAGCAACCCTGACAGGGAATTCCATTCTGTATAAAAAGCCTACCTCTGATATCCCTCACCCCCACTATACTTTCCTCCAATTGCCTTATAATTGTGCCCACTTGTATTAGCCATTTCTACCCTGGGAAAAAAAAGTCTCTGATGATTATGCCTCTTATCATCCTACCTCTCATCCTCCTTCGCTCCAGAGAAAAGCCCAAGCTTGCTCAACCTATCCTCATAATACACACTCTATAATCCCCTTCCTGTAATGAGATGACCAGAACTGGGCCAATATTCCAAGTGTGGTCTGACCAGAGTTTTAATAGAGCTGCAACATTACCTAACGGCTCTTGAACTCAATCTGGAGCAAGATCGACTGGCTGTTGCAATTCAGTGAGTCAGCCAGCATCTGAGCATGAACATTCTGGATTGAGACCTTTCATCCAGATTGGACGAGTAGAGGGGTGATAAAAGAGGGAGGGAGTGGGGCAACATTCTCATCCTGCACTGGTTATCTTTTATTGCTGCAATTTCAAATATTTATACTACTGTTTGTTTTATTATAATGACGTATTAGTATTGACTGTACTGCCCTACATGTGCCTTGCACCTGTCAATACCAGGCTAGCCACTCAGGTCTAGTCCAATATTACTTTGTCACTGTGTGTACTTGATTGTAAGTACTTGTGTTTTGCACCTTGGTCCCACAGGACCGATGTTTCGTTTAGCTGTATACTTGTGTATGGTTGAATGACAACTGAACTTGAAGTTCAACAGCAAGCAAGTGATGGGTGGATCCAGGTGGGGAGGGGCTGATTCACAGATGGAGTCAGGTTGAAAATATTTGGAGGTGGAAATTCATGAATAGTGGCGCAGGCAAAGAGTTGCGTGTTGACAGAACATTAAATACCCAGAAGTGCATGCAAATCAGTAACTATCTGAGAGTCTTGTCAGTTTTTCCACATTACTGAGTACCAGAAGGGATGTTAATGCCTGTGGGGCTGGGCAGGCTGAGAGAAGGAAGGAACTTCAATCTTGCACTGAAACACCACCCTCACCAGGAGCAACACATTGTGATGCATCCCTGTCGTTTTACAGGATTAAGGGATCTACTGGTTGTCCACCATGTCCGAACATGACAGAAAATCTGTCCAGCAGAGTTTTTAAAGTGGAAGAGCTACTGCATTGGGATAGTTCCACTCCTAAGTCAGGTCCAGTGGTACAAACAAGCATCACAGCTGATGTCTTCTTCGTTTGCAGTGGATGGCCACGAGTTCTTCCACGCCTCATCATGCCCCTCACTCTCCATGGAGTGTTATAGCGCCACCTTCCTGGCCACTGGATCTCATCTACCCGGTCCACCAGAGTGGCTTCGCATGCTAGGACAGGCACACCCTTATCTCACCAGGGTATGAGGCCTGCCAGCTACTCTCACCTGGCTGAGCCCGCCTGACAAAGCGGTGTAGCAGGGTGTGACTGCTGCGGAGTGCAAACAGCTACAGGTGAGAGCTGAGTGTCCGCTGACCACCGAAAACGAGCAAGCTGCCCCAGAATGGGCACAAGCCCTTTCACCAGAGGGGCATTGTAGTAGCATTAAGACAACAAATGTTAGGATGGGAAACAACTGCTTCCCCCAGGCCATGACACTACTGAACTCAATGCCACCACACAGGTCTCATCATGGAGCATCAGTAGTGTGATATGGATATGCACATTATGCCAAATGTCAATCTTTTGGAATATATCTTATTATTTGTTTGTAGTAATATCACTCTGTGTGTGTGTGTGTGTGTGTGTGTGTCATATGAATTGTGTTGTGCACATTGGTCCAGAGGAACATTGTTTCATTTGTTGGTGTACACATATTTGGTTGAACGACAAAAAACTTGAACTTGCTCACGATGGCCTGCAATATCTTAAAGTACTGAGCACAAAGCTAAACAGATTACTTCACTAACACATTCTGCAATTACTTCTGGCGTAATTTTATGTAATCTGTGGACAGCCTAACTACCAATCAATGGTGATTCATTGACACAATTATTCCAGCAAATACTGGACAATGACAGATGAAGCAGTCACGTTTTGATTCCTGGGGTTATACCTTCATTCTGTTCTCACAAACAAACACAAAACTGTATCAGGGCAAAACAGAAAAGGTAAGAAACACAAACAGCATCTTGGTGAGTGAACATTTCAGGTTTCTGTTCTGATGTAGGATCACTTTGTCTCAAGCATTAAATTCATTTCTCTCTAGAGACGCTGCCTGACTTGCTGAGAATTTCCAGCATTTCGTTTTGGATGCAGGATTTTTCTTTTGGCTCTATCCATAATAGGTAGGTGACACAGTGATGATGTGATCCCTCTTCACCAGCTCAGTGTAGCAGCCACATCTTCTTACAATTTAACAAAACCAAACCTGCTGTCCAGTTTAGATTGTCCCGAAGTACTCTCTTTGGAACTTCGCAAAATCGTTCTCTGAGAATATGCTTGTTTCTTCTTTTTTCTTCACATTCTTTTCCTTTGGACGATCCTTTGCTTTCCTTCCTCGATTGTATGTCTCCACCTATGGTAACAAAAGGTCCTCAGCATTATAATTTTGCACAGAGATATTACTGACATTAACACTTTCTGCCAGCTGGGACGGCGGACAGAAACAACAACAGAATTATATTTTGCTACCACCATGCACAGAATTTCTGAACTGTATCGGCAAAGGAAATTTCAAACATAAGGAATGTGGATCAGCCCTACTCCTTACTACTTATTCACTGGTCTTGGAGAGGGTGCAGAATTTAATGAAAAAGTAATCCATGTCCTTTTCCTGTTGCTCCATTTGGCACAGGAATGCATATGACTCAGAAGTTTTATATATATAGAAATAACTCACTAGTATGCATGAAACACATGCATAAGCTTCTTAAACTTGAGGAACTGCCAAGGGCCTTGCATGGTAGAGCGTGATCAAACACTGAGCTAGCGAGACTGGGCTGTGAATACTGCAACTGTGCACTGACATTCTGTGTGGAGTCAGATCACAATGCTGCATCTTGAGCCCTGAGGAGCAGATGAAAACGATAAGTTGCTGAACTTACGTCAAGCATTACAATCTGAGGACTCCATGTGGCATGAGTGAGGTGCAGTCACCGTTGTAATGTCACATTAGTTAAGAAAGTTCTCAAACAGCAGTGTAACAATGCTCAAATTATGTGTTTAGCTGAATTTCAGTTTGATGTAAAAATATCCATGATGCAAGAAGAATTGCCTTACTCTATGCCAAAGAATAATGTTTTAATATATCAAAATAAACTTTATTCATATTTTTTAAAATTCTACCAGAATAAACAAGTATGCTTTCAGTACTGTTCTATTACATTTCTACATACCAATAGCACTGTTGCCCCCTGGGGCGGTACACTATTACAATAATCAACTCTTCACCCACCCGGTCCTGCCCTGTGCAGCAGTGGAAGAACCTTTCACTGTGGTCCTTCCCCAGCGAGCTTATACGGTAGCTGCACCAAACTTCAGTGCATCCCTCAGCACGTACTCCAATCACAGGGTACACGAGGAGGGTCAAGGTTTTAACCCCAATGGAAAGACGGCACTTTCTTTGTGATGTAGTCAAGTGTCTGGAATGGGATTTCAACTAACAAACCTGGGACACAGTGGGCAGAGGCTGAACCTAGTTCTACCTTGATTCTCTCAACCTGCACTGATGATGTGGGTCCCTATTGTGGAAAGGGGAGAGGGGAATCATGGTTGGAAAAAGGGGGAAGAAGTGGGAAGCACCAGAGAGGCATTCTGTAATGATCAATAAACAAATCAATTGACCTTGCCTGTTGTTTCAGGGCTATGTATGTCTGCACCACTCCTGGCAGTGCTACTCCCACAGCACCCCACCCTCGCCATTCCCAACATCCTTTGCTCCTGTCAGATATACAAACTGACTCTCTACTCCATGTTGACAAATACAGAACCGTGCTAAAGTTTTAGGCACCCTAGCTATATGTATATGTGCCTAGGACTTTTGCACAGTACTGTATAACTTATATTATTTAAGTTTACATAACTTAAGCTTGAAATGTGCTATACTACAGCTGCAAGGCATGGAACTTATACCCCGCGTTTCATTAAGACATTATGATTTCAGTCCTTTTTTCTGTTTTATGTAACAGAGATTCAATTTGCAATAGCCTACTAACAAGTTCGGGGTTTCGTTTCCCTTCTGTTCAAGAAAGATACATTCCACATACACACCTTCTCAGTGACACTGCTCTCGGTCAGGAATTGGGAACCAAGCATGTACTGGAGGTTTGCCTCTGTATGGTCAGCTGCTCTGGTTTTCCTGTATTCCTCTGTGAAGGCAAACAAGACTCATTAGCTCTGAAATCAGGAACAAGCACCAGGGACTGTACCCCTGCCCACATCTTTTCTCTAGTGGGGTCTCTTTTGAAGAGGTCCTTTGGATCCTGAAGGAGCTGGTAAATTTGGGAACACAAGATGTTGGAAATCGAGAGCAACACACACACAAATGTTGGAGGAACTCAGCAGCCCCTATGGAGAGGAATAGCCGCTGCTTTGGGCCTAGATGTTCCATCACTCCTGCTGTGTTCCTCCAGCTTCTTGTGTGAGACAGGACGGAAATCAAGATCAGACGGTAGAAAAATGTTTACTAATTTACAAGGCTGCGGGTGAAAGAGAGAATTTATTTTACATTTATTTTCCCTTCCCGCCCACGCCACCCAATTACGCCCATGTAAGCAATTAACCTACTAAACCATACATCTTTGGAATGCGGGAGGAAACTGGAGCACCCGAGGGAAACTAATGCAGTCACGGGGAGAATGTACAACCTCCTTACAATCAGCAGTGGGACTGGTGCTGTGATAGTGTTGTGCCTCTGTGCCACCCCGATCAAAGACCCCACCCCACCCGGGACATTTTCTCTTCGCCCCTCTCACACCAGGCAAAAGCCTGAAAGCATGTACCACCAGGCTGAAGGAGGGTTTCTACTCCACTGTTATAAGATTTCAAATAGTCCAATGATAAGATGAACTCCTGACTCACACTCTGCTTCGTTATAACCTTGCATCTCATTGTTTACAGGTGCTGCACTCTCTCCATAGCTGTTACATTTTATTCTGCATTGTCTTACCTTGCTCTACCTCAGTGCACTGTGTAATCATCTGAACAGGATGCAAGACCAGCATTTCACTGTACCTTGGTACATGAATCAAAGCCAGTACCACTCAAACTGCCCCGTGATGGTGTTTCTGTCTCACTCAGACTCATTCTCACACCGTCCAACTGGATCTGACCCTGTTATTCATGGAACTTTATACAAAACCAACTGCTCAGAGACTCGGTGGGTCAGATAGCATCTCAGGATGCAAAGGGATAGTCGACATTTCAGGTTAAGACCCAGCTTCGGTAACAGCTAGTGTAACGACATTACAGCGCCAGCAACCCAGGTTCAGCTTCCGCCGCTGCCTGTATGTTCTCCCTGTGACTGCATGGGTATTTGTGTTTAATCCTTTCCATGCCTTGTATGTTCCTGTATGTATGTTGTATGTCCCGCTGCCTGTATGTTCTCCCTGTGACTGCATGGGTATTTGTGTTTAATCCTTTCCATGCTTTGTATGTTCCTGTATGTATGTTGTATGTCCCGCTGCCTGTATGTTCTCCCTGTGACTGCATGGGTATTTGTGTTTAATCCTTTCCATGCCTTGTATGTTCCTGTATGTATGTTGTATGTCCCGCTGCCTGTATGTTCTCCCTGTGACTGCATGGGTATTTGTGTTTAATCCTTTCCATGCCTTGTATGTTCCTGTATGTATGTTGTATGTTCCGCTGCCTGTATGTTCTCCCTGTGACTGCATGGGTATTTGTGTTTAATCCTTTCCATGCCTTGTATGTTCCTGTATGTATGTTGTATGTCCCGCTGCCTGTATGTTCTCCCTGTGACTGCATGGGTATTTGTGTTTAATCCTTTCCATGCCTTGTATGTTCCTGTATGTATGTTGTATGTCCCGCTGCCTGTATGTTCTCCCTGTGACTGCATGGGTATTTGTGTTTAATCCTTTCCATGCCTTGTATGTTCCTGTATGTATGTTGTATGTTCCGCTGCCTGTATGTTCTCCCTGTGACTGCATGGGTATTTGTGTTTAATCCTTTCCAAGCCTTGTATGTTCCTGTATGTATGTTGTATGTCCCGCTGCCTGTATGTTCTCCCTGTGACTGCATGGGTATTTGTGTTTATTCCTTTCCATGCCTTGTATGTTCCTGTATGTATGTTGTATGTCCCGCTGCCTGTATGTTCTCCCTGTGACTGCATGGGTATTTGTGTTTATTCCTTTCCATGCCTTGTATGTTCCTGTATGTATGTTGTATGTCCCGCTGCCTGTATGTTCTCCCTGTGACTGCATGGGTATTTGTGTTTATTCCTTTCCACGCCTTGTAGTGCATCAGGCAGCAACCCTACCGTTTCTTTAAGCATTTCTCTGTTTGCTACGAGGCCGAGTTGTTAGCTCGACGCTCAACCCAGCATGGATGGAAAGCGTGCAAGGAGCCGGCCGGATTCAAAGCACGGGTCACTTGCTTCAAAGTCCTGTGCTGATGCCACTACACCATGCCTAGCATACCACATGACATAGATACTTCACTGATCCCAAAGGGAATTACTGTCACACTAGCATTACAAGTGCAGATATAAATATGAGAAGAGAAATAGAGAGAATTTTAAAATATATATTTAAAAATTTTTTAAAAGTTACCTCAGTCTAACAGGAGGGGATCATCTCTCCCCCAGCTATAGGCTGACTCATTATACAGCTTAATGGTAAGAATGGCCTTACACAGTGCTCACAGTTGTCTCAAGTCTATTACTGAAAGTGCTCCTCTGTTCAGCCAAGGTGGCATGCAGAGGGTAAGAAACATTGTCCAGAATTGCCAGGATTTTCTGGAGGGTCGTTGTGTCCAGTTTGATTCCTATAACTGAGCCAGTCTTTCTAATCAGTTTACTGAGCCTGTTGGCATCACCCATGTCAATGCCTTTGCCACAGCACACTGCTGCTTAGAAGATTGTACTGGCAACAACAGACTGGAAGAACATGTGAAGGAGAGGCCTGAATACTCAGGAAGTAGAGGTGACTCTGGCCCTTCTTGTACACAGCCTCTGTGTTGGTGCTCCACTCAAGTCTGTTATCTAGGTGCACCCCCAGGTACCTGTAGATCCTCACCACATCCACGTTCTCAACATCAATAGTAGAAGGGAGCAGTGCCAGGCTTAGTCTTCCTAAACTCCATCACCACCTCCTTTGTCTTATCACTAGAGTGTCTCTGAACAAAAATAGGCTGACTGCTTTAGTGAGGCAGAAAGAAATAAGGTCAGAGTTAATAGACTGTTTCTGTAGAGCTTTGCACTGTGTGAAGCACTGGCTCCTTATTTAGAACAAAACTTTGCAGCTGCCGGTTACCTGGTACCGAATCTGTATGAGACTTGAGAAGAGCATTGGCACATGCTTCCTGTTATCTGGAACAGAAACCTGCCGGCAGCAATAGGGCTGGGCAGGTTACTACAGTGCAAGAGCAAACAGCACACCTGCTGAGTAGCTGCACGTCAGCTCTGTAACTTATCCTCTCCCTGAGTAGTCCAGGGTGTTATCACGGGACTGAGCCAATTCCAAACTCCTGGGCGTCACTTCAACCCAACACATTGATCGGAATATTATACCATCTGTTTGTATTGAAGTGTGATGGCATTTTTTTTTTGTTGACGGAACATGCCATAGTGTTGGGAGAGAATTCCAAAGAACACTGCCTGGGACAGAACGTTTCAGTCACGGGGAGAGGATGGGCCTGTTTTCGCTGGAGTGGAGCAGGTTAAGAGGGCGGCACAGTAACGCAGTGGTTAGCACAACGCTTTACAATACCAGTGACCCCGGTTCATTTCCTGCTGCTGTGTCAGGAACACACACAAAATCCTGGAGGAACTTGTAGGCCAGGCAGCGTCTGTGGAGAAGAGTAAAAGTCGACGTTTCGGGCTGAGACCCCTTCATCATGAGTAGACTGTTCACTATCAACATCTAGACAATGCACAGAAGTGACTAGGAAGGCCAAAAGAATGCTGGGCAGTATAAAGCACTCAGCAGAGTTTAAGTCTAGAAACATTCTCCTTAAACTGTGCTTGTGAGGCCACACCTTGAGCATTGTGTACAATTTTGGTCTCCATATTGTGTGAGGGACAAAAAAGCGGCATCCATCATTAAGGACCCTCATCTCATTGCTATCATCAGGGAGGGGGTACAAAAGCCTGAAGACACATAATCAGTGTTTCCTGAACAGCTTCTTCCCCTCCACCATCCGACTTCTGAATGAACAATGAACCCAAGAACACTACCTCAGAATTTTCTCCCTCTTTTTGCACTACTTATTTAATTTTCCTTTTTTTTATATATATATCTAATTTATAGTTTTTAATATTATGTATTGAACTGTACTGCTGCCATAAATGTGCCAGTGATATTAAACCTGACTCTGATTATGGGGTAGACTGCAGGATTCTTGTCCCATTATCAGAGGCAGAATAAAACTAAATCGGCTGGGTGCTGGAAAATGGGATGAATACAGATGGGTGCCCACTGGTTGACATGAACGTGATGGGCCAAATGGCCTGTTTCCCTGCTGTGACTCCAGTCCCAAAGTACCCAGGGTGAGTTGCCTGTAAGTGGCACTTACGAGACCCTCAAGTGGGGTGGGAGAGGGGTCACATACAGCCCGGACTGGGAAAGGATGTCCTCTTTTGAAGGACGTTAGTGAACTACCTTGGATTTTACAATCCAATTGTAGTTATAATCATCTTGTCTAAAATGAGTTGTTGTTTTACCCTGTACTACTTTTGGGAAGTTTCTGAAGGTTGTCATAGCCAGGGTAATAATGGGGATAAGCTCCCATTATATATTAAATGCTCCCAATGGCGTGCGTCTCACAAAGCCTCTGACAACCAAGCCCAGCCTTCGCGTGTGGCTCAGCTACTAAGCCTGGCGGAACCACTTCTACTGAGAGGAGAAGGGGCAAAGGTGACTCTGACAGGAAATGATAAAGTGGTGTAAATGGGTGGAGGTGTTGCTTTGGGAAAGTAACTTTTTTTGAGTACGGTGGTCCTGGTGTGGATGTTATGTAGCCTCCTCCCTGATGGGACAAACAGTCCATGAGCAGGGTGGGTGGGACCCTTCATGAAAAGTCCCTTTTCAGGCACCTTTCTCTGTATATGTCTTTGATGGCAGGTAGGCTGATGCTGGTAATTGGGTGGGCAATTTTAATGTGCTCAAAAACTTAGTCAATCCAAAGGCCATTGGTACTGGAAAATAACCCAAGCCATAAATAGGACAAGGAACACTACAACACAGTACAGGCCCTTCAGGCCACAATGCTGTGCTAACCTTTTAACCATCCCTCCTCCATATCTCTCCATTTTTCTATCGTCCATGTGGCTCAAAGACCTCTTAAATGCCCCTAATGTATCTTCCTCTAACACCACCCCCGGCAGCGTGTTCCACACACCCACCACTCTCTGTGTAAAATACTTACTTTCCTCCAATCACCTTAAAATTATGAAAATTAGTCCTCGTGGCTATTTTGTGGCCATTCCATCAAGGAAGCATTCTAGCATAGGGGCAATGTATCCAAATGCAAACAAAACAGGGTGGAAAGCCCTTGTATCACTTGTACAGCCAGACTCTTAGAGCTATGAAATTTCTTTGCACAGAGCAATGCAGGGATTCAGGAACATCAACCTATCACTTACCCAGTGCTGATTTGACTATCTTCCCTTTGACGGTAGCCTTGTTCTTTTCCCGTTGCCTGCGAATCCTCTCCAATTCCTTCCTTCTCCCCTTCTTGCTTGTATTGAGCAAACGGCCAGATTCTGACGAGTGTCCTCGATTCGTCTTCTTACCTTGCCCTTGAAATGAAGCACGAGGAGGAGGGGTGGGTCACTACTGTCTTGTCCAAAAGGAGAGGGTCCAGAGGATCTTTATGAGAATGATCCCAGGTATGTATGAGGATTGTTTGATGGCTCCGGGCTTCTACTTGCTGGAGTTTAGAAGAATAAGGGTGAATTCATTGAAAGGTCAAGATAGAGTGGACCCACAGAGGATGTTTCCAATAATGGGAGGGTCTAGGACCAGAGGAATGGAGATGAGGAGGAATTTCTTCAATCTGTGGAATTCATTTCTACATTTGATTGTGGAGGCCAAGTCATTGAATGTATTCAAATTTTAACAGATTGAACAAAGGCTGATTCTGAGGAACTGAAAATAGATCTTGGATACAATGTAGAACAACAAAGGAAAGCATCAAAATAGTTCAACAGAGTCCAGAAAAAAATCATAATTTGCTAGTTAGAAAGCACAAAGACCATCTGTGAATGATTAAAGGCACTAAATATGCAGAGAACAGTATAGCTTGGTACAAAACTGAATACAGTATAAAAGGTATAGTGGTGACGTGTTTATATGCAGCAGCCTCTCGGGTGCCAATGTAAAGCTATTTTAGTCTTTTTTTATGATCGCAAGACAATGCTGGACATTAAGAACTTCAGGTACCCATCAGCGAGCTGCTCACTGGTGGAGGAGCTGGACTTGGTGCGGACTGTGTTACTGCCTGCTGCAGGAAGGTATTTGAGTTAGTGCCAGAAGCTGGTATGCAATCTAACAGCCAGTGATCATCTTGGATGTTTTTCTTGCGATCCTGGTGGAGACTGGTGATGCAAAATGCTGCAAGTCTGTTTCCCTTGCTTATTGCAAGACAGACGGGGCGGAGGGAGGGGTGCTGTGCAGAGTAGGCCTTAAGCTGCAGGCTTGCCCCGCCCGTCAGTGCTGCCCTCCAGTGTTCGATCAGTGGAACGACAAGCTGGATCAGGTATTCATTTCCCTGCAGACTACTGAGAACAGCCAGGTATCATCAATTTACAGGATGTGGAAATCAGGTAATTGGGCCATTATATATGTATATTTTGTGTGATGTATGCTTACTTGCTATCTTACACATGCTATATGTGCTTTGTGTTGCATATGTTTGTGTTCACCCTGTACACATCAGACTTCCAATATAACTCGGAGTCCTGCCATGTGCAGAAGTTCGCTGATGACACGGCCATAGTGGGGTGTGTCAGGAATGGACAGGAGGAGGAGTATAGGAAACGGATACAGGACTTTGTGATATGGTGCAACTCAAACTACCTGCGTCTCAATATCACCAAGACCAAGGAAATGGTGGTGGACTTTAGGAGATCTAGGCCCCATATGGAGCCAGTGATCATTAATGGAGAACGTGTGGAGCAGGTTAAGACCTACAAGTATCTGGGAGTACAGTTAGACGAGAAGCTTGACTGGACTGCCAACACAGATGCCTTGTGCAGGAAGGCACAGAGTCGAATGTACTTCCTAAGAAGGTTGGCGTCATTCAATGTCTGTAGTGAGATACTGAAGATGTTCTATAGGTCAGTTGTGGAGAGCGCCCTCTTCTTTGTGGTGGCGTGTTGGGGAGGAAGCATTAAGAAGAGGGACGCCTCACGTCTTAATAAGCTGGTAAGGAAGGCGGGCTCTGTCGTGGGCAAAGTACTGGAGAGTTTAACATCGGTAGCTGAGCGAAGGGCGCTGAGTAGGCTACGGTCAATTATGGATAACTCTGAACATCCTCTACATAGCACCATCCAGAGACAGAGAAGCAGTTTCAGTGACAGGTTACTATCGATGCAATGCTCCTCAGACAGGATGAAGAGGTCAATACTCCCCAATGCCATTAGGCTTTACAATTCTACCGCCAGAACTTAAGAACTTTTTTAAAGCTATTATTAATGCTTTTTGAGACGGTGATTTAGATGCATATCATATTTTTTTACTGAGTTAAGTATTGTATGTAATTAGTTTTGCTACAACAAGTGTATGGGACATTGGAAAAAAAGTTGAATTTCCCCATGGGGATGAATAAAGTATCTATCTATCTATATGACAATTGTACTGTGTTTTGCACCTTGACCCAGAGAAGGCTGTTCTGTTAGGCTGTATCCATATATGGTTGAATTATAAATTTGAACTCAGGTTGACAGTGTTGTTAAGGAGTTGTCTGGTATGTTGGCATTCATCACCCGTGGGATTGAGTTCAAGAGCCGTGTTACAGCTCTTTTTCCTTGTAATCTTTGACCCCTTCTAACCAAGAACCTCCTAACCTCCACTTTGAGTTAGAGTACAGAACATAGAAATCTGCAGCTCATTACAGGCCCTTCGGCCCACAATGTTGTGCTGATCACGTAACACTCTAGAAACTGTCCAGAATTTCCCTAGCGCATAGCCCTCTAAGTTCCATGTACCCTATTGTATCCACTTCCATCACGGCTGCTGGCAGTGTGTTCCACGTACCCACCACTCTTTGTGAAAAACTTACCCTGACATCCCCTCGGTACCTATTTACAATCACCTTAAAAATATGTTACAGCTGTATAAGACCTTGGTCAAACCTTTCCTGGAGTTCTGGTCACCTCACTACAGGAAGGATGTGGATACTATAGAGAGAGTGCACAGGAGACTTAAAAGGATGTTGACTGGATTGGAGGGTGTACCTTATGAGACTAGGATGAGTGAACTTGGCCTTTTCTCCTTGGAGCAACGGAAGATGAGAGGTGACCTGATAAAGGTGTATGATATGACGAGGGGCATTGATCAAGAGGCTTTTTCCCAGGCCTGAAATGGCTAACACACATATTTTTAAGGTGATTGTAAACAGGTACCGAGGGGATGTCAGGGTAAGTTTTTCCACAGAGAGTTATGGGTACGTGGAACACACTGCCAGCAGCCGTGATGGAAGTGGATATAATAGGGTACATGGAACTTAGAGGGCTATGTGCTAGGGAAATTCTAGACAGTTTCTAGAGTAGGTTACGTGATCAGCACAACATTGTGGGCCGAAGGGCCTGTAATGAGCTGCAGATTTCTATGTTCTGTACTCTAGCTCAAAGTGGAGGTTAGGAGGTTCTTGGTTAGAAGGGGTCAAAGATTACAAGGAAAAAGCAGAATTGGGTTGACAAATGATGACATGACAGAGCAGACTCGAAGGGCCGAAAGGCTGAATTATTTTCTCTCTCAACCCCACTGTCTGTAGTAATGAATTCCACAGGTTCACCATTTTCTAAACAAAAATCCTCATTTCTGCTCCTCTAGAACGCATGGGATAATATGAGAGTAGAACTGAACTAGATTGCCTGGGTCTCAAAACAATCAGAGGCCATACTACATCAACGTACTGTTGTAATAAAATATAGTCAGCATCCAAAACAAAGTTTTTTTACTCTACGCCTTCACTTTGGGCAGCCAGACAGTGCTACACAGCGCCCCTCGTGTTCGGAGGCCAGAGTCGGAGCTCTTCTCCACACCATAGAGGGCGCTGCAACACCAACACCCCCTCCACCTCGCGAACGCCCCCCAGCGGTGGGAGACCGATATAGACAAATGCCGCCACCGATGACGAGAGGCCTAGCCGGCAGGGAGATCTCCGATGGCGCACCGCGTCTTGCCGAGGCGCCGGGGTCATGAGCTAGACCTTCTCTGTTACCTCTTACATCCTCGCTCATCAGATCTAGCCCCTTCCTGAGCAGCGCTGCCGACATCGTGCCGCATCCGATCGGAATAGAGCCGCGAACGACCACGCCGAACTGCCCGGGGCCCTCGCTCGGTATCTAGGTGACGAGACGCGCCCAAAATGCGGCTGCTCCCGGCTCCCGCTCCCCTCCCAGCACAGCGCCCCCTGCCGTGGCGGCGGGACAACTGCGCCTTTGTCTGAGAGACACGGGAAATGGCAGAAATACTGTACACGTGGAGCTGTTTTCTGCCTAGATGCAGCCTGACCTGTTGCTTCAGAACGCCTTGTGTTCAAGAGACCTCAGAGGCTGGAATCCAGAGCAACACACAATCTGCAGGTCGGGCAGTACCTACTTTGACAACTCCTGTCCATCGAGGCATAAGTGAGGAGAGGCTCTGGGTCTCTTTTCGCCACAATTCAGAGGACTGAGGGGTGACCTCATTGAAACCTATCAAATGTTGGAAAGCCTCGAAAGAGTGGATGTGGCGAGGATGTTTCCTGTGGTGGGAGAGTCTAAGACCTGAGGACACAGCCTCGGAATAGTGGGGCGTCCTTTTAGAACAGAGATGAGGGGGAATTTCTTTAGCCAAAGAGCGGTGGACTTGTGGAATTCATTGCCACAGGCGGCTGTGGAGACCAGTCTTTATGGATATTTAAGGCAGAGGTTGATAAATTCTTGATTGGTCAGGGCCTGAAGGGATACGGGGAAATTGGGGCTGAGAGGGAAAATGGATCTGCCGTGATGAAGGGCCGAATGGCCTAATTCTGTTCCTATATCTTATGGTCTTATAATTGAGGCCATCTTCAAGGCGGCGTCCATCGATACAGAGCTTGCCATCTGGCTTTGCCATCAGAGAGGAGGAACAGGAGCTTGAACACCAACATTATCGTTTTACACTTGGCCACAGAGTTCTAAGTGGTCTACGAACACTACCTTGTTATTCCTTGCTTTCGCACTATTTACTTATTATTGCGCTGTATTTTATTATCGCATGTACTGAGATGCAGTGGAAAGCTCATCTTGCATGCTGTTCATACAGCACATGGACGGGCCCTTTGGCCTCCAATATTGTGCCAAATCAAACCCCCCCCCCCCGCACTAATCCCTCCTATCTACACAACGTCCATCTCCCCTCATATTAATGTGCCTATCTAAAAGCCTCTTAAAAGCCCTTGATTTATTTGCTCTTTCAGACTTTTCCGGGGCTTCTACCCCACTATTGTAAGACTATTAAATAGATCCCTAGTACAATAAATTGGACTCTTGACCTCACATCCACAAGACAGTGCGAGTGTGTGGAATGAGCTGCCAGTAGAAACGGTGGATGTCGGTTCGTTTGCAACGTTTAAGAGAAGTTTGGGTAAGCATTGGGTGAAAAGAGAAACTTGGGTTGTTTTCTCTGGAGCGGCAGAGGCTGAGGGGAGATCTGATGGAGGTTTAGAAGATTATGAGAGACATGTATAGAGTAGTCAGGGAGTATTTTTTTCCCCAGGGTAGAAATGTCAAATATCAGAGGGCACGCAACAAAGGTGAGAGGGGTAGGTTCAAGGGGGATGTGAGGGGTAAGATTTTTCACTCGTAGAGTGGTGGATGCTTGGAATGCACTGCCTGGGAAGGTGGTAGAGGCAAATAAATCAAGGGCTTTTAAGAGGCACTTAGATAGGCACATTAATGTGAGGGGAGATGGACGTTGTGTAGATAGGAGGGATTAGTGCGGGGGGGGGTTTGATTTGGCACAATATTTGGGGGCCAATTCCAATACCTTTTGCCTCCACAGATATCATTTGACCCGCTGACTTCTTTCAGTGTTGTTTTTTTCTTTGTTTAATGATACAGCTGCCCCTTTTTGCTGCACAGGGAAGCTCAAAGCCTCCGGCCACAGCAGGAACAGAAAACAGGAGCAGGTGGATTTGACTCGGCTCTCCGAGCCTTTCATAAAATCACCATTGGCATAGATGAGATTAATGGCACAAGGCTTCTCAGCAGGGTAAAGGGGGTCTAAAAGGGAGCAGGTTTAAAATGAGAAAGGAACGATGCAGAAGGGACCTGAGGGGCACTCTTTCACATAGATCAGGGGTTCCCAACCTGGGCTCCCTTGCTTAATTGTATTGGTCTATAGCATAAAAAAAGTGGGGGAACTCCGATTGTAGAGGGTGCAGGGTATATGGAAAGTCTACCAGAGGAACTGGAAAATGTGGATACAATTAACAACATTTAAAAGACATTTGGATAGGAAAGGTTTAGAGCAGGGGATCCCAAACTTTTTAACATTACCATTAACTGCGGGGTTCATGGAACCCAGGTTAGGAGGTATGTGGGGGTGCCATGGTAACGTTGTGGTTAGCGCGACTCTTTTATTTTGGGGGCAGAGTTCAGAGTTCAATTCCAACATCATCAGTAGGGAGCCAATGGAATGGTTGAATTTTCTCCGGGTCCTCTGGTTTCCTCCCACAGTCCACAGATATACCGGTTAGTAGATTAATTGGTCATTGTAAATCATCCCGTGACTGGGCTCGGGTTAAATTGGGGGTTGCTGAGAAAGGGGCCTATTCCACACTGTTTCTCAATAAATAAATTAATAAATAAACATATGCAAATTGATTAGGTCATTCAGGCAACTTAGTCAGTATGGTTGAGACGGATTATCGGGCCTGTTTTCTACACTGTGTAACTATGTTTCTATAAATTCAAATACTTTAAACAAAATTTTTTTAAAGTTATAAAATATATATTTATTTAATTATTCTAGGCAACTGAACAGAAATATCACTTTACAGAGCCATAGAGATTGTTCAGCACTAGTTACATCTCAAGGCAGTTAGAAAATCAGTTAGACATCATCCAAGGAGTAACATTTTAATATTTTTACAGAAGGAGCTTATAAACAAGTGAGATTTATATCAAATTACCAATTCTGAAGACTGCATCACCAGACCTCAGGGAGGGGATCACTGTGAAAATTTCAGGATGTCTTGTTAAGGAATTATTGGCAGTTTCGTGGAGTTTAACAGCGAAGTTCCACTCTGTTGTCATTAAAACTTTAAGCTGCGGGGGGTTCTTCTGGAAAGGCTTATTTTATGTAATTTTAAAATAATAATTCCTGTCCTTCTCCAATACAGATCTTGAATATCCAACTAGACCGGCGTGAGAAACTGAGAACAGGGGCACTCTGCGGAGCCCACACGAATTGGCAAACAGCCTGAGGCAACAGCAGCCCATGTCGAGCAGTCACTCTGAAGGAGCAACAGGCATTCATCAGGACCAAAACATCAACTGTCCATTTCCCGCTATTGATGCTGCCTGACCTGCTGAGTTCCTCCAGCTTTTTGTGCATTGCTTCAGATTTCCAGGTTTCACTTGTGTCTCAAGTTATGAGGGGTGATTGATAAGTTTGTGGCCTAAGGAAGAAGGAGTCAGTTTTAGAAAACCTAGCACATTTATTTTGATGAAGAGTTTCGACCCGAAACGTCGTCACTACCTCCTCCCATAGATGCTGTCTGGCCTGCTGAGTTCTGCCAGCATTTTGTGTTTTTATTTCACATTTATTTTTCCTACATTCTTAAACTTAGTCCAGAAGTCGTGGAGCATACAGATCCCTTCTTTGTAGAAGTCGGCATCTTGGACCTCCAGAAATGGTCCATAGCATGGGGTGATTGATAAGTTCATGGCCTAAGGTAGAAGGATATGAGTTATTAACTTCAAACTTTCTGCATTTTCACTCAGAGTTGAACTGCACGTGCATGTAACGAGAGCTGTATAACTCATCTCCTTCTACCTTAGGCCACAAACCTATCAATCAGCCCTGGTGTGGACCACCTGGAGGTCCTAGATGCTCTCATTACATGCACATGCAGTTCGACTCTGAGTGATAATGCAGAAAGTTTGAAGTTAATAACTCATCTCCTTCTACCTTAGTACACAAACTTATCATTCACCCCTGCTGTGGACCACTTCTACAAAGGGATCCATATGCTCTACGACCGCTGGACTAAGTGTGTACATGTAGGAGGGGACTATGTTGAAAAATAAACGTGCTAGGTTTTCTAAAATTGACTCCTACTGTAGGCCATTAATCCCCCCTCGTATTCGAAGGAATCAGGTTTCACTTCAACAAGTAGGGTGGCTCAATGTAATCCAGCATCAAGGACACCTTCACAAAGCTACGCCTCAAAAGGGCAGCATCCATCATTAGGGACACCCATCTCCCAGCACATCCCCTCTTCTCATTGCTACCATCAGGGATGAGGTACAGGAGCCTGAAGACACACACTCAACTTTTCAGGAACAGCTTGTTCCCTTCTGTCATCAGATTTCTGAATGGACAATGAATCCATGAACACTACCTCCGTATTTTTACCTCATTTTAATATAGATTTTTATTATTATGTATTTCATTGCACTGCTGCTGCAAAACAACAAGTTTCACGACATATGCCGGTGATATTAAACCTGATTCTAATTCTGCATCTTGGGCCTGAAATGCCATTTGATCGGCCACACTGTATAAGCTGAACTGAAGCTGGAAGGATTTCTGATTTCAGTCTACTCATGAAGCTGGAGGCAGCCACAGCTGTGACACACATTGGCCAGTGGATGGACATTTAAAATCTCTCCTGCCCAGAAGATTGGCTTGCATAAATCAAATATTAAGCACAGGAGATGGGATGTTATGTTGAAGTTGTATAAGATGTTGCTGGGACCTAATTTGGAGTATTGTGTGCAGTTCTCGTCACCTACCTACAGGAAAAATTTCAATAAGATTAAAAGAGTGCAGAGAAAATTTACAAGGATGTTGCTGGGACTTGAGTTATAGAGTAAGGTTGGTCGGTTAGGAGAATTAGGGGAGATTTGATAAGAGGTATACAAAATTATGAGGGATGAATGCAAGTAGGCTTTTTCCACTGAGGTTAGGTGGAACTAAAACTAGAACTCATAGGTTAAGGGTGAAAGGTGACATGAGGGGGAACTTTCTCACTCAGAGGGTTGGTGAGAGTGTGCAACGAGCTGCCAGCGGAAGTGGTGGATGTGGGTTGGCTTGCAATGTTTGAGAGAAATTTGGATGGGAGGGTTATGGTCTGAAGGCAGGTCGATGGGACTGGACAGAATAGTAGTTTGGCATGGACTAGATGGGCCAAAGGGACTGCTTCTGTGCCGTAGTGTTCTATGACTCTGTGACTCCAAGATAACACAAGAATGAAAGAGAAAGCAGCTGTATTAGCCACT
Organism: Hemitrygon akajei; assembly: GCF_048418815.1. NCBI lineage: Eukaryota > Metazoa > Chordata > Chondrichthyes > Myliobatiformes > Dasyatidae > Hemitrygon > Hemitrygon akajei. Next base: position 7,105,886 of record NC_133154.1, read on the forward strand.
ACAGTGCCTCAAGCCTGTTCCACTCTTCAGTGAACGACAATGCTGTTCTCCTTCAACCCTACATTCATGCCTGACGTGCAATCTGCTTTCTGCCCTTGACTGCTCAAGTTCTATTACTCAACTCTGAATTCTCTCAACAACTAAGCAAGCACGTCCTCTCAGAGTGGAGGATTTCAAAGACACAATTCTAAGTAAGTGAATTGTTTCTCTTCTCAATCCAAACTTTCTGACCCTAATCCTGGGACCATGCCCATCTCTTGGCTCTGGACTCTCAAGTCTGGGGGAGAAATGCCCATCACATCCAGCTTGTCAGTTTCTTTCAGAATATCACCTGCTTCAAAGCGATTATTTACTCTTCTTTTAGAATTTAGTCAATGTACTTGATCTCTCCCCCATTGGACAATCCCTGGAATCAGAAGCAAATGCAAGCACTTAGGAACACTCAACATGGTCACCTTGGTAGGGTTGTGGCTAGCTTGGAGGACCTATCACAGCTTGGACTGTAAGGGGTCCCTGTACGTCCTCCCTGTGAAAAGCGTAGGTTTTCCCGGGTGCTTCAGTTTCCTCCCACGGTCCAAAAGATGTGCTGGGTAGGTTAATTGGTCAATGTAAATTGTCTCATGCCTCTCAAAGTTCAATCCCACGTCCCCATCGTGAGAGGGTGGCAACGGGCAAGGCCAGCCAACAGGGCTGTGGTAAAGCTGCAGAGGCCAATCCGCTGTATGGTGGATATAATGGATTGCCAAAAAAAATGATGACCCTCCAAACATAACATCGACTTTGGACGATGGAGGTGGGAGGTCACTGATGCCCTATGCTCCACTGGGAGCTAAGGGCCCAGGAAGGAAGAAGAAATTAGGTTAGGGTTAAATCTGGGTTGTCTGGGAGCTGGGGCAGCACAGCTCAAAGGGCATTTTCTGTGCAGTATCTCCAAATTAAATAAATAAATTAACAGTCCTGTGAAGCAGATCCAGTGAAGGAGACGTTAACACTCAGGCGCTGTTCTCCTCTATAACATTCAACGTGAAGTAAATTTGCTCAGTAAAATGATAAGCCAATGTGTCTGTGTTTCCTATCTTGCCTTTATTGGAAGGATAAGCACAATATCAACAAGGTAAGGCACAAGGTCTTCAGACAATTTCACAGCTTTATTCTTATTATACAATCAAAGTTCTCAAATTTGAGACTGGTTATAAGTTTGTAAAATGCTGTTTACGTCGGATCATATTGCTGCATCTCTACGGCACCTAATATTCAACCTCCAGTAAATCAGTTCAGTGGCTATTTTAATTATTAATTAATTAGGACAATAGGCATTTTTTAATCCTATGTTGGATTTATCACACATTTTCTTTCTGATGTTCCCCCCCACCCCCCATCATTTTCAATTCAATTCCTTCCTTCCCATATCTACCATTTTGTCCTTGCTGAAGGGAAGTGTTTTAGCACTTTGCTTGGCATGGCTTAGGTTACTGACAGGACAGAATAACCTAAATTTAACTCTTGGCCCAATTGCGTTTCACTTTTGATGGCGGCCGAGAAACTGCCTACAATCCTGCATGTTAAAACTTTGGCCTTCTGACAAATACATTTGAAAGAATGATGATCATTTAAAGGATCAACAATATTCAGACTTGGGTTCTATCTTCTGTGATTCTAAACTCATCAAGGATTCGTGTTCTCAATCAGAAACCAGGGCTGCCCTGTTGGAATAATACGCCTGTGTGATGCATCCTTTGGAGCACCTGGTTTAATTGGTAACAATCTCAAACAAATCAGAAATTGAGGGTTCAGTGCTGACTCCTGGGATTTCATGACTAAGGTTGCTTTTCTAAACGTATCTATTTTTATTTATTTAGACACACAGTACGGAACAGGCCCTTACAGCTCAATGAGCTTTGCTGTCAACCCATCAATTTAAACTTAGACTAATCAGGGGACATATACAGTGACCAATTAACCTATTAACCACTAGGTCTTTGAACTGTGGGAGGAAACCAGAGAACCTGGAGGTAACCCATGCATTCCTTGGAGAGGACGTACAAACTCCTTACAGAGGACTCCAGGATTAAGCTCCAGACTCCCACATCTCGAGCTGTGATAGCGTCACGCTAACCACTACGCTACCATGTCAGCGTTCTGCATGATGTTTGCTTGCATATTCCCCTCTCTTTAATAGTTCCACCTCAACACCTTGAGGAGTCACCTTGGCATTTCTCAACCCACTTTTGAAGACCACTTTTTTTTAATAATACTTTTTATAAGACTTTTTTATAAAACTCGTGTATTTTTCACAGTACGTAGTGTTTCATCCCTGCTGTCAGGCAGAAAGTGGTATAACAGCTAAACTAATGGTTTAACACCTTTTTCACTGGCTAAGTATCAGCACATCACCCACGTGATGTAATTATTTTAATTATGTAGCCTAGTAACTAGATTATCCTTATCTAAGGAATTTCTTATCTATAAAAGTCATGGATTTTTCAGAGGCACCATGTTTTGCTGCTTTATTCATTTGTCTTTGAATTCACCTCTCAGCATCCTTTCTCAGCTTTTTATTTAGTTTGCTTAGTATTTGTATGTTTATTTGTACAATCTTTAGAATTAAGACTGCTCACCACTTTTTGACTCCCGGAAGAACCGTAAGGATCACAAGATAAACAGACATACAACACCTAGTCGGTTAATTCATCAGCTAATGGAAACCACAAGTGTGAAGAGGAGGATGTTACTGTCGCTACACAAAGACACAAAAGTGTGGAATATCCCACAGCATATATAGAACATTTAACCAGAACATTTAAAACACATTTTGTTTTAATATTTCCTCCCAGTACAATATTAGATAAGAGTGCCCTGCCACTGGTTTAAAAAAGAGACTCAGTAATTTTTCACAGATCTCAGAAGTCAACCCCAAACCATTGACTTCAGTGGTGATTACCCAGTTTTCTCACTTTTCACCGAGATGATGTAACTCGGGTTAGCTCTTTTGAACCACTCCACCCAGGCGCCATCGTAGATCATCACGTCGTCTTGCCCGCAGAGGTTGGCAGCAAGAGCGATGTGGCAGGCAGAGATCCCTGTGCCACAGGTGCCCACCAGCGGTCTGGACAGGTCCACACCACGCTCTTCAAAGATGCTCCGCAGCTCCTTCTCACTCTTGATCCTTAGAGTCTCTGGGTCCAAGAATTCAATGAAAGGGATATTGACACTGCCTGGGATGTGACCAGGGTCGAAACCTTGAGAAATAGGGCAGAGAGAAAAATTAAAACTTTCCCAAAGCAAAAAAAAATCTTTTCATACTGAAAATTTTAAATGAGAAGCAATATTTACTTAGAGCAGGGGCTCCCAACCCTTTTTTTTAAAATGCCATGGAGCAATACCATTAAGCAAGGGGTCCACGGACCCCAGGTTGGGAGCCCCTGATTTAGAGATACAGCACAGGCCCTTCCAGCCCAACGAGCTCACGCCACCCATGCGATCAATTTGAAATGTGGGAGGAAACTGGAGCACCCAGAGGAAAACCATGCAGTCATGAGGAGAACATACGAGCTCCTTACAGACTGTGGCGGGAATTGAACCCAGGTCACTGGCACTGTAGCAATGCACAACAACTATGCCACCCTAAACACTGGAAGGCCTGGCAGACTGGGTAGCAGAAAGAATGTAACAAGTTTGCCATTCCAATCCTACATAACTTTAACCTCAAGATAAATCCACCCCTCAGCACATATTAGTCTTTTGAATCTCAATGTCACAGTTTTAAATAAAGATTCTGTGAACTCAATTTACATTTCTTCAGGGAATACCTTTGAAAGTGCTGCAGATGCTGGAATTCTGAAATAAAAACTGAAACCCAGGACATGCCCTTTTCTCACTGCTACCATCAGGTAGGAGGTACAGAAGCCTGAAGGCATGAACTCAGCGATTCAGGAACAGCTTCTTCCCCTCTGCCATCCAATTCTTAAATAGATATTGAATCTTTGGACACTGCCTTACCTTTGAATTGATTTTTCTGCTATATTATGTATTGCATTGAACTGCTGCTGCTAAGTTAACAAATTTCATCTCACATGCCAGTGATAATAAACCTGATTCTGAACTGTTGTGAATACTCAGCAGATCAGCTGGCATCTGAAGGAACGGCTGTGGAGGCCAAGTCATTGGGTATATTTCAAGCGGAGGCTGATAGGTTCTTGATTAGTCAGTGCGTCGTAGATTATGGGGAGAAAGCAAGAAAATGGGTTTCAGAGGGATAATAAATCAGCCATGATGGACTGGTGGAGTAGACTCAATGGGCCGAATGGCATTCTGTCTTAGGAAAAAAACAGTTAATATTTCAGGTTCTGCTGGAAGTTATTTTCATAAATATTAACTGTTATACTGTGTCCACAGATGCTGCCTGACCTGCTGAGTATTTCTGTTTCATTTCAAACATTTTCCAATCCTTTCTGGCTTAGACCACGTGCAGGACAAACAATTGAAAGTGATGAAATGGGGTGAAAAGGGTAATTAAACTCATTCAGCACAGGTCCAGGCTATTCTATAGTGGGGAGAAAAATATTGTTTGCTTATAGTTATAAAGAATATTTTGCAATTCCAGATGAGAGCAGAACTATGATCCTTAAATACAAGTTACTTTTTATTGTGAACAGCGAATTCTGTTTTTAGTAATGACTACCTCAGATTTGATTGGAGAACTGGGGGTCACAGTATGGTAGTGGTTAGCACAACACTATTATAGATCAGGGTGTTGCAGAGTTCGGAGTTCAACTCCAGCACTATTCTGTAAGGATTCTCTATATATCCATGGAATGTGTGAGCTTTCTCCGGTTTGCAGTTTCCTCACAGAGTCCAAAAGATGTAAGTTAGTAAGTAAAGTCAAAGTAAAACAAAATTTATTATCAGAGTACATACATGTCACCACATACAACCCTGAGATTCTTTTTCTGTGGGCATACTTAGCAAACCTATAGAACAGCTGTAAACAGGATCAATGAACAACAAACTGTGCAAATGCATATATAAATAAATAGCAATAAATAACGAGCATGAAATAACAAGATAAAAGAGTCCTTAAATGAGTGTAGTTATCCCCTTTTGTTCACGAGCCTGATGGTTGAGGGGTAGTTACTGTTCTTGAACCTGGTGGTGTAACTCCTGAGGCACCTGCACCCTCTACCTGATGGTAGGATCAAGAAAAGAGCATGGCCTGGGAGGTGAGGATAATGGACACTGCTTTCCTACAGCAACATTTCATTTAGATGTGCTGAATGGCTGGGAGGCCTTTACCCGTGATGTACTGGGCCGAATCCACTAGCTTTTTGCAAAGGTTTTTGGTGACTTGCCGAACATCCGAAGACTCCCGAGGAAGTAGAGGCGCTGTTGTGGTTCCTTTGCAATTATATTTTTATGGTAAGTCCACTAGGTTAATTGGTCATTGTAAATTAGGTTAGCATTTTCCGGGCTTTTTGAGGTTGCTGTGGCAGCGTGGCTCGAATGGCTGTTAGGTCCTCCTCCACACTGACCGCTAATGAAGAACTCATACAGTAAATAAATTCAGGAGGAACTCTTTTTGCTTAGGGAGTGCCAGGAATGTGGAACTGGTTGCCAGAGGGAGTGACTGAGATGAATCACATGGAACCAATTATGGAGAACATTAATAAGCCAGAGGTGTGCAGATGAAGTTAGACACAGAGTGTTAGGAAGTGGTTCTGGTAAAGCAGTAACCAGCACGTCTGCAACTCCCACATATTCTAAGCACAATTTATTTTCTGATACCTCTTCCAATGTTTGAGTGGCAGGCAGAGAGCCCCACGACCTGGGCTTCAGCTAGTTACCCCGTCTAATAATAAGACATCAGACTCTTCAGAGCCAACTTACTTGCCATTCATGCTGACTCACAATGTTTACCTAACTAACAATCCAGTCGGCTGAGAACGAGGATACAACTGCCCCGGCTGTATTATTCTTGAACTAACTGGAGTGTTGTGTGCAGTTCTTGACATGCACCTGCAGGAAAGGTATCAATAAGATTTGAAAGAGTACAGAGAAGGGACGTTGCCAGGACTTGAGTTATGGGGAAAGGTTGAATAGGTTAGGACTGTATTTCCCTGGAGTGCAGGAGAATGAGGGGAGGAAAACAAAATGATAAGGGGTATAGACAGGGTAAATGCAAGCAGGCTTTTTTTCTACTGAAGTTAGCTGAGACTAGAACCAGAGGTGATACACTAAGGGTGAAATGTGAAATATTGTACTTAAGGGGAAAACTGAGTGGAAACTCAGAGGGTAGTGAAAGTGTGGAACGAGCTGCCAGTAGGTTGATGTTGGCTTGAATGCAACTGTAGGACTCTCAGTACCATTAACTGAGGTGTTAACTGTTCAGGCTAACAAAATGGCTTCTCTGTATTGTTACAATGAAATGGTTTCTCTGTAATGTTACTTAATGCTGTAATGGGTTTCTGTAGCTGGAATGTTTGGGTTATAACTGTAGATAAGGGGGGAACTAATCAATGGAGAATTGTTATGCTATCTTGCATGTGCGAGCTGAGCGGGAGTTTACGGTCTTTTTCGGGAGGCGAGCAAGGAGGAACGTGTGAAGAGCGGACAGTGTTTCCAGGGCGGCAGATACTGGACGTCGGCAGTTCGGACGGTGGCCGAAGGCTCAGAAGGCCGTTGTGGATGGAACTGGAGGCGTGAGCTCCAACGTATTGAAATATTATGTGCACAAACTGATAAACTTACTGATTTGGCACCTTTAGGGTTATCTGTTTCTACTAACCCATCACTAAGAAATGACTATAAGGTTGTAATTATTTACTTGCCTTTGGTGTATTGTCTGGTATTTGTGTTGCGAGTGTGTACGGGGGGGGGCATTACACTGAAGTATTACTCTGTTGGCAGGGCAACAGTGGTTCACCCTAGGCAAACGGGGGTAAATTGGGGGCACGGATGCTACACAACATTTAAGAGAAGATAGGACTACTACATGGAAGAGCTACAGTCCAGGTGTAAGTCAATGGGTCTTGGCAGAATCAGAGGATGCCACAGTCTAAATGAGCCGAAGGTCCCCTTTCTGTGCTGTAGTGCTCTATGCTATGACTTTAAATATTCCACTAAATAGGTAACATAATTCTCTCTGGGCGATGTTGAGGAAATCAAACGGAAGAAGGGTACCAAAGAGCAAATGGGCTGCAGTAATTAACAAAGGTCAACAGGAAAAAGAGACTTGGAGATGCTGAAAAAGTAATGGATACAGCGCAGTCCAACACAAGACCCTGGCTGCACCCCCCCCCCCCCATCACTGAATGAATAGGTGGGAATGAACAGATAGTCCTGGTTTCTGTATTTGCGCAATTTGTTATCTTTTGCACACTGCTTGTTTGTTCATCTTTGTGTGTAGTTTTTCATTGATTCTATTGTGTTTCTTTGTATCTACAGTAAGTACTTGCAAAAATATGAATCTCAGGGTAGTAGATAGTGACATAAACGTACCTTGATAATAAAGTTACTTCACTTTTACACTGGGCTCAATCCCATTCACTTCACACCTGCGAGTACAAAATGTCAGGTCGTGATCACTGAACAGCAGTCCAGGAAATGGGACTCTGATTCGGTTTCCTCGTGCAGACTTGTAGTTCCCCAACCCTTTTCACTTCATGATCCAAGCATAGTGGAGCGAGAGTATTTACATTGATTAGAGGCCATGCACCGCTCAACAGAATCTCCATCTTGCTGAGTTTCTGTTCCAGAGACCCAAACTGTGATACTTTTTCAGAAGAAAACAAATTAAGCCCAGTTATTCTGACCCTCCCAAGTTTAAGTTCATCATCACTCAACCATACACATGTATTCCAGAAAGCGAGACATTCCTCCAGGCCAAGGTGCATAACACAGTACATGTAACTCACATGCATAAGGTAATATTACCACAAATAACCAATAAAGTGCATACTTGACACAAATTTAAAAGTAAACAGTATAACACTACTGGCGCTTCAGACATGGTGGCAGGGAGTTCAGTAATGGTGTGGTCTGGGGAAAGAAGCTATTTCCCATCCTAACAGTTCTTGCCCTAAGGTACCTCCTGCCTGATGGTGGGGGGGGGAGGGGGGGTCAAAGAGATTGTTGGACGGACTGACAATGCAGCACTCCTGATAAATATCCACTGGCTGTTGTCAATATAGAAGAACCCCAGTTCCTGGTAATACAAAGTGCTGGCAGAACTCAGCTGATCAGGTAGCATCTATAGAAACGAATAAACAGTCCGGTTTAAGATGGCGCTGATACAGCTCAGCGACTACTTATCAGCAGCAAACAAAACAAACTACTAAATAGTTTATTTATAACACTCTTTTTGGCAAACGATCACCACAAACAATAGCCTGTAACTTCGCTTTGGACTTGGTGGTGATTTGATGCGGCAGAACCCAGATGAGGCAACAAAGGTGAGGGTACAGGCCCATCGACAAGAGTGAGGAAAGACCTCGGGAAAGCACCAGCACGAATTGGAAAGGGCAGGCACAGGCCGAATCGAGTCAGTGGGGTCCTGGCCCCAAAGGTTTTCAAAGCAATAGAACCGGATGTTTGGACGATGATTTATGCCGGCCAGATTGAGAAGGTCAGGGTGACGGGGCTGGAGGTGAGGCACAGGCCAGTTCAGCTTGCTGCTCTGTGACATTTACTCGGCTCTACGCTGAACTGAGGCTGTGGCTTTGTGTGTGTCGACAGATCTTCTTTCATGAACTTCAGTTCTGAATGCTATTTGTTTGCCTTTCGTTTGCACGGTTTGTGTTTTTTCTCTCTGCACATTGGGTGTTTTACAGTCTTTTTTTAATGGGATCTTTTAGGTTTCTTTGTTTCGTGGCTGCCTGTAAGAAGGTTATATAATGTATACATACTTTGAACTTTGACATTTTGGGCCCAGGACCTAGCCCAAAATGTGGACCGTTTATTCATATCCACAGATGCTGCCTGACCTGCTGAGTTCTTCCAGCATTTTGTGTGTGTTGCTCTTGATTCCCAGCATCTGCAGAATCTCTTGTGCCCTGGCTTAACACTCCAGGGTAACACATTATACATAACAAGCAATAAAATCCTTCAGGGCAAACATACTCCAGTGGAAATCTTCAATGACCGTTTGTCACTGGTTAGAGATAAATAATACAGAAGAAAATTCACAAAATTCTAAGTTATTCAGATGGTCGACCTTTAATCTTTTGCAATGATGCTCCTTGCACTAAATCAACATGGACGTTAATCATTTCAGGGTTTTATCACAAATCAATTCTCCAACCTTGCTCTGCTCCTGTGAACATGATAATTTGGGAGCAAGGTCACCCAAGATTATGCAGAAGGTGGAGGGGAGAAAGAGGAGTGGGGGAGAGGGGAGAAGCTTTATCTGTCATATGTACGTAGAGATATACAGCTAATGTATCGTTTATGTCAAATTAAATCAGTGAGGATTGTGCTGGGCAGCCACGCTACCTGTGCCAATATAGCATTCCCACAACTCACTAATCATAACCCGTACATCTTTGGAGGAAACTGGAGCATGGGGAGAATGTACAAACTCCTTACAGTCAATGGTGGGAATCAGTGAGTACTGTCCTTAATAACAGCTGTCGCCCTACTAAGGCACAGTTCCTTGGCGATGTCTTGGATACTACAGAGACTAGTACCCAAGATGGAACTAACTAATTTTAAAACTTCCTGTAGCTTCTTTCTATTCTGTTGAAGTTACACACACAAAATGCTGGAGGAACTCTGCAGGTCAGGCAGCATCTATGAAAATTAAAAAACAGTCAATGTTTTGAGCCAAGACCTTTCATCAGGACTGAAAAGGAAGAGGGAAAATGCCAGAATAAAAAATGGGAGATGTGGAAGGTGAAGCCAGGTGGGTGGGAAAGGTAAAGGACTGGAGAAAAAGGTATCTGACAAGTTGGTCAATGACCTACTCCTTTGCCAAGATGAGGCCACTCTCAGGGTGGAGAAGCAACACCTTATATTCTGCCTTAGTAGCCTCCAACCTGATGGCATGAATGTTGATTTCTCCTTCCAGTAAATGTTTTTCCCTTCCCTCAACCCCTGCCTCTATTCCCCACTCTAGCCTTTCACCTCTTATCACCAACCTATCACTTCTCCCTTGGTCCCTTCCTCTTTCCCTTTCTCCTATGGTCCACTCTCCCCTCCTATCAGATATCTTTAACTCCAGCCCTTTACCTTTCCCACCCATCTGGCTTCACCTTTCACCTTATAGCTTGTCTTCCTTCCACATCTCCCATCTTTTTATTCTGGTATTTTCCCTCTTCCTTTTCAGTCCTGATGAAGGGTCTTGGCCCAAAACATCGACTGTTTATTCATTTTCATAGATGCTGCCTGACCCGCTGAGTTCCTCCAGCATTTTGTGTGTGTAACTTCATCAATTGTTTGGGCAAATTAGTCTACTGGACTCAATACTGATTTTCCCCTTCTTGTGTCCTCAGCTGCCATCTTCTTTGGTTTTCCCTTCTCCCATGGACCAATGTCCTCTCCTATTAGATTTTTTCTTCAGCCCTTACCCTGTTCCACCAATCCCCTCCCTCACTTGGTCTCACCTATCACCTGCCAGCTTGTACTCCTTCCTCTCCCCCTCCACCTTCTTATTCTGGCTTCATCAGCCTGACACAGCGGTGTCAAGAAAAACAACCTTTCCCTCAATGTCGCAAAAACAAAGGAGCTGGTTGTGGATTACAGGAGGAATGGAGATGGGCTAACCCCTATTGACGTCAATGGATCTGGGGTTGAGAGGGTAAGTTCCTCTGCATAAACATCACTGAGGATCTCACGTGGTCTGTACATACCGACCCTGTGGTGAAAAAGACACAACAGCACCTCTTTCACCTCAGACGGTTGAAAAAGTTTGGTATGGATCCCCAAATCCTAAGAACTTTCTACAGGGGCACAACTGAGAGCATCCTGACTGGCTGCATCACTGCCTGGAATGGGAACTGTACTTCCATCAATTGCAGGGCTCTGCAGAGAGCGGTGTGGACAGCCCAGTGCATCTGTAGATGTTAACTTCGCAATATTCAGGACATTTACAAAGACAAGTGTGTAAAAAGGGCCCAAAGGATCACTGGGGACCTGAGTCACCCCAACCATGAACTGTTTCAGCTGCTACCATCCGGGAAACGGTACCGCAGCATAAAAGCCAGGACCAACAGGCTCCGGACAAGCTTCTTCCTCCAGGCCATCGGACTGATTAATTCCTGTTGTACGTACTATTTATTACAAATTACTATAAGTTGCACATTTAGACAGACGTAACATAAAGATTTTTATTCCACGTGTATGTGAAGGATGTAAGTAATAAAGTCAATTCAATTCTTCCTTTCCAGTCCTGATCCGAAACATCAACTGATTATTTCCCGTCCCATAGATGCTGCCTGACCTGTTCAGTTCCTCCAGTGTTTTGTGCATGTTACTCCATAATTAATGCTACAGCTTCAGCTAATTGACTCCCTTGATCGTATGATCGTCCAGTCTTGTTACAAGTCCAACTGCAATATTGGCGCAGTTTTTCTCTCTCCATCGTCTCAGCTGCTGGGTATTTCATACAGCTCTGACTAGCATTTTGCAGTTTTAAAATGCCCTTCATTTGCTTTCTCTCTAACTGCTTCATTAACTTATTAACTTTCACAATAGCAACCCTGCTCCTGTCTATCAATGATATAGAGTCACAGAGAAGAACAGAAAAGGCTCTTCAGCCCATCTAATCCATGCTGAAACCATTTAAACTGCCTACTCTCATCAACCTGCACTGGATCCATAGCCCTCCATACCCCTACCATCCATGTACCTATCCAAACTTAAGCATTGAAATTGACCTTGCATGCATCACGTGCTGGCAAGAAATTTTCCCTCATACTGCCCTTAAACATTTCATCTTTCATCCTGAACCCATGACCTTCAGCCTGTAGTCCCATCCTACCTTAGTGGAAAAAGCCTGCTTGCATTTACCCTATCTAAACCCCTTATAATTTTGTATCCCTCCGAGGAATTTTGAGGTCCACATTCCTCAAAGTTACAGCACAAGCTGATAGGGTGGTTAAGAAAGTGTATGATGTGCTGGCCTTTGTTAGTCGGTGGACTGACTTCAAGAGCCACGAGGTAATGTTGTAGCTCTAAAATAAAAATCTGATTAGACTGTATTTGGAGTATTGTGTTCGGTTCTGGTCACTGAAGATGTGGAAGCCAGAGAGAATGCAAGGGAGATTTATGAGGATGCTACCTGGATTAGGAATCATATCTTAAGAGGATAGGTTGAGTGGCTTTTATCTTTGGAGAGGAGGAGGATAGATGTGTGCAACATGTCAAGAGGCATATAGAGTGGACAGCCAGAGACTTTTTCCCAAGAAGGTTTAGATTGATCTTAGAGTAGGTCAAGGGGTCGGCAGAACATTGTGGGCCGAAGGGTTTGTACTGTTCCATGTTTTATATAAACGGTGCAAAGCGAGAGAATGATTTGGAAGAAAAACCTGGTCTGGGCTCAGGTTGGGTGCCTTGGAACCTGCCCGAGGGTCTGGAATCCACCAACTGGAACTCCTTGCTGTCAATGTTGTCCAGGACCTGCTCGAAGCTCTTGACAACACAGGGTCGGGGCTGCGGCTGGAACTGGGCGGGAGGCAGCTGCTGAATCTCGGCGGTGACCGGCAGACCCTGGCGGCACCAGAGCTTCAACCCCCCGTCCAGCACCGACACCCGTCTGTGCCCGAAAGCCCGGAACATCCACCAGACCCGCGGCGAGCAGAACATCCCCCAATCGCTGGCGTCGTAGACCACGACGTGCGTGGCGTTGCCGATGCCCAGGGCTCCCACGTACTGGCCGAAGTGCTCGGCCGGCGGCATCATGTGGTCGTAGGGCGACGAGGTGTCGCTGCACTCGTCAAGGTCGAAGAAAGCGGCCCCCGGGATGTGCCGCTCCTCGAACTCCTTCCTGCCGTTGCGCGGCACCGTGGGCAGGTACCAGGAGCAATCCAGCACCCGCAGCGTGCCCGCCTTGGCCGTGCGGATAGCCTCAGCCAGCCAGGCTGAAGACACGACGCTGCGTACCCACGCCATAGCTGCCTCTCCTCCCTCCTTGCGTTGGAGCGGAACCTCACTTGACCCGGCAGGAAAAGTACCTACCTTCCCCTTCCCCTTCCCCTCCCACCGACCGAGCTCCCGTTATAGCGCACTTTGCTTCTATGTTCGCCGCGCTGTCCCTCGGGACTGGACTGTAACCATTACAAAACAAAAATAAACATAAATAAAAGATTCTACAGATGCTGCAGATCCAGAGCAGCACACAGAAAACGCTAGAGGAACTTCACAGGTCAGGCAGCACCTTTGGAAATGAATAAACAGTCGGCGTTTCGGGCCGAGACTCTTCTTCAGGACAAGAAATAAATGGAAAAGACGCCAGAATAAAAAAAGGGGGGGGGGCGAGGGGAGAAGGATAAGCAGAAGATTATAGGTGAATCATAAGCGCAAGGAGATTCTACAGATGCTGGATATACAACACATACAAAATGCTGGAGGAACTCAGCACGTCTGGAAATGAATAAACAGTCGCCGTTTCAGGCCAAGACCCTTCTTCAGGACTGGAAAGGAAGGGGGAAGACCCCAGAATAAAAAAAAGTGAGGGGAAGGGAGGGAGGATAGCTAGAAGCTGATAGGTGAAGCCAGGTGCGTGGGAAAGGTAAAGGGCTGGAGAGGAAGGAATAGGAGAGGAGAGAGAGAGAGAGAGAGGAGAAAGAAAAGACACCAGGGGGAGGTTATGATAGGCAGGTGAGGAGAAAAGGTAAGCAGCTAGAGTGGGGAATTTAAGAAGAGGAAAGAGAAAAAAATAAATTGATGTTTATGCCATCAGGTTGAGGGAATATGACCTGTGGTTCCTCCACAGTGAGAGTGGCCTCATTGTTGCAAAAAAGGAGGCCATGGATCGACATGTCCAAACAGGAACGGGGATAGGATTTAGAATGGTCGGCCACTGGGAAATTCTGCTTTTGGCAGATGGAGCGAAGGTAATTGACATAGTGATTCCTCCAATCTACATTGGGTCTCACCACTGTACTTGAGACCACATCGGGAGCATTCTCAGCTGAGACCACTCTCAGCATCAAGGTTATTGTCATAGGAACAAGTATGGTGAATTTCTGTATAATTGCAATGACAGACTTGCATGCAGTAGCATCAAGCAGAGAAATTCAGACAGAACACAAAGTAGCTATACATAAATTACACATTGAAGAAAAAAGTGCAAACAAGACATTAGCGCAAATGAGAAAAACATAATCAGAGACAAGTCCACAGTAGTGCAAGAGTGGTCTGGAGTGTTCCGTTATTGAGGTAGGGGTAGGTTGTGCAAGTCAGTTCAAGAACCATGGTTATAGGAAAATAGTTGTTCTAGAACCAGTTGTTCTGGTGCTATGAGATTTGAGTCTTTTGTACTCCGTGCACAAAAATGGCAGGGAGAAGAGGGCATGACCTGGATGGTGGGAGGTTAACATTACGATAGATGCTGCTTTCTTGAAGCGGTGCCTAATGTAGGGCATTGTTCCCTCAGTCTCTGACATGGGGAGAAAGCAGCAGGAGGGGGAAAGGATGAATGTTTCAGCAGTGAGGGGAGGGAGAGAGCGGTCCGTACACTGGTACATTCATTGTACATATGATTTTCTTTGTGTTCTATCACTGAGCTATCTGATTGGCCTATCAGAGTTCTCATTGGGAACTAGTTGACTTAATCAGCATTTCTGATGTGGCTTAATTTTAAAAAAAGGACCACATGGTCATCTTCCTCCACTAGAGCATGTTCACACTGTTCTTTAAAGAGTCTGCTCTCTTGTCTGTCTCCTATGCAACAAAATCAAACAATTAATTTAGAGGCAGTGCGGGATAGGCCCAGCTACCCCTGAAAACCTCAATGTACCCCTAACCTAATCACAGGATAATTGACAATGACTCATTAAACTACTTGGTATGTCCTTAGACTGTGGGTGGAAACCGGAGAAAACTCACACTTTCTACGATGAGGACATCAGAATTCAGACTTGTCAACTGACCATTTCAAATGATTTTGGTCTCAAGGTTTATTAATATGCTCTGTATCGAAGTGCAGACACGAGTCAAAGGCCTGTGTTTCTACTGTAACCCTCAGATTCAGCCAGCATGCATTTGTCTAGGGGAAAACAGCCTTTGGCCCAGCCAAACTGAGAAATCTTGTTCATGTGGATGATCGTGATGTGTTGCCCGGTTACAAATCCGAACTGCAAA
This sequence comes from Hemitrygon akajei, assembly GCF_048418815.1. NCBI lineage: Eukaryota > Metazoa > Chordata > Chondrichthyes > Myliobatiformes > Dasyatidae > Hemitrygon > Hemitrygon akajei. Next base: position 7,121,180 of record NC_133154.1, read on the forward strand.
ATATCAGACAGTACACCATATGCAATTAAACGATTGAACTTGATAAATCTTCATCTGACTATATAGTAAAGAAAATAAAAAGGGCCCATTTTAATGAAACAGTTTAAAGTGCACATTGGAGCTCACAGATTCATACATTTTTTCCCCATCAACCTCCTCCGAGCATTGCTGACCGTTTGACCCTCGCTCCAAGTCCACTCCGTCCGCCAGTCTACCAACTCTTTCCATTCGCGTCTTCGCTCTTCATCTCTCGCTGACAAAAGCCCACGAAAACCCTGCTGCCAGACCCACAAGAACAACATGCCTCTCATTGGATAGTGCACATACCAAAGGCCCCGTTATCTCTAGTCATAACCCAAACATTGCTGCTACAGAGAAACCATTACCTTAGCAATGAAGTATTACGGAGAGGCCATTACACTATAAGACTCTATATCAACACATTAAACAGAGGACAGTATTTCTGTTGGTGCCCTGATTAAACCACTTTCCTCTGATCTAAAACATTTACTCACAGTGTCTACATGTGAAGCAATTGATCTATTAACCATTGTTTATTGATATTTAACTGATGTACAATAATGATGCCCAATTTCCATAACTGAATAAAATCAATGCAAAATTTCAGATGAAGCAAATATAATATTTAACCAATTAGTGATGCCTTATCATGAAACAAACTTATGATCTACAGTAATTATGCAATAGGAGTCAGACAGAGAAGTACATCTATTCAGATGCCACAGAATGACCATCTGCTAGAATTCTGTGGAGTTTTTACAAGGATAACTCACGCTACTATTTGGGTATCATTATTCTGTGACAGATTTTTTCTTTGTGCTACTTGTTGTGGCCTGGTTGCCAATGCAATCCACTCTACATGAGAGGTTATGTATTCATTTCCCATTCTAGTGATCTGAGCACAAAAATCTTGGCTCCCACTTCAATGCAGTACTGAGCACCAGCTGGTTGCATCTTTGGTGAAACATTTACTCAAATACTGCCCAATCCCCTGGATAAATAAGTAAGCATGTGCCACCTTGACGAACGAGCAGAAACATTCTTCCTGGTGTCCAGAGCAACACTTTTTCCTGAATCAAACATATAAACCAGTTACCAGAATCAATATTACATTGGTACATGTGTGAACTTGCTGTGTATGTGTGTGTGCAGGTTGTAATATTACTGATTACACTATAAATTACCACTTTCTCAGGGTACTTTGAGACATTCTGGTATCATGAAATATACAATGGAAATGCAAATTGCTTTTTCTTTTACACACATCTGCCACTAGATGGAATTTCAAAATCTCCAGAAATTGCAAATCACCATACAGTTTGAAAGCATTAACTTTGGTGGGGAGGTACAAATTAAAGTTTAAATTTATTTATGATTCAACCATACGTAAATGCCCATGAATACCAACCAAACAAATCGAGTTACTCCTGGGCCAAAATGCAAAGCACAGTACGAACAGCATACACAGCAAAAGGCACATATAAGGTAGAAAGTAAACCTAGTCTCTCTCTCTCTCTCTCTCTCACACACACACACACACACACACACACACACACACACACACACACACACACACACACACACACACACACACACACACACACACACACGTACACGTACACGTACACGTAACCCAAGTCGCTAAGTGACATGTCCTGTAGATTATAGGTGCATGGTTCTCGTTGGCAAGGACAAGCAGTTCTTAGCAGTCCACAGATGAACGCACACACCATGCGCGCAATCCAGCTTGACATTCCACTGATCAAACACTGGAGGGCAGCACTGACAAGAGGTGCCAGGCTCTGACCCAACATTGACACCACCGCAGGCGTCTCCTGGACTGCTGCAACGGGCAACCCTGCAGCTTGAGGCCTAGTCCTCGCTAGAACTGAGGTTACACAGCTTCCTCACTATCTGTCTCGCTAATACACAAGGGAAATGGACTTGCTGTGGCGGCCCACTTCCTAGCGCACTCGAACCGGCTCACGAATAGCCAGCGCGCCGGCATAAAGGCCAGTCCCAAAAGGGCGCCAGGTCTGCTTCACCAACAAAGGGAAAAGCCTGCACAGGACTGTGAATACGTGCCCCCTACAGCATCCGCGCGCGGGACAGGACTGTGAATACGTGCCCCCTACAGCATCCGTGCCCAGGGAGGGCGGGATCAGGGAGGCGTTAAAGCGAGGCCACGAAGTTCGAATAAAATCTTTTTTTAACTGCAGTTTACCGACTCCGTGTCGTTATTTCAGCGCTGCGTGTAGCACACCGCTACAATTGGTGACCCCAACAGCCCAAGTGATACTTGGGCCGAAGATGACCGACGCCGCATCTGTTCATGCAGTTTCGTTGAAACTGCCAAGCTTCTGGATGCTGCGCCCTCACCTATGGTTCCAGCAAACAGAAGCCCAATTCCACGTTCGGCAGATAACCTCGGAGGACACACGTTACTACTACGTGGTGAGCTCCCTCGACCAGGACACAGCGGTCCAGGTTGAGGAGTTCATACAGTCACCCCCGGAAGATGGCAAATACACAGAATTCAAAGCCTGCTCATAAGGACTTTCGGACTCTCACGGCGTGAGCGGGCTGCCTGTTTACTGCACCTGGATGGTTTGGGAGACAGACCTCCATCGGCTTTAATGAATGAGATGTTGTCTCTGGCCGGAGGACACAAGCCCTGCCTAATGTTTGAGCAGGCATTCCTGGAGCAGCTGCCCGAGGACATACGCCTGCTGCTGTCCGACGCGGATTTCAGCGACCCCCGGAAGGTGGCAGCCCGGGCGGACTTGCTGTGGAACGCCAAGAAGGTGAGTGGGGCGACCGTTGCACAGATCACCAGGCCACGCTCCCAACAGCAAACCAGACCAGGCCTGGCCACAGAGCCCGCTAACCCCAGAGGCAGGGGTGAGGAGCCCAACGAACAATGGTGCTCCTACCACCAGTGGTGGGGTGCAGAAGCCCGCCGCTGTTGCCCGCCCTGCAAGTTCCCGGGAAACGCCAAGGCCAGCCGCCGCTGATGGCTACGGCGGCTGGCCATCGGGATAGCCTCCTGTATGTGTGGGACAAGCCGTCGGGACGCCATTGTTTGGTCGGCACCGGTGTCGAGATCAGTGTCTTACCTCCGACGAGCTACGACACCTGCAACAGGGCACCGGGTCCCACCCTGAGGGCCGTGAACGGCAGCACAGTAAGGACCTACGGCACCCGTATGGTGCAGCTACAGTTCGGCTCCAGCCGGTTCACATGGGACTTCACACTGGCCGCCGTAGCCCAACCGCTTCTGGGTGCGGATTTTTTGCCGTCTCACAGCCTGCTGGTCGACCTGCCAAGGCAGAGACTGGTCCACGCTGAGACCTTCCAGACGTTCTCCCTGGGTGCAGCCCAGTTGCCAGCCCCACACCTCGACTCCATCACGCTGTCCGACAACGACTTCACCAGAGTCCTGGCAGATTTCCCATCGGTTCTGGCATCGCAGTTCACGGCAGCCATGCCCCGACACGGCGTACAGCACCACATCCCGACCCAGGGACCACCCCTGCACGCCCGTCCTCGAAGGCTTCCCCCGGTCAAGCTCCGACCGGCGAAGGAGGAGTTCAAGAGGATGGAGGAATTGGGGATCATACGGCGGTCCAACAGCCCATGGGCCTCCCCCCTGCACATGGTGCCCAAAGCGACAGGGGACTGGAGACCATGCGGCAACTACTGCAGGCTGAACGAGGCTACCACACCGGACCACTACCCTGTGCCGCACATTCAGGACTTTGCAGCAAACCTGCACGGCGCACGGATCTTCTCCAAGGTAGACCTCGTCCGGGGATACCATCAAATCCCAATGCATCCGGACGACGTCCCCAAAACGGCACTCATCACCCCTTTCGGCCTTTTTGAGTTCCTCCGCATGCCGTTCGGCCTGAAGAATGCCGCACAGACATTCCAGCGGTTAATGGACGCGGTGGGACGCGACCTGGACTTTGCATTCATCTATTTGGACGACATCCTCATAGCCAGCAGCAGTCGTCAGGAGCACCTGTCCCACCTCCGTCAACTCTACGTCCGACTGAGTGAATAAGGTCTAACAAACAACCCGGCCAAATGCCAGTTCCGGCTCGACACCATCAACTTCCTGGGCCACAGGATTACTAAAGACGGGGCAACCCCTCTGCCTGCTAAGGTAGACGCAGTCCGCCATTTTCCCCGACCCACCACAATCAAAGGCCTTCAGGAATTCGTAGGTATGGTAAATTTCTACCACCGCTTCCTCCCTTCAGCTGCCCGGATCATGCGCCCTCTGTTCGCCCTGATGTCTGGTAAGGGCAAGGACATTGCCTGGAACGAGGAGTCCGCCGCCACTTTCATTAAAACGAAAGAAGCCTTGGCAAACGCCGCGATGCTAGTGCACCCCAGAATGGACGTCCCTACCGCCCTCACAGTGGACGCATCTAACACGGCAGTCGGTGGGGTACTGGAGCAACTCATCGAGGGTCGCTGGCAACCCCTGGCATTTTTCAGCAAACACCTGCGACCACCCGAGCTCAAATACAGTGCTTTCGACTGGGAACTGTTGGTGCTATACCTGGCAATCCAGCATTTCAGGTACTTCTTAGAAGGTAGGCCCTTCACCGCGTTCACGGACCACAAGCCACTTACCTTTACGTTCACGAAGGTGTCCGATCCCTGGTCGTCCCGCCAGCAGCGCCATCTGTCCTACATCTCTGAATACATGACAGATGTCTGGCACGTCTCGGGTAAGGTAAGGACAATGTTGTGGCGGACGCGCTCTCTCGCCCTAACATTCATGCCCTTTCCCAAGGGGTAGACTTTGAGGCGCTGGCAGAGGCGCAGCAGGCAGACGAGGAGATCCCTAGTTACAGAACCGCAGTCTCTGGTTTGCAGCTCCAGGACCTCCCCGTAGGCCCAGGTAAGAGGACCCTACTCTGTGACGTCACCACCGGCCAACCCCGTCCCATTGTCCCGGCAACCTGGCAGCAACGCGTTTTCGACTCCATTCATAACTTAGCGCACCCCTCCATCAGGACAACCATCCGGATGGTCTCCAGCAGGTTCGCTTGGCATGGATTCCGCAAGCAGGTCAGTGAATGGGCCAAAACGTGTATGCACTGCCAGACGGCCAAGGTGCAGCGGCACACCAAAGCTCTGCCGCAGCAGTTCCACCCCACCCACCGGCGTTTCGACCACATTCATGTGGATATCATGGGCCCCCTGCCAGTGTCGCGCAGAGCGCGGCACCTCCTCACTATCGTGGACCGGTTCATCAGATGGCCAGAGGTGATCCCGCTCACCGACACCACCTCCGAATCTTGCGCCCGGGCACTGATCACCACCTGGGTGTCCCGCTTTGGTGTACCGGCCCACATTACCTCCGACAGAGGTGCCCAGTTCACCTCCAGCCTGTGGTCAGCTATGGCCAGCCTTTTGGGGACACAGCTGCACCACACAACTGCCTACCACCCACAGTCGAACGGCCTGGTGGAGCGTTTCCACCGTCACCTAAAGTTGGCTCTCATGGCCCGCCTGCGAGGAGCTAACTGGGTGGACGAGCTTCCCTGGGTCCTACTCGGCATCCGCACGGCGCCCAAAGACAATCTGCACACCTCGTCGGCCGAGTTGGTGTACGGCGCACCCCTGGTCGTCCCCGGGGAGTTCATACCAGCCCCAAGGGGGCACGAGGAAGAACCTGCAGCAGTCCTGGGCAAACTACGCGAGAGGCTCAGCAACCTGGCCCCCATACCCACTTCGCAGCATGGGCAGAACCCGACCTGCGTACCCAAAGACCTGCAGAACTGTAAGTTTGTGTTTGTACGACGGGGCGGGCATCGGCCACCGCTGCAATGGCCCTACGAGGGGCCGTTTACGGTGCTCAGGAACAACAGGTCCACATTCGTGCTGGACGTTGGGGGGAGAGAGGAGGTTTTCACGGTGGACCGACTCAAACCGGCCCATGTGGACATGGCGCAACCCGTCGAGTTTCCGGCACCGCGGCGCAGAGGCCGACCTCCCAAACAGGGTCCGGCCCAGACTGTGGACATTGGGGGGTGTATCGCCTGTTCTGGGGGGGGGGGGTTATGTGGCGACCCACTTCCTAGCGCACTCGAACCGGCTCACGAATAGCCAGCACGCCGGCATAAAGGCCAGTCCCAAAAGGGCGCCAGGTCTGCTTCACCAACAAAGGGAAAAGCCCGTGCGGGACTGTGAATACGTGCCCCCTACAGCATCAGCGCACGGGACAGGACTGTGAATACGTGCCCCCTACAGCATCCGCGCCCGGGGAGGGCGGGATCAGGGAGGCTTTAAAGCGAGGCCGCGAAGTTCGAATAAAATCTTTTTTTAACTGCAGTTTACCGACTCTGTGTCATTATTTCAGCGCTGTGTGTAGCACACCGCTACATTGCAACATTTTACAGTATCAAGGTCCAACAGGGTCTTGTGAGAAACATCCAAGACAATCACTTGCTGTTAGGCTGCCCACTGACTCAGATGTCTTCCTGTAGCAAGCAGAAACATGGTCAGCACCAAGTCCAGCTCCTCTGCCAATGAGCAGCTCACTGAGGGGGTAGACCTGCAGTACTTGAATTTATTAATGCCCAGCATTGTCCTGCAGTTGTAAAAAAGACATTTAAAAAAAGACCAAAACACTTTTGGTTGGGCTGTAAGAGGCCGCTGCATCTGGGCATGCCACCATCTTACTGAAAGATCTTCAAATATTTTGTTATATTTAATTTCAATTCCACTTAACAATATAACCATAAGTCATAGGAGCAGAGCTAGGCCATTCAGCCCATCAAGTTTGCTCCATCATTTATCATAGCTGATTTATTTTCTCTTGCAACTGTATTCCCCTACCTTATCACCATAGCTTTTGACACCCTCACTAAGCAAGATCCTATCAACCTTCATTTTAAACATTCATAATGACTTGGCCTCCATGGGCCTGTCACAATAAATTCCACAGATTCGCCACCCTCTGGCTAAAGAAATTCCTCCTTCAACAAGCAGACCGATACTGTTCACAGCACTCTAAAAGAGGTCTTGCCCAGCACCCTGTGCAATCAGCCCTCAGGATTCCCTAATTCCCTTAAACTTGCAGGTTGAGTTGGTGGTCAGAAAAGCAAATGCAATCATCTCGACAGGACCAGGAAACAAATACAAGGATGCAATGCTGAGGCTCTACAAGGCTTTGGTCAGGCCACACCAGGAGCACTGTGAGCAGTTTTAGGCTGCTTATCCAAGAAAGGATGCATTGGAGAGGGTGCAGAGGAGGTTCAGTAGAACTATACATAATTCATTTCAAAAAGCTAACAATACATATTAAAAGGACACATACTGCCAGAGGTTAACTAGTTTAATAGAGATCAGTACCACGATTAGTGAATTGAAATCGAACTGAGAGCAGAATTGGAGTTGGAGGCAGTTGAGTGAGGGCACTCCTACTCACTGCTGTCATACTGAGGACAAATAAAGGACATGTAAATGCATCTATAAATTATTCCTTTTTCTTCAGATGGGCTGATCATTTAATATCAGGGTAAAGCTGCAGGACTTTCTTAGGGTAATATTCTAGATCCAACAATGTTTAGAACATTTATTGATGACCTTCTCACATTCATAAAGTCAGAAATGGAGAAATTCACAGCTCTTCCACTGCTGGTACACTTTGACCCCAGGGTGTACCATACATAAAATGATCAAGTACCTCCTATATCTGTTACCACTAGTTTAAAATATGGCAATTGTATCTTATTAGCAACATATCTCAAAGTCTCATCATCTTGTTGTGGAAGTATTCAAAGTTCAAAGTAAACTTACTACCAAAGTACATATGTCACTAGATAAAACCCTGAGATTCATTTTCCTGTGGGCATACTCAGCCATCTATAGAACAGTAACTATAACCAGAGTGCAGAAGACAACAAACTGTGCAAATGCAAATATAAATAAATAACAATAAATAATGAGAACATGAGATATACCCTGTACACATCAGACTTCCAATATAACTCGGAGTCCTGCCATGTGCAGAAGTTCGCTGATGACACGGCCATAGTGGGGTGTGTCAGGAATGGACAGGAGGAGGAGTATAGGAAACTGATACAGGACTTTGTGATATGGTGCAACTCAAACTACCTGCGTCTCAATATCACCAAGACCAAGGAGATGGTGGTGGACTTTAGGAGATCTAGGCCTCATATGGAGCCAGTGATCATTAATGGAGAATGTGTGGAGCAGGTTAAGACCTACAAGTATCTGGGAGTACAGTTAGACGAGAAGCTAGACTGGACTGCCAACACAGATGCCTTGTGCAGGAAGGCACAGAGTCGACTGTACTTCCTAAGAAGGTTGGCGTCATTCAATGTCTGTAGTGAGATGCTGAAGATGTTCTATAGGTCAGTTGTGGAGAGCGCCCTCTTCTTTGTGGTGGCATGTTGGGGAGGAAGCATTAAGAAGAGGGACGCCTCACGTCTTAATAAGCTGGTAAGGAAGGCGGGCTCTGTCGTGGGCAAAGTACTGGAGAGTTTAACATCGGTAACTGAGCGAAGGGCGCTGAGTAGGCAACGGTCAATTATGGATAACTCTGAACATCCTCTACATAGCACCATCCAGAGACAGAGAAGCAGTTTCAGTGACAGGTTACTATCGATGCAATGCTCCTCAGACAGGATGAAGAGGTCAATACTCCCCAATGCCATTAGGCTTTACAATTCTACCGCCAGGACTTAAGAACTTTTTAAAAGCTATTATTAATGCTTTTTGAGATAGTGATTTAGATGCATATCATATTTTTTACTGAGTTAAGTATTGTATGTAATTAGTTTTGCTACAACAAGTGTATGGGACATTGGAAAAAAGTTGAATTTCCCCATGGGGATGAATAAAGTATCTATCTATCTATCTATAACAAGATAAAGAGCCCTTTAAGTGAGATAATTGGTTGTGGGAACATCTCAATGGATGGGCAAATGAATGTAGTTAACCCCCTTTGTTCAAAAGTTTGATGGTTGAGGGGTAGGCAACTGTCTTTGAACCTGATGGTGCATCCTGAGGCTCTTGTACCTTCTACCTGATGGTAGCGGCGTTAAAAGAGCCTGGCCTGGGTGGTGAGGATCTCTGATGATGGATGCTGCTTTCTTACGACAGCATTTCATGTAGATGTGCTCAGTGGTTGGAGGGGCTTTACTGGTGATGTAACGTTCAGAGGCTTTGACTTTCTGCTCAGAGGCTTTGGTGTTTCCATACCAGGCCATGATTCAGCCAGTCAATACACTCTCCACTACACATCTAAAGAAGTTCATCAAAGTTTTAGATGTCATGCTGAATCTCCATAAACTCCAAAGGAAGTAAAGGCCATTAGAATTTCCAACCTTTACCTGTAATCTTGATCTATAATAATCAATAATTCTAGGTATTAGTGTCGTGGTTTCTCGTGCCCCACAAATGACCAGGAGACGGAGAAGATTCTTCAAGAAGGGTTAAACTTTAATTTGCAAATCAATGCTGAGACAGTCATTGAACTAGTCGCTGATTGCCCACCGATCCTTTGGACATAGCATTTTTTATAGCAACCTCCTGGTTTAGTTGTATTAGCATATGCAATCGGTCTATAGATGTGTATCACACATCCGCCACTATTGTTTCTACCTATTGACTTAATCATGTTCTAATCTACATCTCTTAGCTACCTCCCATTAACACACCATTGTCTTCTACATTCTTAAGATTTCATTCTCCTACTAAATTGGGTACATGCATAGCAAATAGCAAGTTTCAAAGCTGACTACATAGTTTTGGTTACACAGCAAACAATTTCAACTTTTATACTCCAATATATCCCCCCTTTGCAAAAGCCCCAGTAAACTCAAGCACTTATTCCCAAATCTCAGGTTAAACTATAATTTTCTGCGCCAAGACCTCAAAGTATTCTCTCCCTGTTACCCTGGGCCGCTGAGCCAAAAACCTGTCCCTCTGTACCTGAGACAGGGAAAAAGACTCAGAAGCCCTTACAATCTACTCCCACACTGTCGTTTTGCTCTTGTTCATCCTGCAGGTGTTGTAGGCTGTAACGATACATTTTCGGTGTCTCTTTCTCCACTAAGCTTGCTTCAGTAATTGCCACAAGCATTGGAAATTGTTTGGTTGCAGCACGCACTACAAGAGATTTGAGACAAGGAAGAAAACAGCACAGCACAAGCGCACAGCTCAACAATATAATACTGACAGTTATTGCTATTTTAGTCAGCCATGCTCCCCATCCTCCGAGTCTACTGTCCAACCAAAGAACTGATGTTCAAATCCTGCATTCTGTTTGACCTCCGTCCGCAGATTCTTTAATTTATTCATTGCTCTGGTGAAAGACCCTTCTGGGCTAGTATTGTTCGGTATGAAAGTGCAGCATTGTTCTCCAAACATTACACACACACGCCCTTTTTCTGCCAAAAGCCAATCCAGTACCTGTCTGTTTTGCCACGCCACCCTGCTAGTTGCATCTAGCTGTTGCCCTAAGGCCTCCAGTGCATCATCGGTGTAGTTGATGAATCTCTGTTGATTGTAGTATATATAGTTTATCCATTCAACATTTTTGCTTACCCCTACCACAGGTATGATAGCTTCCCAGTGAGCATCTCATGCGGTGTCAGGCATGTTATTCCATTAGTTTGCATGCGGTAACTCATCAATGCTAACGGTAAAGCATCGACCCAATTAAGTTTAGTGTCTGCACAAATTTTGTTTAGTTTGGCTTTCAGGGTTCCATTAATTCTCTCTACCATGCCCTGCGACTGAGGGTGGCATACACATCCAAATCTTTGCTTTATCCTCAGTGCCTGTAGTACCAGTTTGAGCACTTTCTGGATAAAAGCTGAACCATTGTCTGAGCTAACTTCTGTAGGTATTCCAAACCTTGGGATCACTTCATTTGTCAGAAATTTTACCACTGTCTTTGCCCCTTGATCTCTTGAAGGTACCGCCTCCACCCATCTGCTAAATCGATCAATTACTGCCAGCATGTATCTTTTCCCTCTCACTGTCTTTATCATGTCTACGTAATCGATCACTAGATGTTTAAATGGTCCTTCAGGTACAGGAATGTGACCTATTGGGGTTGTAATTCCTTTCCGAACATTATTCTGTGCGCATACCTCGCACTGTGACAAGACAAAGTCCACTGAAGCCTATAAATAAGGTGACCAAAAACCATCCTTCTTTATTTTCTTTATCACTTCCCCCCTTGCACAATGGTCAATCCCATGCGCTTCTGAAATCAGAAACGTCAGTAGAGGGGTGGGCGCTACCAACAAACCGTCTTCCGTGCTCCACAAGCCTTCCGGGTTCTGCTTGGCCCCCCTTTTTCTCCACATTGTCTGTTCTGCCAAAGTTGCCTTAACTTGTATTTCAATTAGGTCCTCTACGTCAGGTTCTGGAGTTAGGCTTACCTGGGGGGCAATGACGGCTGACGTACATCCAGACGCTTTTCTGGCTGCCTCATCGCAGCTTGATTTCCCTTTGTTATTACATCATTTCCCTTTTTGTGTGCCTGGCATTTTACTATAGCCAATGCTTTAGGTTTCATTATGGCTTTTATTAAGTCTAGAATTTGCTGACAATGTTGTATGGGATCTCCATTACTTTTTTTAAAACCTCTCTGCTTCCACACTGCCCCGAACAAATGACATACTTCATGAGCATATGCCGAATCAGTATAGATGTCTACTTTCTCACCTTCCATCATTTCACACGCAGCTGACAGGGCTTTGATTTCTGCTAATTGGGCGGAACACAGTTGGGGACAGGACTCCATCCAAATAATCTTATAGCTCGACTGATCCTGCTGCACTACTGAGAACCCTGCATGAATTCCATCATAATCCCTATAACAAGAGCCATCTACGAACAGAACCTTTTTATCTGCATCCTCTAGTGGTTCTGACCGTAAATCTGCTCTCAATTTGGCATCGTCTTCCCTACACAATCATGGGGTTCTCCTTCAATGCCTGAAGGGACAAAATCGGCTATATTACTGGTAGTGCATCTCTGTATAGTTATGTCAGGAAATGTCACTAGCATCTGATACGCTGCTGTCCTGGCTGGCGTCAGCACAAATTTCCCTCTTTCCAGCAATTCTGCTACTTTGTGGTGTGTGTACAGAGTCACAGGATAGCCCAGGGTTACAGATGATGCCTTTTCATATGCATAGTACAGCGCCTGATAACAGGGTGGATACCCCTGAGCCACTTCATCTAGTCTCGTACTGTAGTATGCTATCGGCTGCTTTGCTTTTCCTATGCCTGTCTCCTGTGTTAGAACCGCTGTAACGTAACCCTCCTGTCTGTTGGATACATACAAATGAAAAACCTTCTTGTAGTCAGGCAAAGCTAATGCTGGTGCTGACTGCAATTCCTGCTTAATAGTATTGAAAGCTATCTCCGCCTCTCCATTCCACTGTAAGCCGTTCTTCAAATTGATATGTCCTGCTTATTTCATTGTCTTTCTCAAAGGTGCCACAATCTCAGCATATTCTCCTATCCAATCTGAGCTGTACCCTGCCATTCCCAAAAACGTCATCATCTGCCCTACAGTCTGGGGTTTTGGGGCCTTAGTTATTGCCTCAATCTGATCTGGTGCTATCGCCTTCACTCCCTTGGATATTACCCTGCCTAAGTATTCCACTTGCTGCGTGCAAAATTGCAGTTTCTTTTTGGATACTTTATGTCCTCTGTGCGCTAGCTTCTCTAACAGAGTTATAGTGTCCTGCTCACACTGTTCCTCGCTGTGGGAGCAAATCAACAGGTCATCCACATACTGTAACAATGTACTTTCCAATGGCATGCCCTCTAGGTCTGCCTTCAACACCTGATTAAAATGTGTGGTGAATGTTTAAATCCTTGCGGCATTTTGGTATAGGTATACTGAGCACCTCTGTAAGTAAATGCAAATAGATACTGACACTGGTCGGCTAGAGGAATGCTGAAGAAAGCCGAACACAAATCAATCACTGAAAAGTAATTTGCTTCTGGTGGAACATTATTCAAAAGCATGTGTGGGTTGGCGACTACCGCTGGCCAGTCCTCTACCACATTTACCGCTCGCAAATCATGCACCAATCTCCACTTAGATTTATCTACTTTTAAGACTGGCAGCAACGGGGTATTGCATGGACTGTTTGTTCTTTTAAGCACTCCTATTTCAAGCAACCCCTGCACTGTCGATGCTATTCCCTCTTCTGCTTCTGGTCTTAGAGGGTATTGTGGTCTCCTGGGTGGAATTGCTCCCCTTTTCAGCCTTATTTCCACCGGACTAGCTGTTTTTATTTTTCCTACGTCCGTGTCATGCTGTGACCACAGAATAGACGGCAACTCATCTAACCTTCTATCTTTCTGTTGGCCTCTTTCCTTTCCCAGCAAGGGCAGGTGTGGGTGGGGAGTTATTTCGACCTCTCTCACTGTCCCTACCATATCTACACTTACCATTATTTTAATGCAATTGTTGTCTTCTGATATCCACACCTCTGGCGTGATTTTCCTCCACACTGTTGCGGTTTCAGCACTCTTAACTAAAGGTCCTAAGTCTTTAGACTGATATCCCTTGTTTACCAACAACATTACGTGGGGCGCAGCCTCCAGTATCCTGTACCATTTTTCTAAAAAGGTGTTCCACTTAACTTGTAAAGCTGCCCCTTGCTTTCCAATTATCATAGCCTCCCCTTCCAGGTGCTGTTGGGCACATGCCTCCAGGTGCCATTTCTCCTCTAACTCCCTGTTCTGAGTCTCGTCAAAAATCACTGTACAATGTAGCTCAGATTTGGGCATTACAGCCCTGGGTAATATAGCCTGCACGCCCTTTTTCCATTTTTCCCAGGTTTCCTGAATCTGATCTGCGATGTTTCCTATCCAAAAGACATTAGCCTTCTTGTCTTCTTGCACTATCAATTGAGCCCCTGCTCTTTCCACACTCAGCCCATTTCTGGTGCATTCTAATTTTAATTCCAGCTTCAATGAGGCATCTCTGCCTAACAAATTAATCGGAGTTCCTTTAAATACTAGCAGCGGCAAAACAATTCCTTTATTTCCCATTCTCAACCGCACTGGAGCCGTGCACTGTGTCAACTGTGTTTCCCCCGAGAACCCTACCGTCTTAATAACTTTCCTGACATGGGAAGGTGAAGGGCATACTGTGGCTGTAAACAAGTGTACGTGGCTCCAGTATCTATCATCATTGGTGTCAGTTGCCCTTCTAACATAACCTGAACAATGGGTTCCTCATCTGCCTCCCTTGTTATCATTGGGTAATGTCCCTTCCCACTCAAGTTCTCGGGGCACCCCTAATACCTCGCATAGGGGTTTACAGGTCCGCTTGGGCCTGTGGGGGCTGGTCCTTGGCTAAACTTTAGTTCCCTTCTTATCGGTTCCTGCTGGTGTGTGACAGGCCATGGTGTAAACAGACAATCTCTTCTCATGTGACCTGGCTGATTACATCCCCAGCACAATCTCTCTACCTCTCTTTTCCCCTGTTTCCTCACTGGTCCCCTCTGCCCATAGCTCCTCTGCCTCCCTCCTTGGGACTTCCAGTCCTGTCTGGGCTGTTTGAATTTAGTCTGTTCCTGATAGGGCATTTGTGGGAATGCTCCCCCAAAGACGATTATTGGCATGGGGTTTTCCAGCCCTTGTCTTACAGTATGATCGGTCCCTCCATATAGCAGTGCTTTGTCCAGTTCGATGGCTGTGCTCGAACCGGTGGTTGCTGGCAGCATCTTTTTGTTTTTCTCTTTTTCCTTCTTTTTGAGTTCTTTGAGCTGCATTTGTATTAACTTTCTTTGCTGCTCAGCCAACCTTCATTTGTCTTTCCGGTATTTCTCAACCGCATGGACTACATGGTCTCTAAATTCTTGTGGGGTCATTGACGTCAGCCCAACCACTTCCTCCAGTTTGGATTTTACTTGTGGAGGCATTGCATCCAAAATGCTATGTCAGAACAGTGAGGTCATAAATAAGCTATTCTCCACCTCTTGCTCAGTCTCCAGTCTCCACCTTTTCAACTGGTTTTCTACGTATGCTGCTGGGTTTTCAGTGTCTCCCAGTGGATCCCCTTTTAAGGCTTTGGGGTCCACTTTGGGTGGATAAAGCTTTCTGAGGGCCTGCCATACCCTCGGCCTCACTCTGTCAAACCCGACTCCATCAGTTCTTGGGTCGTTCGAGTTTACTATGCCAGCCATTTCCATTAGTTCATTAAATTTGGAGGTTCCCATCAACCTTATCAATAGTGCCTTCAAATCTCCCATAGCCAATAATCGTCCCGCCGTTTCTTCTTCAAAGGCTCTAATCCATTTCCCTGCTCCTTCATGTAGATTGGGCAGAGTGTTTTTCAGCCCTTCTAGGTCCTGGGATCCCCAAGGGATATACTGCACTTGTCCTGATCCTTTAACTAACAACGGCATCATTCTTCCTCCTTCTTCCCGCCTGCCTTGGCTCTCCTCCTACCTGACTCCCCATCTGTCTCAGGGTATGTCTTTACTGCCTCCCACACAAATGTCTCCGGGGTCCTCTTCTTCCCTCGGTCTCCCTGTGGAGTCCTTCCTTTCTGTCTTGATTCAATACTTGGTTGGCCCCTGGAGTATTTTTCGCATCTCCTCTGGCAATCCCCTCTCAGTAACTTATCTGGCTCTCTCTCTACTTCCGCAAGTCGCTCCCCGACCGCCTCCTTCTGCTCTTCTGGGCTTCTGGCTCCTACCTCTTCCTCACAAATTCTCACATCCTCTCTCTCTCCACTTAACTCTTGCTCCTCCAATGAGTCACCTTCTCTTTCTTCCTGTCCGTGTCTGTACACCTGTGGCAGGGACTCCTCATGATCCTTACTCGTGCTTGATTCCCTTCTCTCTTGTGTTTCTCCAAGACTCTCATCTCCTATCTTTTTTCCACCTCTTCTTGAATGCCTCATCTCTTCCTGCCCTGATGAGCCACTTTCTTTTCTAGTCTGTTTATTTCTATAGTATAACCGATACTCCTCATACTCCTTTTCCTCTCTCAAGTATTTCATCCGTTCAATCCCTTCTTCCATTTCTCTCTGTACCTGTTCCACCTTTATCCTTTCTGCCTGTATCTCCTTCCATATCGCCGCTTTTTCCTTCTCGTATTGTTTTTTTTCCTCCTCGTTATCCCAAACTTGTACTTCTCCCTGCATGTTTACTGTTCCCGTCAGCAGGGGGCACTGCTTAGGGGTTCCTTCCTCATTATAGGAAGGGGGTCTTTCTGCTTCTTTCACATCCGGGTACGGATCTGAAGCCAGCTTCTCACTGTACCTTCCTCTCTCTCTAACAGGCAGTTTCTCCAGCACCTTAGTGTCTTCCTCGCTTGTAATCAATATTCTACCTGTCCTCCTCAGCCTTTCTCTCTCCGTTCTGAAGAGTTTTAGCACTTTCATTTCTCGTTCTTTTTTGCCCTCTTTTCTTAGATTTATCTTTTGGTTTGGAATTTTTAATTAGTCCCTCCATTTCTTTGCACAAACTTACATCAAATGTTCCTTCTCTTGGCCACTTTGTGACCAGGTTTTTGATTCTTTTTTCCCATTTTTCTGACGTTTTTGTGATCTCATATTTATTTAACGGGAATTTTTTGCTCAGAATCTCTACTGCCGTTCCTTTACCTGTCATGTTATTCTCGCTTTTTAAGGTATTTCAGAGATTCACAGTTTGTTTACCAGATAATATTATTTACTCTAATTCTATGCCTAGTCTATTCTGTTCTGCCCGTACAGACCTCTATTCAGAGCGGTACCCACAGAACTTGCTCTTTGCACCTCGTCTATTCAGACCCTTATCTCTTAAGGTGATATCCATGAGGATTTTCTCTATTTTCCTTTCCCTGCCCGTTCAGCCCTTCGTTTCATACGAAGCGGTACCCACAGGGATTTACCAACACCACGTGGAATTTTTCTTAACTTAACTTCTTATTAACTTATTTGTACTTACCCTCACTGCAGTGTTCTTGATCAATCCTCTGAGCCTCCTGTTAACCCCCAATTCTGTCAGATTCTTTGGACCGGAGAGACCCTTTGGCAGTGGTTCCACACTTCTGAGACTCCAAGACCTCCCCAAAGCCAACAGAATTCTTAGTCCAAATTGTCGCAAAAAGCACTTACCTTTTGTTTGGGTGCTAATTCTGTTAGCCTTGTGGGGGTCCCTAGAGGACTGGGAAGCATCCCCAATCTGCCGTTTCCTTTCCGCGGGTCTCTTTCCAGTCCTGCCGCAGTCGCCAATTTTGTCGTGGTTTCTCGTGCCCCACAAATGACCAGGAGACGGAGAAGATTCTTCAAGAAGGGTTAAACTTTAATTTGCAAATCAAAGCTGAGACAGTCATTGAACTAGTCGCTGATTGCCCACTGATCCTTTGGTAGTAGCATTTTTTATAGCAATCTCCTGGTTTAGTTGTATTAGCATATGCAATCGGTCTTATAGTTGTGTATCACACGTACATCCGCCACTATTGTTTCTACCCATTGACTTAATCATGTTCTAATCTACATCTCTTAGCTACCTCCCATTAACACACCATTGTCTTCTACATTCTTAAGATTTTGTGACTTAATCATGTTCTAATCTACATCTCTTAGCCACTTCTCATTAACACACCATTGTCTTCTACATTCTTAAGATTTCATTCTCCTACTAAATTGGGTATATGCATAGCAAATAGCAAGTTTCAAAGCTGACTACATAGTTTTGGTTACACAGCAAACAATTTCAACTTTTATACTCCAATATTAGCAACTTGAATAACTTTCCTTATGGTTCTTGAATGGCAGCTCAATGTGACTCACTAACAATTATAATTAGCCTCATTTCTTGCATAAATTTAACAATATAGTAAGGATTGAATCTAGACATTTGTTTGTTAATTTTTAAGATTGCAGAGATTTAATGACACATGAAATAACTATGGAGAATATTAATTATATAGTACAGATTAAAAGACATAAATGCATGTTTCTCATTGAACTTCTGACTGAACTCTCCTTATTGTGGATTGTTAAAAATGGGAAGAGTGCTTATAAAAACGGAGAGGGCTATATATCAAAAACAAAAAGCAAGTTACACTTTAATCACATTCCTTTGAAGGAATGACCACGCTCCATCGAAGTATAAATGATCCATTATCATGAAGGGACAGATCCCAAGATTCACAATTTTTTAATTGACTTTGCTATATATAATTCTGTGGAAGACACTGACAATGTTAAAATGGAATACTCTGGCATTAGAGTAATGTCAGTATGATGCACACTAATGGATCAGCATTTGATGGAAGAGAGAGTTAATTTGGAGCAGCTCCTGAGATGCCAATGCATCAGGGAAATAGTGAGGGTCCTGCCTTACACACAGTTCTTTCCCTAGATGACAGTTGTTCCTACAGCTAACTGGTACTGAAGAGCTATTTTTAGTCATGCCCAATTCATTGCTCTTCAAAGAGAATTGGCTTGAAGGTGAAAGGCTAAAGAAGGGAATGTGAGGGCAGATGGGGTTCTTGCTTCAGAACAATTTTTAAATGTGGATTCCTAGCTGGTGTATTCTCTGTTATCTCCTTTGTTCCCAAAGACTGAAGCAAAGAGCAGCTCAGAGCTATTCCAGTTTGAAAGTAGGTTCCTTTTACACGTATTATATATTAAATATATTAGATTCAAGATTTATATACATTTATCATCAAAGAATGTATAAATTATATTCAGATCGGAACCCCAGAGCAGCCCGGAGGTAGGCCCAAAACCTCACTTATCAGTTCATCATATTAGTGGGCATGGAGCACAGCAGACAGGGCAGTCTTCATAGCCTCAGCCCCACGGAAAGAGGAGTGAAATCGTGGGAAAGTGAGCAAAATCGGCTCTTGTCCCAGATCACCACACCCTGTTTCTTCAGTCTATCTGGGCCGGTATTTAAATTGACCAAACAATGGTTTAGCGAATGGTTCCAGCACCCTGGAGAGAGGAGTGAAGATTGCATAGAGCAAGCAAAATCAGCTCTAGCCTCTGATCCAGGCCAGTGTTTAAATTATGTATATATTATATACACATTTTAACAATTCAAAAGTAAATTTATTATCTGCCATGGATGGCCAAAGCCTGGCTGTGAAAGGAGGAGGACTGGGCATGCGGCTAGCAATCCCATTCTGATAAATACTCAGTGCTACAAAAACGCCAAAAGAAGATCCAAAGACCTCATCCCTGGGAGAGGAAGGATCGTTGAAGATGAATTTCATCTGGGGATGACCCAAGACAGAGGATTCTGTCGAGCTGCTGACGTCACCACATACAACCCTGAGATTCATTTTCTTGTGGGCACTCACAGTAAAATGAAGTACGATAGAATCAATGAAAAAATACACAATCGCAAATGCCAATGTGTAAAAGAAGACAAATGATAAAAGTTAAAAAAAATAACAGTAGTGTTTGAAAGATTCCTCAAATATCTTTCATCCAAAATTTATAATCAACTTTTTCTTTGGCCCTGCAATTAGTTACTCAAGTCATTAGCTGATGAATAGATTAATAAAAATATTTTAAAAGGTGGGGGAATCCTTATGCAATGGGTAAGATGCTAGCATATTGACAGTTAGGTGTGCATCCTTGACAATGCCACTCAACGCATCTCTACGTTTTCGCTAGAACACAAATCTGCTGCTGCTTCTTCCACCATCCCCCAACCCAGCTCAGCTTTCTTTGCTCCAAATCATCACGGACTTCTGATTTTGCACTTCTTCCATGGTTTGTAATTATTTCACTTTCAATGGTACTTTTAGGCTACATCGGCAAATTTATTGACTCCAAGCTTGCTGAAATTGGATATGTGCTCATTTGAATTTCTATTGCAATGTTCTTCCACAATGAATTAAAAGTTGCTTAATTTATCTTCTATGAATAAAAAATCAAAAGTGCTGTAAATCCTCAATAATTTTAAGGAATAACAGATTTGATGCAAAACCAGAAAGTGGCAAGAAGATACTCAGCTGAAAATATCTTGTCCAGGTCCATCACAGCTTGGTATAGCAACTGCTCTGTCCGTGACTGCAAGAAACTGTACGGTTGTGGACACGGCTCAGTTGGTAAACAAAGTTGGAAACCACACTTACCTCTCTGGATGCCCTTCTATAAACTTCTCGCTGCCACTGCAGAACAGCCAAAGTAATCAAAGATCCCACCTACCATGGACATTCTCTCATTTCACACCTCCCATTGGGCAGTAGATAAAGAATCCTGAGAACACATACCACCAGGGTCAAGGATTCTGTCTTGCTGTTATAGAACTAATGAACAGTGCCCTAGTACGATAACATGGACTCTTTAACTCACAATCTGCTTTGTTATAGTTTTGCACCTTATTGCCTGCCTACACTGCACTTTCTCTGTTACACTTCATAGCGCATTCCGTTATTGCTTTCCCTTGTACTATGTCAATGCACTGTTGTAATGAAATTTGTTTAGAAATACAGTCCTGAGTTGCACCGCCCAGAAACCCACCTATTTAACCCTGGGCTAATCATAAGACAATTTACCATGGCCAATTCACCTTCTAACCTTCCAACATGGGGTCTACGGATCCCTCGGTTAATGGTAACGGTCCATGATATAAAAATGGTTGGGAACCCCGTGTTGGAATATGGGAGGAAACCAGAGCAACTGGAGGAAACCCACGCGCATAAGGGAAGGAATATACAAACTTGTGTATGGAGGTCATCAGAATTGAACTCCAAAATCCAACGCCCGATCTGTACTAGCACTGCACAACTGAACTGCTAGAGCCACACAACCAAAAAGCTACTGTGACGCCCCTAAGTGAACTCTATAGATGGCATGCAGCAGTTTCTCACTACACCTCAGTACATGTTGACAGTAATAAACCAATTTACCAAGAGAGGCCACATATGCGGGAAGAGAAACAGAGTTAATGTTTCAGATCAAAGATCCTTTGTCAGAACTAAGAAGGGAACAAAACAGAGTTGTTAGGCTGCAGGAAGAATGAGCATGTCTTAAATCAGGTAAAACCAAGTGACCATGGAGATGTGCTGTAAACAAGGTGAACAGTGAATTGTGAGCAGATAGAGAGTGAGAAATTGACAAAAGACTGCAGAAGTTACAAACCGCAGAGCAGGAAGACATGCACCGTAAGTCAGGCTAGTCATGTCCTCCACTTCCAGAGGGAATAAAGAAAACAAAAAAAAAGTGGGGTAGAGGGACTAAAAGAAGCCAAGCTAGAATCATAGATGGATGACTAGTACAGACAGAGAAATCTAGCTAGTGATTCCAAGCTTGTCATATGAAGAGCATTTGCTGGCCCTGAGTCTCTACTCACTGGAATTCAGAAGAATGAGGGTGATTTCACTGAAACCTCTCAGATGTTGAAAGGCCTTGATAACGTGGATGTGAAGAGGTTGTTTCCCATGGTCGGAGAGTGTAGGATCAGATGGTACAGCCTTAGAATAAAGGGGCATCCTTTTAAAATGGAGATGAGGAGGTATCTCTTTAACCAGAGAATGGTGAATCTGTGGAATTCATTGCCACAGGCGGCTATGGAGGCCAAATCTTTACAGATATTTAAGGCAGAGGTTGATAGATTTTTGATTGGTTAGGGCATGAGGGGATTTGGGGAGAAGGCAGGAGATTGGGG
Source organism: Hemitrygon akajei (assembly GCF_048418815.1). Lineage (NCBI taxonomy): Eukaryota > Metazoa > Chordata > Chondrichthyes > Myliobatiformes > Dasyatidae > Hemitrygon > Hemitrygon akajei. The sequence continues at coordinate 7,142,856 of NC_133154.1, forward strand.
TTCAGAGGGAAAATGGATCAGCCATGATGAAATGGTTGAGACTTGATGAGCCAAATGGTCTAATTTCTGCTCCTATATCTTACGGTCTTATGCTCTTATCTGAAGTTGAAAAATTAGGTATTGAAGATGAGGTGTGTTGACCTCATTGTAACATCACAGGAGGCTACAGACCAATGGGCCAGAGTGGGAGTGGGACAGGCAGTGGAAAGCTGTGGGTCACTCCTGCAGACTAAGCACAGATGCTCAGCAACAGGATCACCCATTCTGCATTTGGTTTCTACAATACAGAAACCACATTGTGAACACTGAGTACAGTAAGCAGGGGACACGAGATTCTGTAGAGGCTGGAAACCTTGAGCTACACACACACAAAATGTTGGAGGAACTCAACAATTCAAGCAGCATCTATGGGGAGAAATCATCAGTTGACATATTGGGCTGAGACCCTGCATCTGGACTTCAATCCTGATGAAGTATCTTGGCCTAAAACATCAACTGTTTATTCCCTTTCATAGACATTGCCTTAGCCAGCCACTGGTGTAGTTGCATCCACACTCGACTTCAAGGCAAATGGTCTCGGGTTTGAATCCGGCTGGCTCCTTGCATGCTTTCCATCCATGCTGGTTTGAGCATCAAGCTAGCAACTCGGCCTTGTAAAAAGCAGGCAAATGCTAAAGATTCAGGAAGGTTGCCACTCGATGTGCCAAGAAGTGTGGAAAGGAACAACAATAAATGTAGCCTGACTTGCTAAGTTCCTCCAGCAGTTTGAATGCAGTAAGTAGACTGGAATGGAAGAATTGCAAGTGAGTCACTGCTTTGCCTGTAAATTCCAGGTTATCATCTAAAACATCATCCGTTTCTCTCTCCATAGATGCTACCTGACATTGCATCATCTCTCCAATCCTCTCCGAATGAATGAAAATAAAAAAGTGGGAAACGCTCAAGGGCTCAGGCAGCATTATGTTGAACGAGAAAAGGTGTTGACATTTTACTTCAGGGTCTTGTTATCAGAACAAAAATAAAGTTAATTTCAAATTGGGCAGTATGGATGTGACAAAAGGAATAAATCTAATCATATGCATCCATGGTAATGCTCTGCAGCAAGTGAGGTCATACTCTTGAAAGTTGAGGCCTCTGTGCAGGGTCGACAATGGATGTTGCATCCTAGCGGTCTATTTCCCCATGGGGATGAATAAAGTATCTATCTATCTAGATATACAAGCCTAGGCAGTACAATATGGAGAGCAAGCTGTTGCCCATGTAGCAAGCTCCCCTTTCTGATGAGCCCAAATGAACGGCATAAACCAGTACAGTTTGGTACCAGCAATGTCGCAGGAGTTGCCAGTTAACGTTGAACTCAACGTAGGACTGCCTTGGGGAATCCAGCCCTGGAATTTTTCCCTTGGGGTTTACTCCCAGAGTCTTCCCCATGAGTGGGTATAGCCACAAGGCAGCGGAGGCTTGAGATCAGAGTTTTTCTTCTCCTAGAAGAGCTGCCAACCATGGCTGACGAGCCCCATCTGCTCGAAGTGACTGGTTTTAAGGCACCAGTAAACCACCTTTGCCCCTTCTCCTGTCAGTTGAAACAGCTAAGCCACACGTGAAGACCAGGAGTTTGACTTGGATGTCAGAGGCTATTTGAGATGCATGCCATTGGGAGCATTTAATGGGTAGTGGGAGCTTGTCCCCACTACCACCCCTGGCTGTAACTATCTTAAGCAACCTTAATGCTCTTATGAAGCGAGATTAATGAGGGCTGTTAGAGAGAAATTTAAAGAAGGGACATGCAAAAGCTGGTTAAATGAAAAAGAGAATGATAGAACTGTCCAGTAGATCAGGTAGTATCTGGGGAGAGAGTGATGAGAGGGCTGCAAGGAGTCCCAACAGAAGAAGCCTGTTGCTCAAGTTTCATTGAAGTAGTAATGATAGAGGGAAGCAAATTAAAATGACAGGCGGCTAGAAACTCAGAACTGCCCCTATGGATTGAATGAAGGTGCTCTGCCAAGCAGTCATCCAATCTGCATTTCCTTTCACTAGTAGTCCTTTAAATTGACTTGATTCAAGTAGATTTGAGATGAGCACTACCTGGAATTGGAATGTTGTTGTTCATCGCTACCCAGTTCATTAGAAGTGTGAGTTGTTTTTCCTAGATTTAAAGATTAGCTTTATTTGTCACATGTACATTGAAAAATACATGGAAATAGATTGCGTCAACAACCAACAGTCTGAGATGTTCTTGGGACAGGCCACAAAGTGCCTCCATGCTTCTGGCGCCTCATTACTTACTAATCCTAATCCATACATCTTCACAATGTGGGAGGAAACCAGAACACCCAGAGGAAATCCATGCACTCATAGGGAGAAATTACAAGCTCCTTACAAACAATGGTGGGAATGGAACACCAATTGTGCAGCTACTCTTCCCCAGAATCTCTACCACCCACCTACACACCACAGACAAATATTGTGACCAATACACCCACTGACCTGCATGTCTTTGGGATGTTGCAAGAACCAGGATTATCTGAGAGAATCCCTGCAGTCACAGGAAGAACATGCAACTCAACAGGGACAACAGTCCCCAATATCGAGCGCATTTACACACAGTGCTATCACAGGAAAGTGGCATCAAGGACCCCCACCATCCAGGACATGCTCCCTGCTGGCATCAGGAAGAAGGTACAAGAGCCTAAGGACCCACATCACCATGTTCAGGAACAGTTATTACCCTGAACCAAAGGGGTAACTTCACTAACCCCATAACTGAAATGCTCCCACAACATATGGACTCACTTTCAAGGACTCTTCATCTCTATAAGACATAGGAGCAGATTTAGGCCATTCAGTCCATCGATTCTGCTCCACTCTTCCATCATGACTGATCCCAAATCCCACACACCTGCCTTCTCGCCATATCCTTGGATGCCCTGACCAATCAAGAAACTATCAACTTCCGCTTTAAATATACTCACAGACATGCCTCCACCACAGTCTGTGGTAGAGCATTCTACAGATTCACTACATTCTGGCTAAAAAAAATCCTTCTTGCTTCTGTTCTAAAAGGTTATCCCTCAGTTTTGAGGCTGTGCCCTCTGGTCTGGATACCTCCACTATAGGAAACATCCTCTCCACATCCACCTTATCTAGACCTTTCAGCATTCAGTAGGTTCTCCATATTTATTGCTTATTTATTTACTGTTATTTTTTGTACTTGCAGTTTCTTGCCTTTTGTACATTGAACAGTTGTCCACTCTGTTGGGTGCAGTCTTTCATTGATTCTATTGTGTTTCTTGGATCCACTGTGTGTATACCCGCAAGAAAATGAATCTCAGGTGATTGCAAGTGATGACGTACATTGACAGATCACTGGAGCTGTGGTGGAGCAGCTAGCTGGTTTTGCTACTGTGCACAAAAGTAATGCCACCCTCACCTAATGTTACCCATTGGAAGATTATTCCTACCTGTCACCCATCCACACACATAATACCACCCATAGATCTCCATACCCACCTAATGTCACCCTTCCACACAATACCACCCAGATATCTCCATCCCCACCTGAAACCCTTCCACACAACTAAAACCACCCATAGAACACTATCCACACAATACCACCCAGATATCTCTATCCCCATCTTGTCACCCTTCCACACAACTAATACCACCCATAGAACACCATCCTCGCCTAACGTCATCCTTCCACACAATACCACCCAGATATCTCCATCCCCACCCAATGCCACATATTGGAGTCCATCTCACTTTATTGCACCTATGGGCACTCCACACACATAATGATACCAATTTAAATCCCACCCAACTGATATCACCCGAGTATATGCCATTCCTACCCAATGCTGCGCATTTGAATGGAAATGCCACTGGTGGAAATTCCATCTCACCACCCAATGCCACCCATGGGAACTACAGCCACACCCTCACTCACGAGGACCCAATTATTCCCGCTTCCATTTTAAAGAGGTTTGCATGTTTAAACCAATGACGTCACCGTTGCACCCCAGTGACGCCATGTGGCGACTTCTAGAATATTCCCTGCCCTTTCTCCCATCGTTTTTTTTTCAGGTGGGGGAAGGGATTTTATCTCCTCAGCTAACAAAACCAACATATATGTAAATATATATAATATTCAAGATAAAACCTACGGAAAGCGCCTGCAGGAAGCGGCCCGTAACAGTTTTTTTTCAAACCGGGTCCGGATAAAACCGGCACCAACCGGTTTGAGATCCCCTCTTTTAGGTAGCGAAACACGCGCCTGAATTTTCTCTCTTTTCTCTCCCCCCCGCCAAAAAAAAAGAAAACCAATCTTTTTTAACAGTTTTGTTAACCAGAAGATAATCGCGATAATACGTGGCGCTTTGCAAAATTGTGTACGGACGACGTTTGCCGCGCAGAGAGGGGACGGAGCGGCGGCAGTTCCGGGAGGAGGAGGTTTTTTTGAGTGTGCAGGTTAGCGGCAGGCGGTGGGTGTCCAGCTCGGGGTCCTGACGGGGTGGCGGGGTCCTGGCGGCGCCATGTTGCAGCAGTCCCTTGTTGTTCTGTGGATGTGAATGAGGAGCCGGGAGCGGGAGGGGAGATACCAGGACAGGCCCGGGCCGCCGCTCCGATACCCGCCGACACCGCACCAGGTAAAGCACGGCGCCGGCGAAGCGACAGCAACCCGGCCTTCCCCTCACCCCCCCCCCTCCTCCTCCGCCAGTCTGGGGCGTGGCTGTAGGGACGGTGTGTGGGCAGATTACCCCCCTCCCATCATCATTGTGTCCTGTGGGGAGGCGCAGCCACAGGCCCCGGGAGCGGCGGGATGGGGGAAGATCTGCCCAGCAGCCGGTGTAGGGATAGGGTTGGGTTTGGGCTGATCTGCTCCTGGTAGGAGGGAGGCTCTGGTCAGTGGTAGAATTATCCTTTCGCGCTGGAGAAGGAAGCCTGTTTTTGAAAAAAAAACCTGGGGGACTGCTTGCCTTCCTCCCCTCCCCCGACCGCACGCAACTGGGATGCACCTCCAAAAAACAGTCAATTAAACAGTGCCTCAGTTTATTTTCACTTTTACATAGTCTTCTGACTTTGTGTGTACTTGCGATAGGAGTTTTTAAAAATGTAATTCCTCTTGCAAGATTAAGGCGAGGAAGTGTGTGTTTTTTTTAATAACTGAAAGCATGCTTTTTATTTGTTCCTAATGCATGTGTACACGTTCTTCATTCGTCGTAATTATTTCACCTCTGTTGCCGTATGCAACTTTAGCATTACACTAAAAATTAGGAAAATTAATTAAATATTTTGTTTCTCATTTTAAATGTGAATTGACTTTGGCCTTTTGGGGGGGAAATAGGAGTGGATTTATTTTGTGGCTTTAAGAATGAATTTAAATGGAAATGCTTCTGATCAAAAAGTATATAATTTTTAAAATAAATACAAAAAATGCTGGCAGAACTCAGCAGCATAACTTTTTAAATACCTGTTTTATAATAAATGATATTTCTAGTTAGGAAAAACTGAGGGTAACCCTGGTGAACTATCTCATTAGTTGTATTATTTACAAAATATATTTTAACCCACTTTTTGTTTTAAAGTGTTTGCATCAGAAATGATAGGAGATTTTTATTCTGGATTATTCTTTCCCCTCTATCATAATACAGGTGCTTTTTCTTGAATTTCTGAAGCCATTCTGATGAATTTTCACTATCTTCAATTTTCAGTTCATTTTGATAGATCAGTTAAGCAGCATATGCTTACTCAGTCGATGAATTCATTCTTTCAAGACACAATTGACATCTTCATTTCTCACTCTATGCAGTGCTTTTCTATTTATTTTTCATTAACTTCTGTTCATTACACGTGGGGTCACTTCTCAGCACTGTCTGTGGTGCGCAGGGAACTGTATGTCACCTGGGAATCTTCCCAGCAACTTGTGGAATTTTCCATTTGTGACATCACATCAGCACTCAAAAAATTTCGGAGGTTTCTGGATTTTGGATAAGGGGTACTTTTTCACTTGGAAATTTGCTCCTAGGGTGGAGGTGTTCTTGTGCATAGTAAAAGCCTACAATTTCAGATTAGAAGTGACGATATTAAAACTATAATCTGGTGTTTGAGTGCTGCACTGTCAGGTTTCAAGAATTTTTGGATGTTATTTCCTATTAAAATGCCAATATTTTCTCTTTGCTAATATTACACAGTATTAATATAGTTTCCAGTGAGCCCCTGGTGAGTGTGAAGGGAGTGTGCGAGAGGGGCCCCTGGTGAGTGTGAAGGGAGTGTGGGCAGTGGGGCCCCTGGTGAGTGTGAAGGGAGCGTGGGGAGTGGGGCCCCTGGTGGGTGTGAAGGGAGAGGGGGGCCCCTGGTGGGTGTGAAGGGAGCGTGGGGAGTTGGGCCCCTGGTGAGTTGAAAGGAGCACAAGAAACCAGTGAGGCAAATAATTGGGGACGGAATTATTTGTTTTACTGTTTTACTGCTAGAAAGGAACACTGAGTACTGTCGTAGTTAAGTTTGGAGAAACTTGTGTAGAAGAACCAGCATTCATCCTTTTGAAGTTTTTTTATATAGACTGCATTCATAGTTTTACTCCAGACAACCCATCTGCTCTTTGATATTTGTTATGTATGAGCAGGAGAAATAGGTCATTCAGCTCTTTGAGCTTGCTACCGTGTTTAGTATGATTGCTATTCTGTGATATTCCTGCTCTCCTGCCCCAATATCAGTGGTACCTTCTGTCTACTAATCTACCTACCTCAAACTTGCCACCCACCACTTTCTGTGGTAGACATTTCCACAGGTTCTCCATCTTTTGAAGTTCTCCTCATCTAGCTCCTAAATGTATTGTTCCATATCCATATTGTTCCATATTGTGGCCCTCTTTCCAGGACACCTTCCTCCTCTAATCTAGACTATTCTTTGTAGCCTGAGAGAACTTTGTACATAATCCTTGTGTACAAAGGATCTACTTTCTTAGTTTGACCTCATGTTTCATTCCTGTCTCCCACAAAGGCATCTGTGGGAATGCTGATATGTTTCCACCTGACAATGCACACAGTGTTGGAGGAACTCAGCAGGTCAGGCAGCATCTATGGATGGGAATAGAAAGTTGATGTTTCAGGTCAATACCCTTCACCAGAACTCAAACTGGCAATACATTATATTTTGGAAATTTTTCTTTTCTCCCCATATAAGTTATGGCATTGTCATGTCTTGTTTACAGTGATGACTTAGCTGAAATCAATTATATTTACCTGTCCTGTTTATGCTGTGGGCACATTGTTTACCAACAATTTTGTAAGGTCATTTATTTGGATAAATGTTTTGGGAGGTCACATCAGTTTTCACTCTTCCTGCTCCTTCTCCTTTGCAGTAGCTTTCCAAGGTCATTCTGGTCTGTGCACTTTGCAGGTCTTCAGAATGTGGAGCAAATAACAGCCTGTTACTGTGAATGCTTTGCCTCATTGTGCATCTACTGCTGCAAGTAACTTCAACTAATTCAAAGCATATGGAGAATTGAATCTGGAACTAACTTATGGCGCTTTTTTCCCCCCAATGGCTATTTGGGCAGCTTCAAAATTCCTGTTAACCTTAAACTTTTTTAAAAGGTAGAAGCACATTTAACAGCACCAACTTAGTCATTACTTTACTTTCTAAGAAGTAATGGAACATCAGCCAGATTGAACAGCTCAGTGAGCTGTTCTCAGTCTGTGAAATGATCACTTCATTACATTCATGTATTTTTTACGTTGACCCATATGTAGTAACCTCAGAGGAGTCTTATTTTGGAAGTAGGTGAGAGGTGCCCTCCCACAGCACAGATTTCAGGATATCCCTTTGCGATTGCCCACCTTAATTTTCATCATTTAAGGTTCTTTATTAATTATGCTCAACAATCACAAATATAACTGTTCTAAGCAAAAAGTTCAGGTTAATCCAACTTCCCTCGTTGCCTGCCTTAGTATGTTGGCATGGTGATGCTGTCAATCAGTAATATTTTGCCTAAATGTTGCTTTTGTGAGTCTCAACATCAAATAAATTGCTGCTCTGCTGCAGGAGGCATCACAACTGCTAGTGCTTTCAGTCATGGGATCCACCTCACTACTTTTTAATTTCTTTTTTTGTACTACTTTAACTATTCATTCGTTTTTTTCCCCTCATTATTATGTATTGCATTGTTACCGCAAAGTTAACAAATTCCACGACATATGCTGGTGATATTAAATCTGATTTTCATTGAAACCTATTGAATATTGAAAGGCCTAGAAAATGTCAGTATGGAGAGGATGTTTCCTGTAGTGGGGGAGTCTAGGACCAGAAGACAGAACCTCAGAATAGAGGAGTTCACAGATTATGGGGAGATGACAGGAGAAATGAGGTTGAGAGGGATAATAAGTCAGCCATGATGAAATGGTGGAGCAGACTCTGGGCTGAATGGCCTAATTCTGCTCCTAAGTCTCTGCCCTTTAAAAAAACACCAAATTCTCCAACTATTTTAGATCAAATGACAAAACATTCTGGTTTGTTGAAGAAAGATCTGAGCCTGAAATGTAAGCTCTTTGTTCCTGTTCTTACATGCTGCCTGACCTGCTGAGTTTCTCTTGCATTCTGTGTGTGTTGCTCTGGATTATACTGGTTTGCTTTAATGCTTAAAAAGACAAAAGCAATTAGGAAGTGAGATGAGAGCCTAGTACACCATTGTTGGTGCTTGGTTACATGTGAAGTTGAATGGTGGACTAGGCGCATATCATGATAACATAATGTGCAGTTTGTATCATGTATTTAATTATAGCCCAAGTACTTCCATGTCTGGATTCCTGTGCACATGGATGGAAACTTATTTCTACAGTCTCAACCAACATTTTTCTCTGTATAGAAGTTTTACTGCTGGAGATAATTAGTGCTGTCAACTTATTTTTCTTTGGCTCCCCACCTATAGTTTTAGCTGAATCCCATCTGAGCAGATTTCTGATTTCTGGGATTAGTAGATGAGTGAAGAAAACCTTTGATTTTGTTGAGGTGTGATATATTTTTTCTCCTGCACGGTTTTCATATTCAACTTCTAAAACTTGTGATTGAAGTTAGGCTGTGGGACCAAACTGCCTAGGAGTAACAACAGGTTAACAAAAGGATTGGAACATTTGAGGGAGGAGAAGGGACTTGCAGAATTCTGTTTATGTTCTTTGACACTAAACTAAAATTACTAGGGTCAGTCACTGCTTTTTGCTTAGAATGTCATAGTCTGCAGTGGATTTCCCCATTACAACTGTCTTCAGTGAGAGAGGATATTAAAGTTTGGCAGTCAAAAGATGTTCATCGATCTTTGCACGCACAGTGTTGACTGATATCTACAGGTTGGTACCCCAGCATTTACAATGTGAAGGTTTATTTAAGTGGGCACACACAAGGGAGCTGTGCTAAAGAGTGGCAGGAGTGAGTCATTCAACCCTTCAAGCCTGCTTTGCAGATTAATGATTCCTTATCTAAATACCATTTCTCTCTTACACTCTCCCCTCCTTGATGCCTTTTCAAAATCTTGAAATCTGTCTGTCTACTTTTAACTATTTTAGCAAACTGGCCTCCAGAGCTATTTGTGGTAGGAACTTCCACAGATACACCTCCTGAGTGAAGACATTTCTTGTGACAGTCCAGTTTTCTGCTTGAAACTGGACCCTCATTTCTACAATCACAGCACCTTGCATCCAAGCTGTCAGGTTCTGTTAGAATTTTGTACATTTTCAAATAAATTTCCTATTGTTCTAAATGCCATTGAAGACATGCCCAGTTGACTCAATTTCTTGTTATATGACAGACCTAACATTTTAGGAATCAGACTGGTGAACTTTTATACATTTATGGCAAGTATGTCCTTTTTCTGTTTGAGACCAAAACTTGGTTTCCTTATCTAATATGTATGAAAGAGTAGCCACGTACACAATGTGGCGACAAGAGCAGGTCATGGTCTAGGAATGCTACAGCAAGTAACTTGCCTGCTAACTCTCGAAAGCTTGTCCAATATATACAAGTCTCAAGTCAGGAGTGTAATGGCATATTCTCATGCTTGGATGGGTACATCTTCAACAGCATTTAGAGCTTGACACCATCCAGGACATAGCAGCTTGCGTGTCCATCACTGTTTCACCAAAGCACAGTTGTGAGATGCACTGTAGCCATCTACCAAGACTCCTTCGATAGTACTTTCCAAAACCACAGCCTCTGTCAGTACAGCAAAAACATGGGATTGCTACCAGGAAGTTGTCCATCAGGAAGATCATGAGACAGCAGAGCAGAATTAGGCGATTTGGCCCATTGAGTCTGCTTTGCCCTTTGCTAAGTTTATTACCCCATTCTCCTGCCTTCTTGCCATATCCTTTGACACCATCACTAATCAAGAACCTTTCAAACTTCACTTTAAATATACCCATTGACTTAGCCTCCATAGCCTTCTGTGGCAACGAGTTCCTCTGGCTAAAGAAATTTCTCCTCATCTCTGTACTAAATGGACTTCTCTCTATTCTGAGGCTGTGCCCTCTGGCCCTGGACCCACCCACTATAGGAAACATCCTCTCCAAATCCACTCTATCTAAACTGGAAGTTTCTCCCCATCCCTTTCTTGCTCAGTCAAAGCATAGGAGCTCTCCCTAATAGAATTATGAGTATACTGATTCCTCCAGGACTGTGACATTTCAGGAAGGTAGCTTACCATTGCCTTGTCAAGGTTGGCCAATTAAGTGCTGACTATGTACAAAGCCCACATTCCTTGAATGAATAGAAAAAATGTACACCTATTAGGCCTAAGCACCGTTGCCTCAAGAAGCCTATAAGTCACTACCTGCTCTGGAAAAAAACTCATACCTATACCTGTAGGTGCGTACTGGTTAGCTTGCTGCTATTGCAGCTCACGGTGTCAGGAATTCAATCCCGGCATCCTCTGTGAGGTGTCTATGTGGCTTCCCCATGGAATGCGTGCATTTCCCCTGGGTGCTCCGGTTTTCCTGCCACAGTCCAAAGATGTACCAGGTAGGTTAATTGTTCATTGAAAATTTTCCTGTGATAAGGTTAAACTGGGATTGAGGGATTGCTGTGGCTGTGCTGCTCAAAGGGCCTATTCTGCACTGTATCACTAAATAAAATTAAAAATTACAATTTCATAAACTTTAAATTGTATTTATTTAATCTTTATTTGGAGAGACAGTGCGGTAACAGGTCCTTACAGCCTAACATGCCCATGCTGCCCAATTAAACCCACATGACCTATTAACACCTATATCTTTGGAATGTGTAAAATTTATGCTATAAAGTTTATATGTATCATACAGTCCATTCTTTAAATTACAGCTTCAACTGACAGCACAGGCAGCTACTTAAAACTTCTGTGACATCTTACAAGTTCACCCAAATCACTTCATGTTTTTTTCCAGTGTGATATGGATCCCTTATGTGCCCTCTTCTACACTACTTCATGTAGGATTAAATCAAAGACTTTCGAAAATCCAAATGCATGATACCCTCTGGTACTCATCCTTCTACAGGTTATATCCCTAAAAATTGTTCTCATTAATAAATCACTGTTGACTGTTTAATCCTGTTGGTATTTTCCAGGTGTTTGTGCAATCTCATCCTTTATAATAGACTTTTCTATCTCTCTGCTATTGTTAGGCTAACCAATCTGAAGTTCCCTTGTTTCTCTTTTTTAAAATCAACTTTGTTCATTGAAGCAATTTGTTATGTTAAAATGGAAGAAGCTAGAATTCTGGCATTCAGATCAAGATAAGACATATGAAATATTGTGTATTTATATAAAATACTGCTCCTTTGAGGAAGAATTTCTTTAACCAGAGGGTGGTGAATCTGTGGAATTTATTGCCATAGACAGCTGTGGAGGCCAACTCACTGGGTATATTTAAACTGCAGGTTGATGGGTTCCTGATTTAGCAAAGGTGTTGAAGGTTACAAGGAGAAGGCTGGAGAATGGGGTTGAGAGGGATAATAAATCAGCCATGATGGAATGACAGAGCAGACTTTGGCTGAATTGACTAATTCTGCTCTTGTGTCTTATGGTTCTTTCTTCCATCACCTGTACCATTAATGTCTGGTGTAGAGTATTTCTTTATCCTGGCAGTTAAACAGTTGTTGGTCCAACTTGGGTAACTTGACAGTCATACTTTATTCCCTTTGTCACATTAGTTTTGACTAAGGTCAGAAATCTGCTCACGATAGGGAAACTCCTATCTGTTGTATTCGGCCAGCCATCGTTGACACTGAACTCAAAACTGGAGGTGAAAAAAATGATATTTAAGATGAGAGCTTTGAGATGCAGTTGTGCATGAGAATGGTGTCTGATTGAGAGAGGTCACCAGCAGAGTGCTTTTGATTCTTCCTGGCCAGAACTGGGTAAGTCCAAATGGAATGTCACAGACATATTAGAACATGTGCTTTGGATTTGAAAAACTTTCCAGAGTTAGATAGGCAGAAATATTTTTTGAGTGTTTTAAAGTGGATCATCAAAGGCTTTTTCAGATTTTTATTCTGGCTCAAGAATTGCTCCCTGGAGGAATGCTGCCCTTGATTTATTTTCCATCTTGGATTCATCAGTCAGTCCACTAGAGGGAACCAGTACACATTGATCGCGTGCTTTACCCAGAAGGATAAAGTGATTGTAGTTTATTCCCAGGGTACGTGAATTTCAGGTTAAAGGGGATAGATTTAAAGTGAGGAGAAATATTTAAAGGAAACTTGGGTAGATTTTTCCACATAGAGGGTGGTGGATATATAGAACGAACTATCAGGAGAAATGCTATGGATGGGTATAATTACAATATTTAAACAAAACTTGGAGAGTTGCAAGGATAGAAACAGTTCCTGTAGATATCAGAATCAGGTTTAGGATCACTGGCATATGTCATGAGGCAGCAGTGCATTGCAATGCATAATAAAAGCTAATAAGTATATATATAATGTAATATATTACATATAAATATTATTTAAAATGCGTGTGTGTATATATTGCAAAAGGGGAAAATAGTGAGGTAGTATTCATGAGTTCATTGTCCATTTAAAAATCTGATGGCAGATGAGAAGAAACTGTTCTTGAAACATTGAGTATGTGTCTTCAGGCTCCTGTACCTTCTCTGTGATGGTTGCAACGAGAAGAGGGTATATCCGGGGTAATGGGGGTTCTTAATGATTGATGCCACCTTTTTGTGGCATAATCTTTTGAAGATGTCCTCGATGCTGAAGAGGTTAATGCCCATGATGGAGTTGGCTGAGTTTACAACTTTCTGCAGCTCTTTCCAATCCTGTGGAGTGGCCCCTCTGTATCTGATGGTGATGCAACTGGTTGGAATGCTCTCCACGGTACATCTGTAGAAATTTGCAAGTGACTTTGGTGACATAGACAAATGGGACCAGATCAGGTAGACAATTTGATCGGCATGGATGAGTTGGTCTTTCTGTGCTGTGTAAATCTATAAATGACATTAGGAACGTTGATACAGTGCTGCCTGGGCATCTTGGGAGTTTGAGATAATAGGAACGAGATGTGTAAAGGAATAATATCAGTTCCTCTAAGGGTGGAAGTAACTTTTTAATTTAATGATCCTTAAAATATGTTTTCTTAGCTTCTTGCAATTGAGGATGGTTTTCTTCTACTCTAGTAACTTTCAGGCCAGTTCAGCATGTGAAGACTAGCACAGGTGAGGCAGCTTGCCTCCTTCCCTCCATTAGACAATGAAAGTCCTCAGTAAGACTGGAAAATTTAACTTTCCAGGAATCTTAACTGCCCCCCCCACAAAAGGTAGATATTATAATCAATATTATGATAAACACTTGCTATGTGTGTAGCCTAGAGTACTGCCTGAGTGTTTTTTGGGCATGCAGAAGATGTGTTCTACTTATCTGAGTATAACTGAGGTCTGGATATTGCAGTTGTAGCTGGAAGAGGATGTTAACGTTGGTTCACTCATCCACCCAGTGAATTTGAGGATTGTGGAAAGTACCTTTCCGGTTCTTTGTGATGTCTGTTGCAGGGCACCCGTGCCTTCGAAACCATCAGTGTCCTATGCCATCACTTGTAGTGCATTGACACAATTTGTGATTTAAGGAAAAGAATGTTCAAAGGTCAAGGAAGATGGGGGTCACTTACCTAATGAGTTTTGCACTGGCTTTTATAGTTTGTGGTCTTTGGACACTCTTTAAATCATAGAGGATGTGCTAGTGAATTTTGACCTGATGTCTGCTTTCACTGAAAGGTGCGTGTTGAGGCAATGAAGATTAACTCTGTGGATTTCATTGTAGGCAAACTGTCGGTTGGGAAAATTTACCAGTACCTCCAGCGCACCAGTGTAACCTGGTGTAGATTTAATTACCGGTATTTTTATTTCGAGGATCCAGCACAGGCCAGTAGGGCCTGGCAACCCGCGATTTAACCCTAGCCTAATCATAGGGCAATTTATAATGACTGATTAACGGACTGCAGGAGGAAATGGAGCCCTTGCAGAAAACCCATTCATTCATGAGGAAGGCGTACAAACTCCTCACAGAGGACACCAGAATTGAACTCTGAACTCTGAACTCCAGCCAGAGCTGTAATAGCGTTGCACTAACCGCTGTGCTACTGTGGCGCCCTGGTTGTTTCATTGGTTTAGTGGGTAAAGCTTTTTAGAGATCAGGTGCAATATTACAGCAAGGAAGATGAGACATATGTTGGAATTGTGGTGCAGCCTGACCTGACTTGCTTGTGCTGGATCTGTAATATGCTTGGTCACTGGCACTGGGTTTCTGATTGATCTGTTGATCATATCGGTTGAGGGTGGAATCCACACTGTGTGTAAGGAGCAGCTTTTCTGAGATATTTAGACCATAAGATAAAGCAGCAGAATTAGGTGATTTGGTCCATTGAGTCTTCTCCACCATTTCATTGTGACTGATCCATTTTCCCCCTCAGCCCCAATCTTTTGCCTTCTCCCCATATCCCTTCATGCCCTGACTAATCAAGAATCTATCACCCTCTGCTTTAAATATACCCAAGACTGGGCCTCCATGACTATCTGAGGCAACAAATTCCATAGATTCACCACTCTCTGGCTAAAGAAACTCCTCACCTCTGTTCTAAAAGGACATCCCTCTATTCTGAGGTTGTGTCCTCTGGAGTTGGACTCCCCCACCATAGGAAACATCCTCTTTTAAGGAAGTTTCTTGAGCGATTTATTTCTTGTGTCAGATAGCAGGGAGAACCATCAGAACTTTGTACTTTCTGACTCAGAGTTGACCCTGCTGAGGTACCTCCGGCTTGTTCTCTTCCCAGTTGTGGGAGGTGAGTCTGTGAATTTCTGTTTGAGATTCTAACAGAAGTTAGAAAACTTTTAAAAGTTTTAAAACTTGAGCAGGGATAGATAGTGTTCCAGGGTCTTCTATATGTTTCAGTTGATGTTTGGCATTCTCAGCTTGATGTGTGCGATGCAAAGTCACTTGGGTCTCAGTTGAGTTCCTCAGTGCCTCCTCCAGCAGGTGCTTCTGCTTCTCTGGTCTCTGTTATTCTTCCCTTTATTCTTGTCAATCACCCGGATGGACCCATGAGTGCCATGAGTTAGTACAGACATCAGTCGTTGCATCTTTGTACCTACTGACTGTTGTTGCTCTCACAGTGAATCTAGTACCAGTGCCCGGACAGAGAAAGAGGTCTGTTCGACAAAATAATGATTCTGGCAAGGTTTTTTTTGAACATTTCATCAGAAGGAATTACCTTTTCTTACCTGTCCCTAGGCAGTCCTGCCTAGTCCAGAA
The DNA here is from genome assembly GCF_048418815.1 of Hemitrygon akajei. Taxonomy (NCBI): domain Eukaryota; kingdom Metazoa; phylum Chordata; class Chondrichthyes; order Myliobatiformes; family Dasyatidae; genus Hemitrygon; species Hemitrygon akajei. The sequence continues at coordinate 7,158,627 of NC_133154.1, forward strand.
CTTTCCTTTTGTTATAACTTCAGAAAACTCACCCAGGAGGGGCATTGTCTTTCCTTGTGGGCACAAAGTTCTCCAAAATCCCCTGGACTTTAGGTGATCTATGTGTTTTGTTTCCATATCATAGTGAATTGCAAGGTCGTTCGATATTCCTTATGCCATCAAGGTAATTTCCAAGATACAAGACTAACATTTTAGGGCAACAAGGTAGCGTAGTGGTGAGTGCAATGCTTTGTAGTACCAGAGACCTGGGTTCAGTTCCCACCACTGCCTGTAAGGAGTTTGTACGACCTCCCATGGCTGCATTGGTTTCCTCTGGATGCTCTGGTTTCCTCCCACAATCCAAAGATGGATGATGGTATATGATGGTGATGGTAATCACTGTACTTTGACCGTGATTAGGCTAGAATTAAATCGGGGGGTTGCTGGGTGGCATTGATCGAAGGGCCGGGAAGGGCCTTCTCCATGCTGTATCTCAATGGTTGTTTCTTTATTTTAAAGAAAATGGTGTCTGTGACCTGCATAATTGTACCTTGCACACTTTTTCATACTTTTTCAGCTGCAAAACTTTAGTTGCTATCAAATAGGATGAGCAGGTCTTCCTTATTTTTATTTCTGTATCGCATCTTCATGACATTGCCTACAGCTTTAGCATGTGCTCATAAAAGTTCAGTTCAATCTCCCATCAGTCTTCACCTGTGTCAGATTGCTTGTCATCTGGTCAGCCTTAGAATTACTGGCAAGAATAGCTCATAGCTCATTGACAAGCTTTTTTTAGTCTTTTCAGGCTGAAAAGGGACCAGCAATATCAGTTGTTTATTTAACAGTAATGTGAGTTTCTAGTATGATGTGATTTCCTTTACAAGGGTTTCTGCACATTATTCATTTTTAACCCAGATGCTACCAAGATCCTTGCTATCACTCAAACAGATTTGACTTGCAAAGTGTTTCCCACTTTATGAACAAGAAAAGTCGTCTTCTTTCTCTTAGGCCAGGTTGTGTTTTTATTAAATCATGGCTGATTGTCTTAACTCAATTTTTCTAGCTCTGATCCACCCCCTCCCTACTTCCATTACCCATATTCAGAGTTTTATTGATCTTGGTCTTGAAAGTTGCCTTTAGGCTAAAATGCACAGGCTGAAAATTCTACTTTTCTTTCTGGTATAAATAAATATGCTTCCTGACTTCAATTCAGTAAGCCCAGGCTGTAGATTTAAGATTGGTGGTCCTCCTTATTCATTGGTTCCTCTGTTATCAAGTTGTTAGAATGTATTAAACATTTTTATTCAACTTCTTTTGCAATGGCATGATTGAGTCTCAGCATGTCTCAGAACCTCCTGCTGAGTGAGGTCAATATATCCTTAGTCAATGTCAAAAACTGAATGCAGCTTCTAAATGGAGGCCATAGGTTCTTGGTGTTCACACAACCTCGAAATAAAAGGCCATACGTTTATGTTTTTATTGTGAAGTAATTCAGGCAGTTCACTTGTGTTACTAGAAGTAGAAGATTTGATCATTTAATGTTTGTGTACAAATTCATCTAATGGGATTGCACTTCATGTGAAGAATCAAAGAACTTAGGGACATCCTGACAGTGGCAAAATGCAGTCTCCCCCCCTACCTTGGATTCACTTAATTGCTGTGCTGTCATTCCATGAAAATATTTTGCACTGGTGTAAGCCCTGGGACTATTGCCCATTGATTTAATCTTGTTAAAACATTTTACATGCATCTTGTTCCCTGTCGGTTGTATGCCTGATACCTCATTTAAAACTCTTGCCCTATGGTCTACTTTCTCTACACTTACCGTAGATGTCGGATTATAAGCCGCTACTTTTTTCCCATGCTTTGAACAGCATTGAACATAGCGGCTTATAATAAGGTGCGGCTAATAGAAAGTTTTTTCCCATGCCGCCAAAACATTTTGCCTCGTAACAGTAGACCAATAAAATTGATGAGTAGTTCACAGAGGTCCAATGAAATTGTACGATAAATCAAGCGCACTTCACAAATTATTGTAAATCAGCCATTTGTACTCACCCTCATCAACATGGAAAACACTCGAAGAAAAGCATATGATGCAGCTTTTAAGTTAAAGGCAATCAATCTGGCGGTTGAACAAGGAAATCGAGCTGCTGCGCGTAATCTTGGCATACATGAATCGATGGTGAGACGGTGGAGATTTAATTTGGGACTGCCGCTTCAGGTCAGGAATGGCTCACGTGATATTAGACAGCAGTACAAGGGAGGGAGGGAGCGAAACTGAGGATTCCGCTGCACAAAAACAGTAAAACTCGTGTGTGAATGGTATCGGGCCAATAAGGACACAAGTGTCCGATGTTACCAAATACCGGTAGGTATAACAAAGTTTAGCCTTACCAAATATGTGTAGCGAGGGTTTGGTTTGGGGGAAAAAGGAGTATAAATAAGAGCAGAATGTAAGGGGAAGGCAAAACGCGTTCTGCAATAAAGCCACGCTGCACTGTAATCCGGTGTTGGTTGTCTCTCTTCCAAAACGAACACAGGGCAGAATTTGAAGCCCAACACGTGTAATATCTTTCTGTGTAAATATCTCATATTAGAAGCGGCCGAAAATTCGGTGCGCCGAAAATCCGGTCCGCCGGAAATCCAGTGCACCGAAAATCCGGTCCGCCGGAAATCCAGTGCGCCGAAAATCCGTTCCGCCTGAAATTCGGTGCGGCCTAAAATCCGAAGCGGCCTGTATAATAAAAAAAATGATTTTATTTCTAAAATTAGAGCCAGCGGCTATTAATCAGGTGCGCTCTGTAGTCCGGAATCTACGGTAACTATCTTTTTTGAAATCGCGCACTGTTAACTGTAGTGTTAAATGTGTTAAATTGGCAGTTGCTTCAGCTACCCAGACACCAGACTTTGTGTCTTTATACATTCTTTAATGGTATTTAAAGTTCTGCTTTAACCAAAATTTCCTACCTGACATGAATAATCTTATTACAGGAATTGTATACGTGCATTTTATAGTAAGTCACAAACAAGAGAAAATCTGCAGATGCTGGAAATCCAAAACAACTCATTCAAAATGCTGGAGGAAATCAACAGGTCAGGCAGTGTCTGTGGAAGAAAATGATTGACGTTTTGGGTTGAGACCCTTCTTCGGGGAATGTCGGTTTACTCTTTTCCATAGATGCTGCCTGACCTGCTGAGTTCCTCCAGCATTTTGTGTGTGTTGCTCTGCAGTTTGTAGTTGTATGTTAGTAAATGCTGCTTCCTGTGAACTTGAGTAACTTCAGTATGGGTGCTGGGTGGAATTGTTCTCAGTAATAAGGGATGTAATAGTTGAGTTTTAAATTTACACCTTGATGGATTAACTTTGTTATATGTTTCAATTGATACGTGTAATTACAACTGATTTTAAATTGTTGCATCTTGTTTTGATTAAATGGTGCAATATGGTTTTCTTTGACAAAAACTGAGACCATTCACTTTCAGCAAAGGTACTTATATGAATGTGAGTCGAGTAATTTTTTCAAATTATTTCTATCAGTAACAACTAGGGAAACCAGCAAGACTTCATCTTGGTATTGCACAACAAAATACAGGACTGAGATTTCCATTTATTGAAAATAATCCCGACCTTTTGAAACTTCCATTTATTCTTCACAGATGTTTCAGTGACATTGTACTAGTTTTGAAAAGGATAGAAACTAATCCTGTGCAGTATTTTAGCTAGGTATTTACGTTGCTGGCATGAGTCTAACGTGCTGCCATGCAGATTCAGATGAATAGAAGAGCAGGGTAAAACTAAAGTACTGTGGATGCTGGAAATTTGAAATAGCCTCAAGAAGTTCTTTACTTGTCAGACCACATATCAAATCAAGTTTAATTATCGTTCAAGCCATACATGGATACAGCTGAACAAAATGTTCCTCTGGGGCCAAGATGCAAAACATTCAAAAATAGCGAGTAGCGTAATTCATAATAGCAAGCCAAGAACCATATTAACTTGGAAAAAGAAAACGTATGTGGTCCAAGACCCTGTGCAACAATGTCCAGCAATCAATGGTACAGTCTCCTGGCATTCTACAGATGCACACAATCCAGCCTGTCATTCACAAAATGCTGATGGAAAACAGCAGGCCAGGCAGCATCTATAAGGAGAAGCACTGTCAATGTTTCGGGCCAAGACCCTTTGTCAGGACTAACTGAAAGGAAAGATAGTAAGAGATTTGAAAGTAGTGGGGGGAGGGGGAAATGCGAAATGATAGGAGAAGACCAGAGGGTGTGGGATGAAGCTAAGAGCTGGAAAGGTGATTGGCAAAAGTGATACAGAGCTGGAGAAGGGAAAGGATCATGGGACGGGAGGCCTCGGGAGAAAGAAAGGGGGAGGGGGGAAGCACTAGAGGGAGATGGAGAACAGGCAAACAAATATGTCAGGGATGGGGTAAGAAGGGGAGGAGGGGCATTAACGGAAATTAGAGAAGTCAATGTTCATGCCATCAGGTTGGAGGCTACCCAGCCAGTATATAAGGTGTTGTTCCTCCAACTTGAGTTTGGATTCATTTTGACAGTAGATAGACATATCAGAATGGGAATGGGACGTAGAATTAAAATGTGTGGCCACTGGGAGATCCTGCTTTCTCTGGCGGACAGAGCGTAGCTGTTCAGCGAAACGGTCTCCCAGTCTGCGTCGGGTCTCACCAATATATAAAAGGCCACACTGGGAGCACCGGACACAATATACCACACCAGCCGACTCACAGGTGAAGAGTCGCCTCATCTGGCGCCCTGAATGGTGGTGAGGGAGGAAGTGTAAAGGCAGGTGTAGCACTTGTTCCGCTTATAGGCGACATTTCACCTGTGAGTCGGCTGGTGTGGTATACTGCGTCCAGTGCTCCCAGTGTGGCCTTTTATATATTGGTGAGACCTGACGCAGACTGGGAGACCGTTTTGCTGAACACCTACGCTCGGTTCGCCAGAGAAAGCAGGATCTCCCAGTGGCCACACATTTTAATTCCACGTCCCATTCCCATTCTGATATGTCTATCTACTGTCAAAATGAATCCAAACTCAGGTTGCAGGAACAACACCTTATATACCGGCTGGGTAGCCTCCAACCTGATGGCATGAACATTGACCTCTAATTTCCGTTAATGCCCCTCCTCCCCTTCTTACCCCATCCCTGACATATTTAGTTGTTTGCCCTGTTCTCCATCTCCCTCTAGTGCTTTCACCCCCTTTCTCCTGAGGCCTCCCGTCCCATGATCCTTTCCCTTCAACAGCTCTGTATCACTTTCGCCAATCACCTTTCCAGCTCTTAGCTTCATCCCATCCCCTCTGGTCTTCTATCATTTCGCATTTCCCCCTCCCCCCACTACTTTCAAATGCTGCCTGGCCTGCTGTGTTCCATCAGCATTTTGTGTGTGTTGTTTGAATTTCCAGCATCTGCATATTTCCTCGAGCCAGCCTGTCATTCCATCGCTCAAACATGGTTGGGCAGCACCGGGAGAGTCCAGGCCCCAGCTGTGTGCAGACGCCACGCTGTTATGCTTCCTGGCCTACTCACCTGGTCTGCAGCAGCAGGCAAGCCTGAGGCTTGAGGCCTAATCCTTGCTACAATCTAGGCTACACAGCTCCTATTTTGTCTGCTCCCCCCCCCACCATACAAGGGTAACAGGCCTGTGGCAACATATTGTCCAACAGAGTCTCGGGTTCGCAAGTGAAATGTCAGTTAATTTACTCAGGTTGAAGGTTTTTCACTGGCATTCTGATTAAAGTCCAGCACTTGAAAGATTAACTGATTTTCTCCCCACTGACGTTGCCCATCTTGTTCCCATCCTTTTGACCTTTTTCAAACATTAGGTGGGATTTGACTTGGAAGCATTCAGTGACAGCTGTAGTATTGGCTCCTCAGTCAAGCACATATACCAAATGTTCAGATCTGCTGTTCCTTTCATGCCAAGCAGCATTGCTATCATTCATTTGATGTCATTTTGAAATCCATGAAGCATAGTGATCTGCTCAGTTTGCAGGTCGTCTAGTAATGACACAGCCAGTGAGTGAAATCCTGTTCAGAGATGATTTGATCAGTATATCTTTAGGCCATTCTGTAAAGTAAAAGACAGTTGAAAGGATGGGCCATATTGGATGACAACGCAAGTTGAGATATTGGTGGGTTGAATTTGTGGCAATCACGGGAAGTTCAAGGTTATCAGGCCTTCTTTCATTTGATTGGGATTCATTGGCACTGTGTAAAAAAAATAACGTAATTCATTTTGGGTGATGCCATGCCAGTTGTGCTACCCTCACTTTACAAACTTTTTAAAAAAATTGTTGCATAGCACTGTGCTGAATTCTGCTCAGTAATACTTCAGAGCCTGAAGAGTCATAAATATTGAGTCAAAGATCATTTTATATTTGTTAATTCCTCAGTAAAATTTTGTCATCTCCTTTTCAGTATTAACATATTGATTTAAAAAAAAGCTAAATTAAAGGACTGAGAAATTACATGAAAAGGTATTTCACATCATTGCTCTGTGATTTTCTGGGGGAGCAAAATTGTAGCTTAAAATTAAAGAAAAATAGATGTTTGAAATTCCAATTCTAACTCTTGGGTATTGAATCTATTCAAGAACTTTACTTTCCCCAAGCTTCAGTTAACTGCACTTAATTTGTGATGCATTCTGGGTCAGCTGTAAACTGGCCAGAATCCTCTTAAGGGGATAAAGCATTTAGTGATCAAATTCTTTTAAGTTATTACATTTCTTTTAAAAGTACATAAAAGTAAGTTTTCTCTCAGGCCTTTTCCTCCCACACAAGTTGGGTCCCAACTGTATATTTTTTAAATAAACCTTTGTCTTTCATAAATATGCCTGGCAGGGAAAAATAAGTTGCTTGGATTTCCAAACATGTCCCTCAGTGATTTAAATATTTTAGTTACACCCATCTCAACAGTGCTCAATAAAGCTGGAGTTGAGTTTTTTTTAAAAGCCTAGTTTCATTGTCTCTGTGAAAAGGCTTTGATTTGAATATTTGTTGTGTAAAGGTATATTAATCAAGTTGTGTGAGTGGAATTGAGCTGCAGATCGACCATAATTAATTGAACTGACAAACTGGTTCAGTAAAGAGCAAGTTCCATGGCACAAGGCACCATCACACTGGGGTTCACTTGCCATTAATTTGATGTCAGCTGATCACACTAGGAAAACTGTTTGAATTAGACAAAGGGATCTTTTAAAATCTTTGAAGAGGACAGGTGGGGCTTCTTTTAATGTCTAAAGTACAGCATCTTTGATGTTTTGCTTCTCTCTGCACAGTACTGAAGCGTTGCGTTTATCTAATCAATTCTTTGGCATAGGCTTGATTGTATTCAGAGGAAGAATTAGAGTGGTTCCAACATGGAAGTGATTTGACCTGTTGAGTCTTTGTCAGCTCTAAGCTAAACCTTTCTAGTAGTTCCGATGGCTGGGTCTCTCCCCATATCCTTACAAATTCAGATGCCAATTAAATTTGCCTCTGTAGCAATGTTTTCCAGACCCTAACCATTTACTGTTTATATATTGGGTGCCACAGTAGCGTAGCTGTTAGCATGATGATATTACAGCTCAGGAAGTAGAAGTTTGTAGTTCAGTTTTGACATCATCTGTAAGGAGTCTGTATGTTCTCCCAGTAGAATGTATGGGTTTCTCCAGGCTCTCCAGCTCTCTTTTGCACTCTCAGAAGCTTTACATCTTCCCTGATGAGCCTTGTCCAAAACTGGATACTGTCCAAATATGTACAGGTTACTAGGTGAATTGGTCATTGTAAATTATCTTGTGATTAGGCTTGGGTTAATTCAGGGTGTCATAGCTTCAAGGGCTGGAAGAGCCTTTTCCACAACACATTCCAATAAATAAATTAAGTCAATTTTGGTTCTTTTGTCAATCAGCTTCATTGTATGTTCCCTAGCCCTTAATCCTCTAAGTCAGTGAGAACAGTTTCTTTTTCTCTACTGTCTATGATGATTTAAAATACCTCTGTTAGATCTCTTCCACCCTTCTGTATATTGAGAACAGTTCCAGCTTCTGTCTATTCATATTCCTCTAATTCCTGAAATTGTTATGGAAAATCTCTTTTGCACTCTCTCAGAAGCCTTTCATCTTCCCTGATGAGCCTTGTCCAAAACTGGATACTACTTCTGTCATGACTGAACCATCATTTTATAATGTTCATCATGTTTTCCTTGTTCTTGTACTATGTGCCCAAGATTCCTTAGCCACTCCCAACCTATTTTAGCACCTTCATTGAACCACATATGCAGATATACCTACATAATCTGCCTGCTTTTGTATTCTTCGCTTCCATAATCTCTCTTATTTTGTATTTCTGTGATTATTTGATTTATTAAGTCCCAAATTCCATTGTTTCACTAACTGTTCTCTCAATTCCTTCTAACACAAAGCTTTAAGTGTATGTATACATCCAGGTCCCATTCGTAAATTCTTCAGATTTGTACCTATTTAGTCTACACTTCCTTTATTTTTCCCCTGCCAAAACATACAATTTGATCTGCCACTTGTTCACATATTCAGCCAATGTATTAACTTTAAAATTGAATTTCTGGAGTTTGTGGGCAAGATTGCTAGGTTTGCTGCCAACTTAGGCATCAGTGGACAGTGAAGTAGCATTTAGGCTGATAACCAGAGTCAGGTCTTCACAATGCCTTTTTTCACTTATTTTTGATTTGCATGCATAGGACTGAGAGATTCTGGTGACAAGACAACATTGAAAGTGCCCACGACCAACTTGAAGGTACAGAATTTGATAACTTTTTTTCTGTCAAGTAGTTAATTATTGCGTATGTTTGTGCAGATGAGCTATCATTTTGATTGTAATTCCTATAAGACTTCCACACCAAAGTTTTTAACCTGATTGACTTGGTGTGTTTTCATCATTGCTATTTTACCTTTAGGTTTTTTTGTGACCTTCTGAAAACTCATTACACTGGACAACAAATATTTTTTGAAAGTGTTGCTTCCTCGGAAACTATTTTTGTTTATGATAGACTGCTTGAAGGTGAACACAAATATAATTTCAGACTACTTGTATTACGTAGGAATTTGGAGAGAAACATAACTTTTATTGAATGCAGTGTTTTTACAATAATCAGCCAGCATTGATAGACTCCAATTGCCATGATACTGTTTCTCCATGACTGCAGTGTCCTGGTGAAATCTTCCACTGCGCTCGTCACTGACAGCGCCAAGATTTGTAGGGAAGAAGGCTAAATGGGAATGCAACAAATGTGAGGAGCCCAGGCTTTGTCTTGGTCGCCAATTTTACACCCAAAGTGGAGCTCAAAGGCTTTCTTAATAAGAGGAGTCGTGCTGTGGTTGAGGTTTAAGCAATTCTCAGCTCAACTGTAACATCAAGTATCCTGGCTATTGCAACGTTGGTAAGACATTTTGTACTCCTGAAAATACTTTATTATAAAGTTACTTTATTATAAAGCGTACACACAATAATTTATGCATGTAGAGCAAGATAGAAAACTTCAGCTTATATTCTGGACAACATCTTAATTGACTTGAATTATGAATTGAAATAACAGAAATAGGTGATTTCAAAAAAAAGGTGTGTAATAGGGAAATTTAGAACATAGAACATAGAATAGTACAGCACAATACAGGCCCTTCGGCTCACAATGTTGTGCCAACCCTTAAACACTGCCTCCCATATATACCCCCACCTTAAATTCCTCCATATATACCTGTCTAGTAGTCTCTTAAATTTCATGGTGATCTTCATGTTAAGCAGCCCAAAATCCATAAGCTAGACCCAAAAATAGTCAGGAAGCAAAATACTTGTCCATTGCTATTGGACTTGCTTTTGAAATTGCTATTGGACATGCATTGGTGGCTAAACGGTGTATATTATAGTGCTTTTTGTAAATCCATTGTTCCAAAGTTAATTTTCAGCTAATATTTTTGAAGTATAATCACTAAAAATAGATAATCTGTTTTAGTTGTTGGTTGAAAGATTCTGCTCAGAGTAATAGGATCTACTCTCATGTAGTTCAGAGTAATGAAGTGGGAGGGCAGACTAGGGGCTTAGTGTAACATTTTATTGGATGGAGGGCACCTTTGAGTGCATCGGTATTGTAAAATCAGTATTTTACATTTTTCTGCTGTTTTATTGGATCCTATACTTTTATGATTTTGAGTACTATTAGCTGTTGCTTTCAGTAATACAACTAAGGGAATCAGCCCCTTGAGGCCATTGTAACAATTATTTAGTTTGTAGATGGCTGAACTATATGGCAGCTCTATTTGCCTGCCCTTGTGGATTTCTGGTTATCCACCTCTATCAATCTGATGACTTAAAATTTCAGTAAACCCAGTATCCAGAGCCTTTTGGGAGATGTTAGAAATTCTAGATTTCATGTTTTTTTTCAATGCTTGATTTCTTTCTTAATGTTCAGAGTACTTCTGATTTGTAATTCCTTGCTAAAGGAACTGGTTTCTCTGTCTTAAACCTGTTGAATCCCTTAACGATTTTGACTAACTGGCAGATGGAGTTCAATCCAGAAAAACATGAAGTGATACATTTTGGCTGGTCGAATTTGATGACACAGTTAAAAGTTAATGGCAGGATTCTTATCAGTGTGGAAGAACAGAGGAATCTAGGAGTCCGTGTCCATAGATCACTTAGAGTTGTGCAAGTTGACAATGTGGTTAAGAAGGCATATGTTATGTTGGCCTTCATTTAAGGGATTGAGTTGAAGAGCCATGAGGTAATGTTATTTATTTTTGTTTATTTATTGAAATACAGCCCTTCTGGCCCTTCGAGCCACGGTGCTTAGCAACACCCAAATTAACCCTAGCCTAATCATGGGATGATTTGCAATTATCAATTACCCTACCAATCAGAACGTCTTTGGATTGTAGGAGGAAACCAGAGCACCCAGAGGAAAGCCACGTGGTCACGAGGAGAATGCACTAACTGCTTACAAACAGCAGCGGGAATTGAACCTGGTTTGCTAGTACTGTAAGCATGAAGCATGTGCTAACCACTATGCTACTATACTGTCCTGTGTGCAGCTTTATAAAACTGTGGTTAGACCACACTTTTATTATGCTTTATGTTTAGTTATTAAGTATTATGTTTAGTTCTGTTTGCCTCATAATAGAAGGGATGTGGAAAATTTAGAGTGGGTGCCGAGGGGATTTATCAGGATGCTGCCTGGATTAGAGAGCATGTTTTGTGAGGAAAGGTTGAGCAAACTAAGCCTTTTTTCTTTGGAGCAAAGGATAAGAGGTGTATAAGTCAGTAAGAGGCATAGATAGAGAGGACAACCAGAGATTTTTCCTCTAGTGTAGGAATGGCTAATATGAAAGGACATACTTTGAAGGAAAGTATAAAGGAATGTCCAGTAGGTTTCTTTTACACAGAGAGCGGTAAGTGTAAGGAATGCACTTGGCATGTTGGTGGTAGAGGCAGATGCATTAGGAACATTTAACAGACTCTTTAAGTAGACATATAAATGAAAGGAAAATGGAGGGCGATGTGGAAGGACAGGTTCGATTGATCTCAGAGTAGGTTAAAAGGTTGGCGAGACATTGTGGGTGAAGGGCCTGTACTGTTTTAGTGTCTCAATTACGTTGAGCATAGAACGTCTAAACGTGGAACATCATACTCTGCAGAAAGGTCTTGTTAACATCCTACATGTACTCTAGACTGTTTGTAACTAAAATGCTGTCTAGATTGCCAATTGCATTTTGGATATACAACTCCCCAGCACAAAACAATACAAATATCTGACCTATTCAGTGCTTTTAGATATTTCAACAGCTTTCTGAAATTAACTTCAAGGTTTTTTTAAAAATAAAACTTGAGAGACACATACTATAGTAGTTTCACCAGTTTATAACGCTATTTTCTTTGTAATACTGGAAATTATCATTTCAAACTGGTTAGAAGAATATAAAAATGGAAGATTTTGTGTCTTATTTTTGCCCAGTATGTGTCATGCTTAATTGTGGCCTTGGTATAAGGCCAAACCATCAAACACAATAGAATTTGATTTGCTCATTACAGATGAAGCAAAAAAGTTTGAATATTTGGTCAAAACAGAGAATATATTTTCAGTCTTAGATGACGAGGGTAACAACATGGCAGTGGAGAACATCTGGGAAGAGTTTAAAACAACATTGACAGAAGTTGCAGAAAAGACTTTGGGTTATCGGAAAAAGAGCAAAAGACATAACCCTTGGTTCACCGATGAGCTGAGAAAGTTAACTGAAGAAACGTAAAACATCGGAATAATGAACGCTACAAAGCCCTGCAGCGCTTGATTCAAAGAAAATTCAAGGAAGCAAAAGAGAATTGGATGAATGAACATTGCGAAGAAGTTGAGCAGTATGAACGAAGTCATGATTATACAGGCCTTCACCAAAAGGTGCAACGGTTGTGTGGATAACATCAGATAGGTACCTAATTTAGTCCCCTAGAAATACGTTCTTCCCTACTCCCTCACTTTCCTGACACCTGTCCAAGAGGGGGATAAGAGTTAGGGCGATACCTCATAGGTTAACAGACAACTATAGGGGTCCCCCAAAAGGCGGCGATTTACTGCACGTTTGATCGACAGAGCACACTCCTATATCGGCGGAGAAGGGTAGTAGGTTTATAACACAGTGGTCGCCAGACACGGGCAGACAGTACTAGTATTGGGTTTGAGCCTCACACCAATTTATCCTATCCTTACAATCAAGTGGTAGTATTTATTGAATGATAAAATGCAGAGGCAGAATACAAGCAAGAATACAATCTGGGATGGGAGAATGTGCAGATAATAAGGAACTTGTATTGGAATCAGAAAGCAGCGGTCAGGGTAGAAAATGAGCTATCATCATGGTCATGTATTAAACGAGGCATAAGACAAGGCTGTGTTGGCTCGCCAGATTTGTTCAACCTCTATGGAGAATGGGTTTTTCGGGAATGTGACCATCGGGAGACATATTCCAGTCAAAGGCTGGAAGGTGGATAACATCAGGTATGTGGACGACACCGCGTTGTTAGCTGACAGCGAAAGCAAACTGCAAATTATGCTGAATAAAGTGAATGAGAAAAGCCTTGACTATGGACTTAAAATCAACCCTAAGAAAACAAAATCGATGGTGATAAGCAAAACAGACACTAAAGACTCATTCATGATGGTATCGTTACAAGTGAATGGACAAGACAAGATAGGTGTGAAAGTTTGAATATCTTGGTAGTTGTCTGACAGATGACGGGCGGTGTGAAGTTGAGATCAGAAGGAGAATGGGTATGGCTAAGACCCAGTTCATGAAGATCTATGCAATCGGAAGGTAGACATCCAAAGTAGAGTCCGCTTGCTCGAGTGTTACGAATGGTCAGTGCTGAGGTATGGATCAGAAACATGGACCTTGAAGAAGGATGACATGAAACAAATTAATGCTTTTGTAATGTGCTATCGACGAATGTTGAAGATAGCTGGGTAGAGAAAGTTTCAAATGAGAGGGTTTTGTCCGAAGTTGATAGACCACGGACGTTACTGGAGAAGATTATGAAGTTTAAAAATTGCTTATTGTGGGCATGTTACGTGGAGAGATAACATCTTGCTGGATTTGCTATATGGAAAGGTGGAGGGAAAGAAAGGAAGAGGAAGGCAAAGAACAACGTGGCTGGATAATATCAAGGATTGGACCAAGCTGGACAAGACTAGGGATGTTGTGGACAAATGTTGGGACAGAGCAGCGTGGAGGGAAATTGTCCGCCAACTGGAAATTCCAGATACTACCTAATGACAATGACGAAGTTGCTCGGGAGAATAAATTTCACCCAGAGGGTTCTGGAAGTGTTGATGTAACTGTAAAAGAGGCACAGGTGACTAGAGCATGCGTTCCCAATCTGGGGTCCACAGACCCCTTGGTTAATGGTAGAGATTGATGGCATAAAAAAAGGTTGGACTAGAGGCTGGGGGTTCTTGGGGGTCATTTGAATTTTGTCAACCAGCTTAGATATATTGGGCTGAAGGGCCCTCCTATGTTGTAGATTTCCAAGATTCCCTACACAGTTGGTTATAGTTTTATTTACACATGGAAATAATTGCATGTTGCTTCGTATTTGATAATATCCTGCATGTAGGAGCCCCCATAAATACAAGAGATTCTGTAGGTACTAGAAATCCAGAGAAAGTCAGAGGAGCTCAGAAGGCCAGGCATCATCTATGCAGAAGCATTAAACAGTCTTGGCCCAAAACGTCGACTGTTTATTCCTTTCATGGCTGCTGTCTGACCTGGAGAGTTCCTCCAACATACTGAACGAACACTTACTAGATCTATCTTGTGATAAAAGCTGTTCATTGAAAAGTAGAAAATCACATCCCACCTTAAAACGATTACAAATCAGTCCTTAAGCACTTTTTTTAAGAAGTTGAATATCGTTCTTTGTCAATTTTTAAAATGTAATTGCCTGGAGTTAATTTTAGTATGTTTCTCAGCTGGCAATACTACTTGATGCAGGAACACACTGTTCTCTCAGTTCATAAATCACCAGGTTTAGGCATACTGTCAAAAAAACTTGGTGATAACCTGGCGCCAAGTGGCAGTAACTCAGGCATTGAGGCTTTGATTTTTACCAACCTTGCATGAAATGTTGCTTTCTAATAGGAGGGTGCAGCTACAGTTGAGCTAGCCCTTGTATGTCATGATAATAAATGTTGACTGGAGTGGGCTATAATTTTCAAATTTATATTTCAGGAATATAAATCATCTCCAACTTCTCTTGCCAACTACATTTTCATAGATTAGAACCACTACAAAGATATTTTTAGAGTGGCAATAAGTGATATTGCAGAAGGTGGGGGTGGATTTTGGGGCTGATTGGCCAAAAGAACTGTCAGCATTGAAGAGTTTGTGAATAATGTTTCCTGTATGAAGGTGTATAGAGAATGGGTGCCTGATGAAATTGCAGAGAGTGGGTAGGGTAAATAAAACTGAGGAGGCTGAGAACCTGATTTTTATTGAGTCTTGGGAGTCTCAATGAACCCCAGTAAAACTATGGAGGATGGGTGTGCAGAAATAATGCGGGTAGCGACAATCTGAATTGGTTGTAGCATTTGGAGTGCAACCAACGGGAAGAATATTACAGTTGAGACCCAGGTAATAAATAGGCCTTGGATTTGACAATAATGGGAGTGATACAAGGCTAAGAGTTAGAGATACATGAGGCGAGGAAAAAAATGCCTTTGACAATACTATAGATGAGGATGAAAGCTGATCTTGGGATGTATAAGACTACTAAAGTTTCGTACATGGTGTAATGCTAGTAGAGACTTGGAAGTAGGATCACAAAATCAGCTGAATATTGATACTGTTTCTTGGAGGTTTTAAGAAAAAGAAATCTTTAAATTTTCACCATGGGGAATCTCAAGCTAATTTTGTTATGAAGGTATCCTCATTTGCCCTACAACCAGAGGTCATTCTCTTCCAGTAATTGGAGATTCTTTGGCTGAAGGTTGGTGCATCTGTGGTGTTCATTGTCATGGATGCCTGGGGAGGCCAAGTCATTGGGTGCAGTTAAACTGGAGTTTGAGAGGAAGAATGGAGTTGAGGGATAATAGGTCGGCCATGGAATGACGGGCAGACTTGAGTGGCAAAATGGCTAGATCCTTCTTCTTGTGCCTTATTATTTTTCATACAAAAGATAAACAGAATGACCAATGCTTCCAGCAGTTAATACTCTTATACTTGGTGTGGTGATTAGGACTAATCCTGGATATTCTACTAATTAAATGGTGTAATCTTGATCAGTATTCTTGTTAGCTGCTCCTCATGATAACTCCCATGTGTTGGACGAAGCTGATGGCAATTAGAAAAACATGTCAATTTTTAAAAATTTAAGCTTCTGTGGAAATTGTCAAACCATGTGGTTATCTGTAACTCATCAATTTTACTTCTTGGTAAACTGTTTTCTTTTTAAGACTTGTTGACAGTAAACATAACTTATTAAAGATTTTTCCTGAATGTGCTGGTTATTAATTGTCGATAAAAATCAAGGTTCAAAATAAGTTTATTGTCAAAGTACATCTATGTCATCAGATACAACCTTGAGATTCATTTTCTTGTGGGCATACTCAGCAAATCTATAGAATAGTAACTACAACAGAATCAATGAAAGATCAACTAGAGTGCAGAAGACAATAAACTGCAAATGCAAATATAAATAAATAGCGATAAATAATGAGAACATGAGATCAAAGGTATAAATTTGCATTTAATACCAGGAGTATGTACCCAGTACACAACCTGAAATTCGTCCTCTTTGCAGACATCCATGAAGAAACCCCATAGAGCGATAGAAACATTGAAGCTCCCTCCCTTTTCAGAAGCAGCAGCAAAACATCAAACCCCCCCCCCACACCATGTGAGCTGCAGAAGTGCCAAAGAGTCCATTGATCCAGATGAGATGCATGTTCATTGCTTAAGTTCATGTAAGCAATGGGTTTGTTTAACCTTGTTAACATGGGAAATGTCATTTGATTGAAGGTAGTTTATGCAGATGGTTTGTAATTTGAGTTTCATTGGTTGTGGCTGAAGTAATTGCTTGTTGTGGATGGCATAGCTCATTTGCAGATTTGCCCAGATGCCTTCATGATATTGGTAACTTCATTTTTCCCGAATGAAAAATGTTGTCCTTCAGTTGAACACCTGTGATAATGAGGAGGATTTTGTTAGGCTGTTGTTTGATATCAGTCAGCTGAAGGTTGGCCAGAGTAATGGCAGATGGAATTTAATCCTGACAAGTGAGAAGTGATGCATTCTGGAAGGTCAAAGAATGGTAGGTTGTAGTAAATGATAGGATCCTAGAGACTGTTGACAGAATGACCTCGGAGAACAACCACAGATCCCTGACATTGACAGCACAAGTTAAATAACAATGGTCAGGAAGATTTATGGGATTGTGCTTTCATCAGGTGTGGCATACATATAAAATAGAAACATCATGGTAGAACTTAATAAATCATTGCGCAGGCCACACCTATTGTGTGCATTTCTGGTTGCTGCACTATAGGAAAGATGTGACTGTTGGAGAGGGTGCAGAAGAGATATGCCAGGATGTCGTCTGGATTGGAGCATTTCAATTATATGGAGAGATTGGATAGAGTGACTTTGTTTTTCCTGGAGCAGAGGATGTTGAGGGTTGACTTGATGGAAGTACCATAGATTCCGGACTACAGAGCGCACCTGATTAAAAGCCGCAGGCTCTAATTTTAGAAATAAAATCAATTTTTTAATTGTAAAGGCCGCACCGGATTTTAGGCCGCACCGCTACTTTTAAATATACATACGTATCGGTAACACAAATTACGTTGCATATACTTTTTTACTGAACAGCACGAACAACATTCCAATATCTCCTAGCGACTGGTAAAAATATATATACTGCAGCCTACCAGGAAAAGTTATTGATCAACTTTAACTTAAAAGCAGCGTTTTCGCTCGGGTCTGACGCGCTTGCGTAACGCGATCGGGTCTGACGCGCTTGCGTAACGCGATCGGATCTAATCGGGTCTGACGCGCTTGCGTAACGCGATCGGGTCTGACGCGCTTGCGTAACGCGATCGGGTCTGATGCGCTCGGGTCTGACGCGCTTGCGTAACGCGATCGGGTCTAATCGGGTCTGACGCGCTTGCGTAACGCGATCGGGTCTAATCGGGTCTGACGCGCTTGCGTAACGCGATCGGGTCAAATCGGGTCTGACGCGCTTGCGTAACGCGATCGGGCCTGACGCGCTCGGGTCTTGCTTTTCTTCGAGTATTTTCCATGTTGATGAGGGTGAGTACAAATGACTGATTTACAATAATTTAATTGTGAAAGTGCGCTTGATTTATCGTACAATTTCATTGGACCTCTGTGAACTACTCATCAATTTTATTGGTCTACTGTTACGAGGCAAAATGTTTACGAGGCGGCATGAAAAAAAACCATGTATTAGCCGCTCTGGATTATAGGCCGCAAAGTTCAAAGCTGTTCAAAATGTGGGAAAAAAGTAGCGGCTTATAATCCGGAATCTACGGTATATAAAATTGAGGGAGATGGAGAAGGTAGGTAGCAACAATTTTTTTTCCTTCTTGGAGTGTGTCCAAACAAGAAGCCAGATTTGTAAGAAGAGAGTTAGGATGGTGAATTTTTCTCACAGTGGTTCAAATATGTGTGGGGTACTCTTGAGGAACACAAAGTGGTTAAGGCTGGTGACTGAATGCAGTTAGGACCAGTATAGATTAATACAAGGGTCGCATGGATGCTACTAGCCAGAGGGCTTGTATCTATGCTGATGACCTAAGATAAAGTGGGGGAAAATGCTAAGGTATAAATTGTCTTTCATTTTAAAGGAATAATGACTAGCTTGAGAGGCTGAAAATGACCTAGCACTATACTTCTATGTTGTAAACCTCCATTCACGGGCTGCTCTTGAAATCATACAATCCATTATTGCTGTATATCGGCTTACTGCTCCGCTGCCTGTTGCATTTCATAAGAAAGAATTGTTTTATATGGGCTTACTTTTAACAGGCTTCACAAGTTATCTTGTGGATGAAACTATTTGCTTACTCCTGTTGCTTGATGTTTCAAGCATTTCCACAACATACTAAGATATCTTTCAGTAAAAGAGCAGAAAATTTGAGCCAGTGTTAATGGTAAATTTGGGTGCTCAGCCAGTAAATTGTTTCTCGGAGAAAATAGTCTTTGATTTTTTTTGGTTATGTGGTTCAATTTTTTTTGGTGTTTGTTAGAATAACATTGCAGTTGAATCCATAACAAAACCTGATGAATGTTCCAGGATTTTAGTTGTCTTACAGAGTCTGCTCTCTAATGTACAGTTTATGAATGGGAAGAAAGACAAGTTTAATTTTTTATTCTTATTCATAATTTATTAGCACGTTAACTATTTTCAAAACCATAGTTCTGTTTTTTTAGAAGGTTTTTAATAAGTAGAAAGATGATTTGGACCAGTGGTTTGCAACCATTCTGAATGAGATACACTTGGTTAAAATAAACCCTGATGATGCTTCAAGCACTGTTTTACAGACTTGGGAATGTCTGGAGACTGATAGCAGACTATATCTAGGATAGACAGGGTGTCGAATATATTTTTACCATTTATCTACCTTGACATGATAAGTCTCCTTGGTTCCCTTTTTTATTTTTAGTGACCTGCTCCCTGTTTGCTAAAGGGTTTATGTAATTTGAATTGGAAATCACTTCAGAACTTTTTTGTGTATGAATGAGCCATCTGGAAACACTTTTTTTTCTTGTTCCTGGTCTAGTGATGGCTGTTTTTTTTCTCATCCTTGGATTAGAAGTTTGTCTTTTTTTTTAACCTTTAATCTTCTCTACTGTTGCAACCCTGTGAAATCTCCCCTCACATCTCCATTTTCAAGGTCTTTGGTATTTTGGATTGTCATTATCAAATTCAGTCCCTGGCTTCTCTGCATTTCTCTTCTCCAAGATGCTCTTTAAGCTCCATCTATAGACCAAGCTTTTAGTTATCTATTGGATCCTCTCATGGAGACCAGTATCAAATGTTGTTAATGTGGCTGTTAAACAGTTTGGAATGTTTCTGTATGTTACTATTGCTACAGAAAATTCTGGAGGAACTCAGCAGGTCAGTTAGCATTTGTGAAAATGAATAAACAGTCGATGTTTCGGGCCAAGACACTTCTTTAGTATTGGAAAGGAAGGGGCAAAGATGCCTGAATAAAAAGATGGAGGCAGGACAAGCTATAAGGTGATAGGTGAAGCCAGGTGAGTGAGAAAGATAAGGGCTGGAGAGGAAGGAATTTGATATGAAAGAAGAGTGAACCATGGGAGAAAGGGAAGGAGAAGGGGCACCAGGGGAGGTGATAGGTGAGGAGAAGAGGCATGAGGCCAAAGTGGGGAATGGAAGAAGAGGGAAAGGGGAGGGAAAATATTACCGGAAGGAGAAATCGATATTCAAGCTATTAAGTTGGGATGAATCTTTTCATTCCTCTCCTCCCCCCACCCACCTTTTCATTTGACATCTTCTCCCTTCTTTTCCAGTCCTGATGAAGGGTCTCACCCAAAATGTCAAACTATTTTATTTATTTCTTGAGGTGCTGCCTGACCTGCTGAATTCTGCCAGCCATTTTGTGTGTGTTGCTCTAGCTTTCCAGCATCTGCAGAAACTCTTGTGTACATTGATGCAATATGTTATTGTGCAATATGTCCCAGAGAGAGTTTGAAGCACATTTTAAACTGTTGGGGAAAAAACGAGTGGTAGATGATCATGATTTAAAATCTCAAGTTTTGGTGATGCATCTGTTTCTTCTACTTTTAGAGCTCCCCAGTGGCCTTTTGTTTGTTTCTGCTGTGGAAAATGTCAAGCCTTTCTGAAATAAAAGCAGAGAATGCTGGAAATGTTCAGCAAGTCAGGCAGCATCTATGGAGGGAGAAACAGAGTTAACGTTTCAGGTCGATGATCGTTTTCATCAGAACCTTTCATCTGTCTGAATGGCTTGAGATGACATTGTGCTCGTGTGACACTGGGTTGCTTTAGCCAATGCATACTTCTCCATGATCTTGGAGTTCAGAGGACTTCTCCCTCATCAGAGTATCGTACATGGATATGGAGTTCTACGCAAGCTCTTTTAACCTTGTTTCACTTGTGCTGCTTCAGTTGTTTTGTTCACTATTGTTGCTTTCCTCATTCATGCTTTTCATTAAGATTTTATTCTGTTGGGAAAGGGAGCACAAGTTTATCCAAAATGAGTTTACTAAAATGCACTTCAAGCCTGTGCCATTTACAGTCCATTGATTTTAATTTGTGTTCTGTATCAGTCACCTGCTATCAGTATGTGAGGGAAACACAGGTACTGTTCACAGGCATAACTCAGTTTGGAAGAACAAAATGCATTTTGCATTTTTATCCCCCACCCAATCACTCCCCTCAGACTTCAGTGCAGGTATTTAAGATGTTCTTCTGCCCATTTCTGAAAACCAATAGTCGGGCAAAAATTATACTCTTTTCATGAACACCTGGCAAATTGTTTTTTTGCAGGGGACTGTTAAAGTAAAACGATGTCTGGAATTGCATTGAGTCGACTTGCACAAGAAAGAAAAGCTTGGAGAAAAGACCACCCTTTTGTAAGTATGCAGTTCATCAGCGACGTTTAGGAATTCAGTAGATCAAAGATGTGAATCCTTCCTGGAATTGAGGATCCCAGGTACTGGATGCCAAGTTCCAGGCTCACCAGCTAAACCATAAACAAGAGAAAATCTGCAGATGATGGAAATCCAAGCAACACATACAAAATGCTGGAGGAACTCAGCATGCCAGGCAGCATCTGTGGAAAAGAGTAGTTGAAGTGTGTTCGTCAGCTAAACCATACCTCTTCAGCAAACAGTTTTTATTTCACTGTTTTCGATATTGATTCTATTTTTGATATCTGTGTAACTTTGTGTCCCAGAGAGGTGTATTGAGTAGTTCTAAGTTAGTGTACCACTACTTTATTTTATTTGGAGATACAACCCACGCCACCCAATTACACTCCTCTGACCAATTAACCTACTAACCTATACGCCTTTAGAATGTGGGAGGAAACCTACCTGATTATAGGGAGACCATACAAATTCCTTGAACCCGGGTTGTGGTGCTGTAATAGCGTTGTGCTAGCCGCTCTGTTATGCTTCATCTTGACTTGGTGAACATTTTAACTGCTTTCCTCGGACTAGTTGACCATAGCTGTAAATAAAAAAAACTATTGGTTAGAATCATGGCACACCATCATTTATAAGGAAGTTATTGAAGCTAATGAGTTGATGCCACCTCCTTGGGTGTAAGACCACAAGGCAAAAGGAGCAGAATTAGCCCATTTGACTCCTTGGATCTGCTCCGCCATTCCATCATGGCTGATTTATTATCCCCCTCAACCCCATTCTCCTGCCTTCTCCCGTAACCTTTGACACCCTGACTAATCAAGAATTTTGACCTCCCAATTTAAGTATACCCGATGACTTGGCTTCCACAACCATCTGTGGCAATGAGTTCCACACATTAGCTAAAGAAATCCCTCCTCATCTCTGTTCTAAATGGACGTCCGTCTATTCTGAGGTGGTGCTGTCTGGACCTAGACTCACCCACTGTACAAAACATGTTCCCCACATCCACTCTATCTTGGCCATTCAATGAGATATCCTTCCCCCTCCCCCATTCTTCTAAACACCAGTGGTATAGGTCCAGAGCCATCAGACGCTCCTCATATGATAACCTTTTCATTCTTGTGCCATTCAATTCCCTGAACCTATTATATTTTTGCAATTCTTTCCACCAAGTGGAATTTTTTTTTTGAAAGTCACTGTAGGATCATAGAGTAGGGGCTGTTGTTTTATGAAAGCTTATCCACTTGATGAATTCAGCAATGTAGAAAAAGATTGGCCATTTCAGCTGTGCAAGTTGTCACCATTAGTCAGAGAGGGTAATTCATCCCTCATATCACCTGCTCCAAAAATACTCTTATTTTACCTAACTAAATTTTCGGATTTGGAAAACGTATGCTGCTGGTAGAAGACTCAAAATAATCACTTTTGTGTTTCAAATGGGTACCACTGAAGTATAGTGGTTAGCGTGACGCTACTACAGCTTGGGATATTGGAGTTAAATCCCAGTGTCCTCTGTAAGGAGTTTGTACTTCCTCCCTGTGAAATGCGTGGGTTTCCTCCAGGTGCTCTGGTTTCCTTCCACAGTCCAAAGACATTGTGGTTAGTAGGTTAATTGGTCATTGTAAATTGTCCTGTCATTAGGCGAGGGTTAAATCAGGTATTGCTGGGCAGCGTGGCTGGAAGGGCCTATTCTGTGCAGTATCTCTAAATAAAAATAAATAAATAAATATGCAGATTAACCTAGGGATAAACAATTTAGTCTGATCCTAAACTAAAGAAATGTGAGCATTTTCAACTTCTATGATAACAGATCATTGGGCAAATCTATGGGCTGTGAAGAACTATGCATCCAAATAAAGAGAAGGTGAGATGATAGTTTCTATTGATGAGAGAGTTGTTGGGTCCCAGGTGATCTGCCAACATTGGGAGAGCCTCATTCACTGTGCCAGCCAGGGAAGCTGCATCCCTGGGATCCACTTCTATGTTGCGCAGCTGCACTGCTTGACCTGTTCCACCCAACCCTACCTCTCACAGGCAGCCTCCCTATACAGAGGTCAAAATGGAACTCCAAGAAGGCCCAAGCTGTAATAGTGTTGTTCTAACCACCACACTACTGTGGCACCAGTGTTCCAATTACTCCATGGATTCACAATCTCTGATCCAAACTCTGCTTCAACCCCTCAATGATTTTCAATTCCCATCACTCCATTACTGTTTTAGCTGCACAGCCACCGTGGTCTGGGATTCCCTCCCTAGCCTTCCGATCAAGATGTAGTCAAATCCTTATTCTTTGGAGCTTCTGGTTATTTGCCATAATAGCAACAGATAAATATTTTCAACGTTTCTGATCACGCTCCAAGAGAGAGTCACAGAAACAGGCCCGTCAGCTCATCTACATGTCAAACTGTTATTCTGCCTAATCCCATCTATCTTCACCTGGGCCATTGCCTCTGTATCCTCCCCATCTATGTAAATTTCTTTTAGGTATAGCAATTGGACTTGCAACCATCATTTCCGCTGACAGCGGATTCCACGCTCACAACATTTTATGAGTGAAGTTCCCCTTAAACACTCTTTCACCCTTAACCCTTGACCACTAGTTCGAGTCTCACCCATCCTGAGCGGGGGATAAAGAAACTGTTTCCATTTACACTATTTATACCCTTTATAACTTTGTATGCCTTTATCAAGTCTCCTCATGTTCTCCAGGGAATAAAGTTCAAAGGAAATTTATTATCAAAGTATGCAAAAGTCGCCATATACAACTGAGGTTCATTTTCTTGCTAGCATTCTAGCTAGAGCAAAGAAATACAGTAGAATCAAATTAAAAACTACACAGCAAAATCTGACAAATAACCAATTTTCAAAAGAAGACAAACTGTGTAAATGCAAAAAAAAGCTAATAATGATAAATAAATAACTAGTAAACAATACTGAGCACATGAGTTGTAGAGTCCTTGAAAGTGAGTCCATAGGTTATGAAACCATTTCAGGGTTGGGGTGAGTGAATTTATTGATGCTGGTTCAGGAGCCTGATGGTTGATGGGTTATAACTGAGGTCCTTAAGTCCCAGCCACATCCTTTTAAACTCTCTCTGCGCTCTTTCAATCTTACTGAGTTATTTCCTGTAGGTAGGTGACCAGAAATACACACAACACTCCAGATTTGTCCTCTGCAGCCATCTTCATAACATTCCAAGTCCTGTACTCTTCACTAAGGCCAATTTGCCTAAAGCTCACTTTACAACCCTAACTACCTGTGACACCACTTTCAATTAATTATCCCTGATATTGCTTGATATTAATGTAAAATTCAATATTCTTCAAAACCCATGGTTTTGTTTTTGGGTGAGCTCCTACAGGTTTCTGTAGTTTCAAGTTCAACTTTAACTCGTGTAATTTGTTCTACCTGCAGGGATTTGTTGCGGTGCCCACGAAGAATCCGGATGGTACTTTAAACTTAATGAACTGGGAATGTGCTATTCCAGGGAAAAAGG
The DNA here is from genome assembly GCF_048418815.1 of Hemitrygon akajei. NCBI lineage: Eukaryota > Metazoa > Chordata > Chondrichthyes > Myliobatiformes > Dasyatidae > Hemitrygon > Hemitrygon akajei. The sequence goes on from NC_133154.1 coordinate 7,183,281, forward strand.
CAGTAAGTATTATATCAATCCATGTACCACATGATATTGGGAGCCCTTTTTGTAGTCGCCTTTGTGGCTAGGTTACTTAGAACAGGAATTAAAAATAAAAACATAAGACCTATAGCACAATACAGGCCCTTCGGCCCACAATGCTGTGCCGAACATGTACTTACTTTAGAAATTAGGGCTACCCATAGCCCTCTATTTTTCTAAGCTCCATGTACCTAACCATTAGTCTCTTAAAAGACCCTATTGTATCTGCCTCCACCACTGTCACCGGCAGCCCATTCCATGCACTCACCACTCTCTGCGTAAAACCTTACCCCTGACAACCTCTCTGTACCTACTTTCAAGCACCTTAAAACTGTGCCCATTCTTGTTGGCCATTTTAGCCCTGGGAAAAAGCTTCTGACTATCCACGTGATCAATGCCTCTCATCATCTTATGCACTTCTATCAGGTCACCTCTCATCCTCTGTCACTCCAAGGAGAAAAGGCTGAGTTCACTGAACCTATTCTCATAAGGCATGCTCCCCAATCCAGGCAACATCCTTGTAAATCTCCTCTGCACTCTTTCTATGGTTTCCACACCCTTCCTGTAGTGAGCACAGTACTCCGTGGGGTCTGACCAGGGTCCTATATAGCTGCAGCATTACCTCTCCACTCCTAAACTTTGTCCCACGATTGATAAGGGCTATGCACCGTATGCTTTCTTAATCACAGAGTCAACCTGCACAGCAGCTTTGAGTGCCCTACGGACTTGAACCCCAAGATCCCTCTGATTCTCCACACTGCCAAGAGTCTTACAATTAATACTATATTCTGCCATCATATTTGATCTACCAAAATGAACCACTACACACTTATATGAGCTGAACTCCATCTGACACTTCTCAGCCCAGTTTTGCATCCTATCAATGTCCCGCTGTAACCTCTGACAGCTCTCCACACTATCCACAACACCTCGAACCTTTGTGTCATCAGCAAATTTACTAACCCATCCCTTCACTTCTTCATCCAGGTCATTTATAAAAATCACAAAGGGTCCCAGAACAGATCCCTGAGGCACATCACCAGTGACTGACCTCATGCAGAATATGACCTGTCTATAACAACTCTTTGCCTTCTGTGGGCAAGCCAGTTCTGGATCCACAAAGCAATGTCCCCTTGGATCCCATGCCTCCTTACTTTGTCAATAAGCCTTGCATGGGGTACCTTGTCAAATGCCTTGGTGAAATCCATATACACATCTACTGTTCTACCTTCATCAACGTGTTTAGTCACATCCTCAAAAAATTCAGTCAGGCTCATAAGGCACAACATCCCTTTGATAAAGCCATGCTGACTATTCCTAATCATGTTGTGCCTCTCCAAATGTTCATAAATCCTGCCTCTCAGGATCTCCATCAGCTTACCAACCACTGAAGACTCACTGGTCTGTTATTTCATGGGCTATCTCTACTCCCTTTCTTGAATAAGGGAACAAAATCTGCAACTCTCCAATCCTCCGGAAACTCTCCCGTCCTCATTACTGATGCAAAGAACATTGCCAGAGACTCAGTAATCTCCTCCCTCACCTCCCACAGTAGCCTCTGATATATTTTATCCGGGTCCGGTGACTTATCCAACTTGATGCTTTCCAAAAGCTCCAGCACATCCTCTTTCTTGATGTCTATATGCTCAAGCTTTTCAATCCGCTGTAAGTCATCCCTACAATTGCCAAGGTCCTTTTCCGTGGTGAATACTGAAGCAAAGTACCTCTGCTACCTCCTCCGGTTCCATACACACTTTTCCACTGTCACACTTGATTAGTCATATTCTCTCACGTCTTATCCTCTTGCTCTTCACATACCTTGGGGTCTTCCTTAATCCTGTTCCCCAAGCCTTCTCATGTCCCCTCCTGGCTCTCCTAATTTTAATCTTAAGCTCCTTCCTGCTAGCCATATCATTTTCTAGATCTCTATTATTAACCAGTTTTTTTAACCTTTCATAAGCTTTTCTTCTTGACTAGATTTTCAACAACATGGTTCCTGCACCCTACCATCTTTTCCCTGTCTCATTGGAACATACCTCTGCAGAACGCCACGCAAATATCCCCTGAACATTTGTCACATTTCTGTCGTATAATTCCATGAGAACATCTGTTCCCAATTTATGCTTCCAAGTTCCTGCCTGATAGTTTCATATTTCACCTTACTCCAATTGTTCCTATCTCTCTCCAATGCTATGGTAAAGGAGATAGAATTGTGATCACGATCTCCAAAATGCTGTACCATTGAGAAACTTGACACCTGACCAGGTTCATTTCCCAATACCAGATCAAGTACAGCCTCGCCTTCTGTAGGTTTATTGACATATTGTGTCAGGAAACCTTTCTGAACACACCTAACAAACTCCACCCCTTCTAAACCCCTTGTTCTAGGGAGATGCCAAACAAAATTGGAGAAATCAAAATCTCCCATCACGACAACCCTGTTATTTCACCGAATTAGTTAGCACTAGGGAAGACTTATTTTAAATAAAAAGCTTTGCATAACTCTTATTTTCAAGTTCAGGCAAAACTTATGATTACCTTTCATGTGTATGTAAGGTTTAGCATTTTACTTTTGTAATGGCTTCAGTCCTGTCAGCAGTTAAGTGGAGAAAAGATGGATTGCAGAGAATATGCCCTCACTTAAATGGGATTTTCTGGTTTAGATAAATATATCATGCGATCTTTCAATATTAGGAAGAATGTATTGACTGGCGTTTGCTTTTTTTTTGAGGATCACTATCAAAAAATGTGAATAGCTGTTCATCTTGGCTTTGCTTGCTGCTGTGGATAGCTGCTTCCTTTGTATACATAGGGTATGAAGATTTAGTGCTTTATCCATTTGTAAAGTGCTCAGTTTTAATAAGATATACAGGTTTTGTGCTTTAGAGTTTAACAGAAAAGATGTGCTGATCATTTAAAAAAATTACAATTGCATTAATAGAATTATTAATACAGTACAGATGAGCTCTGTTCAATCAATTATGTACCTGCTATATCTGAAAGGAATATCCGGTTAGCCCCACTCAATGGCCCTACAACATTTATATCTCTCGAGTACAGTGGATTTTGTTTAATCAGGACTGGTACATTCTGGCCCAATAAAGCAGCTGCTTCAATTGGCTGAAGTTTCATGGAAATAGTAAAAAGCTTTAAAAAAAAACTACCATTTAACAACAAATTATGTATTTAAATGAAATATAGAACAAATTATAACACTATCAATATGATCTCAGTACTATAAAACTGTATTCCTAATAGTTATTGACAGGAATTCATCCAGTATACACTGTGTGTTCTTTTCACTGACTGTAAATGACCAGAATCACGCAGGCCCCTAGTGTAGATGATGAATTGCCTTCATACAATGCTATTGATGATTGCATCCTCCATCCATTTTCATTGAAACATTCAAGATGATTGGCAATACCTTCAAATTTTTCATAGTTTCTAACCTGAGGTAGTGAAACCGCTTCATTTTCACTCCCGGCCATTTCTCTAAACCTGAATACTTGAAACTGAGTTGTCAGAACAGTTCTGAATAGTGTTACTGCTCATTTTCACCAACTATCAGTGAAAAAAATCACTGCTTTTTGAACACAAATGCACACAACTGATGCTATTTAAAACTGTTTTGTTCTAAGCACTGTGTAGTGTCTTAACAAGTGCATGCATCTAACATTAGTTAGAAACTAGTGGGCAACAATCTCCTGTTCCAATTAAGCAACATAGCGAACCTCAATTATTTTCTTGATTGTTTTTTGTTCTTTAAGAGTTGTTCCAAATAAGTAGCTGTCTCGATTAACATTGGTCCAGTAAAACAAAATCCATTGTACTTGTTCATTTCCCATTAGAATCGGACTTGCATCTCTAATTATTTTTAATTATTGAGTTTTGCATCCCTAATATTTTTTAAAGAAATCTTCCAGTTACCTGAAGTTTTGACATTTAAGCTGATCTTTTGTAACATGAACGAAGTCACCGAGAGACATTGAAGCTAGTGAATACAGAAATGTTTTATTCAATAAAATGAGACATTCTTGGAGGAAGAGGCTTGTTTGACCTAATATTACATTACAGTTTATGTGCTAAAGTCAAAGATGATAGCAGGATAATTCTATAGTTACAATGTATCTACAGTGTTTACTTTGAATTACATACAATTTTCACATCTCCTTCGCACCCACACTCCAGGCACCCAAAATGAATGTTAAAAAGCATTGTCTGTTTTGCAGTTAACTGTGTCTGCAGCTCCAGGGCTGCATTTTAAATATAATCTACAATCCACATTAAGGATTGGTTGCTGAAGTGAATGTTTTGCCTTCAACACAACTCCAGAATGTGCCCTAACACGATTCATTTGTGTTGTTTGAGTTGCCATTGTGTTTCCTGAACACCTGTTCTAGTTGTGCAGTGCTTGTTTCCAGTAAGTTTATACCATGCTTTAAAATAGCAAGGTGTGAGTACCTTGTTCACGGGGTTTCAGCCAAGCAGTGGGAGCTGAGGACTCTTATTTCCTAAGCACCATGTTAAAACAGGTTTATTTCTGAGTTTTTAAAGTTTGGAATGTGTTGTCTAGTTGGGGCCTTCATAAATAATAAATACTTCCGTTATGTCTGCGAATGTTACATGGTCTAGGTATGGTTGGAAGTACTATGACAGTATGAAATGATATGCGCAAACTTCTTTCTGAAACTTGACCAACAACTTGCATTTATATAGGCCTATTAGTATAGGAGGATGATGAAACATGCTCTAAACAAGGGGTTCCCAACCCTTTTTATGTCATGGACCACTATCATTAACTGAGAGGTCCATAGACCCCAGTTGAGAACTCCTAGATTAAAAATGTGTAGAATTTATTCCAAGGAGAAAAGCTGAAGTCAATCCCATGACAGGATTTAAACCAAGATGGGAAATTTAAATTTGACTGGATTAAAGTAGTTTAGGTCAGCAGTGACAGGTGTATTGGAAAATGGTTGTTTTTTTACCTGGATTTTGTTGTGGAATACCAGTAATGTGATAAAATAGTTCCATTTTAGGGTCGTTTGATAAGTAGGAGATACCATATTGTGGGTCAGAATGATATGTTGTGCCATTGCCTGTTATGCCACTGGCGTTTAGGGCAGCAGTGAAGGTCCACTATCTCTGGTGGTGTTCAGGGCTTCCTTCATTGTGCCACTAGTTTCCACTCGGTTTTCACTACTGTCAGTTATGCAAGATCTGGCTAGAGACTCAGGATGCAGATGTAGAAGGATTCTTCATTGCTGTTTCCATAAAGTTTTTTTTGACCATTCAGGGTTGCTAGCCCTGAGCTGAACCCCCAAATCTGGAGGACCAGTGGGCCACTCTTCGCCTGGCTTCTACCCTTTGATCTATTTGGCATGGGTGACCCTACATAAAGGGTAAAGCCCCCACCAACGTAGCTCTCCAGGTCATTGATGCAGGCAAGCCTCCAAACCCTATGATAAGGTTGTGGTTGTCTTGGAGGTCAGAATGATATACCGTAGATTCCGGACTACAGAGCGCACCTGATTTTAAGCCGCTGGCTCTAATTTTAGAAATAAAATCATTTTTTTAAATGTAAAGGCCGCACCGGATTTTCGGCCGCAGGTGTCCCACGTTGTAATATGAGATATTTACACAGAAAGATATTACACGTGAGGATTTTTTTAACTTTTAATTAAATCCATATGGTAACAAAAACAAATACATATTGCAAATGCTTTTTTTCGAACCGTGCCCGTACGCGGCTACTTTTAAATATACGTTGCGTATACTTCTTTACTGAACAACATTCCAATATCTCCTAACGACTGGTAAAAAATATATATACTGCAGCCTACCAGGAAAAGTTATTGATACCTTTAACTTAAAAGCAGAGTTCGCTCAGATCCAAAGCCGCTCGCGTAATGCGCTCCCCCCCTCCTTTCCGTTTCATCGCAAACGGCATTTAAAAGCAGAGTTCGCTCAGATCCAAAGCCGCTCGCGTAATGCGCTCCCCCCTCCTTTCCGTTTCATCGCAAACGGCATTTAAAAGCAGATTTCGCTCGGATCCAAAGCCGCTCGCGTAATGCGCTCCCCCCTCCTTTCCGTTTCATCGCAAACGGCATTTAAAAGCAGATTTCGCTCGGATCCAAAGCCGCTCGCGTAATGCGCTCCCCCCTCCTTTCCGTTTCATCGCAAACGGCATTTTCCCACAAGACACCGCGAAACCGGGTGTGTCGTCATAGCATCCCGCGATGTAGTACAGAAAACAAATATAGTTTAAACTAAGTAGGGTAGGTAGCACAATGCTTCGAGTGTTTTCCATGTTGATGAGGGTGAGTACAAATGACTGATTTACAATAATTTAATTGTGAAAGTGCGCTTGATTTATCGTACAATTTCATTGGACCTCTGTGAACTACTCATCAATTTTATTGGTCTACTGTTACGAGGCAAAATGTTTACGAGGCGGCATGAAAAAAACCATGCATTAGCCGCTTCGGATTATTGGCCGCAAAGTTCAAAGCTGTTCAAAATGTGGGAAAAAAGTAGCGGCTTAAAATCCGGAATCTACGGTAATTCAGGAAGAAATGCTTGTACCCTTTCAGTCTCCATTTAAAGAATACAACCTTGCCTTTGTATCTGATTAATGTGTTTGGATTGTTTGTAATAATTAATTCATCTAGCATGCCTGATGACCATTCAACTATTACAAACACATCACATAAACTCACAAACAAAATTTCTTCTCTAGCACAGAGTAAAATAGTGCAGCTAGAATTGGGATGTTTATAAAATTGCCTGTCTACTCTATACCACTCAATCTTTATTTTCCCCCAAGAGGAGAAATATCAAATATTAGAGAGCATGGGGAAGAGGAAGGTTGAAAGGGGAAGCGTGGGCATGTTATTTTTTACACAAAGTGTTTGGTGCCAGTAATATGTCATCAGGGTTGGTGGTGGAAACAGACGTAATAGTGATGTTTAAGAGGAAGAAGAACAGGCAGGGAATAGAGAGATGTGTAGGCAGATGGGATTAGTTTAATCCCATGATTGGCACAGACATCGTAGGCCAAAGGGTTTGTTCCTGTGATGTACTGTTGCATGCACTTCAAGTCTATTGTTACCTATCCGTATATATGTATACATAGAATTTCAGTCGAGCATAAGTCAACAGCAACATCGAGGAGAGTACTTTGAAGACTAGATGAATATACCTGGCTATTGAATAAGACCAACGTCTACAAAGTCCAATGTGGGGACTGTAGCAAATGTTTATGTTGGCCAAACTGGGAGAAAACTATCCACAAGGATCTATGAACATCACTTGGCTGTAAAGCGGCATGACCAACTCTCCCTAGTCTCTACCCTTGAAGATTAAGAGGGGCTTAAATTTGACCGGGCATCAGTGAACGTCATGGTGCAAGAGAATTCTTAGAAGCATGGTTTTCTGTGAACACGTCTAAACGGGCAAAATTCCAGGCCACAGCGCATGAAGTTTGCCATGTAATCAGTGATGAGATTTCCTCCCCACATCACAATTGAGTTTCGGAAATGAAGATCAGTCAGCTGATTGATAAGGCCAAGCTTTCGGAGGACACACCACAATGAACAGTGCACATGTGATGTCTCCTTGCATGGTGACAAAATGTTTGCAGATGTATTGCCAAGATTGGAGAATAACTCAACCCAATGTGTATACAGCTAAACAAAATGTTGTTCCTCAGGGACCAAGATGCAAAACATAGTACATAAGACCATAAGATATAGCATCAGAATTTGGCCTATTGAGTCTGCTCTGCCATTTCCCTCTCAGCCCCAGTTTCCTGCCTTCTCCCCATAACCCATCATACCCTGACTAAACAAGAATTTATCATCCTGCACTTTAAATATACTGAATGACTTGGCCTCCACATATTCACCACTCTCTGGTGGAAAAAAATGCCCTTACAAATACAATAATATTATCACAATAATAACAGATAAAATATTCTGTAGATGTACAAGTTGACATAAAGTGTATGTAGTTAAATATACAACAGCATAATGCTACTGCCATTGTCACAATTATTGTGTACTGGGTGGTGGCAGGGTCGATCAATTTTATTCTCTCAAAAGTGGTATGATCCCCTACAAGTTCCTGTAATTGAATTGTTTACAGATATTAATTTTCATTATTCTCAGAATTGCTTTTTAGTTTGCTTGAATTTGCAACTGTACTGATGGTTTGCTCAGCATAATAGCATTAGTATTGATTATTTAGGGAAGTGATAATGAGATATTCTTCTCTTTCAGACGCCGTGGGAAGGTGGACAGTATAAGCTTCGAATGCTGTTTAAGGATGACTATCCCTCATCGCCACCAAAGTGTAAGTGTGCAGACATTTCAGTTGTTACTTAGATTAATCAGTGACCCACTGGAACCCTCCAAGTTGCTCTAGATCTCATAATATGGGGGAAAGACTTGTTTGTTTTTGATAGTTCTTTGCTCTCCTGGGTTCCCGTTAGATCTTCCATGAATAAACATTTGAAAACTAATGGTTCATCAGAATTTTTGACCCTTTGCAGCAGTTTAAGATTAGGACACAACACATTATTTTTCATGTTCAATTATAGCAGATGAAATATAAATTTGATAAATTGGTTTATTACTGTCACATGTTCTGTGGGGAAAATAACTTGTTTTGTATTCTGTTCATACAGATCAATTAATTCCAACAGTAAATTGAGTTAATATAATAACAGTGCATAATAAGGTGTTACAGTGACAAAGGTGCACAGTATGGCAATTCCATACCGAATTATTTTATTTATATAGAGGTGTTGTGGGAATAGGCCCTTTGAGCTGCACCACCCAGCAGCTCCTGACAACCCCGATGTAACCCTAACCTTCTCACATGACAATTTACAATGACCAATTAACCTAGCAGTTAAATTTGGACTGTGGGAGGGAACCGGAGCGCCTGGAGAAAACCCACTTGTTGGGGGAGGGGGCATGATGGGTGGAGTGGATGGTACAGAGACTCCTAAGAGTACGGGTCCCAACCTGGGGCCCAGAGACCCCACAGTTAATGGTAGAGATCCATGGCATTAACAAGGCTGGAAATCCCTGCCTTAGAGGCTGCTGAGATCGAACTCTGACACTCCGAGCTGTAATCAGAATCACTTTATTGCCAGAATTGATTGTGGTTCAGTACCAAACATAAAACGCAGGACAATCCCATAACAGACGACATGATACCAGCTAACAATGTACAGGACAATAGTGCACTCAGCCATGAGCAATCGAGCTAACTGCTATGCTACCAAGTTGCTGGCTTATATCTATAGCTAGGAAGTTTTGGATCTTGACACATGGCGAATCTATCAATGCAGCCTGCTGTTGTGTGGGTTCTGATGCAACAGCATGGGTTTTAAACTTGCTGCCATTTCACTGGCATTTGCACGGAGTGGGCATTTTTTGACCTGTTGAGCCCATTCATTTCATGGCTACATGGTAAAATTACATATTAAATTGCTTGCAGTGTTTTTATTATTTTAATTTATTTTTAAATGGCTGTGAAGGTCAGAGGGAGTTAGAAACATACTGTGGCGACCCACTTTCTGCGCAGGCGAACCGGCTCACAAATAGCCAGCGCGCGGGGAGAGACTTAGGTAATGCACCTCTGACGTCATTTCCGCCTGGAGAGGGCGGGTGCTAGGGAAGTTTGAATAAACTAGTCTTGAAACGACTTACCAACTGCGTGTCGTTATTTCAGCACTGTGTGTAGCACATCGCTACAATACCAAAAGCTTGTCATCTTTGATTATTGTGAAATGGGTCTAATTTGACATTTTTCAGTGTTTTCCTCAGCAGTTTCTGGGGTAGGCTTGTATTACGAGACCCTACACATTGATCTAGTCCTGGGCTTCCTCATAGATTTTACTCAGGTCTGTGAAGGGGAGGGATTTATTCAGCCACAGGGTGTTGAAACTGTGGACTTCATTACTACGGACTGCTGTGGGTGCCAAGTCGTTGGGTATATTTGAAGTGGAGGTTGATAGGTTCGTAATTGGTCAGGGTATCAAAGGTTACAGGGAGAAAGCAGGAGAATGGAATTGAGAGGGATAATATATCAGCAATGATAGAATGGAGGAGCAGATTCGATGGGCCAAATGGCCCAGTTCTGCTCCTCTGTCTAAAAGTCTAAGAGGAGTGATGAAAGCAGTGAGAAGACATTATTCAATGAAACCAGAGCTGATTTTATATATATACACACACACATATAATATGTGTGTGTGTGTATATATAGATATATGTATATATAAATCTATAAATATTCCTGAAATTGTGCGGTTTTAAACGTTTTTGTCAGAAAGAGAAGTGCATATTTATAATTCAAAGCTGTTTGAAACGCAAACCCCTTATCCCCTCTTTCGTTCCTCTCTAATGTCCTTAAATGCATTGTTGATCATCAACAATATTAGCCAGCTTCTCTTGAAACCATTTCAGTGAAAAGGCCAGGTGGATAAAGTCTTCAGCATTTGTTATTGACTGGAGAACAGTACATTGCTTAATCTGACGAAGGCTTAAAAGAGAGCCACCAAAGAAAGTGGGTTTGAAAACTGAATCAAGTATAAAGGAAAATACAATAAGCTGCTGCAGTGGATGAAATTCAAACCAAGATTGAGTTTAAAAAGTCAAGAGGCTGTGTTGCAATTTTATAAAACTGGTTAGGCCACACCTGGAGTATTATGCACAGTTCTGATCGCACCTGCTGTAGGAAGAAAGTTGAGGCTCTGGAGAGGGTGCAGAAGAGGTTTACCAGGATGCTGCCGGGTTTAGAGAGAATCTACTATCAGGAGAAAATAAACTTGGGTTGTTTTCTCTGGAGCAGCGGAGGCTGAGAGGAGATCTGATAGAGGTTTATAAGATTATGAGAGGCATAGATAGAGTGGACAGAGAGTATCTGTTTCCTAGGGTTGAAATATCTGATACCAGAGGGCACAGATAATAAGCTAGCCCCCGCTGATGGAGGCACAAAAGACTGCAGGACTGGAGTTCCTCAGATTGCTGCCCAACCTGCTGAGTTCCTGTAGGTTTTTGCTGCTTTTGATGTTTAGTATGGAAATAGCATAGTTTTGAATATAGACACATGCTCAGTATACTGATAACACAAATGTGTGTCTTATGGAAATTTTGATTTGCCATTCCAGTTGGTAGCTATTTAGGTCAGCCTATTATGGTAGTTACAAAGTGTAACTTATTTTAAAAGCATAGCCTGCTCCCAGAGGAAAAGGGAAGTTCCAGGTTCATTAGAACAAAAACAGCATGACGAAAAATCTCATTTTTGTGTTTTGAGGAAAAATCTCAATGGGTCCTGCAGTACCTGTGGAGGCAAAATATGTAAGTTGAAGTTTTGGGTCAAGATCTTGTGTCAGGACTGAAGGAACAGCAAGAATTGACAGACAGTGGCATGAAAGGGTGGGGTGGGCTTTGTGTAGCAGAGGCAGCTGGGTGACAGGTGCAATCAGCTGGGGAGTGGATGCTAGGTGTAACAAGGTGGGGGAGGGGTTAATTAACAAAGCTAGGTAGACAGGAAAGTGCATGTAGGAGGAGAGGACTGGGGAATATGGGCTACATGATTTCAGAAACTTCAGTATTCACATCATTGGGTTGTAAGTTACCCAAGTACAATATAAGATGTTGTTCCTCCATTTTGTTTGCTCTCTCCGTAGCAGTGGAGAAGTCTGAGGATGGGCAGGTTAGTGTGGGAGTGGGAAGGTGAACTATAGTAACCATGCAACTGGAAGCTCGTTGACAATCACAGACAGGTTACCTTGATCTCACCAATGTGGAGAAGGTCACATCATAAGCACCAGATACAGTTGACCGAGTTAGTAGAGGTACAGGTGAATTTCTGCCTCACCTGGAAAGGCTGTTTAGGTCCCTGGGTCATGAGAAAGAAATTGCGAGCCATAATAACTTACTGATGGAGGTATATGGAGACTTGATGTTCATTTCTTTCTCGAATACAGAATTAACCAGTTACCTTCCACTCTCATCTACTTGGCCGAAGATGTCCTCACCTTTAGCTTCTCTTTAGATTCCACGCACTTTCTAGGGGTAGCATGAAGCCTTGCAGCACCTGTAGAGCTATCCTTATTCCAAGCCTGTTCTGGCAACCCCCCAAGCACTTTCTCCACTACATTGATGCTGCTTCCTACACTTGTGATGAATTTCATTTCATCACTTTTGCCACCGGCTTCCACCCTGCCATCATTGTCGTAGATTGAATCTCTGATTCTCTATTAGATGATGGACTTGCCACTGACATCTCCTCTCACCCTGCTCCCTGTAAGTATACCTTCCCTTTTTCCCAAATTTTTCCATTTCTGTTGTGTCTGTTCTCAATTTGAGGCAATCCAATCTAGAGTTTGGGAAATATCCTACATTAGAAGCAAGCCTTCCATTGATGGAGCCCCCACAGTAGCATAGCAGTTAATGCAACGTTTACAGCTTGGGGTATTGGAGTTCAGCGTTCATTTTGGTGCCGTCTGTAAGGACTCCCCTTGGAATGAGTGTGTTCACTGAGTGCTCCGGTTTCATTTTGGTCATTGTAAATTGTCCCATGATTAGGTTAGGGTTAAATTTTTGGGTTGCTGGTCTAATCCATATTGCATCTCTAAATTAATTTATAAGAATTAATAATTCTGCTCTGACCCCATCCTCCTCTCCCCAGACAGAATTATCAGTCGCAATCTTTTGATTTTTTACCTTTTACAGCATCCAACACATCATGCTTTGCAAACTCCCAACACGATCCCTCCACTAGCCACATTATCCCCTCTTGACTCCCACTTCTTGCTTTCTGCAAGTATAATTGCCCCCTTCTTCCCTGTACCCTAGCTCTTTCCAGCAGATAAAACATCTGCCCCTTCTCTCTCCTACCCACCCATTCCCCCAACCAACCACCATCTAAACAGCCCTTCTAGGTGAGCCAAAGGTTCACTTGCAGCTCTTTCAACCTGGTCTGCAGATTCAGTGCTCATGATATGGCCTTCCCTGGTGTACCATGTGTAGACTAGGTGAGTTCTATGGAGCATCTGTGCTGTGTCTGCAACAGCTTGTCTCAAGATTCTGGTTTCATATCATTTTAACTCTTTATTCCCTGCACCAGGCTGTCCTTCCGCAGACTTCTCTAATTCTGCAGGGAGGCCAAACAAATTGGAGGATCAGCATCCCACATTCCACTTGGAAGGTGACAACTCAGTGCTGAATGTTGAGTTTTCAATTTTCTTGCTGAAGTACAGACCCGACCAGTTCCCGTCTACTCTTATCTGCTTTGGCAGAAGATGTTACCTTCAGCAATATGACATTTCCACACACGTGGTCCCATCCTCCATTACACTCTCATGTCCAGCTAGTTTTCTTCTCCCTTTGCTCATGCTTCACTCCCATTCACCTTCATACTGAAATATACTGGCACTTTTCCCTGTGTCCCCCTTGTTCCTGCTGCAGGCTCACAAACCTAAATATTGAACTGCATTTTTTGTCAGTACAGATGCTTGCTGACCTGAGTTCTTCCATCATTCTGTTATTATAGATTCATTTGTCTTCAGGTTGAGTAGATACTGACTCTTAGATTTTCAGCCAGGTTGTTAATGAAAGAAGCAGAATTAGGAGTGAGCTGTATTGAGGCCTCTGTTGGTCAAGGTCGACCATGGGTGTTGCAACAAAGCAGTCTACAAGTATACAAGCTGGGCAGTACAGTATGGAGAGCAGGCTTCAGCCCATGCAGCAGGCTCCCCTCTCCATGCAGCTGATGAATCCAAAGGAGTGCCAGAGACTGATGCAATTTAGCACCAACAGCATCACAGGAGTTGCCATTCAGCGTTGAACTCAACATATCCTTAGGGACTCCAGCTCCAGATTTTTCCTCGGGGTTTACTGCCTAAACCTTCCCCATGAGTGGGTATAGCCACAAAGCAGCAGAGGTTTGAAATCAGGGTTTTTCTTCTCGATGAACTGCCAACCACAGCTGATGAGCCCTCCTGCCCAGTGCAGCTGAGTTTAAGGTGCCAGAACTTGCCTTTGCCCCTTACGTCAGTAGAAACAGTTCCACGGGGTTTAGTAGTTATGCAACATAACACGTGAGGCCAGGACTTGTCTTAGTTGTCAGTGGCTATTTGAGGCGCACACTATTGAGAGCAGTTAATAGATACTGGGTGCTTATCCCCACTACCTCCCCAACCTCCAGCTAGACAACCTTAAAGAACCACTGTGCTGTATAGGGCAATAAGAATGAAATATGAAAGCATTCAAGGCCTAATTCTGTTCTTATGTCATATGGTCTTATCTTTTACTTGGTTGTATTGGAACAGAAGGACTGTGGTACAAGGTGAGCCATTTTTAGTAACATTCCAGGTCAATCTAGTGTATTGGTCATGAAGTTAAATGCACAAGATTTTAAGGAAGCATTTTTCAAAATTGTTCCAACCAGGTAAATTTGAGCCGCCAATATTCCACCCAAATGTCTATCCCTCTGGTACTGTGTGTCTATCCATTCTGGAGGAAGATAAGGACTGGAGGCCAGCCATCACTATCAAGCAGGTCAGGTGCCATTATCATTTTGCACAAACTTTTTGTGGAGCTGTACTGGCTGTTCAACTTTTCACCATTGACCTGTGATCTATTTTTCAAAATAGATATTACTAGGAATTCAAGAACTTCTTAACGAGCCAAACATTCAAGACCCAGCACAAGCAGAAGCATACACAATCTACTGGTAAGTAAGATAACAAATAAACGCTGTGTTTTCAGTAAACCTAGCACTGCTTCTCATCGAATAACTATTAATCGCACTAGGGAAAAGATAGCTACTTGAACTTAATTAACTTTTTGACCTGTTCATCCTGTTAGCTCTGAAATGGCATCAAATGGCATGCTTATCGATCACAGGTGACTTCGTGTTCCTGAAGCTACATTCTAACTATCATGTCCTTTTTTGGATTGTCACAGTTTAGTTTTACTTGCTGGTGGTAAAACACATTTTCTGGTTCTTAGTTTTAGATTATCTACAGTTTGAACATGGATCTGGACTGTCTATTGCGTTACATATAATCCACTGATATTTACTCCAGCCAACTTATAAGACTTAGGAGCAGAATTAATTCTTTTGGCCCATCAAGTCTACTTCAGCATTCCATTATGGCCGACTTATTATTACCCCTCAACTCCATTCTCCTACCTTTGATGCCTAATCAAGAACCTATCGACCTCTGCTAAATATACTCAATGGCTTGGCCTCCACAGCCATCTGAGGCAATGAATTCCATGGATTTATCACCCTCTGGCTAAAGAAATCCCCCCCCCTAATCTCTTCTAAAGCGAAGCCTTCTGAGCCTGTGCCCTCTGGTCTTAGACTCTCCCACTATAGGAAACAGCCTCTCGCTGTCCACTCTATTTAGGTCCCTTGATAGGTTTCAATGTGATTACCCCCCCCAATTTCTACTAAATTCCAGCAAGTACCGGCCGAGAGCCATCAAAAGCACCTTGTTCTTTAATCTTTTCATTCCTGGGATCATTCTTATGAACCTCCTCTGGACCCCATCCAATGCCAGGATGAACAAAGTCACCAAAGAAAAGTAGCTGGTGGAAGTGAAGTAGTCTTTTTTACGACAAAAGCGAGACACAGCAAGCATTATGTTGAGACCCTTTTGGAGGAAGAGGCCTACTTGACCCAATGTTACATGACAGTTTATATGCTAAAAATCAAAGGACAATGTATCTATATTACTTTCCTTTGAATCACGTATAACTTTTCGGACCTCCTTCGTATCCACACTACAGACACACAAACAAGTTTCAAATCACCATTGTCTGGTCTTCCAATTAACTGGTTCACGTCTCTTAGGAACCCATTGTTTAGAGCTGCGTAACAGTCTTAGACAAGTGCCCAAAACTGTTCACCGTACTCCGTATTATTTGCCTTGAATAGAAGAGTACTGACTGCTGATTATTCTGGAGGAAATACGATTTAATCATTATATACACTGAAATTGAACTATTCTAAAAGATGTACAGACCTAAATTGTATCATCTATTATCAGCCAGAAAACCATTAAAAAGAGTACTCTGTTTATGCAATACTGGTACTTTTGAAGTAGCCAAGACTGGATATGCATTAACGTGTAAATATTTAAAAGATGGGCACTTCTTTTGGTTTGTTTACAAATTAGAACTATTGATGGGTGTCACTATTTTGATGAAAGTGTAATTTTGAGCAAGGTGAGCGTCTCCTATTGGACTTGTATGAATTTATTTATTTAAAGATACATCACGAGACAGGCCCTACCGGGTCAATGAGCCACGCTGCCCAGCAATGCCAAATTTAATCCTCGCCTAATGACAGGGCAATTTACAATGACCAGTTAACCTACTAGCCAGTACGTCTTTGGATTGTGGGAGGAAACCCATTGAGAGAATGTACAAACTTCTTACAGACAGCAGTGGGAATTGAACTCCTAACTCAGGAAAACCTCAAGCTGTAATGGTGTCAGGCTAACTTCTGCGCTACGGAAGTCAGCTGAGTGGGATGGAATTTACAGTATCTCTGTAGGTGGAGGTGATTAAGAAATCCAGAGTACTTCAATCTCGAGTATTCTACCTGAAACCCAGCTGAATATTTTCTTTCAGAATACAACTGAATTGTAGGTGACCAGTACTTAGGGAAATATTTTGTGTGTATCTTCATATAAAGCAAACAAAAGTTGGTGCGCCGCAATGTAGCACACGCTATTACAGCTCAGAATATTGGAGTTCAAAGTTCAATCCTAGTGTCTTCTGTAATAACTCTCTGTACATCCTCCCTGTGGAATGCGTGGGCCTTCTCCGGTTTCCACCCATGGTCCAAAGATGTGCCAGGTACGTTAATTGTCCCATGATTAGGTTAGGGTTAAGTAGGTGGGTGGCTGGGTGGTGCGGTTCAAAGAGCTGGAACGGCTGATTCTGCTCTGTGTCTCTAAATAAAAATAAAAGGCACTTGTTCGTATTGCTGATTGTTCAGGAATACAAAAAAGAATTTGCTGTTAAGATAGAAATATATTGTATGATTTTTTTTCTGACTTCTGCAATTCCCTGTTCATTTTTCACAGCCAGAACAGAGTAGAGTATGAAAAACGAGTGCGAGCACAGGCCAAGAAATTCGCTCCAACATAAAAACCACACAACAAAAGGATATGGATTTCTGACTGTCGGCTAAGAAAAGAAGGCACGCTATTCACATTTAGCAAGTTCCTGTTACAAGCAATTGGGAATCTTTGGGGAAAATAAATGCATCATTACTTGGACAGTTCTAATTCACACACAAAAAAAAAACAAGGCAAATCATCTTGGCACGAAACTTGCTGTGTTTCTGTGGCGGCTGTATTAAAATGTTTTAATTTATATTTTAAAAAAATGCCCTAGTACTCGGGTCAATTGGCCTTCAGTGTAGCCAGAAATTCAGGCTCCTATTTAATGTTGGCTGACTAGAAAATAGCAGTCAGTTTTTTCCAGCTTTCATCCACTATGATTTTTCTGGCCTATTTCTAAGCATCTCTAAGTTGTCAAGCTTCCAGGACTGTGTTCATCAAGAGGAAGATTTTATGAGAAGAAAGTGAAGAACTATTGTATCTATTTACATACCACGATCTGCATTTTGCTCTTAATGCCAAGACTCTTAAATCCACAGTGGCTCTTTAAGAGAGACTTGGAAGTCCTGTAATAAATGGTGTATTTTTAAAAGAAAAGCTGCTAATAAGATATTCTTTCTATCTACCCATTCTCCAAATCACATCAGAGTTTTTTTTAAAGCATCTGTGTTAATAGTTTGTCTTTGGAAGGACCCATCAGATAGAACATTCTTGGTTTTCAGCTGGAGTAACCCAGCCTGCTGTGTGGTGTATTGGCTTATGACCTTTTTTGTATCTTAAAGTTGGTTGCTCCTTTTTTAAATGTGGTAGATTGGCACGTGCGAGCTGTTTGACCACAACTCCCTGAAAGGACGCACTGATGCCACTTCTCATTTCTCTTTGTTTTAGGCTTCCTCCCAGTGCTGCTGTAGCTTAGAGGGATGTAGTACTCTCTTTTGGAAAAGTGCAAGTGAATGTGCCACAGTTTAAAAAAATCAGGACAAAAAAAGTGGAATTAAGATACCTTTGACATCTTAGTGCGGGTTAGTGGCTTTGCAGAGGATTTTTTAAGCGGCCTAACCATACAGAAAGGTGCATATTTAAGATTTGGATTCGGAGGAAGGGATTTTGCATCTGCCCCTACCTTTTTCATGTATTAGTGGTGAGGGAATCCTCAGCAATTCCTTTAAGCAATTATAACATTGAATGCCCCTGCAGTTATTACAGAGGTGTTTTATATTTTTAATGTTTCTAGACATTTAACTGGATGTGGCTGTTCTCATAATACACATCCTGAGAGTTCTGCGTGTGAACATGATTCTGGTTTGCATGCAAAGACAAGTTCTCATCCTCCCGCTGGCAGCACGGCTAACTTCCTCAGGTGTCCCTGAAACTTGATGGGAAGCAAAGTGCCCATAGGAAAAGTGTCACTCATTCACGAAGAAAGACTTTGGACAGGCCTAACAGGCGTGTGAAGTCAGTCACCAGTGTTATATCCTTTTGTGTAAAAGGTTCTTGTATTTCCATTTTTGTACAGTGCTGAGCATCAAGTAATAATGTATGTAAAACAATCTTCATCAAGATGGCTATGCTGTTTCCTTAGCTTCCAGCTAGCATCACATTTCTGTCTGCAGCCCAGTATCAAATAGTTGGTTGCCTCAGGAACCTGTGGAATTGTGAGTTAAGGAGGTTTTGTAATGACTCGGCGCAGTAGAGCATTCACATTTACAGAATCGGGAAGCAAAATGTTTTGTGGCATAATTTGAATTTGCTGATTGCATGAAGGGAAAGGGAACTGGAGCACTTTTTAAAAGGTGTGCATCTCTTGCAATTGGAAATTCTTTATCTGCTAACGTTGCTTTGAAAATTATTGGGGAATCTTTTTTTAAAAAACACACAAAAACCTGGCTTTGGGGAATGAGGGCTGATCACCTGGCCTTTCCCCTGTCTAGATTAAAATGTAATTCTTAGTGAACTTCCTTAATTGTGCATCTATGCCAATTGAACCAGAACAGGCACTTGCTAAAGAAATTTAAAAAAACTCCCTTGGAATACTGGTACATTCATTTCTTTGTTTATATTTTTTGATGGATAAAGCAACAAAATAAAATAAAAAAAACTTAAACCAGTATTCCAGGGTAGTGCTGTAAACTTGTACAATACTTTTATATCTTTTTTTTCACAGTCCATTGGATTTTGAGTATGAAATTGGCATGTCTTTAGATTACATGCTGATTTTAATGTCCCCCCTCCCAACCTTGCCTCCCTGGGTAAAGAAACAAAATTTAAAAAAATATATTGATGGTTGTAATGGTTGCCTATTGCATGGCTGCGTGTGGTTGGGACTTTAGTGTGTCAGTGTCACCTTGCTCACCATATAAAACCAGAGGGCCTTGAAACTGGTAATTGCATGACGGGGTCCTTCTTTGGTCCTTTACTGTGTTCAAGATATCATGATATTGGATAAAATCAAAAGGCTTATTTCAAACAGTTAAGTTCCCCTTGCATTCCCTAATTTTTGTTTTTGCATCTTTTAAGTTTGAATTTGTGACATTTAAATGAAGTTCTTGAGCTGTCATTCTTTTCAGTTTAAACTGTGCAAGAACTAACCCTTGGCACAGAAAGATTAAAATAAAATTTTTGGGGTTATGGATGGAATCTGTAATAAGGGTTTTATAGATTTGTGTAGCTGCCTGAACTTCTACAGTTTAATAAAAATGCAGGTTTATTCCCGGTTGCTTTCTTTTCTTCCTAGTGTCTTTATCATCTGACCATGAAGTGATCCAAATTTGTAGACACTATTCTTAGAAACAACTGAATGCCAGATAACTTGCTTTCATTTGTCTCATTAGAATACAGTTGCTGCATTTACCTGATACCTTGATTCAATTTTTAATATAGCACGCTTGGCTAAATACTTATTTCGATGGAAAAGTGACTTTTCATCCTTTTTTTTTAAAAAAAAAGGTGGTGATTCTTATGATGTGCAGTCCAAAATATCAAAAGTCAGCTGATCAGTTGGTGATCCACTGCACTCATTTGGGTTTTCATTTTCATGTGAGACAAATGATTGTAACTTGAGCTCACTAAAGTGTCAAGGAAAAGCAGGTAAATTTGCATCAGCAAGTATCTTAATTTGAAGTGCACAGTGCCTCGGTTAAAACAACCTAACAGATTTGTAGACAGCCGATTTTATTTTTTGCTGGGTGGGTTTATCCAGGCCATTGCTCATTTTCAAGGTAACACTCTGGACATCTGTATCATTCTGTAATCTTAATGCAAGTATGGTGACATTGTGAGACATGACTGACAAAAAGTCTGCTGTCTTCCCAAGCACACTTCCAAAGGCCATGCTCGCTCTCCTTATCTCTTGCTTGCCCGGAAAAAAAAAGTAAAATTGTAATATTGAAAAAAAAGCAGCTCGGACAGCAAGAAAATGCGCTTGTTTAAAATAAATTTCTAATGAATGGAAAGTTTAAACGTGAAGAAATCATTCCATTGTTGAGGCGTAAGCTGCCTCTGAGCACCATGTACCATTGCAGCACACACCGTTTCAATCACTGATACCTCTGTTTGTATGCTGTTTGTTAATGTATTTGTGTTTAGAAAAAGAAATTAAAAAGCAAAAAGTAAAGTGTTTTCCTGGTCTTTTTCTAAATCACTTGTGTAAATAACATACTACCTTACACAACAGCAAATGTTTGTTATATTTTGCTGAGGTGCTGGGTTTATGTAATGATAAATGGATTTAACACACAGTCTAAGAATTTCAATAGTGTGTTGCATTCCTAATTCGTCCAACCCAATTTTAAACAGCTTGGCTGTGGTAGAATATTTTTTTGTAGCTGTAACCATTAGGATCATCCAATAATTTTTCTTCATAAAGCCAACTTGTCTTCTCAGCCAAGGAAAGTGATTTCTGTCAGTATAAGCGTGCTGTTTGTTAATAATGATCTTCATGAAATGTTGCCCTAGTTTCCTTTTGTAAAGAGAATTGAATGTCACAAAATTTCAAGTGTTTGGTTCAGAATCGGCTTTATTTTGCTTAAAAGATACAACGTGGAAAAGGGCACCCAGCAACCCACTGATTTAACCCTTGCCTAATCACAGGACAATTTGCAATGACCTATTAACCGGTATGCCTTTGGACTGTTGGGAGGAAACCCAGGTGTGCATGGGAAAAACAAACTTTTTTACAGAGGAAGCCAGCTCTGCCCTGAACTCAAATAATGTTGAGCTAACCACTACCCTAGTGTGGCACAGTGAAATTTGTTCATAAGAGGAATTGGTTCAACTGAGCTGGGCAAGATGTTCACTGTGGGAAGGAAGGGAAAGAAACTTTGGGCCTGTTTTGGTTCTGAAAGTCGAGGACAGTGGATTCCTAACTCCAGTAAGATGCATCAGCAACAATTAAGTATCAATGCAATACTTAATTCACCAAGATGATCAGAGTTTTGGATGAGTGAGCCAATCAAGGTACATTTAATACTGCACATTTAATTGAGCAGCAGAACTCAGCCAGTAGGATCATAAATGCAAGAAATACTTGCAGGTGACACAAGCACGAATGCTAGAGGAACGCAGCAGGTCAGGCAGCATCTATGGAAAGCAACAGAATTGACTTTTTAGGCCAAGGATCTTCCAAGAGGCCCTGCGGAGTTCCTCCAGCATTTCAGTCAAGTTTAATATCACCAGCATATGTGGTCAAATTTGTTTTGTGGCAGCAGTAAACTGCAATACAATAAAAACGAAACAGTGAGTGTATGTAGTGCAGAAAGGGGGATGGGTGGAAGAAGTGAGGTAATATGGGTTCAACGTCCATTCAGAAATCTGGTGGCAGAGGGGAAGAAGCTTCATGAATCATTGAGTGTGTCTTCAGGCTCCTGTACCACTTCCCTGATGGTAGTAATGAGAAGAGGGCATGTCCTGTGTGATGGGGGTCCTTAATGAGGGATGTTGCCTTTTTGAAGAATTGCTCCTTGAAGACGTCCTGGATGTTGGGGAGGCTAGTAACCATGATGGAGTTGACCACTTGCTGCAAATTATTTCTATCCTCTATAGTGCAGTTAGAATGCTTTCCACGGTTCATCTGAAGAAATTTGCGGCTGTCTAATGACATGCCAAATCAACTAAAACTAATAACTATCACCGCTGCCGTGCCTCCTTTGTAACTACATCAATACGTAGATCTTCAGAGATGTGTGTTGGCTAGTAAGAGACAGTAGCACTTGCCCCCACGTTGTCAACATCAATTCTGTTGACGGGAAATCTGATCCCTCTTCAACTTGTGTGAGGAGCCCCTTCAGATGTCACTTTGGCTGGAGCTGATGAGTAGGAATAATCAGCGTCAAAGACAGCGATCATTATCAAAAGTCAGTCTTCAATGGCGTTGCCGATTGCTCAGTACGGCGGGCGTCATGCTAATTTACACGAGCGCGGCAGCCGAGTATTGGGGCAGTGAGGAGCTCGTTCTGCTTCGAAGTCGCGTCAAAGTGAGTTGGGTATTACTGTCACATACAAGAGAAAAGCTGCAGTTGTCCAAACAAGACACACAATGCTGGAGGAACTCAGCAGGCCAGGCGCGAACGTCGACTACTTTTTTTTAACATAGATGCTGCCTGGCCTGCTGAGTTCCTCCAGCGTTTTGAGTGTGTTGCTTGGGTATTAATGTGATGGAAAACAGCCCCTCCTTCTGCACTGACTGTAATTTTCACAATAGAAATTTATTTAGAGATACAGCGTGGAGCAGGATTTAACCCGAGCCTAATCAGAGGACAATTTACAATGGCCAAATAGGTTTTTGGACTGTGGGAAGAAACCCACGCATATGTACAGTACAAACTCCTTTCAGACAACGCTGGAATTGAACCCCGAACCTCTACCTGTAATAGCGACGCGTTAACCGCCATCGCGGTGACCCTATGGCAGTCGCTGGACTGCCAACACAGATGCCTTGTGCAGGAAGGCACAGAGTCGACTGTACTTCCTTAGAAGGTTGGCGTCATTCAATGTCTGTAGTGAGATGCTGAAGATGTTCTATAGGTCAGTTGTGGAGAGCGCCCTCTTCTTTGTGGTGGCGTGTTGGGGAGGAAGCATTAAGAAGAGGGACGCCTCACGTCTTAATAAGCTGGTAAGGAAGGCGGGCTCTGTCGTGGGCAAAGTACTGGAGAGTTTAACATCGGTAGCTGAGCGAAGGGCGCTGAGTAGGCTACGGTCAATTATGGATAACTCTGAACATCCTCTACATAGCACCATCCAGAGACAGAGAAGCAGTTTCAGCGACAGGTTACTATCGATGCAATGCTCCTCAGACAGGATGAAGAGGTCAATACTCCCCAATGCCATTAGGCTTTACAATTCAACCGCCAGGACTTAAGAACTTTTTAAAAGCTATCATTAATGCTTTTTGAGATAGTGATTTAGATGCATATCATTTTTTTTACTGAGTTAAGTATTGTATGTAATTAGTTTTGCTACAACAAGTGTATGGGACATTGGAAAAAAGTTGAATTTCCCCATGGGGATGAATAAAGTATCTATCTATCTATCTATCTATCTATGTCTAAGGTACGTCAGGCGTTTACCATGTCTCCGCCATGATCATTTGGAAATTTGATCTCTTCTACCGGGAAAGTTTGCAACTGCATGTGTATGCCGCCTCAAATGCGCTGGTCGGCCCCTCGTCATCCTGTACTGGGTAGGTCATTGTTTTCGGCTGCTAGTGTTGCTAGAAATATTTCACTTCCCTCCTGTGACGATGCTGATAAGAAGCCAGTTACTGGTATATTCATTAATTGTTCCCAGAACACGCGTCCTACCCCTCCCTGGACACTAAATAGATGGAGAGGCAGAATAAAGAAATTAGCATGTAGAATGTTGGACTGGAGCAAAAATAAAGGCCGCTGGAGGAGCTCAGTGACGCAGGCAGCATCTGTAGAGGAAAATGAAGCATGCATTGTGCATTTCCCTCAGACACTTTCTGACCCACTGAATTCCTCCAATTATTTGCTGAAGAATAGTGCCAGATTCACTATAAGGTACGTTATGGTCTCTTGATCTCAACATAGATTATATTTTAGAACTGCTGACCTAATTTGTGATCATTCCCTGCACATCTTTGGGGTGGCAACTACCCTGCGCCGCCGGACTGCAGAGTTGTGAACACAACCTCAGAGCTTCACGCAAATCAGCACCCGCCCCCTGCATTGCCTCTGCTCTTCCCTTTGCCCCAGTGGAGTAGCCAACTTAATCAAGAACCCCTCCCATCACGGTTCTTATCTCTTCTCCCCACTCCTGTTAGGCAGAGAATTATAAATGGTCAAACGCACATACACAAGACTCAAGGGCAGCTCCTATCCCACTGTTATCAGACTCTTGAGTAACCCCATCATACACTAAAAGATAAAATTCGATCTCCCAGTCTACCTCAAGGTGGACCTTTGTCACTCAGTGGCTATTTATTAGGTACACCAGTGCACCTGCTCATTAATGCAAGTATCTAACCTGCCAATTATCTGGCAGCAACCCAATGCATAAAAGCACACAAGCATGGTCAAGAGGTTCAGTTGTTCAGACCAAACATAAGAATGGGGAAGAAATGTGATCTAAGTGACTTTGGCCGTGGAATGATTATTGGAGCCAGATGGGCTGGTCAGAAACTGCTGATCTCCTGGGATTTTCCTGCATAACGGTCTCTAGAGTTTACAGAGAATAGTGCAAAAAACAAACACCGTCCAGTGAGCGGCAGTTCTGTTCATCAACGCTTTGTTAATGAGAGAGGTCAGAGGAGAATGGCCAGACTGGTTCAAGCTGACAGTAACTCAAATAACCACATGTTACAATAGTGGTGTGCAGAAGAGCATCTCTGAACACACATGTTGAACCTGGAAGTGGATGGGCTACAGCAACAGAAGAGCCCACCAAGTTCCACTCCAGTACCTAATAAAGTGGACAGCGAGTGTATATTCTGCATTTTGCTGTCTTTTTACTGCTTTGATGTACTTACGTGTGGAATGATCTGTATGGAAAGCAGAAGGTTTTTATTGTATCTCTGTAAATGACACTGAAAAAATTACACTAAGTTCATCCCTTTGCCAAATGGGCAATCACTTTACCGATGATAATTTATATTGAAATTATGTACTATAGTGATACATTAATAAGGAATTATTTAGAACAAATTTATTCAGTCAGGCATCTCAGCAAAGCTTCAAATCTCAGAAACCTATTGGTTCTTCATCAGCCAAGGTGTAGTGTCTTCTGGAAGCCTGTCTTACAGGTTTTCACATGTACATGAGCTACGTTGAAAGAACGCCAGGAAAGATCCCTCTTGGAGGCTGTCCCCTCCCTCGACTGATGGGAAAGCCTGATTTCTGTTCACAGAGGGACCTTGGTGGAGGGAATTCCAACAAGGATAGTCTCCTGTGTAAAGTAGCAGCTACTCCTTGATGCATTCTACCCCCCCCCCCCCACCCATCCCCAGAGAGGTGGTAGAAATCTCCAAGTCCTCTGCTTCACAATTGCCTCCAGGTGCCCTACTCTAATCAAGTTCTGCAAGCTCCTAATACCATCAAAATACCCAGATGGGCTGCCCTGTAGCCTGGTGGTTAGCTCAACACTATTACAGCCTGTTCCTGTTCGAGTTCCACTTACTCATTCCGGCCTTTCGTTCCGTCGGAAACTCTGCTCTTTCATCTCCCCTTTGCATTCCCTCCAATTTTCTTAGAGAAAATTCTTACTTTTCGACAGAATTGGGGAAGATGGACATCAATCTGAAATACTTTGCTCTACTCAACATTTCGGCACCTGTTTCCAGCACCTACAAAATTTTCTCTCGCTTTACCGCAATACTAGACCATAAGACATAGGAGGAGAATTAGGCCATCTGGACCATCAAGTCT
This sequence comes from Hemitrygon akajei, assembly GCF_048418815.1. Taxonomy (NCBI): domain Eukaryota; kingdom Metazoa; phylum Chordata; class Chondrichthyes; order Myliobatiformes; family Dasyatidae; genus Hemitrygon; species Hemitrygon akajei. Next base: position 7,209,342 of record NC_133154.1, read on the forward strand.
GCTCCGCCTTTCAACCATGGCTGATTCTATTTCCCCTCCTCAGCCCCACAACTCAGTCTTCTCCCCGTAACCTTTGATGCCATGGCCAATCACGAACCTGTCAATCTTTGACTTAAGTACACCCAGCGACCTGGCCTCCACAAGTGCTTGTGGTAACAAATTCCCCAAATTCACCACCCTCTGGCTAAAGAAATTTCTCCACATCTCTGTTTTAATTGGACACCCCTCTATCCTCGACTCCATGGGAAATAGCCTCTCCACATCTACTCTGTCTAGGCCTTTCAATATTTGAAAGGTTTCAATGAGATCCCCCCCTCATCCATCAAATACATGCCAGATCCATCAAAGGTTCCTTATACGATAACCCTTTCATTCCTGGAATCATCCTCTTGAACCTCCTCTGGACCTTCTCCAATGCTGGCACATCTTAGATATGGAGCTCAAACTCAAGGTGAGGCCTCAGTATCACACCTGCTCTTATATTCTAGACTTCTTGAAATGAATGCTAACATTGCATTTATCTTCCCCACTCAACCTGCAAGTTAACCTTGAGGGTGTTCTGCACAAGTCCCCTTGCATCTCAGATATTTGGATTTTCTTCCCGTTTTAAAAATAGGCTGCACATTTATTTGTTCTACCAAAGTGCATGACCGTGCATTTTCCAACATTGTATTACATTTGCCACTCTCTTGCCCATATTCCCCTAACCTAAGTCCTTCTGTAGCCTTGTTTCCTCAGTGCTACCTTCCCCTCCACCAATTTTGGTGTCTTCTACAATGAAATGGTGCAGTGGCGTCTGCACCAGACTTCAAGGCAAATGGTCTTGGGTTCGAATCTGGCCGGCTCCCTGCTCGCATTCCATCTGTGCTGGGTTGAGCCTCGAGCTGGCGACTCACCCTCGTAAAAAAAAACAGACACATTTTAAAGAAACCGCAAGGTTGCCACAAGATGCGGAGAGGGATAACAACAAATTGTGAATTAGGTCTCCCCTTAGCAGTGAGTGAAAGCTTCAGCTGAGATGTTCTGTTCCCTTTCCATAAGAGATACGAGCAGAATCAGGCCATTCAGCCCATCGAGTCTGCTCCGCCATTCCATCGTGGCTGATTTATTATCCCTCTCAACCCCATTCATCTGCCTTCTCCCCATAACCTTTGTTGCCCTGACTAATCAACCTCTGCTTTAAATATACCCAATGACTTGACCTCCACGGCCATGGGTAATAATGGATTCCATAGATTCACCACCCACCAGCTAAAGAAATTCCTCATCACCTCCATTCTAAAAGGACATCCTTGTATTCTGAGGCGGTGCTCTCTGCTCCCATACTCTCCCACAAAAGGAAACATCCTCTGCACATCCACTCTATCTGAGTCAGGGATTCCCAAACATTTTAATGGCATGAATACCTACCATGAACCAAGGGGTCTGTAGACTCCAGGCTGGGAACCCTGAAAGCCATTCAATAGGTTTCAATGAGATCTCCGCCTTCGTTCTTCTTAGCTCCAGCGGGCACCAAACGCTCCTCCTACATTAACCCTTTCATTGCCGGAATCATTCTCGGGCACCCTCTCCTGACCCTCTCCAATCCCAGCGCACCCTTTCTTAGATAATTACGCACTTGAAAGATTAATGGTGCATCTCTTTCCGATTTGCCACAGTTCACTATCGTCGTCCTTGATCTGATGGTGGTGCAGTTCTAACGCAGTTGTGTTTATTATGTGAAGCTCCTGTGGGGTTTGGGGGCGTTCATAACCAGCCTGTGGATCCGGCACTTGTAATGTTTACTGTGGTTGACCGGGCAACCGGGGACACGTGTTCTGTCACGTGCCCACCTTCCTGACTGTCGGTTGGCGAAAGACCGAACGTCCCGATTGGCGACGCGACAAAGCGACCTCAGCCCCAAGTTTTCTTCCCTCGGGTCTTGCGATGGATCCCGAGTGCCGTCAGTTTCATGGTCGGTAACTCTTAACGCCAAAAGTTTAAAGATACAAAGCGGTTGTAATGTTCAGAAAAGTGAACGTTAAGTATCTAACATCTGTGCATTTTTTTTTGCAGTTTCTGAAATTATGAAAATGGCAGGTAATAGTTTTTTTTACATTTCTCTTTCTTGGTTGGAGTTATTTTTGTGCTTTATGGTGATTGTCGGTTCTTAGACAGCAGGCTATGAGTTTAAGACCCTGGTGAGGACGGAATTGCTACACCTGGGCAGTACTGAGGGAGTGCAACACTGTCAGAGATGTCTTCTTTCAGATAATAACGCCCAGACCCCGACTGAATCAGGTTTAATATCACTGGCATATGTAGTGAAATTTGTTGTTTTGTGGCAGCGGTAATGTCACCACATACATCCCTGAGATTAATTTATCTTGTGGGCATTCTCAGCAAATCAGAATACAACATAAGGCATGCTTCCCAATCCAGGCAACATCCTTGTAAATCTCCTCTGCACCCTTTCTATTCACTTCACAGTTTCCTCCCGCAGTCCAAAGACATATCAGGTAAGTTAATTGGTCATTGTAAATTGTCCTGTGATTAGGTTAGGGTTAAATCAGGGTTGTCGGGGGCCGGAGGGGCCTATTCCGCGCGGTATCGCAACATAAATATGTAAATAAAATGAATAAATGAATGATTATAATTTACAGTTTTAATTATTATACACTGCAGTGTACTGCCTCCACAAAACAACACATTTCCTTTCTTTCTTTTCAAATCTTTTTATTAATTTTTAAGAAAAACATAAGTAAAATATAAGTACAAAACATTTGAGAGTACACAATTAATAGATTAATTAACAATCAGATATGTATTAATCAATATATAAAGTCTCCCAAACTCATAGTATTAGTGTAGAGGATTTAAGAAAAAAAAGAAAAAGGAAAAAAAGAACCCCCCCCAAAAAAAACTAAAAGAATTAAAAAAAAACTAACCAATATGGGCAATTGCATAATGTTAAATACATACAGTAGTGCCAATGACTCCGAACCTCCATCCATACACTTCAGGATAGTAACAATAAGGTTCAGGATCAGACCATTTAATTCATATGAAAATGTTGAATAAATGGTCTCCAAGTTTCCTCAAATTTAACTGAAGAATTAAAAACCACACTTCTAATTTTTTCTAAACTCAAACAGGAAATAGTTTGAGAAAACCACTGAAATACAGTTGGAGGGTTAATTTCTTTCCAATTCAGTAAAATAGACCTTCTAGCCATTAGTGTAACAAATGCAATCATTCGTTGGGATGAAGTGGATAAACGCTTATTATCTATCATTGGTAGACCAAAAATTGCGGTAAAAGGATGTGGTTGGAGATTAATATTTAAAACTCTCGAAATAATATTAAAAATATCTTTCCAATAGTTTTGTATACAAGGACAAGACCAAAACATATGGGTCAATGAAGCAACATCAGAATGACATCTATCACAGGTTGGATTAACATAAGAATAAAATCGAGCAAGTTTATCTTTAGACATGTGAGCTCTATGTACAACCTTAAATTGTATTAGAGCATGTTTAGCACAGATAGAGGATGAGTTTACCAATGATAAAAAATTTTCCCATTGCTCAGTAGATATAGGGCAATGCAATTCTTCCTGCCATTCCTTCTTAATTTTTTCTGATATATCTGGCTGTATATTCATAATCATATTATAAATGATAGCTACTAAACCCTTTTGACAAGGATTGAGAGCTAAAATTCTTTCTGTAATGTCCAATGGACATTCTTTCAAAAAAGACTTTAGTTCATTATATAGAAAATTTCTAACTTGTAAATATCTAAAAAAATGGGTTTTAGATAAATTATATTTATTAGATAACTGTTCAAAGGACATAATGTTATCATCCAAAAACAGATCACGAAAACATGTTATACCTTTTGTTTTCCATAAAAGAAAAGCTTGATCTATAGATGATGGTCGGAAGAAGTAGTTAGATATTATAGGACTTAACAGCATAAACTTATTCAGACCAAAAAATTTACGAAATTGAAACCAGATTCGTAATGTATACTTGACTATGGGATTAGTTATCTGTTTATTCATTTTGAGTAACGAAAAAGGAAGTGAAGATCCTAAGATTGAGATCAATGAGAAATCTTGCACAGATTTACATTCCAAATTTACCCATTGTGGGCCAGCAACTGTAGTCGATTCTTATGTCCAAAATATCAAATACCGTATATTAACTGCCCAATAGTAAAATCTTAAATTTGGTAGAGCCAAGCCGCCCTCCTTCTTAGGCTTCTGTAAATATTTTTTACCTAGCCTAGGATTTTTGTTCTGCCACAAATACGAAGATATTTTAGAGTCAACCATATCAAAAAAAGATTTAGGAATAAAAATTGGTAATGCTTGAAATAGATATAGAAATTTAGATAGTATCAACATCTTAATGGCATTAACTCTGCCTACCAAAGACAAAGATAATGGGGACCACCTATTAGCAAGTTGCTTAATTTGATCTATTAAAGGTAAAAAATTAGTTTTAAATAAATCTTTATGTTTTTTTAGTAATTTTAATACCTAAATAAGTAAAATAATCTGTAACAATTCTGTATGGTACCTGATTATAAATTGAAATATGCATATTTAATGGAAAAAGTTCACTCTTATTAAAATTCAATTTATATCCAGAAAAATTACTAAATTGAGCAAGCAAAGAAGAAATAGCAGGAATAGATCTTTCAGGGTCAGATATATATAATAACAAATCATCCGCATATAATGATACCTTATACATCGTCTCCCCACGGGTAATACCTAAAATATTGGGTGATTCACGAATAGCTATAGCCAAGGGTTCTAAAGCAATGTCAAATAATAAAGGGCTTAAAGGACAACCTTGCCTTGTACCCCGAAATAACTGAAAAAAAGGGGATCTTGGATTATTGGTAAAGACCGAAGCTAAAGGTTTATGATATATTAATTTAATCCATGATATAAATTTTGAACTAAAATTAAAATGTTGCAATGTATTAAATAAATATGACCATTCGACTCTATCAAATGCTTTTTCAGCATCTAAAGAGATGACACATTCTGGGATTTTAGATGAAGAGGTATAAACAATATTAATTAATTTTCTAATGTTAAAAGATGAATAGCGATTTTTAATAAATCCAGTCTGATCCTCAGAAATAATCCGAGGCAATATATTTTCTAATCTAATAGCCAAAATTTTACTAAAGATCTTAAAATCCGTATTCAGCAAAGATATAGGCCGATAGGACAACACATTTCCTGACATACACCAGTGATATTAAACCTGATTCTGATTCTGACCTGCTGGATGCTTAATGCTGTGAAGGTCTTTCTGTGTCTCCACCACCCATCCAGGCTGTCTGCTTCATATTCTGGGTGGAAAAATTCTTTCTCAGCTCCCCTCCAAACCTCCAGCCCTTTGATTTCTCTTTTATTGAACATAGAGCGGTACAGTGCTGTGGAGGTCTTTGGCCCATGATGCTGTGACAACCTCTTAAGCTACAGTAAGGTCCGTCCCACACATCCCTCCGTTTTTCTTTCGTCCATATCCAAACACCTGTAGGTCTTTGGAATGTGGGAGGAAAGCGGAGTACTCGACAGAACCCATGCAGCAACGTACAAACTCCTGACAGAGCGATGGGAAATGAATTGCGACACTGGCACTATAAAGTGTTACACTAAATGCTATGCTATACTAGAGATGATCTTATAAAACCTGTCAGGGACTGAAAGTCCTGGATAGAGTGGAGAGAATGTTTCCAGTAGTGGGAGCAGAGGGCACAGCCTTAGAATTAATGGGTATCGCTTTAAAACTGAGATGAGGGGGAATTTGTTTAGTTGGAGCAACCTGGAATCTATGGACCTCTTGCTTCAAGGTATTGATTGGTCCATGGCATAAAAATGGTTGGGAACCCCTGAGGTAGAGGGTGATGAATCTGTCGGATGTGTTACCACAGAGAGTTGTGGACAACGTTCTCTCTAATTTTTTTTTAAACAGCTGCATGGACCAAGCATTGACCTGAGCAGGAAGTTTTTACGTGGCCTGAAAACTGCGCGGCACTTTAAATGTTTTTGTAATATGCGTCAGCATTCAGCGGGCAGGCGGTTTATTAAAAAATAAGCTATGGACTTCCATTCTGTGTTTATTGTTACAATTTGTTGTAACTTGAAACACTGACAATATAGATACATTGAAGCTCTAAAATGTTTCAAAGTAAATGTTCGTTATTTAGAAAAATTATGGATTATATTCATTAACATAATTACAGGGTATTTCAAAATTATATAGCATTATTTCAAAATTACATTAACTTTATTTCAAAATTATGTTAACATCGTATAAACTTCCAGCTGCATGGTAACAAAGGCTTTGTGTGCGAGAGTATTTCAGTTACCGTGTGGCTGCGCACCTTAGAGGGAACAGTGGTTGTGGAGGCCAAATCCAAGCATGTATATAAGGCAGAGATTGATAAGATGTTGATTAGTAAGGGAGGAGATGGGACAGTGGGGTTGAAAAATAGAATCAGCCACGATTGAATGGCAGAGCAGAATAATGCCCCAATTCTGCTCCCATATTTTATAGTCTGATATGCTTTCTTCGCCTCAGTACTGCCACCTTCAGGCATGCTTTCACTTTGCACCCAGGTCCTTCTGTACCTCAGTACTCCCTGGAGCACTAGCATTGATAGAACCACAGAACAATAGTACATTACAGCACAGAAACAGGCCTTTTGGCCCTTCTTGGCAATGCCGAACCATTTTTCTGCCTAGTCCTTGTCTATGTTTTGCCCTTATTAATCCCCAAAATTCATCACCTCACACTCATGATGGTCTGAGTAATGGGAACATACAGAATCTGGTATCTGTCACCAGAAAACAGACATGCTTCTGGAGAGTGTGGCAAGGATCTTTATTTAAGAAATCTTCTTGAATCAGAGGTGCTTAAGAAAGGTCATTTTTAAAAAAAAAATTCAAACATACTTTTCTATAGACATCAACTTTTTAGAATCGTTTCCCTCAATGAAAAAATCCTTTCCAGATAAGCTGATGAAAACCAAGGTAACGACAGCTAACGAGTTCCCAGGTCGAACCCTCTTTGGCACAACGCTGGATAGTAAAGGTTTGTCCAAAGGTAAGGAATGCCATATATAGAGCTCGTGATCTCTATTATTTACTTACTTATCTTTCTTATCTGCACAGTTTGTCTTCTTTTGCACATTAATTGTTTGTCAGTCTCACTGGAGGAATTCAGCTGGCCAGGCAGCAGAGTAAACAGTCGATGATCAGGACTGGTGAAGGGTCTCGGCCTGAGACTTCAACGATACTCTCCTCCATAGACGCTGCCTGGCCTGCTGAGCTCCTCCAGCATTTTGCGTGTGTTGCTCTGGATTTCCAGCATCAGCAGATTTAGTCTCTCATGTGTTGTTTCTCGATCATTTTTAATTTATTTAGAGACATGGCACAGAATGGGCCCTTCAAGATGCATTGCCCAGCAACCCACATATTTAACCCTAACCTAATCACGGGGCAATTTACAATGACCAACTAACCTACTAACCTGCATGTCTTTGGACTGTGGGTAGAAACGGAAGCATGCACACACGGGGAGGATGTACAGACTCCTTACAGAGATCGCTGGGATTGAACTCCAGACTCCGATGCCCCGAGCTGTAATAACGTCACGCTAAGCGCTGTGTTACACTGGCACCTGATGCATTGTTGGGAAGTAGAATTTGATCCTATTGGACTCCTTTGTTTTGCTTGGGAATGCCTGCAAGAAAATGAATCTCAAGGTAGTATATGATAACATTTAGGACGTACTTTGATAATAAATTCACTTTCAATTTGTGCCAAGTTGAGCCCACCCTCAGGATGGAGGAGCAACACCTTATATTCCATTTGGGTAGCCTCCAGCCTGATGGCATGAATACCGATTTCCCCTTCCAGTAAACAACTTTTCCCCACCCTCTTCCTCTATTCCTCACTCTGACCTTTTACCTTTTCTCACCTGCCTATTTCTTCCCCTGGGTCCCCTCTGCCTTCCCTTTCTCCTAGAGTCCACTCTCCTCTCCTATCAGATTCTAGCCCTTGACCTTTTCCACCTACATGAGTTTATCTATCACCTTCCAGCTGACCTCCTTCCCCTCACCCCAACTCTTTATTCTGGTATCTTCCCCACTTCCGTTCCTGTAGAAGGATCTTGGCCTGAAACGTCAACTTTCGTTTCTGTGGACGCTACCCGACCTGCTGAGTTCCTCCAGCATTTTGTACGTATTGCTTTGACTTGGACATTTTCTGATCCAACATTGAGGCTGCCTCAACATCAGCTTCTACTGAAGTGGAGCCACGGCACGTTAGGTCTCAGCTCGGTTTTACTGTTTCACGGACCTTCCCATTCTTCCCATTGTCCTCGTTCAAAATTCTTCTTCCCAGCAACGCGTGGGAACAAGGGCAGGCGATACACTGCTCGGAACTTTCTGGGCCATTCACTGCATCAAGAGCACCTTAACTTCAGCTCCACCTACCTGTCTCCATTCATTCAAGATCGAAGATTGAAGATTGCTTAATGTCGGTTCCCGTGCACAAGTGAAAGGAGAACAAAATAGTTGTTACTCCCGATCTGTTGCAGCACAAAAAAAAATCCACAATGACATAAAGCATTTACTTATTGAGATATAGCGCAGAATAGGCTCTTCCGAGCCTTTGAGCAGGGCTGCCTAGCAACCCCCAATTTAACCCTTGCCTAATCACAGGACAATTTACAATGACCAATTAATCAACCAATCTGTCTGTCCTTAGACTGTGGGACGAAATCAAAGCTCCTGGAGAAAATCCATGTGGTCACAGGGAAAACGTACATATAAGAATTGAGCCCCAGTCACTGGTACTGTAAAGCATTGTGTTAACTGATACGCCACCATGTCACCTTACACAACAATAATAAAAACGTGCAATAGATATAAATACATAAGATAATGTATATAAATATATATAGATTGATTGTATGTCCATAAAGGGATGCTAGATTGCATATAAGGTACATACCTTGTGTTTTACATTTGTAATTAATTGAGTCCTGCCAAAGGATCTCGGCCCGAATCGTCAACTGTACTTTTTTCCATAGGTGCTGCCTAGCCTGCTGGGTTCCTCTAGCATTTTGTGTGTGTGTGTGTGCTGCTTGGATTTCCAGCATCTGCATATGTTTGTAATTAATTTGCTGCATCCGCAAAGCAAACAGCATTATGAAGGACCCCACACAGCCCTCATACAAACTCTTCTCCCTCCTGCCGTCTGGGAAAAGGCTCCGAAGCATTTGGGCTCTCACGTCCAGACTATGTAACAGTTTCTTCCCCCAAGCGATCAGACTCCTCAATACCCAGAGCCTGGACTGACACCTTGCCCTACTGTCCTGTTTATTATTTATTGTAAATGCCTGCACTGTTTTTGTGCGCTTTATGCAGTCCGGTGTAGGTCTATAGTCTAGTGTAGCTTTCTCTGTGTTTTTTTTTACATAGTTCAGTCTAGTTTTTGTACTGTGTCATGTAACACCATGGTCCTGAAAAACATTGTCTCATTTTTACTATGTGCTGTACCAGCAGTTATGGTCAAAATGACAATAAAAGTGACCTGACTTAATTTAGATCTCTTTGTAGAGATCAGTTTTCACTTTGACATGAAAGAGTCTTTTTCTGTTGAATAGTGTCAAAAAAAGCCAAATTAAATACACTGTGATTTAATTTTGTAAAACAATAAAACATGAAAATGTCTGGGGGGGTTGGGGGTGAATACTTTTTATAGGCATTGTATATAAAAATTAAATAAGTAGTGAAAAAAGAGAACAAGAATACTGAGGTAATATTCATGGGTCCAATGCCCATTCAGAAATCGGATGGCAGAGGCGAAGAAGCTGTGATTGAATCGTTGAGTGTGTGCCTTCAGGCTCCTGTGCCTCCTCCCTGATGGTAGCAATGTGAAGAGGGCATGACCTGGGTGATGGGGGTGCGTAATCATTGATCCATTGCTTTTGAAGATGACCTCAATGCTGGGAAGGCTAGTGTCCATGATGGAGATGGTTGAGTTTATAACTTTCTGCAGCTTTTGTCCAACCCTGTGCAGTCCAATCCTTACCATACCTCTGACACTCCCCTCCCCCCCCACCTTTTCTTTCCTCTGCATAAAATTATGTCCTCTCATATTAGCTCTTTTTACCCTGATGCTGGCTGTTCCCAGTACAACTGTACTTGCACACACTATACCTGCCTCCATGTAACTCTTGAAGCCAGATTTGTGCTCAGTTACTTAGGAGTTGGTGCGACAGACGTTCTTCACTGGACGAGAGGCAGCACAGGAGTGTAGTGGTTAGCGGAATGCTTTACAGCCGCCGCGATCAGCAATTGGAGTTTAATTCCCGTCGATGTCTGTAAGGAGTTTGTACGTTCTCCCCACGACCGTGTGGGTTTTCTCCAAGTGCTCCGGTTTCCTCCCACTTTCCAAAGCCATACGGATAGTATTAGTGAGTTGTGGGCATGCTAAATTAGAGCTGGAAGTGTGTTGACTCTTGCGGGCTAGCCCCAGCGCACCGCTGTGTTGGTGATTGACACCAGCGTCACTTTTCACTGCAAACACGAGGAAATCTGCAGAGGCTGGAAATTCAAGCAACACACACAAAATGCCGGTGGAACGCAGCATTTTGTGTGTGTCACTTTTCACCATGTGTTTTGATGTATATTTAATAGATAAATGAATCTGAATTACAGAGGTACCAGAGGAAGGACAGCTTCTTGACACGTCTAAAAGCTGTCATCGGCTGACGTCTCCACTGGCGCAGGGCACAGACAATGCCCACAAGACCCAGCAGCTTAGCAGCCCAAAATCAGGCCACTCTGTTGACTCAGAAAGTATCCTGCGTCCCAGATCGGAAGCCGTCCACAACGCCATTGGGTCCAGGCAGAGTTTGCCTGAAGACATGGATTGCCAGACGCGACTGAGGAGGTCGCACAAAACCCAGGCCGCCAGCCCCGACCGGCGTAGCAGTGAGTGGCAGGTCGACGATGAGGAGGTCTCTGTGCAGGGAGGGACGCCCGGCACGCAGTCACCATTGTGCGAGACTCCAGAGAGGCTTTCCACGCGAGAAGAGAAATGTCTGATTCCAAAAAATATTCAGCATAAGTTTGGGACCAATGTGGTGAGTGAGGTCCTATCAGACGGAAAGGTGAGTGAAAGACCAATTGTAGGACTTTCTTCTACTTGTGACACTCAGTCCGAGCTGCCAAAACACACGAGTTTACTTTCCCCCTTTTTATTTTTCACCTTTTCTCTTGTGAGTTATTCATCTTAACTCCTGTACCTAGTAAACTGGCCACTGAGTGTACGTTCATGGTCTTCTGCTGCTGTGGACCATCTATTTCAAGGTTCAATGTGTTGTACGTTCAGAGATGCTCTTCTGCACACCACTGTAGTAACACGTGGTTATTTGAGTTACTGTCACCCTCTCATCAGTTTGAACCAGTCTGGCCATTCTCCTCTGAACTCTCTCATTATCAAGGCATTTTTTTTGCCCCATTCTCTTGTAAACTCTCGAGACCGTTTTGCATGAAAGTCCCAGGGGGATCAGCAGTTTCTGAGATACTCAAACCACCCCATCAGACACCAACAGTCATTTATTTCATGGTCAAAGCCACTTGGATCACATTTCTTCCCCATTCTGATGTTTGGTCTGAACACCCACTGAACCTCTTGACCATGTTTGCATGCTTTTATACGTTGAGTTGCAGCCACATGATTGGCTGATCGTATATTTGCATTAATGAGCAGAATTACAGGTGTACCTGATAAAGTGGCCAATGAGTATAGGTTCCCTCCTACACCTCTGTATAAGCGTTCCTTGCTCCTTGGAGGTATTTCAGACAAAATATATAAATAAGTATTAAGCTGGTAGATCGTTAATACAGACTGAGCACCCCCTATCCAAAATTCCAAAATCCAAAAACTTCCGAAATCCAGAAATGTTTTGAGCATTGACATGATGTCACAAATGGAAATTTCCACAAGATGCTGGGAAGGTTCCCAGGCGATGCACTGCTCTCTGTACGCAACGAGGTGACCTCACATATGTAATGAACAGAAGTTAATGAAAAATAGAAAAACACTGCATAAAGCAGAAATTGAAGATCTCGAACGAGCATTGAAAGAGTGGATTTGTCAGCAATGGAGTGAACCTAACGGTATGCTGACAATGAAACGAACAAAGATCTATCACGATGAACAGAAAATTGAAGATAACTATGAATATTCAGCAGGCAGGTTACAGAAATTTAAGAAAAGACTCAGCATTAATTTTTTAAAGATTTTAAAGGTGAATGGTACAAACACTGCTTACCAGAATGTCGTAAATGCAGAGTTGGAAATGATGGTGATCCCAAACTATCTTGTTATATATCCCAAAATCCAGAACACTTCCAGCCCCAAGCATTTTGGATAATGGACTGCCTTCATACAATACTTTCGATGATTGCATCCTCCAAACCTTCATTTTCATTGTATCATTCAGGAAAGTTACCAATACCTTCAAAATCTTCGTAGTTCTAACTGCTTGAAATAGTGAAATCAGTTCATTTTCAGTCACGACCATTTCTGGCATCGCCAAGCTTGAATACTTGAAAACACGGTGAGCAAAACAGTTCTGAGTTGTCTTCCTGTTTATTCCTTGCCAACAACCAGTGACAAAATTCACTGCTCTTTGAACACAAGCACACACAACTGATGCTATTTAAAAACTGTTCATTCTAAGTCTGCTGTACTGCCTAATAGCTGCAGAGTGTGTGTGACTGACACTAATTAGAACCTGTTTGGTAACAGTCTCCTGTCCCAATTAAGTTCAAAGTAAATTTATTATCAAAGTACATATATGTCACCATTTATCAACCCTGAGTTTCATTTTCTTGTGGGCATACTCAATGAATCTATAGAATAATAACCAAAACAAAATCAATGAAAGGCCCCCAACTGTGCAAATACAAATAAGGACTAATAATAAATAAATAAACAAACAATAAATATCATGAACATGAGATGAAGATTCCTTGAGTCCATTGGTCATAGGAACATTGCAATGATGGGGCAAGTGAAGCTGAGTGAAGTTATCCCCTTTGGTTCAAGAGCCTGATGGTTGAGGGGTAGAAACTGTTCTTGAACCTGGTGGTGCGGGTCCTGAGGCTCCTGTATCTTCTACCTGATCGCAGCAGTGAGAAGAGAACAGGCCCCTGATCATGGATGCTGCCTTCCTGTGACAGCATTTCATGTAGATGTGCTCAGTGGTTGGGAGGGCTTTACCCGTGATGAACTGGGCCGTATCCACTACCTTTTGTAGGATTTTTTTACTCAAGGGTATTGGTGTTTCCATACCAGGCCATGTTGCAACCAGTAAGTATACTCTGCAACACACATCTATAGAAGTTGTCTAAGTTTTAGATGTCATGCTGAATCTCTGCAAACTCCTAAGGAAGTAGAGGTGCTGCTGGGCTTTCTTTGCAATTGCAGTTGCGTGCTGGGCCCGGGACAGATCCTCTGAAATGAGAGCAGCAAGGAATTTAAAGTTGATGACTCTCTCCACCTCTGATCCTCCAATGAGGGCTGGCTCATGGACCCCCAATCTCCTTCTCCTGAAGGCATATTATCCCAAATAAACAAAGAGAATCCTGGCTATTTTCACGATTTGCTTTTGTTCTTTAAGAGCTGTCCCCATTAAGTGGCTGCCCTGATTAACCGGAATCCACAGTAGCCCTTACCATAGGCTCCCAGCCCTGAGCTGGCAGGCTGTGGGCTCGGCTTTGCCTTAACGAGCTGAACGCACACCCTAAGCTGGTGCTATAAGAACATGGAACAGTACAGCACAGGGAACAGGCCCTTCGGCCCACAATGTTGTGCTGACCCAGCTATAAAGCAAATCCAAAACACCCAAGCACTAATCACTCCTACCTACACAATGTCCATATCCCTCCATCTTCCTTACATCCACGTGCCTATCCAAACGCCTCTTAAAAATCCTCTCATGTATTTGCCTCTACTGCCATACCAGGCAGCGTATTCCAGGCAACCAGTACTCACTGAGTTAAAAAACTTGCCCCTCACATCCCCTCTGACTCTACCCTTTCTCACCTTCAATGTCTAATACCTTCTGGTATTAGACATTTCAATCCTGGGAAACAGATACTCTCTGTCCACTCTATCTGTGCCTCTCATAATCTTATTAACCTCTATCAGATCTCCCCTCGGGCTCTGGCGCTCCAGAGAAAACAACTCAAATTTGTCCAGCCACTTGTGATATCACACGCCCTCCAAACCGGGCTGCATCCTGGTAAACCTCTTCTGCTCCCTCTCCAAAGCCTCGACATCCTTCCTCTAGTGGGGCAACCAGAAATGTACACAATACTCCAAATGCGGCCTAAACAGAGTTTTATAAAGTTGCGACATAACCTCCCGACTTTTGAACTCAATGTCTCGACTAATAAAAGCAAGAATTCCATAAGCACACCACGGAACTCGGCACTGGACTGAGTTTACAGGCCGTGCTGAGCGTCTCCGTCCCAGGGGAATGGAAGAGTCGCTAAGGGGCACTCTTGGCTTAATGGTCTCAGATACGCAGTCTGTGAAGGGAAAATGTACGAGGATGTTCCTGGGACTTGAGGGCCTGGGAAAGGTTGACTTTATTCCCTGGAGTGTAGGGGAGATTTGACAGGGGTATACAAGATGATGAGGAGGTAAAAGCAGACAGGCTTTTTCCACTGTGGTTGGGTGAGACTAGAACTTGAGGTCATGGGTTAAGAGCAAAAGGTGAAATATTTAAGGAGAACCTGAGGGGAAACTTCTTCACTCAGAAGGTGGCGAGGGTGTGGAACGAGCTACCGGCACAAGTGATGAACAACATTTAAGAGAAATTCATGGTTGGAGGGCAACAGTTTGGCATGGACTAGATGGGCTGAAGGGCCTACTTCTGTGCTGTTGTACTCTGAGGTAAGGGAATTACATGATATCTATGGAACAGAACCCCACACCGTCTCATGACTTACAGAACAAATCGAAGAGAACATAAATGATCTTGGCTTGTCCGACAGCCATCCTGACTCGCTTTTTAACGTTGCCTCCCTGAAGGTTAAGGAGTTTTTGAATCAGAAGGAATTTCCCGTGAGGGATTTGGATTCCAAGGACACGACAGCAGAGGCGCAGAAGAGCGTCACTGACGAGGCAGACATGTATGAAAAGATAGGTTACCCACTACGATGTAACATCTTCCCAGGTATTTATTTATCGTGATACAGCGCGGAAACGGCTCTTCGATCCACGTCACCCAGCAACCCCCAATTTAACCCCAGCCGAATCGCGGGACAACTTACAATGGCCAATTAACCTACTAACTTGTACCAAAACCCGTAGGTTATTGGCTGCGAAAGAATCTGGAGTGCCCGGTGCAAACCCATGCGGTCACGGGGAGAACATACAAACTCCTTATAGACACTGGGCGCGAATTGAACCCTTGTCGCTGGCACTGTAACGTGTTGGACTAATGGTGCCACCTGTCGAATATTCTTGCAGCAAATCGTATGACAGTGGAGTGGGGTAGGATGCACCTATGTCTACAGGAATGTTCCTGTATCCTTACGTTCCTGTGGGAGGTATTTTGATGGCAGTTAGTCGATTCCAAGTACGTAAGCTGTTACATTAGATCAGGTACTTGAAACCACAAAGTCAGCCCCGGCAGGATGGGTGGATGAGATCTATAGTGAGATCCTACGGCCAGGAAGGTGGCTCTCCGACGCTCTGTAATGACGCACAGAGGAAGTCACGGTCATCCACTGCGGCCAGGGAAGAGCCCAGTTTGGGATGACTATATGTACTAGTGGACCCAGACTTCTGAGGCTGAGAGAGTGGAACTGCCCCAGTGCAACGGCTTTCCCACTTTAAAAACTCTCAGCACACGTTTCCTGTCCTCTTCCGACACGACGGGCAACCACCCTGTATTTATTTCGAGATAAGGTGCGTAATGGGCCCTTCCAACCCGACAAGCCGCACTACCCAGCACCCCACTTACCTAATCACCCCTATCCTAATCACCCCACTTACCTAATCACCCCACTTACCTAATCACCCCACTTACCTAATCACCCACTTACCTAATCACCCCACTTACCTAATCACCCCACTTACCTAATCACCCACTTACCTAATCACCCCTGTCCTAATCACAGGACCAGTTACCCTCCGGGTACTCTGGTGAAATTTAGACAGAGAAGAGGGAGCACTCGGCAGGTCAGTGGAGAAACAAGAAGAATTAACGTTTCACAGAAACTAACGTCAACATTAGACAGGCCATTCCAGGCTGGACATAGATAGGTAGACAGATACTTTATTGATCCCAACAGAAAGTGCAGGGTCACAGTGGCATTGCAAGTGCACAAATATACAAATATTAGAAGACAAGTACAAAGAATAAAACATACAGTAAGTTACCACAAACAGTCTAACAGGAGGAGGGGTCATCACTTCCCCAGCTATAGGTTGACTCATTATAGAGCCTAAAGGCTGAGGGTAAGAATGACCTCATACAGCACTCTTTGGAGCAGTGCAGTTGTCTTAGTCTGTTACTGAAAGTGCCCCTCTGTTCAGTCAAGGTGGCACGCAGAGGGTGAGAAACCTTGTCCAGAATTGCCAGGATCCTTTGATCTACCACAGCCTGCAGTGTGTCCAGTTTGACTCTGGTAACAAAGCCAGCTTTTCAAATCGTGTTAATTTTGGTGACTTTCCAATAGAGTCATATGTTCCTAGTGAATACTACAGTGCAGAAACAGGCCCATCGGCCCCTCTAGTCTGTGTCTACTATTATTCTGCCTACTCCCATTGACCTGCACCGGGACCACAGCTCCCCATACCCCTCCCATCCATGTACCGATCCAAACTTCTCTTAAATCCTGAAATCGGACTCGCGCCTACCACTTGCGCTGGCAGCTTGGTCCGCACCGCCCCCCCCCCCCCCCCCCCCCCCACTGGCTGAAGAAGTTGCCCCTCAGGCTCCCCTGAAATACTGAATTGCTCAAGCTGTTGTTTTTGCAAGGAGGCTCTACCGTGCGTTAATTCATTCTTTGGGACGGAGCGGACTCTGATGGGTGGGTGCTCTATTGTTGTGACGTTAGGTCTCTCGAGCCGATGGAAAAGCGAGGTGCAGTCCACTTACACGAAGGATGTGGTGGACCGCTTCAGACGAGATCCGGAACACTGGCATGGCAGGACAACGGATGATCTTGGTACGGTGTGACCTCATATTGCTTGCCGTCCGTGTGTCTCTCCTGGCTTGTTACCCCTCTGAGGAATGGACACAGAAAAGCTGATAGGGTGAGGGGGAGGGTGAAATTATCTTTTCTCCTTGTCAATGAGAATTCCTCCATTCCCTCCTGAAGCCAATTAAAGGCACCAGTTATTTTCAGCTCCCGATCTTCACCTCCACCCTCTAACCCCACCAATACTTTATTATTTCCTGTCAGTCACCTTATAGAAACATAGAAAACCTACAGCACAATACAGGCCCTTCAGCCCACAAAGCTGTGCTGAACGTGTCCTTAGCTTAGAAATTACCTAGAATTACCCATAGCCCTCTATTATTCTGAGCACCATGAACCTATCCACAAGTCTCTTAAAAGCCCCTATTGTATCCGCCTCCACCACCGTCGCTGGCAGCCTATTCCATGCACTCACCACTCTCTGTGTTTAACAAAAAAACTTACCCCTGGCATCTCCTCTGTACCTATTTCCAAGCACCTTAAAACTCTGCCCTCTCATGCTAGACATTTCAGCCCTGGGGAAAAAGCCTCTGACGATCCACACAATCAATGCCTCTCATCATCTTATACAGTCTATCAGGTCACCTCTCATCCTCCGCCGCTTCAACCTATTCTCCCCAATCCAGGCAACATCCTTGTAAATCTCCTCTGCACCCTTTCTATGGTTTCTACATCCTTCCTATAGTGAGGCGACCAGAAATGAGCACAGTACTCCAAGTGTGGTCTGACCAGGGTCCCATATAGCTGCAACATTACCTCTCGGCTGCTAAGCTCCATCCCACAATTGATGAAGGCCAATACACCGTATGCCTTCTTAACCACAGAGTCAACCTGCCCAGCAGTTTTGAGTGTCTTATGGACTTGGACCCCAAGATGCCTCTGATCCTCCACACTGCCAAGATTCTTACCATTAATACTATATTCTGCCATCATATCTGACCTACCAAAATGAACCACCTCACACTTATCTGGGTTGAACGCCATCTGCCACTTCTCAGCCCAGTTTTGCATCCTATCAATATCCCTCTGTAACCTCTGACAGCCCTCCACACTATCCACAACACCTCCAACCTTTGTGTCATCAGCAAATTTACTAAGCCATCCCTCCACTTCTTCATCCAGGTCATTTATAAAAATCACGAAGAGTGGGGGTCCCAGAACAGATTTCTGAGGCACACCACTGGTGACTGACCTCATGCAGAATATGACCTGTCTATAACAATTTGTTGCCTTCTGTGGGCAAGCCAGTTCTGGATCCACAAAGCAATGTCCCCTTGGATCCCATGCCTCCTTACTTTCTCAATAAGCCTTGCATGGGGTACCTTGTCAAATGCCTTGCTGAAATCCATATACATCTACTGCTCTACCTTCATCAATGTGTTTAGTCACACCCTCAAAAAATTCAATCAGGCTCATAAGGCACAACCTGCTTTTCACAAAGCCATGCTGACTATTCCTAATCATATTATGCCTCACCAAATCATAAATCCTGCCTCTTGGGATCTTCTCCATCAACTTACCAACCACTGAACTAAGACTCACTGGTCTATAATTTCCTGGGCTATCTCTACTCCCTTTCTTGAATAATGGATCCACATCCGCAACCCTCCAATCCTCCGGAATGTCTCCTGTCCCCGTTGATGATGCAAAGATCATCGCCAGAGGCTCAGCAATCTCCTTCCTCTCCTCCCACAGTAGCCTGGGGTACATCTCGTCCAGTCTCGGTGATTATCTAACTTGATGCTTTCCAAAAGCTCCAGCACATCCTCTTTCTTAATATCTACATGCTCAAGCTTTTCAGTCCACTGTAAGTCATCCCTACAATTGCCAAGATCCTTTTCCATAGTGAATACTGAAGCAAAGTACATATTAAGTACCTCTGCTATCTCCTCCGGTTCCATACACACTTTTCCACTGTCTCACTTAATTGATCCTATTCTCTCATGTCTTATCCTCTTGCTCTTTACGTACTTGTAGAATGCCATGGGGTCTTCCTTAATCCTGTCCGCCAAGGCCTTCTCATGGCCCCTTCTGACTCTCCTAATTTCTTTCTTAAGCTCCTTCCTGCTAGCCTTATAATCTTCTAGATCCCTATCATTGCCTAGTTTTCTGAACCTTTCGTAAACTCTTCTTTTCTTCTTGACTAGATTTACAACAGTCTTTGTACACCACGGTTCCTGTACCCTACCATCCTTTCCCTGTCTCATTGGAACATACCTATGCAGTACTCCACACAAATATCCCCTAAACATTTGCCACATTTCTTCCGTACGTTTCCCTGAGAACATCTGTTCCCAATTTATGTTCCAAGGCCCTGCCTGATGGCCTCATATTTCCCCTTACTCCAATTAAACACTTTCCTAACTTGTCTGTTCCTATCCCTCTCCAATGCTATGGTAAAGGAGATAGAATTGTGATCACTATCTCCAAAATGCTCTCCCACTGAGAGATCTGACACCTGACCAGGTTCATTTCCCAATACCAGATCATGTACAGCCTCTCCTCTTGTAGGCTTATCTACATATTGTGTCAAGAAACCTTCCTGAACACACCTAACAAACTCCACCCCATCTAAACCCCTCGCTCTAGGGGGATGCCAATCAATATTTGGGAAATTAAAATCTCCCACAATGACAACCCTGTTATTATTACACCTTTGCAGAACCTGTCTCCCTATCTGCTCCTCGATGTCCCTGTTACTATTGGGTGGTCTATAAAAACACCCAGTAGAGTTATTGACCACTTCCTGTTCCTAATCTCCACCCACAGAGACTCCGTAGACAATCTCTCCATGACATCCTCCTTTTCTGCAGCCGTGACACTATCTCTGATCAACAGTGCCACACCCCCACCTCTTTTGCCTCCCTCCCTGTCCTTTCTGAAACATCTAAA
Source organism: Hemitrygon akajei (assembly GCF_048418815.1). Taxonomy (NCBI): domain Eukaryota; kingdom Metazoa; phylum Chordata; class Chondrichthyes; order Myliobatiformes; family Dasyatidae; genus Hemitrygon; species Hemitrygon akajei. The sequence goes on from NC_133154.1 coordinate 7,229,550, forward strand.
GCCTGGCACTCAAAGTAAGCATTCCTGCCCCTAAGCCATCCAAGTCTCTGTAATGGCCACCACGTCGTATCTCCAAGTACTGATCCATGCTCCAAGCTCATCCACTTTGTTCATAATACTCCTTGCATTTAAATAGACACATCTCAACCCATTGGTCTGAGTGCGTCCCTTCTCTATCACCTGCCTATCCTCCCTCTCACACTGTCTACAAGCTTTCTCTAGTTGTGAACCAACCTCCTCTTCCCCAGTCTCTTCAGTTCAGTTCTCACCCCCCAACAATTCTAATTTAAACTCTCCCCAATATCCTGCGCCAGGATATTGGTCCCCCGGGATTCAAGTGCAACCCGTCCTTTTTGTACAGGTCAATCCTGCCCCAAAGGAGGTCCCAGTGATCCAGAAATCTTAATCCCTGTCCCCTGCTCCAAGCCATCAGCACGCATATATCCTCCACCTCACTCTATTGCTATACTCAGTCACTATGTACAGCCTAGTGTCACTTTATGGACACACAATCAATCTTATGTCTTATATGTTTAAAATTAGTGTGTGTTCTCTCTCTCTGTTTCTTTCTCTTTCTATTTCTTTCTTTCTCTTTCTTTCTCTCTTTCTCTTTCTCTTTTTCTTTCTTTCTCTTTTTGTTTCTCTTTCTTTTTTCTTTCTGTTTCTTTTTCTTTCTCTTTCTTTTTTCTTTCTCTTTCTCGTTTTCTTTCTTTTTCTCTCTCATAAATAGACACATAAATAAATCAACAAAAACAAACAAATAAACAAACTGCTATGCAAAGTGCTAGAGGAACTCAGCAGTAAAGTGAACTGAAAATTAAAAGAGCGAGAAATGTGTTCTGGACACCGTGCACTCTTTGCTCCCTCTAGTGGACACTAGTAGCTAGAGCAGAGGTACAAGGCTGTAGATGAGATGAGATTGGCTTTATCCGTCATACATACAGCGAAATGTGTAATTTGTGTCAAATCAGATCAACAAGGATTAACACACACAAAATGCTGGTGGAACGCAGCAGGCCAGGCAGCATCTATAGGGAGAAGCGCTGTCGACGTTTCGGGCCGAGACCCTTTGTCAGGACTAACTGAAGAGAAAGATAGTAAGAGATTTGAAAGTAGTGGGGGGAGGGGGAAATGCGAAATGATAGGAGAAGACCGGAGGGGATGGGATGAAGCTAAGAGCTGGAAAGGTGATTGGAAAAAGTGATACAGAGCTGGAGGAGGGAAAGGATCATGGGACGGGAGGCCTCGGGAGAAAGAAAGTGGGGGGGGGGGGGGGAGCACCAGAGGGAGATGGAGAACAGGCAAACAACTAAATATGTCAGGGATGGGGTAAGAAGGGGAGGAGGGGCATTAACGGAAGTTACAGAAGTCAAAGACCGTTTTGCTGAACACCTACGCTCGGTCCACCAGAAAAAGCAGGATCTCCCAGTGGCCACACATTTTAATTCCACGTCCCATTCCCATTCTGATATGTCTATCCATGGCCTCCTCTATTGTCAAAATGAATCCAAACTCAGGTTGGAGGAACAACACCTTATATACCGGCTGGGTAGCCTCCGATGGCATGAACATTGACTTCTCTAACTTCCGTTAATGCCTCTCCTCCCCTTCTTACCCCATCCCTGACATATTTAGTTGTTTGCCTGTTCTCCATCTCCCTCTGGTGCTCCCCCCCCCCCTTTCTTTCTCCTGAGGCCTCCCATCCCATGATCCTTTCCCTTCTCCAGCTCTGTATCACTTTCGCCAATCACCTTTCCAGCTCTTAGCTTCATCCCATCCCCTCTGGTCTTCTCCTATCATTTCGCATTTCCCCCTCCCCCCACTACTTTCAAATCTCTTACTATCTTTCCTTTCAGTTAGTCCTGACGAAGGGTCTCAGCCCGAAACGTCGACGGCACTTCTCCCTATAGATGCTGCCTGGCCTGCTGTGTTCCACCAGCATTTTGTGTGTGTTGTTGTTCGAATTTCCAGCAACTGCAGATTTCCTCGTGTTTGCTCACCAAGGATTATGTAGGGGGGCAGCCTGCAAGTGTCATAGCATGCCCACAACTTACTAACCCATACGTCTTTGGAATGTGGGATGAAACCGGAGAACCCAGAGGAAACCCACATGGTCATGGGTGTCCTTGGAGACACCAGCAGGAATTAGACAATAGACAGTAGGTGCAGAAGTAGACCATTCGGCCCTTCGAGCCTGCACCGCCATTTTGAGATCATGGCTGATCAACTACTATCAATACCCGGTTCCTGCCTTGTCCCCATATCCCTTGATTCCCCTATCCATAAGATACCTATCTAGCTCCTTCTTGAAAGCATCCAGAGAATTGGCCTCCACTGCCTTCCGAGGCAGTGCATTCCAGACCCCCACAACTCTCTGGGAGAAGAAGTTTTTCCTTAACTCTGTCCTAAATGACCTACCCCTTATTCTCAAACCATGCCCTCTGTTACTGGACTCTCCCAGCATCTGGAACATATTTCCTGCCTCTATCTTGTCCAATCCCTTAATAATCTTATATGTTGCAATCAGATCCCCTCTCAATCTCCTTAATTCCAGCGTATACAAGCCTAGTCTCTCTAACCTCTCTGCGTAAGACAGTCCAGACATCCCAGGAATTAACCTCGTGAATCTACGCTGCACTTCCTCTACAGCCAGGATGTCCTTCCTTAACCCTGGAGACCAAAACTGTACACAATACTCCAGGTGTGGTCTCACCAGGGCTCTGTACAAATGCAAGAGGATTTCCTTGCTCTTGTACTCAATTCCCTTTGTAATAAAGGCCAACATTCCATTAGCCTTCTTCACTGCCTGCTGCACTTGCTCATTCACCTTCAGTGACTGATGAACAAGGACTCCTAGATCTCTTTGTATTTCTCCCTTACCTAACTCTACACCGTTCAGATAATAATCTGCCTTCCTGTTCTTACTCCCAAAGTGGATAACCTCACACTTATTCACATTAAATGTCATCTGCCAAGTATCTGCCCACTCACCCAGCCTATCCAAGTCACCCTGAATTCTCCTAACATCCTCATCACATGTCACACTGCCACCCAGCTTAGTATCATCAGCAAATTTGCTGATGTTATTTTCAATGCCTTCATCCAAATCGTTGACGTAAATCGTAAACAGCTGTGGTCCCAATACCGAGCCCTGTGGCACCCCACTAGTCACCACCTGCCATTCCGAGAAACACCCATTCACCGCTACCCTTTGCTTTCTATCTGCCAACCAGTTTTCTATCCATGTCAATGTCTTCCCCCCGATGCCCTGAGCTTTGATTTTACCCACCCAATCTCCTATGTGGGACCTTATCAAATGCCTTCCAAAAATCGAGGTACACTACATCCACTGGATCTCCCCTGTCTAACTTCCTGGTTACATCCTCGAAAAACTCCAACAGATTAGTCAAACATGATTTACCCTTGGTAAATCCATGCTGGCTCGGCCCAATCCTATCACTGCTATCTAGATATGCCACTATTTCATCCTTAATAATGGACTCTAGCATCTTCCCCACCACCGATGTCAGGCTGACAGGTCGATAGTTCTCTGTTTTCTCCCTCCCTCCTTTCTTAAAAAGTGGGATAACATTAGCCATTCTCCAATCCTCGGGAACTGATCCTGAATCTAAGGAACATTGGAAAATGATTACCAATGCATCCGTAATTTCCAGAGCCACCTCCTTTAGTACCTTAGGATGCAGACCATCTGGACCTGGGGATTTGTCAGCCTTCAGTCCCATCAGTCTTCTCATCACCGTTTCCTTCCTAATGTCAATCTGTTTCATTTCCTCTGTTACCCTATGTCCTTGGCCCATCCAAACATCTGGGAGATTGCTTGTGTCTTCCTTAGTGAAAACAGATCTAAAGTACTCATTAAATTCTTCTGCCATTTCTCTGTTTCCCATAACAATTTCACCCAATTCATTCTTCAAGGGCCCAACATTGTTCTTAACTATCTTCTTTCTCTTCACATACCTAAAAAAAGCTTTTGCTATCTTCCTTTATATTCCTGGCTAGCTTGCGTTCGTACCTCATTTTTTCTCCCTGTATTGTCTTTTTAGTTAAGTTCTGTTGTTCCTTAAAAACTTCCCAATCATCTGTCCTCCCACTCACCTTAGCTCTGTCATACTTCCTTTTTTTTAATGCTATGCAATCTCTGACTTCCTTTGTCAACCACTGTGGCCCCTTTCCCCCCTTTGAATCCTTCCTTCTCTGGGGGATGAACTGATTTTGCATCTTGTGCATTATTCCCAAGAATACCTGCCATTGCTGTTCCACTGTCTTTTCTGCTAGGCTATCCGTCCAGTCAACTTTGGCCAGCTCCTCCCTCAAGGCTCCATAGTCTCCTTTGTTCAACTGCAACACTGACACCTCCTAGCTGCCCTTATCCTTCTCAAATTGCAGATAAAAACTTATCATATTATGATCACTACCTCCTAATGGCTCCTTTACTGCAAGATTGCTTATCAAATCCTGTTCATTACATAACACTAAATCCAGAATAGTCTTGTCCCTGGTCGGCTCTCGTACAAACTGTTCCAAGAATGCATCCTGTAGGTACTCTACAAACTCCCTATCCTGTGGTCCAGCACCAACCTGATTCTCCCAGTTCACCTGTATGTTGAAATCCCCCATAACTACTGCGACATTACCTTTGCCACATGCCAATGTTAACTCCCTATTCACCTTGCACCCAATATCCATTGAACCCCAATCTGGCTGCTGTAAATCGTTGTGCTAACCACCATGCTGCTTTGCCGCCTGATGGTAAAGCTGGCATGTGCTGCGAACTATAGGAGAGACTCAAAGTCGAGCTGCTTCCGTGGAGGCAGAGGGAGGGTCAAGACCCTATATCTCGAACATTTTACTATTTAATCAGTTCCCCCAATCACAGATCTCCTCTTGATTTTCCTCCCTCCTTAAGGACAGACGTCTGGTCTCCTCTATCATGAGGGGTGGGGTGAGGGGATCAGACAGGGTGAGGGGCCTCCAAGGTGCAGGACTTACAACCTCACCAGGATCTTTTCCACGCCAACTTAAATCCCATGTAGGGGAAAAGAAGAGGAGATTCCAGAGCATCAGATCAGACCCTGTAGGGGAAAAGATCATTTCAGCAAAGATCTGATGGGCCGAATATCCTTCCTTAGAGGTGTAAGCATTCTGCACTGCGTGAAGGGAAGTAAGGAAGAGGCAGCAGGGCGTATCTACAGAAAGTGTCAGGGAGATTGAAAATCTGACTGAGTGGTGCCACAACAACCACTCACTCAATGTCGGCAAAACCAAGGAGCTGATTACTGACTTCAGGAAGAGGAAACCAGAGGTCCACAAGCCAGTCCTCATCAGAGGTGGAGAGGGTCAGCAGCTTTAAATTCCTCGGTGTTATCACTTAAGAGGATGTTCGAGCAATTACGGAGAAAGCACATCAGCGTGTCTACTTCCTTAGGAGTTTGCGGAGATTTGGCATGACATCTAAAACTTTGACAAACTTCTATGGATGTGTGGTGGAGAGTGTATTGACTGGTTGCATCATGGCCTGGTCTGGAAACACCAATGCCTTTGAACGCAAAGTCCTACAAAATGTAGTGGATAGAGCCCAGTCCATCACAGGTAAAGTCCTTCCCACCATTGGGAACATCTACAGGAAGTGTCGTCACAGGGAAGCAGCGTCTATCATCAGGGACCCCCACCGCCCAGGCCACGTTCTCTTTTCACTTCTGTCATCATGAAGAAGGTACAGGAGCCTCAGGACTCACCATCAGGTTCAGGAACCGTCATTACCCCTCAATCATCAGGCTCTTGAACCAGTGGGATTAACTTCACTCAACTTCACTCAGCCCATCACCGAACCTGTGGAGTCAATTTCAATAACTCTTTATCTAATGTTCTCAATATTCATTGTTTATTTATTTCTTGTTATTTCTCTCTTTTTCTTTTGTATTTGCACAGTTTGTTGTCTTTTGCACATCAGTTGATTGTCCGTCCTCATGGGTGCAGTCTTTCATTGATCCTATCGTGTTTCTTGGATTTACCATGAATGCCCATAATTTCAGGGTTGTATAAATACGTAAGGTAGCTTGTATCCACGGATTGTATGTCCATAAAGTGACACAAGGCTGTACCCAAGGTGACTGATGGAAAATCATCAAGTAGTGGTGGAGTTAGTGGGTGGTGGTGTTGGTCAGCCTTGCTGTTTGGGGAAAGTTACTGTTTTTTGAAGGACAAAGTAAATTTATTATCAAGGTATATATATGTCACCATATACAACTCTGAGCTCTGGTGGTCCTGGCATGGATGCTACATAGCCTCGTCCCTGATGGGAGTGGGACAACTAGTCCACGAGCAGGGTGGTGGGATCCTTCACGATGTTACTGACCCTTTTCTGTACATACTATACGTCCTTGATGGAAATGGCTCGCTGGGTAATGAACGGCCTGGACTTATGGGAACCAGACTTCACACAAATTCTGTACTTTTTTCAATCTAGTAATAATAAAAATAAACATTTTTAATGGTATTCAGCAAGGCATAAATCCAATTAGCTGAATTGGGCAGCAACACACAAAGTGCTGGAGAAACTCGGCAGGTCAGGCAGCATCTGTGGAAGGAAATGGACAGTCGAATTCTTCCAGTGCTCTGTCTGACATTCTGGATTTCTGCATCTGCAGTCTCTTGTATCACTTAATTACGAGTAGTGTTATTTATTCAATGCGATGAATGATTACAACAAGTGTGTACAGGGCAGTACAATATAGGTAGCTCTAGAAAATTTCTAACTTGCAAAGCAATTGGCTCATGGGGGAACAACCTCCGAAACAGAACCCTCACGTAACCGGGGGGGCTGGTTGTTAAATTAGGATAAGATGATTTGATGCCGAGCTTGCGCCCTGATATTAGCAAAGTTGTCTGTCGTCTTTTAGGTCACTGGGTTCAGATGAACATCTTTCACCAGAGAGTCAAGAAAGCGTTAGGGGAGCTGGAGAAAAGAGCGGAGAATTCCTAGAGCGATTGAGGATGTAAAGCAGTGAAATAAAATCACTCTCTTGTCTTTAGTTCAAAGTAAATTTATAAGACATTGGAGCAGAATTAGGCTATTTGGCTCATTGAGTCTTCTTCTCCATTCCATCACATCTAAATCATTTCCCCTCTGTCTCCCTTTCTCCCTGTCTGCTCCCTGTAACCTTTGCCCTTACTAATAGAGCACCTATTAACCTCCAGTTTAAATACACCCTATAACTTTGGCATTTGTGGCAATGAATTCCACAGATTCACTACCCTCAGGCTAAATAAATTATTCTTGGTTTCTGTTCTAAAGAGACGTCCTTCTATTCTGAGGCTGTGTCCTCGGCCTAAGACTTTATAATCAAAGGACATTATTGCTACCACACACTACCTTGACATTTAGCATCTTGCAGGCATTTGCAGAAAAATAGAAATACAAAATAAGTTTATGAAAAGCTATACATAGACAAAGACGAGTGGAAAGAATATCGCTGGAGACACAATCAGATTATATATTCTAAAAAATTATTTATTTAGAGATACAGCACGGAATAGGCCTTTCAATTTCACGGTATCAACCTATCAATTTAACCCTAGCCTAATCACAGGACAATTTACAATGACCAATTAACCTACTAACCGGTACATCTTTGGTCTACAGAAGGATCATACAAACTTGCTTACTCAGAATTGAACGCTGACACCCTGAGCTGTAATAGCCATCACTGCCCCAGTATCTAAAAATCAGTGGTTTTGCCTTTAAATGTAAAGCAGCTCAGGGAAGTGTTCCAAAAGCTCACCACGTCTTCTGGCTAAATTTCTTCTCTGTTCCAAGAAGAGGTTTTGAATTTTTAGGAGGAGGCAAACGGGAGGGAGATAGATCATCTGGTTGAGTGGTGGTTGCAATAACTTTGTACTTTACGTCAGTAAGACCGAGGGATTGATTGTGGACTTCAGGAAGGCGAAGCTGAGGGAACACACACACCAGTCCTCATCGAGGGATCAGAAGTATTGAGGGTGAGCAGTTTCAAGTTCCTGGCTGACAACGTCAATGACGGTCTATCAATGCAATTACAAAGGCAGTGGGGCTATATTTCGTGAGGAGCTTGAGATCTGGTCTCTCACCAAGAACACTCGCAAATTTCTACAGATGTACCGTGGAGAGCTTTCTGACTGGTTGCATCACCTTCTAGTATGGGGTGTGGGGGGGTGGGATCAATTCACAGGGTCAGAAAAAGCTGCAGGAAGTTGTAAACTCGCCAGTTCCATCATTGGGCACTAGCCTCTCTAGCAATGAGGACACCCTCAAAAGGCGATGCCGCTAAGAGATACGTCCACCATTAGTGATCCTCCCATCACCCAGTACATGCCCTCTTCTCATTGCTACCGTCGAGGAGGTATGGAACCTGAAAGCACACACTTAATGATTCAGGACCAGCTGTCTCCCCTCCAGCATCAGATTTCTGAATGGACCCATGAACACTATTTTTTCTCCTCTCTTTTTTGCACTATTTATCCAAAGTCTACAGATCCCTCAAAGAGGCCATGCAAGTTGCCAGGGTGGTACGGTGTCTTGGCCTTCATTAGTCATCAGACTGAGTTCAAGAGCCTCGAGATAAAGTTCCAACTCCAGAAAACCCTATTGTTACACCACATTTTAATTTTATTTATATTTTTTAAATTTTATTTCGAGATACAGCGCAGAACAGGCCCTCTGTTCTTTTGAGTTGCCAAGCAACTCACTAATTTGGCCCTAGCCTAACCCTTCCCACTTGGAGTATTCAGAATCAGAATCAGGTTTATTATCACTGACAAATGTCGTGAAATTTGTTGTTTTGCCGCAGCGGGACAATAAAATATACTTTATGTAAAAGTGCATAGAGTATACTGTACTATAAATGATAAAAAATGTACAAAAGTTGAAATAAGTTGTGAAAGAGAGCAAACAAAATAGTGAAGTAGTGTTCGTGGGTTCATTGTTCAGAAGATGTGTCGCAGGTGGTGTGGTGGCATCAGCACTAGACTTCGAGGCGAGTGGTCCCGGGTTCGAATCCCGCCAGCTTCTTGCACGCTTTCCACACGTGCTGGGTTGAGCGTCGAGCTAACAACTTGGCCTCATAAAAAAAAAACACAGGCAAATGCTGAAGAAATGGTGAGGTTGTCGCCCCATGCACCACGAGGCCTGGAGAGGAATTAGTGAACTTTCGAAGGTGTCCTCATGGGGGGAAGGCTTGTACCCGTAGAGTTTTATAGAGCTGCAACATTACCTCGCAGCTTATGAACTCCTTCGCCCAACTAATGAGGGCCAATACACCATACTCCTTACTGACACCTTCATCAGCTTGTGGGGCAACTCTGACGGATCTATGGACATGGAGCTCAAGATCCTCCACGCTGCTGATCATCTCGTCATTAACTCAGTGATACTTTACAGTTCTCTGGGCTGAACTCCACCTGCCATGTCTCAGCCCAGCTCTGCACCCTGTTAACGACCCGCTGTAACCTACGACAACCTTCTACACTATGCTCAACACTACCACCCCTTGTGTCATCTGCGGAATAGGGCAGGAATTGATATGGGCCAAAAGTAGAGAGATGGGCTAGTTCCCCTTGGTCAGCACGGAAGAGTAGGCCCAAAGGGCCTGATTCTGTGCTCTGACTCGATCTGTGCTGCTGTCCGGATCAAACTAAAGTCAAAGTAAATGTATTATCAAAATGTGTATTTGTCACCATATACAGATTCATTTTCTTTCAGGCACTTACAGGAGAATAAAGAAATAAAGTAGAAGTTATGATAAAAAATAACTATACACTGTCAAGGACTCTTCATCTCATGTTCTTTATATTTATTGCTTATTTATTATTATTCCATTTTTTTCCCTTTCTTTTGGTATTTGCACAGTTTGTTGTCTTTTGCACATTGTTTGTCCGTCCTGTTGGGTGCAGTCTTTCATTGATTCTATCGTGTATGTGAATGCCTGTGAGAAAATTAGTCTCAGGGTTGTATTGGGTGACATATATGTACTATTGCAGCGGTGTGCTACACGCAGCGCTGCAATAACGACACGGAGTCGGTGAGCTGCAGTTACAAAAGAGGTTTATTCAAACTTCGCGGCCTCACTTTAAAGCCTTCCTGATTGCGCCCTCCCTGGGCGGGAATGCTGTAGGGGGCGCGTATTCACAGTCCCGTCCCGCGCGCGGGATTTTCCCCTTGCTGGTGAAGCAGGCTTGGCGCCCTCTTTGGGACCGGCCTCAATGCCGCCGCGCGCCACTTTGTGAGCCGGTTCGAATAGGAGCAGGAGTCGACTATCTGGCCTGTCGAGTCTGCTCCGCCATTCAATAAGGTCATGGCTGATCTGACCACGGACTCATCTCCACCTGCCTTTTCTCCACAACCCTTAATTCCCCTACAATGCAAAAATCTATCCAACCTTGTCTTAAATATGTTTACTGAAGTAGCCTCCACTGCTTCATTGGGCAGAGAATTCCACAGATTCACCACCCTTTGGGAAAAACAGTTCCTCCTCATCTCCGTCCTAAATCTGCTCCCCCGAATCTTGAAGCTACGAAGGGTACTAACTGTTCTTGAACCCGGTCATGTGGAAACCGAGGGTTCCTGTACCTCTTGCCCGAGGGCAGCAGTGAGCTGACAGCATGGCCTGGATGGTGGGGGTCCTTGATGATGGAGGCTGCTTTCTTGTTGCAGTGCTCCTTGTAGATGTGCTCAGTGGTGGGGAGGGCTTTGCCTGTCATGGACTGGGCTGCACCCAACACTTCTTCATTCCTGGACACTGGTGTTTCCATACCAAACAGTCAGGATACTCTCCACTGGGCATCTGTAGAAGTTAGTCAAAGTTTTCGATGGCTTGCAATGCTGTGATGGAAATGAGACAGATTCTTTGGGTCTCAGAGGCAAGGGCTCTGGACCACAGTTTTGATAATAAGGATTTTATTTACAAGGGGAGAAAAGCTTGGGAACAACACAAGCGGCTACAATATTCGCACAAATGCGCTTAGAATAGACGAGCATGGGAAAAGTCGGGTTGGCAGTACAATACACGGGAAAACGGTGTGGTGACAGGGTACAGGTTCACATACAAGCAAGGAAAAAGTAACTACGATACCTGCCACCCCTCGACCAGGGGCAGGCACGGCTCTCTGCTACAGGGACAACAATAACCGCTCCCACAACCCTATTCAATGCACGGCTCACCACGTGTCTCCAGCGCCGTTCTGCAGTCTTCAGCCTGGAGTGAAGCAGGGTGGTCCCTCGAGGATGGCAAAAAGAGAGCGAGCCAGGCACATGTAACACCCTTTATAGGTCAGGGGGCTGGAGGGTCCAGCCCAGGTGATTCACCAGGGGGCCAACGGCTTGGTGCTAGATGGGTTAATCCAGTTAAGGTGGCTAATGGTGCATTGATTAGTTGGGAGGGGCGAAATGTTGTGGTGTGACTTCCGACCAGGAGAGGGCACGGTTCTCTGGACGCACATGCTAAATGTACATAAACTTCTGGGAAAGTAGAGACTTGAAGGAATGGTGATCACATTTCAAACATACCTGGAGTCCTACTTCACAGGGCCTGACCAAACTTTATCATCTACTTGAGAGTGTGGATTTAAGCCAGACAGGAAACAAACAGTACCTCTTGGTGATGTAGCACACCCTCAGGACTCTCTACCGAGTTCTGAGCTCCAACCTCTGGAGTGGGACTTGAACCCAGAACCTCCTGACTCGGGCAAAGAGTCCTCCGAGCCACATGTCATTGTGGCGATGGGGGCAAAGCTTGGGTAAGGAAGCACGTTGCCAGATGGATCAATTACGAGAATGCGGGATCACGCGTGTATCGATTGTGCCTGTTACACACGGAAGGCCCCTTCTCTTTATTTGTGGGCTTTTGAGCGTGCATGTCTTCGTCTCGGCGGGCCTGGTTTGTCGCTGCTGCGCTGTAAACACAGGAGACGCTGGAAAGCTGGAGCACCATGCACAAAATGCTGCAGGAACTCAGCAGGTCAGGCGGTGTCGATGGAAGGGAATTAACAGTCGACAGCCCTTCCTGAGGACTGGAAAGGGAGGGGGCTGTAAAAATCTTTTGGGTTAATGGTTTGCTGCTTCACTGTGAAGTCTGTTCGAGGAATGGCTACTCTGAAGGAGTTTAAATCTTCACTTTGATGGGACCCTCTCTCTCTGCTCCCATCTGTGATCTCTGCTACCCTCTGACTCTTGGGCCATGTGCTCACCCAGACCTGCACCTTCCAGCTTGCACTCCTTCCCCTCCCCTCCCCTTCCATTATGGCTTCTTCCCCCTTCCGTTCCAGTCCCGATGAAGGGTCTTGGCCTGAATCGTCGACTCTTTATTCCCCTCCATAGATGCTGCCTGACCTGCTGAGTTCCTCCATCTTTTTGTGTGTGTTGCTCTGTAAAAGTTGCCCAGCTTGTACCTTAGCTGACACGACTCAGTAAAAGCGTTTAATTCTTTGTTGCTTTTGTTCTGCACGTACATAACCGACTTGGCCGATGACAGGGATAGATGCTATTCCTCGGTCACGCTGCCCTCTCTACTGTTTAAAGGTGCCCGGACTGACACGTTGCTGGCCCAGCAGAGGTTGTCAAAGAACCTCCAGCAGTACCTGGACGAGCAGCCAAAGCTAACGAGGAACTGGCCTGAGTTCGTCTCCCGAACCCGCCAGCATGCAGCCACAGCTCAGCCAGGGCAGCCCGAAGCGCCGAAGAAAGTCGCTGCAAAGCCGCCGACAACCGTCCCAAAGGCAAAGCGGCCCGTCGCAAAGCCAGAGGTGGCAGTGGCGACCGGCAGCAGCGTGGAAAGTGAAGTAACTGCTGAGTGCATCGATAAGAAGGATGAGACGTTCTGGGAGTTTTATAACCAGCCTTTGCCTCCGCTGTAAACAGGAGACAGCTGGGATCCATCTGCCCTGGTTAGTAGGCGAAGCCTTTCTCGGAGGGAAGGGGAAAGATTGCAAGCTTACTGAAACTATATAAGACCATAAGGCATAGGAGCAGAATTAGGCCATTCAGCCCATCAAGTCTGCTCCACCATTTGATCCTGGCTGCTTTATTAGCCTTCTCAATGCCATTCTCTGGCCCTCTCTCCATAACCTTTGACACCCTTACTAATCAAGAACCTATTAACCTCCACTTTAAATAAACCCAATGACTTCAGCTCCACGACCGTCTGTGCCAATGAATTCCGCAGGTTCACCACCCTGTCCCTCCTTATCTATGTCCTAAAGAGAAGTTCTGGTATTCTGAGGCTGTGCCCTCTAGTCCTAAACTTTCCCACTATTGGAAATATCCTCTCCACATCCACTCTATTGAGGATGTGTTCAAATAAGGTCCGCCATCATTCTTTGAAACTCCAGCGAGTAGAGGCCCAGACCTATCAAACGCTCCTCATGCGTTAACCCTTTCATTCCTGGGATAATTCTTGTGAACCTCTGGCTAAAGAAATTCCTCCTCATCGCTGTCTAAAGGGATGACCTTGTATATTCTGTGGCTGTGCTCGACTGTTTGTGGTGGGAGGATTATACGATTGGTTTTTTTTTAAGATGGGAATTAAGGCTGGTGAGACCCACTGTGATCCATCTGTGAGCTCGTGCAGTTTGAGCAGGTTTGGCTCAGAGTTGATGAGATGGAGCCTGAGCTTCAGACAATGTTGAAGTTGAAGCTAAAATAGAGGTTGCAATTATTCACGTAAGAGCTGTAGTACCAGTTGGTCAAGCATGTGAGGAGAATGTGTGAAGGAGAGAGGTAAGGGGAGAGAGGGTGAGGGAGGCAGGGAGGGAGGGAAGGAGGGGGAAGTAAGGGGAGAGGAAGAGAGAAAGAGGGAGTGGTGTTGATGAGTTTTGATGATTGTGTAAGATGTGGCTCTATTTTTCTATCACGTGGTTTGATTACGCTTCCAAAGATCTGCATGGGGTCTACCACAGACACAACTTCATGATGGAGAGTCATTATGGCCAGACTGGGCTTGGTCTACACGAATGCTTCGAATTGTGTCACCATTTCCAACCATAGCAGCAATCTGATAGATCAAACTGTGTCAGTGTTTGAAATCAACAATCACAAACATAATAATTCTAAACAAAATGGTCAGGTTAATCCAACATCCCTCGTTGAACTCTGAACGTGTTGGCACGTCCATTAGTAATATCTTGCCTAAGTGAATCTCAGATGGTGACGAGAGGGCGTACAGGAGCGAGGTATATCAGCTAGTTGAGTGGTGTTGCAGCAAGAACCTCGCACTCAAGGTCAACAAGACCAAAGAGCTGAACGAGAACTTCAGAACAGGCAAGATGAGGATCACTAACCAATCCTCACAGACGGATCAGAAGGGGAGAGAGTGAGCTGTTTCAAGTTCCTGGCTGTCAATATCTCTGATGATCTGACCTGGTCCCAATCCCAATTCAGCTATAAAGGCAAGATGGTGGCTATATTTCATCAGGGGTTTGATGAGATATGGTTTGTCAACTAAAACACTCAAAAACCTTCTACACATGTACTGTGGAGAGCATTTGGACTGGCTGCATCAACATCTGGTATGGGGAGGTACTGCACAGGATCGAAGTCAGCTACAGAGAGTTGTAAAATTAGTCAGCTCCATCATGGGTACCAGCCTCTGTAGTATCCAAGACATCATCAAGGAGCAGTGCCTTGGAAAAGCAGCGTCCATCATCAAGGTCCTCCAAAACCCTGTTCTCGTTGTTACCATCAGGAAGGAGGTACAGAAGCCTGAAGGCACACACTCAGCAATTCAGTGACAGTGTCTTCCCCTCTGCCATCCGATTTCTGAATGGACATTGAACCCATGAACACTAACTCACCACTTTTTAAAAAAAAATTGTTTTTGATTGACTTAATTTAATTATTTAAGATAATTAAACAATTATCTTACTGACTTACTGTAAGTCAGTTCCTTTTCTATATTTATCATGTATTGCATTGTACTCCTGCCGCAAAGTTAACGAATTTCACGTCATATGCCAGTGTTATTAAACCTGATTCTGAAATGTTGCTTTTGTGAGTCTCATCATCAAATAAGTGGCTGCTCTACTGCAGGAGGCATCACACCCCCAGGTGCCTTCATTTGTGGGGCATTTCATTGAAACCTATTGAATGCTGAAAGGTCAGGATAGGGCGACTGTGGAGAGGATGATTCCTATATTGGGGGAGTCTAGGACCCGAAGGCACAGCGTCAGAATAGAGGATGTCAAAGGTTATGGGGGAGAAGGTGGGAGAATCGGATTGAGAGGGGTAATAAATCAGTCATGATGGAATGGTGGAGCATTCGGAATAGTGGCTACAGGAAGACTTCACTAAGTAACTGAATAGATCTTGATTACAGGGTAAAATAATTATTAACAGTAAATCTTATTTTCCATTGCAACAATGGGTGCACATGTCCTCCAACTTCGGGGGTTCATTTCAGGGCTAACATCCCTGACCGGCCAAACAAAACTGTTACAGGAACAGCAAAGGATCCTTCTATATCTGAGTGCAACGGTATTCCTGAGTCTCCACCTGGGGCTTGCATGACTGACAGCAGTGGAAACGGAGAGGAAGCTACTGACACGATGAAGGAAGCCCTGAACAACGCCAGAGATGGAGGACCTTCACTGCTGCCCTAAACGCAGTAGGTAAGGAAAGGGTACACACTATAACACAATTAATGAAGTTCCTGAAACTTCACTGCTGCATTCCACGGCTCTACTTCGAGGCTTTGTCTGTGGTTCCCTGTTAGCACATTAGCACAATCCACATCCTATTTACTAGTCCTCACTACTTTTTCCTCTACAACACGACCAAACACCTCTTGGTTCTGTAAACTATTACTTGGGTACATCCTTCCCCACATACGTGCTCTTAACTTTCCGTGGGGGGACAGAGAGGGAGGAGGGTGTACAATGGGTAAGATTGTGCACAGACATTTCATTTGCAGCTCCATTCACGCTGGCCTCGCTGGAGTTCAGAAGAATGAGATGGGATCTCATTGAAACCGATCGAATACTTAAAAGGCCTGGGTAGAGTGGACTTGGTGAGGATGTTTCCATTAATGGCGGGGGGGGGGGGGGTGCCCAAGACCAGAGTGCATAGCCTCAGAATGGAAGGATGTCCCTTTAGATGAGGAGGAATTTCTTTAGCCGGGGGGTGGCAAACCTCTGGAATTCATTGCCGCAGGTGGCCAGGGAGGCCAAGTCATTGGGTATAGGTATTTAAAGCAGAGATTGATAGGTGCCTGATTAGTAAGGGCGTCAAAGGTTAAGGGGAGTGATAGTAAATCAGCCACAATCAAGTGGTGGAGCAGCAACTCTTGGCTGAATTGCCTAATTCTGCTCCTGTGTCCTATGATCTGGTTAGCTGGGCAGGAAAGTGTCAAATGGAATTGTCATGTTTCTTATCTCCAGAAACTAATCAGAAGAAAAGCACAAGAGGCGGGATAACATGTCTACTTAGTTTTTCTTTAGTGAGGCGCTCACATATGAGTTGGTGGCATAATGACGTATGCCATTAACGTACAGTACTTCTACATATAACCTATAATGAATTATGTAAACAAACAAAGAATGCTTAATCAATCATAAAAAAAACATAGAAACATAGATATCTACAGCACATGACAGGCCCTTCGGCCCACAATGTTGTGCTGACCATGTATCCTAATCTAGAAACTGCCTAGAATTTCCCTACATCTGATATCCTCCTTGTACCTACTTCCAAGCACCTTAAAACTATGCCCCCTTGTGTTAGTCATTTCAGCCCTGGGAAAAAGCCTCTGGCTATCCACATGATCAATGCCTCTCATCATCTTACACACCTCTATCAGATCACCTCTCATCCTCCTTCGCTTCAAGGTGAAAAGGCCAAGTTCAGCTTACAGAGAGGAGGTGTAGCAGCTAACGGACTGGTGCAGAGCCAACAACCTGTCTCTGAATGTGAACAAAACGAAAGAGATGGTTGTTGACTTCAGGAGGGCACGGAGCGACCACTCCCTGCTGAACATCGACGGCTCCTCGGTAGAGATCGTTAAGAGCACCAAATTTCTTGGTGTTCACCTGGCGGAGAATCTCACCTGGTCCCTCAACACCAGCTCCATAGCAAAGAAAGACCAGCAGTGTCTCTACTTTCTGCGAAGGCTGAGGAAAGTCCATGTCCCACCCCCCATCCTCATCACATTCTACAGGGGTTGTATTGAGAGCATCCTGAGCAGCTGCATTACTGCCTGGTTCGGAAATTGCACCATCTCGGATCGCAAGACCCTGCAGCGGATAGTGAGGTCAGCTGAGAAGATCATCGGGGTCTCTCTTCCCGCCATTACGGACATTTACTCTACATGCTGCATCTGCAAAGCAAACAGCATTATGAAGGACCCCACGCACCCCTCATACAAACTCTTCTCCCTCCTGCCGTCTGGGAAAAGGCACTGAAGCATTCAAGCCCTCACGACCAGACTATGTAACAGTTTCTTCCCCCAAAGCTATCAGACTCCTCAATACCCAGAGCCTGGACTGACACCTTACTGCCCTACTGTCCTGTTTATTATTTATTGTAATGCCTGCACTGTTTTGTGCACTTTATGCAGTCCTGGGTAGGTCTGTAGTCTACTGTAGTTCTTTTTTCTGTGTTTTTATTTACGTAGTTCAGTCTAGTTTTTGTACTGTGTCATGTAACATCATGGTCCTGAAAAAACATTGTCTCATTTTTACTATGTACTGTACCAGCAGTTATGTTCGAAATGATAATAAAAGTGACTTCATTCATCCTATTCTCATAAGGCATGCTGCCCAATCCAGGCAACATGCTTGTAAATACCTCTGCAATCAAACAATATATTTACAATATTTCTCAATATTACTGAAATATTAAATACACTATAAGAATTCAGTCCAGTGGATTGAGAGGGAGGTTGGACAAAGCCATGGAATCGACAGTAACTTGGAGTAGATGCAGAGTTGCCCCTCCCCAAATATCGACAATTCCCTTCCTCGCTCAGATGCTGCTCAAACTGCTAAGTTGCTCCGGTCGATTGAGTGTTGTCAGTGTCTGGGAGGATGGCGACTGTGTGGGGAAACAGAGTACCCTGGAACGTAGGTCTACAGGTCAACAAGACTGACAGCAAAAGACGAACCCATGGTTGGCTCCGTTACTGCATCAGACATAATTTAGCATCGATGAAGCAGAGAATGGAAAAGGAACAGGTGTTCAGCACTGTCTGCCTGTTTGACCGGTTCCTTCTCTTCTTGCTACTACCATCCGGTGGGAGGTGCAGGAGTCTTGGGTAACGCAGTGCCAAAAAAGGTTTAAACTGTGCACAAAAGATTGTCACCCTCCACCTCATTGGCATGTTTAGTTTCACAGTCTTACACAATCACATTTCCTTTTCTGGTTTCTGATGCGGACGGTGTTGACAACATGGAGTTTGTGAAGACTTGTCTGCAAATTTTAGAACTGGCTTAATTATACTGTTTTTATTGAAGAAATTATTCAGTGCGCACATGTTGTCACTGGGCAAAACAATTGCACAGCACAAGATTTTTAAAAAAAAAAATTTTTAAATTAGTTTTTCAAAACATTTTACAAAATTAAAAACCCCAAATCCCAATGAGGAGCATTAATACAGTGCAAGATTAAGCATACAATAACAATAGGCTACAAAGGAAGAGAATTTAACAAAAAAGCACCTAAATTAAAGACAAGTGAGCTTAGTGTCCTTCCCAAGCCCCACAACACATGAAAAAAACAACAACTCCAGACCAACCACCACACAGTATAAAGAGTATAAGTCCGGACAGTCAAACTCCCAGACTGTGAATACACTTAGCAACAGAGGATGATAATGCCTACTACCAGAAAAAAAAGGGAGCTGAAAGCAAGGGACCGAAAAGAAGAGAAAAAAAAAAGAAAAAAAAACCCTAGTCAAGAGGAAGGTTATGAAAGTACTCGATAAAAGGTCCCCAGACCTTATGGAACTTTAGATCCGAATTAAGAACTGAATAATGAATTTTTTCGAGGTCCAAGCAGGCCATAATGTCGTTAAGCCATTGCGCATGAGTGGGCGGGGCAACATCTCTCCATCTAAGGAGGATCAAGCGTCTCGCCAGGAGAGAGGCAAAGGATAGTATTCGGCATTTGGTCGGACCCAGACATAAATCTGTCTCGCCCCAAAAACCGAACAGAGCAATTAAGGGGTTAGGTTCTAGATGCTGATTCAGAATACCCGATAATGTAGTGAAGACATCTTTCCAGAATTTCTCCAAGCTAGGACAGAACCAGTACATATGGATGAGAAAGGCGGACTAATGCCAGGGTAGAATCGAGATAGTTTAGATTTAGACATATGGGCTCTATGAACAATCTTAAACTGTAAGAGGCAATGGCGAGCACAAAGGGAGGTTGAGTTAACCGATTTGAGAACTGAGTCCCAGCTCTCCTCGGATAAGGAGATATTTTAATCCTGCTCCCAGGCCATTTTAATTTTATCCACAGGGGCCCGTCGTAAGGCTGCTAGTTTATCTCGGATAATTGAAATTAAACCTTTACCTAGTGGATTAATGGAAAGAAATAGGTCCATAGCATTTTTCACAGGCATTTCAGGAAAGTTAGGAATTAAAGGAGCAGTAAAGTGTCAGATTTGGAGATATCTGAAAAAGTGAGCATTAGGCAGGTTGAACTTAACGGAGAGCTGCTGAAAAGAAGCGAAGCGATTATCAATGAAGAGATCTTCAAAATGTCTAATGCCCTTCCTGTACCAAACATGGAATGCTGAATTGTACGTAGTAGGTAAAAAAAAAAGATTATGTGCGACAGGGCTAGAAATGGAAAACCCCTGGAAACCATAGCATTTCCTGAACTGAGCCCATATACGCAAAGTGTGTCTAACCAGAGGATTAGCTATTGATCTGGGCAGACTGCTAGGGAGTGCAGAGCCAAGAAGTGCAGATATAGATAATT
Source organism: Hemitrygon akajei (assembly GCF_048418815.1). NCBI lineage: Eukaryota > Metazoa > Chordata > Chondrichthyes > Myliobatiformes > Dasyatidae > Hemitrygon > Hemitrygon akajei. Next base: position 7,249,516 of record NC_133154.1, read on the forward strand.
CTTTAGTGGAGCTCAACTCCATTGCCACCCAGTTAGGGCACTCGGGTTGACCGTGGAAGAAAGATCAGAAGGCAGCACAACGTATATTAGCTGCCCAGTAATATAAGCGAAAGTTAGGTAAAGCCATGCCACCCTCTTTTTTAGATTTTTGGAGGTGGATTTTATTAATTCTAGAGCGCTTATTCTGCCACAGATATGACAAAATAATAGAGTCTAAGGAATCAAAAAAAGATTTAGGAATAAAAATTGGGATAGATTGAAATAAGTATAAAAATTTGGGGAGAACATACATTTTAACAACATTAATACGACCTACCAAGGACATAGATAGAGGTGACCATTGTACCAGACTCTGTTTTATAGCATATGAAAGATTGACAAAGTTTTCACGAAAGAGATCTTTAAACTTCCTTGTGACTGTAATTCCAAGATAAGTAAATTGATTATGGACTACTTTAAAAGGGAGATTACAAAATATTAGTTCTTGTGCTTCTTTATTAATTGGGAAAAGTTCACTCTTATGTAAGTTGAGTTTATAGCCAGAGATCTGGCTAAACTGGTCAAGAAGTGAAAACATTAGAGGTAAGGATGTAGACGGATTTGAGAGAAAGAGTAATAAGTCATCAGCATAGAGAGAAACTTTATGCTCAACACCCCCTCTCCAAATCCCAGTCAATTCAGGACAATTTCGAAATGCTATCGCCAGAGGTTCTATAGCCAAATCAAAGAGAAAGGGACTTAAGGGGCATCCCTGATGGGTGCCACGTTCAAGATTAAATACTTGGGATTTCTGAAAATTAGTTAGAACAGAAGCAGTAGGACACAGGTACAGCAATTGGATCCAAGAGATGAAACTTTGGCCGAGGTCAAATTTTTCTAAGACTGCAAAAAGGTAGTTCCACTCTATACGGTCAAATGCTTTCTCCGCATCAAGGGAGATAACACATTCAGGAGTCCCAGTTGGAACTGAGTATAAAATATTAAATAGACGCCGAATGTTAAAAAAAAGGGAGACGGTTTTTAATAAAGCCTGTTTGGTCATCAGAGATAATGGAGGGAATAACGGTTTCTAATCTATGAGCCAACACTTTAGCTAAGATCTTTACATCAACATTGAGCAGAGAGATCGGCCTGTACGAGGAACACTCTGTTGGGTCTTTGCCCTTTTTTAAAAGAAGAATAATAGATGCCTCATTGAAAGAGGGTGGCAATTTGCCATAATTAAACGAGTCAGATAATACTGAAAGTAACTGAGGAGAAAGAAGTGAAGAGAATGATTTATAAAATTCCACAGGGAACCCATCAGGTCCAGGAGATTTCCCTGAGGACAGTGCAGAAATTGCAAAAGATATTTCTTCTGGTGATATAGGCGCATTGAGTTTGGCTTTGAAATCAGATGAAAGTGAGGGGATATTCAGATTCTGTAAAAATTGATCCACAGAGATATTGTCATTCAGAGATTCAGAGGAATAAAGCCGAGAATAAAAATTTTTAAATGCGTCATTAATTTCTAAATGATCCGATGTAAAGTCTCCGTTCTCCTTCCGGATCTTTGTAATATGTTGTTTGGCTTTGGAACGCCTCAGCTGATTGGCTAGGAATTTACCAGACTTATCCCCATGAATGTAAAAGCGGCTAGCACAAGATTTTTACGTACACTGGTCATTACATTGTTCCTGAACTGCCTTCATTTGCCTTAGCACTGAACAGGCTTTGCAGCTGTGGACTCATTCTCAGGGACTCTGCAGTTCATGTTCCTTGTGTTTTTGAAAAGCTATTTGAGCAAAGGGTTTTGTCCCGAAATGTCAGTCCTGCCAAAGGGTTTCGACCAAAAATGTTGACTGTACTTTTTTCCACAGATGCTGCCTGGCCTGCTGAGTTCCTCCAGCTTTCTGTGTGTATTGGTCGGATTTCCAGCATCTGCAGAATTTCTCTTGTCTGTTATTTGAGTGATTTGTCCTCTTTTGCACCTTGGAGCTGTGGTCATATTTGCTGAGTGTGGTTTATCGTGAATTCTATTGTGTTTTTGTTTTGTGAGTGCTGCGTGACGATGAATCTCAAAGTTGTACATTGTATTCAACCTTTGATAATACATTTAAACTTTTAACTTTCAATTATTGTGTACAATGTCCGGTGTATGTTACTAAAAAAGGCTTCTTTGGTTTGTTACGAGTAGGAATGTTTCTTTGTCTGTTAAATGTTTCTCTCGCCGTTGTTTCGCTTTAGAATGGCTGATATGGTAATTGTATTCATTTGTTAATCAATGGGGAATGTTATTTTGTTTTGTGAGGCTGGGAACTTCGGGGAGGGGTTGCGCGGGCTTGGGGGTGAAGGGAGTCGGCAGGAGAGACGGACGAGGGTGGACGGGCGCTGGACGGCTCGTAGGACCACTGCGACGGGCGCTGGTAAGACCACCGGGTTGGTCCCAGGGGTGATGACGTGGCTGTTGGATGATTCGTTGATTGAGCTCCTACGATGTGCACTACACTGACTGAACTTTGATAAGTTGGCGCCTTTTGTTTTTTTCTTTCCTTGTATATATATATTGTATTGCCTAATACTTCTTTAGTTAATGGTAGTAAATTCTATAAAGTGTATGTCATATCGGTATTTGGTGTGAAGTTGATACGGTGAGTGGCGCGAGGCATAAACTCGATTCTCACAGCACCTGCGTGTACGGGAGGTGGGTTGGTGTGTGGCTGGATCTCCTTTTCCCCTAGACATATACCAGCCTGTTGGGTAAGTGTTACAATTGTAACATATAAAAACCCGCAGATGCTGGAAACCTGAGATAAAATTGCTAGAAACAGCAGGCCGCACGGCGCTTTGTGGAGGCAGAAGCAAGGTTCTGCTGGAACAACAGGTTTGGGCGCATCTTGACCAAGACTTACAGTTCTTTATGATATTCTCTATGATATGTTAACGGTTGACCCTGCTGCGGGATCTCAGAGCCGCCACGGTCGCTGACTTGTGTTGTACTTAAGGAGCCATGGTTGCCATCACTACCACATACACGTGTCCCACTTGCAATAGAGCTTGTGGGTCCAGGATAGCACTGTATAGTCATCAAAGATCTCACTGTTAAAGGAGCGAACGTCGTCATCGGATTTCGATGGACAACCGAAGAAGAAGACTCATGGAGCAGACGGAGCTCCGGCTACAAACTACACTTCCCAGCAGCACCCTGACAAGCTACAACTCCCAGAGAACAGTGCGACGGGCTGAGGGGCGGAGCTTAGGGTAGAGCGGCTCCAAGTTCGCCGTGAGGGGCGGGGTTTTGACGGCGTGGGCGGACATTGACGAGCGTGTGACGTTGGAGGCGGGGCTTCACGTGCGTGACGTGAGGGGGCGGGGCGGCGGATGGGAGCTGAAGATGGCGGAGGGAAAGGAGCCGAATAACAAGTGGGTTCGGCTTAATGTCGGGGGCACGCACTTCCTGACCACTCGGCAGACGCTGTGCCGTGAGGAGAAGTCCTTCTTGTACCGCCTGTGCCAGGAGGAGGGCGAGCTGTTGTCCGACCGGGTGAGCGACGGCGGCAGGTCGGGTTAGGGTTACGGGAGGTGGGTGTTGGGTACGAGGAGCCGGCCTAAGGGATGCTGGTGTTTGGAGAAAGGGGGGACTGTAGAGAGGGGGAGGCAGGCCAGTGGTCCCGGCTCCTTGTTGGGGTTGAGCTGGGGGAGGAGGTCAATACAAGCCGGGGATGGAGGGGGTGGGTGGCTTCTGTTGAGTGCATAATGTTTAACGATGGTGCTTAAAGGCGTGTGGGTGGTGGTGGTAATAAGGGGTATCTGAGCTCATTATCCCGGTCCTACTCTCAGTACCATCCCAGCCTTGTGCAGAGCGACGGGAGTGCTCTCAGAGCTCAGACTAACACGAGTCAGAGCGGTCCGTGTCCAGGGGCACCAAAACGTTGGACATCTCGTAACTTTCAACGCAAAAGTACTTCTGAGGCGTTCTGGCGGCGCGAAACCTGGCCGGGGAAAATCACGCGCACAAGCAGGATCCCGTAAGCTGCGTGGTTAGACCGGGTTCGTGTGCTTTGCTGGGTCGGGATTTCGCCCGACTTCTGCTCTTTCTTTGAAATGTTTGCCATGGCATGTATCTACGTCCACCACAGTCTAACATTTGATCTATAATACATCGCCCCTTCAATCAGAATCAGGTTTAATATCACCCCGGCATGTGTCGTGAAATTTGTAATCTTTGTAGCTGTAGCACATGATAGAAAAAAACTATGAACTACAGTGAGCATATATGATAGTTAAATTAAATAGTACAAATTGGAGTTTTTCGAGGATGTAACCAGGAAGTTAGACAAGGGAGATCCAGTGGATGTAGTGTACCTCGATTTTCAGAAGGCATTTGATAAGGTCCCACATAGGAGATTGGTGGGTAAAATCAGAGCTCATGGCATTGGGGGGAAGATATTGACATGGATAGAAAACTGGTTGGCAGATAGAAAGCAAAGGGTAGCGGTGAATGGGTGTTTCTCGGAATAGCAGGTGGTGACTAGTGGGGTGCCACAGGGCTCTGTTTTGGGACCACAGCTGTTTACGATTTACATAAACGATTTAGATGAAGGCATTGAGAATAACATCAGCAAGTTTGCTGATGAAACTAAGCTGGGTGGCAGTGTGACATGTGATGAGGATATTAGGAGAATTCAGGGTGACTTGGATAGGCTGAGTGAGTGGGCAGATACTTGGCAGGTGATGTTTAATGTGAATAAATGTGAGGTTCTCCACTTTGGGAGTAAGAACAGGAAGGCAGATTATTATCTGAACGGTGTAGAGTTAGGTAAGGGAGAAATACAAAGAGATCTAGGAGTCCTTGTTCATCAGTCACTGAAGGTGAATGAGCAAGTGCAGCAGGCAGTGAAGAAGGAATGGAATGTTGGCCTTTATTACAAAGGGAATTGAGTACAAGAGCAAGGAAATCCTTTTGCATTTGTACAGGGCCCTGGTGAGACCACACCTGGAGTATTGTGTACAGTTTTGGTCTCCAGGGTTAAGGAAGGACATCCTGGCTGTAGAGGAAGTGCAGTGTAGATTCACGAGGTTAATTCCTGGGATGTCTGGACTGTCTTACGCAGAGAGGTTAGAGAGACTGGGCTTGTATACACTGGAATTAAGGAGACTGAGAGGGGATCTGATTGAAACATATAAGATTATTAAGGGATTGGACAAGATAGAGGCAGGAAATATGTTCCAGATGCTGGGAGAGTCCAGTACCAGAGGGCATGGTTTGAGAATAAGGGGTAGGTCATTTAGGACAGAGTTAAGGAAAAACTTCTCCCAGAGAGTTGTGGGGGTCTGGAATGCACTGCCTCGGAAGGCAGTGGAGGCCAGTTCTCTGGATGCTTTCAAGAAGGAGCTAGATAGGTATCTTATGGATAGAGGAATCAAGGAATATGGGGACAAGGCAGGAACCGGGTATTGATAGTAGATGATCAGCCATGATCTCAGAATGGCGGTGCAGGCTCGAAGGGCCGAATGGTCTACTTCTGCACCTATTGTCTATTGTCTATAAAAATAGAAATAAAAAAAGTAGTGAGGTAGTGTTCATGGGTTCAATGTCCATTCGGAAATTGGATGGCAGAGGGGAAGAAGCTGTTCCTGAATAGCTGAGTGTGTGCCTTCAGGCTTCTGTACCTCCTTCCTGACGGTCGTACCCATGATGGAGCTGATAAGTTTACAACTCTCTGCAGCTTATTTCAATCGTGTGCAGTAGCTCCCCTCCCACCATACCAGATGCTGATGCAGCCAGTTAGAATGTTCTCCATGGTATGTCTGTGGAAAAATGCCCCCACGCTTTCTATTAGATTTGAACTTTCAGTTCCTTGTGACTTTTTGAGATTGGGCTGAAATCGTTCCCTGCCATTTTTTCCCCCAAACCGGCAATTCCGTTTTGAACTGTCATTATCTATTACTTCAAAGTGTTATTGTTAAGGTATGCATGTTCATACAACTCTGATATCATCTTCTCCAGATAGTCATGAAATACAGAAAAGCCATGGGTGTCAATGAGAGAGAAGACATCAACCTTCACCCCCCACAAAAAAAGAAAAACAGAGCTCGCAGACCCCAAAATCCCCCTCTTGCCCACAGCAACAATCCCTCTATACGTAATAATCCCTGACCCCCTCACTTGCAGAAAAGAACAGCAACAGTTGCACTAACCCCCCCCCCTCAATCTTACACATAACAAATTAACAGGTCACCCACCCACCAGTTGTTCACAAGAAAGGAAACTCTGAAAAACTGAAAGAAACCAATATAAAGTACTGTCCAATAATCACATAAATCTCAAAGTTTGGCAAATGTCCTTTTCAGCTGCTTATGAGGAGAGCGGCTGCATGAACTCAGTACTCCAGTAAAGAGTGACTGCTGATTCGGGTCCGAACGCGCTGATCCAGCTGCTGGGAGCGATCGCTGGCCTGCTCTGCATTCACCTTGATGCTTTAATCTTCCTCACCGCTTCGTTGTGGAGTCATTTGCATCGCCACACCTCGCCTCTAGTCTAGTCTTTTCCACGAGTCAGTTTGTGTTCTTGAGCCTTCCTCTCTCCCCCCACCCCACACCCCAACGGTCTCTGATCTTCACGAGGCAGCTCTCCAGACACAGCACAGCGCTGGATTCCACGATCAAAATTCAAACTACACGTCACAGGCTCCAGTAGTTTCCGTAACACAAGAGAAAAAGAGCAAGCAGAAGATCTAGAAAGAGTGAAATAATTGGAGTGATATACTATCTGGAAGATGTTGCCTGAGGAATCTTTGTTGGTGACATCTTGATCAGAAGTGCTATTCGCTCTCGGGGAGTTGCAGTCCCCTGATCAACGTTCAACCCATACAGATGGAAAGTGTGCAAGGAGGGGTCTAGATTTGAACCCAGGACCATTCACCTCAAAGTCCAGTGCTAATGCAATTACACCACCGGCTGGCTAGAATACACAGTGGATTCTGGTTAATTGGGACATATCGGGACCAGTAAAATATATTTTGACCCAATTAAATGGCTACCCCAAATAGCTGAAATTTAATGGAAATAATTAAAAGGCTATTTAGAAAAAAAAACAAACTAGCAGATTATGTATTTGAATGAAATAGCAAACAAATTATAGTCCTGGCGAAGGGTCTTGGCCTAAAACGTTGATACTGCTTCTTCCTATGGATGCTGCCCGGCCTGCTGCGTTCTACCAGTATTTTGTGTGTGTTGCTAGAATGCTACCAATACTATTCCCATACTAAAAATCTGCATTCATCTGAATTCATCCATGTTCTTTTGTCTAAATGAACAAAATCAGCGCAGACACCTATTGCAGATAATGGACGCCCTTCATACAATGCTGTCAATGATTGCATTGTCCAAATTCTTCAGAGTTTCTACCTCGTTGAAGTAGTGAACTCGTTTCCTTTCCATTCCCAGCTGTTTCTGGCATCTCCAAGCCTGTATGCTTGAAACCGCAGTGAGCAGAACTGTTTTGGAGTTGTCTTACTACTTATTTCTCACCAATTATCAGTAACAAAAATCGCTAATTTTTTAACACAAACACACGCAGCTGGCGCTATTGTAAAAACTGTTTGCTTGTAGCATGGCGTGTGTCTAACGGCTATGCAAGTGCACGGGACTAATACTAGTTAGAAACTGTTCAGCAACAGTTTCCTGTCCCAATTAAGTGGCATAGTGTCCCAAATAAAGAAAGGGAGTCTTGGCTATTTTCTTGATTAGTTTGTGTTTTTTAAGACTTTTCCCAAATAAGCAGCTGCCCTGATTGATGATGGCCCAATTAACCGGAATGCACTGTACTAGTGATTTTGTTTTTGACAATTAGGATCCGTGGAATTCTGGTTGCAACCCAACCAGTATTCCATTGTGAATATCCTGTTTCCGCATAAATCACTTGATTATGTTCCACCAGCCATCCCATGGGTTGGATTAATCCTCTCAGCTGTCGAGCAATACTGTACCTACGTCCTCTAGCTTATCATTTATTTGTTTTTGAGAGTATCAGACCCATAGTGGAAAATTGTCATTTAATTTTTCCCCTCCTTCACTCTTCATTACCCCGACTCTGGTCTCCCCCTTCTTTCTTCTACCTGCCTATCACCTCTTCATGCGCCCCCTCCTTTTTCCCATGGTCCACTCTCCTCTCCTATCAGATTTCTTCTTCATCCCTTTACCCTTTCCACCTATTACCTTACTTCACCCTGTGTCCCCCACCCACCTGCCTTCACCTATCACCTTCTAGCTAGTCCTCCTTCCTCTCCCCCCACCTTTTCATTCTGGCGTCTTCCTCCTTCCTTTCCAGTCCTGATGAAGGGCCTGGCAAGTTGACTTAGAATCCCCTCCTTAGAATCAGGGTCCTTAACCTGGGGCCACGAACCCCTCCCCGGTTAACGGTAAGGTTCTGTGGCATAGTAGAGGTTGGGAAACCCCTGCCTTATATGCTGTTTGACCTGCTAAGTTCTTCCAGCATTTTGTGCACATTCCTGCTGATTTCCAGCATCTGCAGAATCTCTTATGTTTGTCGTTTAAGAGAATGGGGAAGTGGATACAGTGTTTATTTTGGAGAATTGGAAAATCTATGCATGTAGGTTAGAAACAGATGAGGGGAAAAGTGTTGAAAGGAAAAAAGAGTTTGTAAGAGGCAGTCGAGCCATATTGGATCGCTTGTGAGAATGTAGCAAGTGCACATGCGGCCGATAAACCATGCAGTGAATCGATTGGACCTCCTACGCGTGGAGGGCTCACTCTCTTTTGGGTGCAGGTTTTTGAGTTGCGTAATTTTGTCTTGATAAGCATAATTCGATGCTCCTGCACTAAGTTATCCAGCGTGCGCTGTTACTAACATGGCCGAGTAAAATTGTTTAATCATACTACATTGTCATTCTTGCTCTGTGCAGGCGTAACAGTAACGTAACTGAATGAGAACGATAGGGTGTCGTCTCGATTAACTGGACTCTTTAAAAACTCGCACTTGTTTCTCAGCCGCACTTTATTTACTGTACTCGTGCACAAGGGGAACAGCATGGCCCCTGTCATCCACGCTGTTCTGAAGCTTGAACAAAGGAAAGCCATTCTTATACTGACATTGACCAGTTGTACACAGATACTGACCAGAATCCGGTATACTGTTACCTGCATACATTGTGAAACTTGTCTTTGTGGCATAATAATAGGGAAAAAAAAAGAATTATAGGGAGAAAAAAGAATCATAGGAAATCTGTGTGTGTGTATATAGATGTGTGTATATATAATATAAAAATATGTGTTAAGTAGTGCAAAAACAGAATTTAAAAAAAATAGTGAGGTAGTGTTTATGGGTTCAATGTCCATTCAGAAATCGGATGTTAGAGGGGAGAAAGCTGTTCCTGGATCGCTGAGTGTGTGCCTTCAGGCTTCTGTACCTCTTTCCTGATGATAGCAATGAGAACAAGGCATGTCCTGGGTGGTGGGGGACCTTAATGATGAATGCCACCTTTTCGAGGTATCACTCCTTGAAGATGTCCTGGATATCACAAAGGCTCGTACCCATAATGGATCTGACTAACTTTATAGCCCTGAAAAGCACCCTGCCCCCAGTACTAACGGTGATGCAGCCAGTCAGAATGCTCTCCATGGTACATCTGTAGAAGTTTTTTAAGTGTTTTGGGTGACAAACCAAATCTCCTCAAACTCCTAACGAAATACAGCCGTTGTTGTGCCTTCTATGCATCTGCATCAATATGATGGGTCCAGGAATGGACACCCAGGAATTTAAATTTGCTCACTCTTTCCACTTCTGATCCCTTATGCGGACTGCTGTGTGTGCTCCCTCCTCTTACCCTTTCTGAAGTTCATAATCCGTGCTTTGGTCTTACTGACGTTCAGTGAAAGCTTGGTAACCTTGTGTTGGTTCAGACTTCTCATTTACATAATGAATGACCAATCACACTGTGGTATACGGGTATAAACACCAATAGGATCTATATAATCTAAGGGCCAATAATACTTCAGCATTAGTAAAGTAATTGACCAATAGTAAGTAGAATCCTTTATTTACATCCTAATCTTGTCTTGGTATGCTGTCTTTCAGCCTGTTAGTACATGCTTCCAGGTTTCTGTATCTGAAGATAATGCATTTCACTGTGTGCTTTGTATATCTGATTAATAAATACATCTATATCCAATAAATCTGTACTTCTTGCTGCCTCAGTAAAGCAACCAGCATAATCCAAGACCCACCCAACTCAGACATTCGTTCTTCTCCCCTCTCCCATCAGGCAGAAGTTACAAGTTCCTGAAAGTGCATGCCACTAGGCTGAATATACCAAACGGCTTGGGTCCCCTAATACGCATGCTCTTCAAAGACCTTTCTTGAAAGACCTCACTAGCCTGGGCTGACTGCACACTACAAGTAAACTATCCCTGTCTGGACATTGTTAATCCTTGCCTTGCCACAACTTCCACAAAGTTCCAGATTCTGGGTAATTGGGGAATCCACTTATTTGGGACAGCTCTTAAAAACTAAGCGGGAAAATTTCCAGGATTTCCTTTGTTTATTTGGGACACTGTGCTACTTAATTGGGACAGGAGACAGTTGTTGAAACAGTTTCTAACTAACGTCAGTCGTGTGCACTTGTGTGGCCGTTAGACACTACACCGTGCTTAGAGTAAGGAGTTTTAAATAGTGAATAAAGCCAGATACAGGTGTCAATTATAACCGATTTAATGACAAGCTCTGCCGACTTCATCAGTGATCCCCAATGAAGTTAAACATAGTTTGTCTTTGTAAACTATTTCCATGAAGCTTAGGCTTATTGGCAAAGTTGCTTAATTTTCTGTGTCCCAGTTAACCGGAATCCACTATTTCCCTGTGTAGCTTGAAACAAACATTGTTTAATGTCATTTCTTGTACACAAGTGTAAAGGAGAACAAAATAATTGTTACTCCAGATCCGATACAAGATAGAGAGCACAATAATAAATTGACAAGCACGCAGTAAATATAAATATATAAGATAGCTTGTATACATAGATTGTATGTCCATAAAGTGACACTGGGCTGTACATAAGGTGACTGACGGGAAATAATAAAGTAGTGGTGGAGTTAGTGGGTGGAGGTGTTGATCAGTCTTACTGCTGGGGAAAGGAACTGTTTTCGAGTTTGGTGGTCCTGGTGTGGATGCTACCTATGTTGCCTCCCTGATTGGAGTGGGACAAACAGTCTATGAGCAGGGTGCGTAGAATCCTTCATGATATTACTGGCTGGTCTGTCACCACACTTGAAGACTGTGTCCCGGGCTTTCAGTGAGGAGTGCATTTTAGCATTCAGCCAGGGCTTCTGGTTGTGCTGTGAGGAGATTGTTCTTGAGGTACCAACGTCTACACACTTACTCATTTAGCTGATGTGTCTTTTCCGTTTGTAGGGGCCCTTTTGAATATCTGCCTGAAGCATAGAGATTGCCTTATTAGACAAGAGAACAATGGTCCTCTTGACTGGTTTCTCAGCAGCGGTCAGTATGCCGGGATTAACATTACGGAGAATGTTAATTGTGGTCAGAGAAGCCAAGATGAGGGTGTGGGGGAGTTTTGTAAGTACTTTGTATAAACGTGGTCCAGTCTATTTGTTTCCCTAGTGGTCATGATGACATGTTGGTGGAAATTGGGTAAAATTCCCTGCAGGTTAATGTGATTGAAGTCTCCTCCAATTACGAAGATTCTGTCCGGATGCTTGTTTTGTAGAGAGCTGCTGTGCGCTCTCAGTGTTTGCACTCGGGGGGAGATGTTGACAGCAGTGATGAACACAATAAACTCCCTGAGCAGGTAATATGGTTGCATTTAATTGTAGTGTTCTCAATTTCCTCAGAACAGTGACTACTAACTACAGATGAGTTTGTGCACCAATGTACACACAGATTCCACCTCCTTTGGATTTTCCCTACAGGGAATTCCTGTCTGCTCAGAATAGTCATCCCATCGAGTTGAAATGCTGGTTGGGCATGTTGCAGTTTAGTCACGTTTTGGTGAAAGCCAGAATGCAGCAGTTTCTCATCTCTCATCATGTGCTTAGTCTCAGTGAGACCGTTTTATTATCTAGTAAGTCGATGTTGGCCAGGAAAAGTGATGGTATCATTGTTTTGTCGGGATAGCTCTCAGCCTCGCTGGTACCCCAGCTCTCTTGCCATGTTTTAGCTTCCTCTCACACTGCCTGTGCTTGCCACTTCCTTGGCTGAGCTGTAGGTCAGGTCACTGTCACCAGGTTTGTTGTCCGTAAAGTCCCTCTTCTGTTGAGCTCTGCTGCCAGTGGATTAAATATAATTTTGTCCAAGAGTTCAGGGGAGCTTTCGACAACTAAAATCCCTGACTAGAAACTTTGAAATGCTACCTAACAACTTAAAGCTAGCACAATTATTGGGAGCTAGAGTAGGCCTGCTTCTCTGCATGCCACCATCACTTCTTCCAGGCTCCTGTGGAGGGAATGATTTAGATCTGGTATGCTACTAATTTTGTAGGTACTTCCTGGTCAGCAGTTCCAGATGGTGAGTGTTGGTCAGCTCTTACGGAAGGAATTGCAATCCAGACTGAAAATTTTTAAGAGTATAATACTGCAGGTGCTGAAAGTCTGAAACTAAAAGTGGAGTCCACTGTGGTTGAGCAGCATTTGTGGAGTATTGTATCAAGTCTGTCGTGCTTCAGTTCTGCAGAATATTTTCTCATTATGCACGTTATTTGGACGAGGTCTGTGAGCCGTGCTGAGCATCTGAAAAATTTCCATCCATTAAAGTTTCAGATGATCAAATGGCAGAGCAGACTCGATGGGCTAAATCTGTTCTGATGTCTTATGGTCTAATACGCTCGTGTTTTATGTTATAGAACATAAAACATCACAGGCCCTTTGGCCTACAATGTTGTGTCAACCTTTTAACCTAATCTAAGATCAATCTAACCTTTCCATCCTACTGACCATCCATTTTCCTATCAACCAATCAACTTGATTGGTGGAAGAGATGAAGGGTTGGAGAAGGGGGATCTCATAAGTGAAAAGACAAAGGAGGGGAGGAATACTAGAGGGAAGTGATGGAGATGTAAGGTGAGAGGAAACAGGAAAGGTGAAGGGAGTGCAATAACCAGAAGTTTGAAAAACCGATGTTAGTTAATCCAGTTGTTCCAGCCTGAAGACTTAACTTCTAGGAGGCATTATTAAATTTGTTACACAAATAAAAGCTTTACTCAAAGCACAGAGTAACTTAAGAAGGAATTATAAGAGTTGTGAATGTGGCATTGCAGGAAAAATCCTGAGGAAATCGTCAGGAGAAATATTTTAGTTTTACTAGTAGATCCTTTGTAGTAAGTTTTGTAAAGTCTTCACAAAGCTATAAACTTGTAGAGCTCAGAAATGGGCATCTATGGTGACCAAGTTGCCTACCTGAGCTAGCCCCATTTCCCTGTGTTTGGCCCAAACCTGTTCTATCCAAACGCCTTTTTAAACATTGAAATTGTGTCCACCTCTACATCTTCACTCTCTACATGGAAAAAGTCTTCACAGGTTGACTTAGCTGTGCCATGTCTGTCCCTATGTTAAGAGGAAGACAAATGAACGATGCTCTGAGAGTTATCTGATACAACTGTACTCCTATGGTTTCCTGTCTTGCTGTAAGATTCCATTCAATCTGTTGTGCTGTGGTACTTTTATTTGGTCTCCCCCAGTTGTCCCGTTTCTCAATACAGTTGTGAGATTACTTTCTGCAACAGAAAGAATTTTGTTCTGGTCGCCCCACTAGAGGAAAGAGGTTGAAGCTTTGGAGAAGAGGATCACCAGGATGCTGTGCTATCGCGAGAGGCTGGATAAACTCGGGTTGTTTTCTCTGGAGGCTGAGGGGAGATTTGATAGCGGTTTACAAGATTATGAGAGGCATAGATTGGGTGGATCTGGTTCACAAGCACCAGGGCATGTCCACACCTGGTGGGCCTGTGTGCTACAAGTGCAGGGGCCAGACCTCCTCCCCATCCTCTGTAAGTCAGCCGGAATCCAAAAGGAGTTCAGTTTCTGTGTGTCAACGGCGAGGAGGTACTACATGAGGCTTGCTGTTGGAGAGGCTGTGTACGGGCAGGGACGTTTTTACACATTCAGCTCTCATTTTTGCAAGACTGCTAGCCAGTGGTGGAAGCTGAAAGAGTGACGAGCACTACCCACTACACTCCCACCCTAGATGCATCACAACAACCATTTTGACACCAGCTATCAGTAATTAGCCCCACTGCTTTGTGGGCAGCCTCGGGAGAGACGAAGGCTACAGGAGTAAGACAGACAATCTGGAGTGGGGCCCCTATGGCTGTTGGATATCCTTCCAGCAGCTCCTGCAGCCAATCTGGTGCCAAACATTTTGCTTCATAAGCTTTCCTTTGGACTACAGCAGTGAGGCTGAAAGGGGGATCTTAATGACTGGGCATCTCCATACCTTCCGCCCTGGCTTAGATCGATATCATCATCACTCATCGTCCTTCAAGACAGATGGATGCCAATAAGATAGAGTGGACAGAGAGAATCTGTTTCTCTGGGTTGAAATAAACACCAGAGGCAATACATTGAAGGTGACAGGGGGACATGAGGGGTAAATATTTATTCAGAAAGTGGTGAATGCCTGGAATGTGCTTCCTGGTATGGTGGTAGAGGCAAATACATTAGGAACTTTTAAGAGTTGTGGATAGGCACATGGATGTAAGGAAGGTGGAGGGATATGGACATGGTGGAGGTAGGAGGGATTAGCTTTTGGGTGTTTTTGATTTGCTTTTTAGCTGCTTAATGGCCTGTTCCTGAGTTGTACTCTTCTATGTTTCGCACAAGATACACAAAATGCTGGAAGAACTCAGCAGGTCAAGCAATGAAGGGGGATAAATAGTCGACACTTCAGACCGAGACCCTTCATCACGGCTGGAAAGGCAGGGGGCAGTTTCCAGAATAAGGTGGGATGAGGGGAAAGAAGTATAAACTGGCAGGGGGATAGGTGAGACCAGGTGGGTGGATGGAGGAGGGGGGCAGGGCTGTGATGTGAAAAGTTGGGAGGTGATAGGTGGAAGAGGTAAAGGGTTGAAGAAGGAAATCTGATTGGATAAGAGAGTGGACGATGGAATTATGGGAAGGGGGTTGGAGGGCAAAGGAGGAGAAGACAAAGTGGGCCACTAGAACGGGGAGGGGAGATGGGAGTTTTTCTGGAACTTAGAGACATCAATGTTCATGCCGTCAGGTTGGAGGTTACCCAGACAGAATATGAGGTATTGCTCCTCTAACCTGCATTTGGCCTCTTGTGCCACGTACAGACTTTTCAGTGTGGTTGAATTGAAATGGGTGACCGCTGTTGTACCAGACACAGCAAAGGGGCTTGACAAAGCGATCCCCCTCAATCTGCCTCGGGTCTCACCGATGTGGAAGAGGCCGCACTATGAAATACAAAGGATGACCCCATCTGACTTGCAGTGAAGTGTCATCTCACCTGGAAGGACTGTTTAGGGCCTGAATGGTGGTGAGGGAGGAGGTGTGGCACTTGTCGCAGTCGTAAGGACGTGCCGGGAGGGGCAGTGGAGTTGCGTGGGGAGAAACCCCTGCAGAAAGCAGAGGAGAATGGATAGGAAAGATGATCCCACTGGATATGGCTGAAGTTGCAGAGAATCGTGTGCCGGATTTGTGGGGTGGTAGCTGAGGACGAGGGGAGCCCTATCCCTGTTGTGTTAGGCGGTGATGGGTGAGGGCAGACGGTCGTGAAATGGAGAATATGCCGTATAGATAGTGGTGGAAGAGAAACCCTATATTCTGAAAGAAGAGGACATTGCGGATGTTATAGAATTAAAAGCTTCATCCTGAGTGTGGTTCATATTAGCCGGAAATAAACTTAATGCATTTAACCAGCAATTCTCTGGTGTCTCATATTGCGCAAAGCAATACACAAAGCACATTGCGTAATGTTGTGATGTCCAGGTGCTGGTATCAGTGTGATAAATTTAGCAAGTGTGTATCCTGTTTCTCTTGTAGATCTACTGCACGCTTTGTCTGCCTATGCAAAGATAACCGTCCACAACAGGACTTGTGCAGACCACGTGGTGGGGCTGATTCAAGTGCTCCGTCTCTTGGTTAGGTTGCGAGTTCAAAAATAGTAAACAATGACTTTCTTCCTCAGGACGAGATGGGGGCGTACTTGATTGACCGGGATCCCACGTACTTTGGGCCCATATTGAATTATCTCCGACATGGCAAACTTGTCATCAACAAGGAACTGGCAGAGGAGGGTGAGTTACGTAATTTTCGCTTTGGGATGTGGGACTCGGCCACTCTGTCCTTCATAGAATGTGGAACAGTCCAGCCCAGAAATGCTGAGTTAATTAAACTAGAGATGAAGCATCTAAGAAAACTAATCACTTCTGCCTACACATGGTCCATATCGCGATTCAAAGTACGTTTATTATCAAAGAAAGCAAGAAACCTGAATGAACTCAATAAAAAAAGACCCAATGTACGGGGGGGGGGGGGGGAGCGCGGGGTGGAAACACAAATCATACAAACGATAGAAGTGACTAACAACTAAAGCATTCTGAGCCAAATTGAGTCTTTAGATCAAAATCCCTGGAGTAAACCCAAAGCCTCTGTATTCATTCATCATGTTAGTGGGGCAAATTGCCGCAAAGTTTGCAGAGACGAAGCACGGCAGCCGGGGCCAGTCTTGCAGTCTCTCTCTCCATTAAGGAGAGAGGAGCCCTTACTTTATCTGGGATGGCATTTAAATTGCCTGAACAGCGGATCCCTTCCTTATCTGCACATTCTTGAGCTTATCTAAGTACTTCTGAAACATTTCTATTTATTTTACCTCCACTACCACTTCAGGCAGCACATTCCAGGCATCCTCCATATATATTATAGCACTTCCTTGCCCATCTCCTTTGAATTAACCACCCCCATAAGTTAAATGTATAGCCTCTCGCGTTAGACATTTCAACCCAAGGGAAAAGATATTGGCTGTCTATCCCAACTATGCCTCTCAGAATTTCTTAAATTTATATCATCTCCCCTTAGACTCTGCCACTCCAGAGAGAAAAGCCAAAGCTGGTTCAATCGCTCCCCACAAGCACATACACTGTAATCTAAGGAACATCCTGGTAAAGTCCATATTCACCTTCTCCAAAACCTGCCAGCCTTTCAATATATGGGGTGACCAGAACTGAATGTGATACACCATAGGACAGTATAGCACAGAACAGGCCCTTCGGCCCATGATGTTGTGTCAAAGTTTTCACATGCTCTAATATCAATCTAACCCTTCCTTCCTACATAACCTTACATTTTTCTATCATTCATATGCCCATCCAAGAGTTTCTAATGTATCTGCTTGAGCTGCCACCCCGGCCGGGTGTTCCACACGCTGATCACTCTCTGTGTGACAAACATACCTCTGACAATCCCCCTATACGTTCCGGCAATCGCCTTAAAATTATGTCCTCTTGTACTAGCCATTTCCGCCCTGAGGATAGGTCTCTGACTACCCACTCGATTTATCTCTCTTATCATCTTGTCAATTGTTTATAAAGCTGCGGTATACTTCTTGACTCTTGAACTCGATGCCTCAACTGATGAAGGTAATGAGAGGTTGCTTCATCCTGACTCATTTACAGATCTTTTCAGCACATCCTTAAAAAGCAGAAGTCTGGACTTGCTTGAGTTTAAAATTTTCTGCTGAACTAGCAGCTGTGCTTTTTGTGGTTGAGGGTTACATTACCTTGATTTTATTTGGACCTCACCTCTAAATCCTATTAAGCTGCTGGTGTTTGTGCATAGTTCTTCATTGATTCCATTGCATTTCTTCCACTGTGAATGCCTGCAAGATAAGGGGCGCCAGAGTAGTGTAGCAGTTAGTGCGATGTTATTACAGTTTGGAGTTTCAATCCCGGCACTCCCTGTGCGTTCACCCCATGGAATGCATGGGTTTCCTCCGGGTGCCTCGGTTTCTTCCTGCAGTCCAAAGACCTACCGGTTAGTAGGTTAATTGGCTATTGTAAATTGTCCTGTGATTATATTAGGGTTAAATGCGAGGTTGCTGGGCAACGCATCTTGAAGGGCCGGATGGGCTTATTCTGTGCTGTATTGCTAAGTAAATAAATAAAATGAATCTCCGGGCAGTATATGGTGACATTTATGTACTTTAATAAAATATTTACTTAGAACTTTTGAATTTGAACTTTGGTTCTCAAAATTCTTTAGAACCTCCTCTCTGACTTGTTACTTTTTAAGGACTATTTGGACTGTCCAGTTTTGATGTATAGTAGGATGTGCTCTGTTATATCCATATTGAATCCACCCTCTGCATCTTCTGGAGGCATGAGACTCCAGCTGTTGAATACGGAGCAAGAAAGGAGGTGCTGGAGGAACTCTGGGGTGAAATGGGTCATCAGCATTTAAGGTGGAGACCCTTCTGGACTGAGAATAGAAGGTTGATATCCAGTGTAAAGGGGGGAAGTCAAAAGTTGGACCTTTTCAGATCCCACATATAACACCTTCAGTTCTATATTCATCACCCTTTTCAATTTTGTGTCCATGTTTCCAGAAGATAAATACTTGTACCTTTCTAAACTTTGAAGATTTTAGTTCTGGAGACATCCAAACCTCTTCTGCACTCTCCTCCCTTTGCCCGTCACCCCTCTGGGCCTAGGCTGCTGTCAGCAGCTCCCCAGAGTCCACTGCACTGTCTTTCACATTGTCACCAGGTGTAGCCCATTTTGGTGTATCCCTCCTCTCCCAGGGACGAGGTCTTTGAAGCTTCTGTTTGCGGCTCTGTTTTCATGGGATGGGGTGAATCCTCCTCCTTTCGCAGCCAAGCATGGGACTGTCCATGGCCAAGTTGCACTCAACTTCCCTTTCACTTTATGCTTGTGCACAAGAGGTTATTTATTTATTTTTATTTACTTAGAGATACAGCACGGAATAGACCATTCCAGCCATTTGAGCCACACTGCCCAGCAACCCCTGATTTAACCCCAATCATGGGACAATTTACAATGGCCAATTAACCTACTAACTGGTACGTCTTTGGACCGTGGAAGGAAGCCAGGAGATCCTTGAGAAAACCCACGCATTCTGTGGGGAGAATGTGCAGACTCCTTACAGACTATGTCAGAATTGAACTCTGACACCCCAAGCTGCAATAGCGTCGTGCTAACTGCTATGTTACTGTAGCACCCATTCACGTGATTCACCAAGATCCTGGACCCAGCATGATTCAAGTGGAGGCCATCCCGTCAACATAGCTCCTTCCTTCCTCAATACTGGTGTCGATATCCCACCAATCATTGTTCTACCCTACTCCCTCATCAATTTGTACTAGCTATCTCCCCCACTCCTTCAATTCAGTTAAAGCGTCTCATCCTGAAATATCCATGTATCTCTGGAGATGCTGCTCAACTCCAGCAGTTTGTTTCTCAATGAAGTTTTTGTATTTCTCTCATTGGGTCATTGAGTAAGTCCCTTGGAAAAGCAGCTTGCATGAAGTTTCTGGTGCTGCTGACTTCAAGTTCAGTTCAAATTTAATTATCATTCAACTCTACTTGAATATAGCCAAGCAGAACAGTGTTCTTCCAGGACCAAGGTGCAAAGCACATTACCAACAGCACACTGCAAATAAAGTTGGGAGAGAAATTTTCCACTAGGGATAGTGAAAGGAGTACATTCCCACAAAACAGGAGGCAGCTTGGTAGTGTAACCCCTGGGTCGCCTCAGGCATCGCTCAAACTCGTTCTAGTCTAGGGGGAGTAGCCTTCGGCCCCGCCAAACTGGGTAATCAGCTGGTGTGGATGCTGTGTGATGTCCCCACCTCGCCCAAAAAACAGACAGTACACCTTATGCGATTAAATGAGTACAATTTATAAAGATTACTATAACTAAGCGATTACTAACGATACAGTATATATGAATAAGAGAAAAAAAAGAAAAGGCGCCAAACTTATCAAAGTCCAAACCACTTCGTGCACAATCGTTGGAGCTCAATTACTGAAGTCTCATGGCCACCATTCGATCCCCTCCGACTTCCTCGACCCGCCTCCTGGGACCCCCACGGTGGTCGACCAGACGCTCCACACTCCTCTGTCTCCGTCTTCTCTCATCACTGAACACCTTGGGCCGGGGACCGTCGCCCAGCTTCCAGCATCCCGTCCTCTCTCTCTCACTCCATCGCCCCGACTCCCCAAAATCCCGCCAACAATCAGTTTACAGTCCCAAACAAGCTTCCAGCACTTATCATAACAAAGTCGCTAGCATTCCTACTATTAACACAGGTGCCAGCATTCCTACTTTTAACAAAACAAAGACGCCATTTTGATTACATACACAGTAACAAAGAAAAAGAAAAAAACTCCCGTTACAGTAGTATGGCGGTAAGTGCAGTTGCTTTAGTACGCCTGCTATCACCAATCGGGGTTCGATTTCCGCTGCTGCCTTTAGGGAGTTTAAACATTCTCCCTGTGATTGTTTGGGTTTCCTCTGGGTGCTCCAGTTTCCTTCCACATTCCAAAGACACGTGATTAGGGTTAGTAAGTTGTGGGCACTGGAAGCGTGGTGACACTTGTGGGCTGCCCCCAACACAATATACTGATTTGATTTGACACATACGACACATTGCTTTGTATATTTTGATGTACATGTGACAAATACTGATCTTTAATCTTTTTTAAAAAAGTACAGTGTATCATTGTAACAGTAGTTAAGGGGGTTAACTTTTTGTGGGAGAGGACAAGAGGTTGGGATTGTTTTATAAGGTTGTTTGCTTGTCTTTTCCTGAGTCCAAATGTATACTTATTTGTAAAAATATTAGTTGCACCTTGTGTTGGGATTTCTTGTTTCTCATAACTGTTACTGCAATGTTTTGTATGTTTAAAAAAAAATCAATCAATAAAACGTGTAAATTTATTATCTGTGCATCATGTGAGTCCTGTTCAGAAAAGCTCAGTGATGGGCTGTAACCAGCTTGTGCAGTGTCCTCTTCCATTTCATCTGTGAAGAGGGTATTGGATTGTGCTGTTTAAATCCAAGGTTCTTTTCTAAGTCAAGAAAGAGGCGCAAAATTTGTTTTACTA
Source organism: Hemitrygon akajei (assembly GCF_048418815.1). Taxonomy (NCBI): domain Eukaryota; kingdom Metazoa; phylum Chordata; class Chondrichthyes; order Myliobatiformes; family Dasyatidae; genus Hemitrygon; species Hemitrygon akajei. The sequence continues at coordinate 7,270,608 of NC_133154.1, forward strand.
TGCATTGATAGGACAAAGGAAGCAGAGACAGAACAGTGATGGGGGTGTACGAGTTGAAACGAGAGAAAGCTAAGTTTAAAAAAAAAAGATGGTGCTGCCTTATGGCCAGCTATTTTTATACTAGGGAGACGAGGAAAATTCCATTCAAATTTTTAGATAAGAGTCAATCATCGGGATAGCCACTTAGTCAAATAATGCAGTGCGAAGAATCTTTCAGAGCTTTTCAGAAGTATATGTTGTATATCCACCGGAGGCATCTAAATTGTTATATGCATACTATTACTACTAGGAAGCATGATACACAGTTAATTGTATACAAGTAGATAATTCTTTGTTAAACTACAAAGGAAATATTAATTAAACAGTCTAATATAAGAATTAAACAGTCGAATCCAGCAAGAGTAACTTATTGATGATGAATATTAATGGTAAGATGGCAGTACGCTTGGATGCAGTGGCTTCCAAGGGGCCAACCACTAGTGTTGGTGTTTTCTTTTTTTTAAAACATTTTTTGTGCTTGCAAGACCCTGCTGGACATTAAGAACTTCAAATGCCCTATCAGCAAGTTGCTTGTGGTGGAGAAACTGAAGGAGCTGGAAATTAGTGTGGACTGTGCTGCATGGTAGAGAGAGATAACGGAGTGGGTGCACGAAGGCTGTGTGCGGTCTAACAGCAAGTGATTGCCTCAGTCGCTTGTTTTTTGTGATCGCAGGATGCTGTTGGATATTGGTAATGTGGAATGACACAAGCCCAGTTCTTGGATTTGGTGGGACCAATGGCAGGGGAAGCTGTGGTGATGTCTGTTTGCAGCTGCCTAAGACGGGCATCAGTGTTGGTGCAGGATCCACGCTGGTGTCGATGCTGCTCTCCAGTGTTTGCTCGGCAGAAGACAAGCTGTATTGTGTTCAACTGCAGACTGCTGCAACATTCATTGACTCTGGGATTTGGACTTGGTGTGATTGTATTTTACTGATACTTGGTATGTGCGCCTTGTGCTGTGTGTACCGTGATTTGCACCTTGGTCCTGGGGGAACACTGTCTCGTTTGGCTGTATTCATGTATGGTTGATGAAAATTAATGCAGTGGGTAAGGTTGAGTTTATCTTATTCTAAGAACTCCCGTTCAGTCATCGTCCTATATTGGCTCTAGGACTAATGCCACAATTTTACCATTTTGGTATTTGTTTACAAACATAGAGAGTTGTACAGAATTGAAGTGGACCCTGCAGCCTATCACATCCGTGCCCAACCTTTTACTCATCTCTACTAATTCTATATGCCCCCATTCTAAACCAGGAGTAAATTCAGAAATCAGACTTGCAAAGGAACTTGGGAGTCCTCGAGCAGGATTCCTGAAAGGTTAACTTGCAGGTTTAGTTGGTGATGAGGAAGGTAATTGCAACATTAGCATTCATTTTGAGAGGACTAGAATATAAAAGCAAAGATATAATTCTGAGGCTTTATTATGTTAGACCACATTCGGAGCATTGCCAGCAGTTTTGGGACCCTTATCTAATGTACTGGCATTGGAGAGGGTCCAGAGGAGGTTCACTAGAATGATCCCAGGAATGAAAGGGTTAACGTGTGAGAAGCATTTGATGGCTGTGGGCCTGTACTCGCTGGAATTTAGAAGACTGCGGGAATCTCATTGAAAACTATCAAATATTAAACGGTCTACGAAGAGTGGATGTGGAGATGTTTCCTATATTGGGTAGTCTAGGACTAGAGGGCACAGAGTAGAAAGGACATTCCTTTAGAGCAGATGAGGTGAGGAGGAATTAACCAGAGAATGGTGAATCTGTGGAATTCATTGCCTCAGACTGCTGTGGAGACAAAGCCATTGGATGTATTTACAGAAGCAATGATAGGTTCTTGATTAATAAATATCCAGGAGAACGGGGTTCAGAGGGGTATTAAATCAGCCATGATGGAATGACAGAGCAGATTAATGGGGTGAGTAGTCTAATTCTCATCCTATGTCTTGTGGCCTTGCCTTCTCTGGGTCAGTATCCTTCAATGTCTTGCCTATTTAAGTAGCTGTCTAAATGTCAGAGATTGTATCTGATTCAATCGCCTCTGGCAGCAAGATCCAAATATCTACCAGTGTGTGTTTAAAAAAATAAAAATAAAGTCCTCTGAAATCCCCTTTAAAACACGGTTCTTTCACATCTGCTCCCTTGCTTTCCACAACAGCTGAGCTAGATCTCAAATGGCCCAGGGGATTTTTCAGATCCTATGTCCCATGACTTCTAAAACTGCCTCTTTAACACTGACCAGTTCCAGGTTAACCACATACCGCTCCCTGAATTCATTATCTTTCATGTCATATGGCGTGAATACAGATGAAAAATATTAATTTTGGACTTTGACCACATTGCCTGGACCCACTGCAATATGCCTGTCGCCACAACAGGTCTACAGCAGCTGCAATCTCAACGACTCTCCACACGGCCTTGGATCGCCTGGACAAATACAAATACCCATGTCAGGATGCTATTTATTGACTACAGCTCAACATTGAACACAATCGTTCCTACAGTCCTGATCGAAAAGCTCCAGAATCCAGGCCTCTGTACCTCCCTCTGCAGCTGGATCTTTGACTTCCTAACTGGAAGACCACAATCTGTGTGAATCAGAAATAACATCTCCACCTCGCTCACGGTCAACACTGCACCACGGGGATTTGTGCTTAGCCCACTGCTGTACTCTCTCTACCCATGACTGTGTGGCTAGGCACAGCTCAAATGCCATCTATAAATTAGCTGGCGATACAACTATCGTTGGCAGAATTTCAGATGCTGACGAGAGGGTATACAGGAGTGAGATATACTAGTTGAGTGGTTTACAACAGCAACCTTGTACTCAACATCATTAAGACCAAAAATAATTTTCTTGTCGCACGTATACTGAAACATAAAGTGAAATACTTCATTTTGCGTCAACGATCAACACGAGGCTAGGATGTGCTGGAACCAGCCCGCAAGAGACACAAGTCACAATGCTTCCAGCACTAGCATAATGTGCCCACAATTTATAAAACCCAAACCCATACATCTTTTCAGAATGTGGCAGGAAATTGGAGCGCCTGGAGGAAACCCATGTGGTCACAGGAAAACTGTATAAACTCCTTACAGTGGTCGGAATAGAACCCGGGTCAGACCATTGTTGTTAGTAGTGCCATTTTGGGAATGAATGTCCTTAAACAGTCAGTAATCTCTGGCATAAACATTTCTCACTGTAAACCACTTCATCCTCTGTGATGGACTCCTCCCACTCTTTTCTCATTAAGTCATTCACCACTTGTACATTATTTTAGCTGTGTACAATGCTTGTTCCTACAATGAAATGCTTTAGAAATTTGCATATGGTATTTGAAGGCTTTTCTCGACCTCTCATTTCTGTTTTAATAGTATAAACCCATAATTTCATTGTCCGTAACTGATTAACTCTTCAGAATCAGGTTTAATTATCACTGACGCATGTCGTGAAATTTGTGAACTTTACAGCAGCAGTACATTGAGATAAGTGATAAATAAATATAGAGAAAAAATTGAATTGCTTTGTGTATATGTCCATTAAATAGTTAAGTAGTGCAAAAAAACACAAATAAAAAGAGTAATGAGATAGACATTGAACCCATTAATACTATTTAGAAATCAGATGACAGAGGGGAAGAAGCTGTTCGTAAATCGCTGAGTGTGTGCCTTCAGGCTTCTGTACCTCTTTCCCAATGGTAACAGTGAGAAGAGCACATGTCCTGGGTGTTGGTTCTTAATGATGGACGCTGCCTTCTTAGGGCATCGCTCCTTGAAGATGTCTTGGATACTATGGAGGCTTGTACCCAGGGTGGATCTGACTAATTTTACAAATTTCTGCAACTTCAGTCTTGTGCAGTAGCCCCCTCCCCCCCCCCCCCCCCCCCATACCTGTCGGTGATGCAGCCAGTCAGAATGCTCAAGGTACATTTGTAGAAATTTTCAAATGTTTCAGTTGACAAACCAAATCTCCTCAAACTCAACTAAATGAACTCTTGCTTGTTACTAGCCTTTCAGAGAACGATCTGGGAGCTCCATGTGACGTTCTTGAGTTCTTCGCCTCAGGGAGTAATTCAAATGCTGAAGTATGAATTCAGAATTGCAGGGGGTAATGGAACAAAAGAGAGAATGCTTTACCTGCTTAGCTGGTCAGCAGCAGCTAATGTTTTGGGTTAACTAGGGCTAAGTTATTGCTTTACCGAGACAACCAGGGAGTCAAGTGACCTCCTACCGATGTTCCCTCTAATTTTTTTTAACAGCTGCGCAGGCCAACTGTAGCTCTAGGGAGGAAATTTTCACATGACCTGAAAACTGTGCAGCACTTTAAAGTTTTTTTTAGTAATATACATGAATATTTAGAATGGAAATCCATATACTTTAGATTTTATGCATTAATTGAAGGGTATAATGAAATACAGTACAACAAAGAAGACCTTTCGCGTTTCATTAACTTTTTCTAGCTGCGTGTAGCAAAGGCCACGTGCGTGGGGGCATTTCAGTTTTACTGCCTGTCCACAGCTTAGAGGGAACATTGTCTCCAGGTGAGCCTTGATGATTCTACAAATGGTGAAAAGATCACATACAGATTTATTTATCACATATACATTGAAGCATGCGGTGAACTATGTCATTTGCCTTAACAATCAACACACCCAAGGATGTGCGGGAGGGGCAGCCCATAAGTGTCCATAAGACATGGGAGCCGAATTAGGATATTCTGGCGCCAACGTAGCTTGCCCTCACCGTTTAGCAGAACAATACAAGCAACATCAGAGCACAACAGTAGCAAAACAAGTCCCTTTCACACCCTCTCCCTCCCACCCACCTCCTTACTTACACACATACAGTCCCCTTCCTTCCCCCCCCCCCCCCACCCCCACCGGACAAGCTGCCTCCGGGCTTCCAGTCCTCAGGCTCACAGCCGTCTGGCTTCCAACTTTGCCCCAAGACCTGCCAATCATAGAATTGATCTTTGGACTAAAGGTTATCGATTTATTTATGTCCAGTTCCTTCATTATGATCCTGTCACAGGAAAGCAGCATCCATCATCACGGACCCCACCACCCAGGTCATACTCTCTTCTGGCTGCTGCCATCAGGAGGAAGGTGCAGGAGCCTCAGGACTTGCACCACCAGGTTCAGGAACAGTTATTACCCCTCAACCATCAGGCTCTCGGACCAGAGGGGATATGAACTCTTCCCACAATCTGTGGGTTCACTTTCAAGGGCTCTTCATCTTGTTCTCTGTTTATTGCTTTTTTTTTTCCTCCTTTGTATTTGCACAATTTGTTGTCTTCTGCTCGTTGGTTGTTTGTCCATCTTGGGTGCTGTCTTTCATTGATTCTATTATGTTTCTTGAAATTTACTGAGTATGCCTGCGTGAATCTCGGGGTTTTATATGGTGCGATTATACGTACTGTGATAATAAATTTACTTTGGTGTTGATCTGGGGATTTCCAGCAATTTTTCTGATTCTTTTTTCCAGTATGCTTTGCTGTTGCGGTACAGTTGTGGACTGAGTTGGGAAAATTTCTAATGTGGGCAGCGTGAGTGGGTGGTGGAAATAAATTGGACCTTTTTGAGGCAGCAGCAATGCTTCAAAGTTCAGGAGCACAGTGGACCAGTGGGTATAATTACTGACCTGATTATCCTTCAGTGCATTTGCAGTGGTTCACTACAAAGGATTAAATCAATTCAGTGTTTTAGGCCATCTCAGCTTTATCAGTTTTGTGGTATCCTTTGTACTACAATCATGCACAATCATCAGGAAGCCATAGAAAGAGTGCAGGGATTTACTAGGATGTTGCCTGGATTGGGGAGCATGCCTTATGAGAATAGGTTGAGTGAACTCGGCCTTTTCTCCTTGGAGCGAAAGAGGATGAGAGGTGACCTGATAGAGGTGTATAAGATGATGAGAAGCATTGATTGTGTGGATAGTCAGAGGCTTTTTCCCAGGGCTGAAATGGTTGCCGCAAGAGGACACAGGTTTAAGGTGCTGGGGAGTAGGTACAGAGGAGACATCAGGGGTAAGTTTTTTACTCAGAGAGCGGTGAGTGCGTGGAATGGGTTGTCGGCAACGGTGGTGGAGGCGGATACAATAGGGTCTTTTAAGAGACTTTTAGATAGGTACATGGAGCTTAGAAAAATAGAGGGCTGTAAGTAAGCCTAGTAATTTCTAAGGTAGGGACATGTTTGGCACAACTGTGTGGGCCGAAGGGCCTGTATTGTGCTGCAGGTTTTCTACGTTTCTATGCTTATAATCAATCGCATATTTCATGAAACTTGTTGTTTTGTGGCAGCAGTACAAAAGAGGAGTAGTCCTGGTGGGGGAGGGGTGGTAGGGATCCTGAGCAAGCGACATGAGGAGTGATGCAGTGCAATGGCATTTCCACTTTAAAAGCTCTCCCATACAACTTTCCTGTCACCGTCAGATATGATGGACAAACAGCTTCTCGCTGGCTGGTAGCAACAAACTGAAGGTGAGGATGGGAATTAAACTACTAGAAAATCAGTGTTAAAAGTAATAAAATTATATATGGTTATTTTGAAAATAATAGATTCAGATGGGCTGTGTGTACTTTGTAAAACCCTGTCAGTGTAGCACCAAATCACATGGCTACGAGTTGCGTGCAGGTCCACGGTGACAGTGTATTTCTCTGTTGCAGGGGTTCTGGAAGAAGCAGAGTTTTACAACATTGCACCTTTGATCAAATTAGTGAAAGAGAAGATCAAAGAGAGAGATTGCAAGCCCACACAGGTAAGGAAATGGAGTGGATTATCACCTCTGTATTAAGGATGGACAGCAAGTTCTGAGCTTGCCATTAACACACACATCCTATACATGAATGAAATGTCTGCTGGCTGTTTGATCATATGGTGAAGCTCAGTTGACTAATCTATGCCTAGACCAAGGAATTAGGAACTGTTCTTTTTGCCTGGTGGTGCAGGGTCAGGTAGAACATTGTCACCATGGCTTGTTTGTCATCGTTGACGTGAATATGTTATTAATTTTATTTAGAGATACAGCACAGAGCAGGCCCTTCTGGCCCTTCAAACCACACCACCCAGCAACCCCTAATGTAACCCCAGCTTGATCATAGGAGAATGTACAAAGACCGATTACCCTTCTAACCGTCTTTGGACTGTGGGAGGAAACTGAAGCACTTGATTTCCAATTCCCTTGGTTGAGGATGACTTGTTTCCACTTTCTAAATGTGTTTTGATGTGGCTGTTTTTGCAGGGAGTCTGCAGAAGGTTGGGAGAATAGGCAAAGGAGTGGCAGATATAATAGTGTCGAGAAGTGGTCATGTACTTTGATAGAAAGAATAAAGGCTTAGGCTGGTTTCTAAATGGAGAAACTTTTAAAAATCAGAGATGCAAAAGGACTTCAGTCATAGTAAAGTACAGCACAGAAACAGGCCTTTTGGCCCATCTAGTCTGTGCCAAACCATTTAGACTGCCTACTACTCCCATCGACCTGCACCGAGACCATACCTCTCCATACCCCTACCATCCAAGTACCTATCCAAACTTCTCTTAAATGTTGAAATGAGCTCACATGCACCACTCGTGGTGGCAGCTTGTTCCACACTCTCATGACCCTCTAAGTGAATAATTTCCCCTTGTGTTCCCTCTAACTTTCACCCTTAACCTATGACCTCTAGTAGTAGTCCCACCCGATGTCAGTGGAAAAAGCCTGCTTACATTTACCCTATCTTACCCTAATTTTGTATGCCTCTAAGAAATCTCCTTTCAATCTTCTGTGTTCTGAGGATAAAAGTCCTAACCTATTCGATCTTTCCTTGTAACTCAGGTCCTCCAGACCCAGCAACATTCTTGTAAATTCTCTCTGTACTTTTTCATCCTTATTTACATCTTCCTTGTAGGTGGGTGACCAAAACTCTATAAAGAGTCGTAGAGTAACAGCACTAATGCAGGCCCTTCAGCTCAACTTGGCCATTCCGACCAAATTGTCAGTTTAAGATAATCCCATTTGACCAATATCCCTCAAAGCTAGGGACCCCTTGCTTAATGGTATTGGTCCATGGCTTAAAAAAAGGTTGGGAACCCCTGCTCTTAAGTCCTTTCTGTTAATGTATTTACTCAAATATCCTTTGAGGGGCAATTGGACTATGCAGAATAACAGTATAGGCAGGAACCGGGTATTGATAGTAGATGATCAGCCATGATCTCAAAATGGCGGTGCAGGCTCCAAGGGCCGAATGGTCTACTTCTGCACCTATTGTCTATTGTCTATAGTACAGACCAGATGGCCCAAAGGGCCTGTATCTGCTGTGGCACTTTATGGCTATGTCTATAATTGTTATTGGACCTTGGCTTACGAAGTGTTCAGGCAGTCCTACCTAAAAGTCTAACTGGAAAGCTGTGATGTTAGCAGTGATGGTGTGAAGAATCAGTTTCTTAACTAGTTTATACTTGCATCTGTGTGGCTAAGCACAGCTCCAATGCCATATTTGAATTTGACCGAATCACAGGTGGTAATGAATCAGCATATAGGAGGGAGACAGAAAATCTGATTGGTGTCCTAACAGCAACCTCTCATTCAAAACCAAGGAGCTGATTATTGACTTCAGGAGGCGGCCCATGAGGCTGTCCTTATTGGATGATCAAAGGTGGAGAGCGTCAGCAACTTTAAGTTCCTTGGTGTTACCATTTCAGAGGATCTGTCCTGGGCCCAGCACACAAGTGTAATTACAAAGAAAGCTTCTTTACTTTCTTCGAGGTGCTCACAGCAGCACCTCCACTTCCTTAGAAGTTTGGAAATACTTGGCATGTTGTCTAAAATGCTGACAAACTTCAATAGATGCGTGGTGGAGAATGCTGTCACAGGCAAACAGTGTTCATCATCAAGGACTCCAACACTAAGCCATGCTTTGCTCTCACTTCTGCCATTGGGAAGAAGGTACAGGAGCCTCAAGACCCTTGCCATCAGGTTCAGGTACAGTTATAACAGCCATCAGGGCTTGAACCGAAGGAGATAATTTCACTCAACTTCACTCATCCCATCACTGAACTGTTCCCACAACCATGGAGTCACTTTCAAGGACTCTTCATCTCATGTTCCTTATTTGTTTATTAATTATTTTTCTTTTTGTATTTGCACAGCTTGTTTTTTTTCTACATTGGTTGTTCGTCCTGTTGGTGGTCTTTTATTGGTTCTATTGAATTTCTTGTATGTACTGTGAATGCCCGCAAGAAAATGAATCTCATTTTGACGTATATGAACTATGATATGAAGCCTATTATTGAGGTAGCAGTTTGAATGAAGCAACATTACAACTAAATCCTGACAGCGGAAATCCAACGTGAGGTGTTTGCGTCAGTCTTGTTGAACTTTTAGCCCCATCTCTGTGATGTCAATCATCAGTGTGCTGCCTTTTGTAAGTTATCGGAAACTGTCAATGCATGGTTGTAACTTGCAAGTACTTCAACAGACAATTTGATATTCCAGATGTGCAGCACTGCTGGTCATTTCTTTGTGGCTTAAAGAGCAAGTGCTGTGCCTTAATTCAGAGTTTGTTGACTAGAATCCACTCCCTTTCCACGATCAAGGACATGTATACAGAAAGGTGTTGGAAAAGTGCCAGTAACACCATGAAGGGTTCCACACACTCTCCTATGAATTGCTGCTCCCATTCCTAGCAGGGAGGAGGCTACGTAGCATCCACGCCAGGACCACCAGACTCAAACAGTTACTTTCCCCAAGCAGTAAGGCTGATCAACACCTCCACCCACTAACCCACACCTCCACACCCCCCCACGACCATCACTTTATCATTTTCTGTCAGTCAATTTATGTACAGACTCTCCTGTGCATGGCATCATTTTGTGGAGATGCAATCAATTTATGTATATATGTATTTACATTTATTGATTTTATTTTTTACTATTGTGTTCTTTATCTTGTGGGTTCTTTTTATGCTGCATCTGATCCAGCGTAATAATTATTTCATTCTCTTTACACTTGTGTACTGGAAATTATTTTTTCTTGTAAAGAGGTGACTGGCTCTTGTATTGCAGAGTCCATGGTGTTGATTATTTATTGAAAAGGAAGTGGTGGCTATCCAATGATGACAGGAGACCTGTGCGGTAGGGTTTCTTTCAAAGTGGAAAAGCCGTTGCACTGAGGCAGTTCCACTCTCTTGACCTCCAAAGTCTAACTGCAGTGGTACAAACAAGCGCCACAAACTGGAGTCTTCCTTGGTCGCAGTGGGTGACTGACATCGTCTGTGCTTTGACTGTGGAGTGTTGCAAGTGCCAGCTTCCTGGCCGTTTGATCTGCCTGTAGATCTCATTTGCCCAGTCCACCAGAGCTGCCTTCGCATGCTAGGACAGGCATGTCCCTGCCTCCCCAGTGTATGAAGCCAGCAGCTACTCTTCCCCTGGTTTGGGGTGCGGACACTGTCACATGTAAACAGCTACTTGGAGCCAGAGGTCAGAGCAGAGTGTCCTGTGGGGACCAAAGGTGAGTGAGCTGCCCTGGAATGGACATGACAAATTCCTTCATCAGAGGTGCTACAGTTCCCTGGACATCCCATGCACCCCAGGAAAGGAAATATTGTACTAAAATAAACCAGAGTCCCAATGGCTTAATGTATGACTAATTTCTCTGTGTAAGAGAGCTTCCAACACAGTAGCAAAGTGGTTAGCCTGATGGTATTATGTCTCCAGTTATGCTGCTAGCGCTTAGGACAGCAGTGAAAGTCCTCATCTCTGGTGGTGTTCTGGTCTTCCTTTATCGTGTCAGGAGCATCCTCTTGGTTTTCACTATTGTCAAGGATTCTTCATTGCTGTTTCCACAACAGTTTTGTTTTACCAGTAAGGGTTATTAGCCCTGAGTTGATCCCCCAGACCTTGAGGACTGGTGGACCTCTCTTAGTCTGGCCTCTAACCCTTTGACCTGTTTGGCAAGGGTGAACCTACTTAGAGCCAAAGCACAAAGCCCTGACTCCAGCCAACAAGGCTCTCTGGGTCATTGAGGGACGCAAGCCTCCAAACCACGAAAAAGGTTGCGGTCCCCTTGGAGGAACAACACCAGTGATTAGGGTTAAATTCCTGCCGTGGTCTGTGAGGATTTTGCACGTTCTCCCTGTGACCACGAGTTTCCATTGAGTGCTCCGGTCTTCTGTCATATTCCAAAGACGCATAGTTTGGGTTGGTAAGTTGTAGGTGTGCTGTGTTGGTGCTAGAAGCACGGTGACAGTTGCCCCCAGTGTATTCGTATTGTGTTGGTCTTCATTCAAGTGACACATTTCACTGTATATTTTGATTCACAAGTAATAAATCTAATTGTCTATCTTACAGAAGTGAACGTGGTTCAATTGAACCTGAGATGTAATTTGTTCAAACTCATTGCACCTTGTTCCGAAGCAGAATTATGCAACTAACCAAAGCATTGGTCTGTGACGAGGAATATAGGTAGCCGTCAGAACGGATGAGGTACAAATTCTGCAGTTCAATGCAAATTGTTAACCAATACCTTCCTGTTGTATCTCTGCAGATTCCTACAAAACATGTTTACCGAGTTCTCCAGTGTCAGGAGGAAGAGCTGACACAAATGGTTTCCACTATGTCTGATGGCTGGAAATTTGAGCAGGTGAGCCTCCGAACTCTCTCGATGTCAGGAACAATGAGATCCTGACCCTTTATAAAGCGCTGAGATTCAGCATTGCTACTCCCCCGCAACCCCCCGCCAAAAATACAATGTGCGTAATCCATCTAGAAGTTGACAGGAAGCAACAGGGCCCTGTTAGAGTGGTGCACGCAAGAAAGGGAAGAAACAGATTAATAATGGAGGAGCTTAGCATCTAGGGAGGAAAAAGAATAGTTACCATTGCAGGTTGAGATCTTTCATCAGGACTGGAACAGAATTATAGACTTGAGGCACCAGCAGAAGCTGTTTGGCGCTTGCATCCTAATACTCCCTATATATATTTAAATTTAAAAACATTCAATTCCACTCAGCATATACAAAACGCTGCAGGAACTCAGCAGGTCAGGCAGCACCTGGATGAAAATGTACGTGTCAGTTTGCAGATGATACAGAGATTGGTGGTGGTGTGGATACCACGGAAGACTGACAAAGATTACAGCGGGATGTAGATCAGTTGCAGATATGGGCAGAGGAATGGCAAATGGAGTTTAACTTCACCAAATCTGAAGTGCTGCACTTTAGTAGGTCAAATGTAGAGAGACAGGGCAAGACTCTTAACAGTGTTGGTGAGCCGATGGATATTGGGATGTTATAAAAGTGCCTACACACAGGTTGGTAAGGGGGTGAAGAAGGCTTATGATGCTTTCCTTTATTAGTCGAGGCATTGAGTTCAAAAGTCAGGAAGTTGTGTTGCAGTTTATAAAACTCTAGCTAGGCCGTGTCTGGAGTATTGGGTACAGGTCTGGTTGCCCCACTATAGGAAGGATGTTGAGGCTTTGGAGAAGGTGCAGAAGAGGTTTGCCAGGATACTGCCTGGATTAGACTGCATGTGCTGCAAGGAGAGTTTGGACAAACTTGGGTTGTTTTCTGTGGAGTGGTGGAGGCTGAGGGGAGATCCAGGTTTGTAACATAGAGGTTTGTAAAATTATGAGAGGCATAGATAGAGTAGATAGACAGTATCTTTTTCCCAGAGTTGAAATGCCTAATACTAGAGGGCATGCATTTAAGATGAGGGGGGATAATTTCAAAGAAAATGTGAAGGGCATTTTTTTTTTACATGGAGTGGCGGGTGCCTGAAATGTGCTGCCTGGGGTGGTGGGAGAGATATTTAGATAGGCACATGGATGTGAGGAAACCAGAGGTATGTGGACCTTGTATAGGCAGAATGGATTAGTTTAGTTGGCCATTTGATTACTAATTTAATTGGTTTAGCACAACATCATGGGCCAAACGGCCTGTTCATGTGCTGTACTGTTCTATGCTCAATCTATGGAGAGGAATAAAGGGATGACATTTCAGACAAAGGTCCTTTATCAGGGCTGGAAAGGAAGGGGGAAAATTCCAGAGTAAGAAGGTTGAGGGGACGGGGGGAGAAGTACATGAAAGAAGGTGATAGGTGGAGCCAGGTGAGAGGGATGGTGGCAGAGTGGGATGCAGTGAGAAGCTGGGAAGTGTAGGGTGGAAAAGGTAAAGGGCTGAAGAAAGGGAGAGGAGAGTGGGCTATAGGTGAAAAGGAAGGAGCATGAGCACCTTAAGGTGAACGGCAGGTGAGAAGAGAAGGGGTAAGAGGGGAGCCAGAATGGGGAATGGAAAAAGAGAGGGGGAGGGGGGAGAAATTACCAGAAGTTTGAGAAATCATTGTTCAAATTGGAGGCTACCCAGATGGAATATGAAGTGTTGATCCTCCAACCTGAGTGTGGCCTTATCGTGAATCCTATTCCCCCACTCTTCCCCTGAGCTCCAAAGAATTTTGCTTTAAACTTTTTTCCTTGATGCCATCTGCCTATCTACCTCCCTCTCCTTAAGCCTGGAGTGGTCCTACATAACCTGCTTCATTGTGGTTCAGTGATCGTTGTGCTTCAGTCTTTTGGCGTGCCACGGGCCTCTGCATTCAGTGGCTATATCAGTGCACGTTGCTCTCGTTTCAGTTGGTCAGCATTGGATCTTCCTACAACTATGGCAATGAAGACCAGGCAGAGTTTCTATGCGTTGTTTCCAAGGAGCTACACAACACCACCAACGGGATAAGCTGTGAACCGAGTCGAAAAGCAAAGGTGAGCGGGGTGTGTTGTGCGCAGTGACATTGTGGTTGGGCAGAGGTGATTGGCAACCACTCGGTCTGGAGAGTGAACTTACTCATGTAGTCACGGGCTGATGGTACAAACTCCTTACAGGCAGCGGCGGGAATTGGACCCCGATTGGACAAGCTGTCACTAGTGATGGTCAAGTAAAAACTACCGCAAAGGCTTGTACTGAAGTCTCAATCCACAAACATAGTAGCGCATCGTTTTGCGGCACCTGCCACCGATCGGGGTCCAATTCCCACCGATGCCTGTAAGAAGCTTGTACCATCAGCCCGTGCCTACGTGAGTTTCTTCCCGGGTTGCTGTGGTGTCCTCCCGCATTCCAAAAGACGCACAGTTTAGTAAGTTGTGGGCATGCTTGTTGGTGCTGGAAAGCATGGCAACATCTGTGGGCTGCCCGGTATGATCCTCGCTGCTTTGATTTGAGGCAAATGACACAGTTCTCAGTACTTTTCGATGTATATGTGACAAATAGCTAATCTTTCTCTTTATCTTTAAGGGGATGGGCAAAGCCAGATGGGTGGGAAAGGAAAAGGGCTGGAGAAGGAGGAATCTGATAGGAAAGGAGACCATGGGAGAAAGGGAAGAAAGAGGGTCACCAGCGGCAAGTGATAGGCAGGTGAGGAGAAGAGGTAGGAGGTCAAGTGGGGAATGAAAGAAGAGGAATGATATACTACTGGAAGGAGTTAATGTCTTATTCCGTCAAGGTAGCTTCCAACTTGATGGCATAAATCAATGCTTATGCCATCAGTTTGGAGGCTACCTGGACAGAATATAAGATGCTCTTCCACCCTGAGATAGGCCTTATCATGACAAAAGGGGAGGCTGTATAAAAAAAGAGGTCACATGAGTTGGACTTGCTGCTTAAGTGTAGTGATAGTGAGTGAGTTTTAAAAAAAAATATTTGACAGACCTGTTGATAATGGAAGTTGCCCACTCCCACACCCTCCATGACCGTTGTGAAGGCAACGCCTCTGTATTGTCTTGGCGGAGCTGGTTCTCCACTCGTCAGAGGACCCGTGATGCTTCTGAGTGACCTTACACACTGTCAACCAGTGCCAGCGACCCATATTGTGTCCTGTCCTCTGCTGCTCTCTGTGTGGAGTTTGCACGTTCTCTCTGTAGCCGCATGGGTTTCCTCTGAGTGCTCCCGCTTCACCCCAACCAATCCCAAAGATGAGTGGGGATGTTGGTAAATTGGACGCAGTAAATTGCCCCCCTTGTAATGGAGTGTTAGGAAAAATGGCAATATGGAACTGAGGGACGTGGGGGAGAATACATTACAGAGTGGGATTACTCTGAGACAAAGTGGACTTGAAATCAAATGGAGGCATCTAATGTTGCCAGGAAAAGTGGAAATAACTTGTTTTAAAATTTGAAAGTGTTTTTTAAAAAAACTGTAAAAGTTATTGATTTCTTAATCTGTAGTCATGTTGTCTTTCCTGTTTGACATTTGAATCCTTGTGCATGCTGCATGCTGGATAAAGGGCGAGGACGAGGAAGCTGATTGTGATATGAATGACGGGGACTAAAATGTAACTCGTACACAGTGGTGAGAACTGATAGTGACGTAGAACGAGCTGGTGGTGGGACCATTTCTGCATTTGTGTGTGGTAGATCTAACGGCAATACCCCACAGAGCAGGTTCAAACAAGACCTGGTCTAGCCTCAGGGTGAATGAGTAGTGCTTTAGTGCATATGGGAGATTGCTTGTGCACAAGTCTGTGTGTGTGTGTTTCCTCTTTGTATATCGTGTGTACATGTGTACACAGACCTGTCTTCATGATTGAGTCTCTGTACCCGTGTCGTTCTTCGTTGCAGTAGAATTCCATTGCCTTTTCTTCATTGTCCAACTCATTGGGATTGGCCTGGCTCAGTTTTCATTTCTCCAAGATGGGAGCTGAGGGTCTCGGGCAGCTTCATTGCTCCTCTTCCTTTCCTGAGCATCATTTCCTCAAGTCTGCAGATCTGCCCTTTTTGTTTACAAACTCACAAAACTTAATTCAAACACAAAATACATACAAAGGTTAGGGGTTCCAGTACTGTTGTTAATACAGGTGGTAATTCAATTATTACCATCTGTATTCCCTGTGGGGGCCCACCATTCCTGGAAATAAGGCAATAACAGCATAAGATATTCAAAGTACATTCATTATCAAAGAATGTATAAATTGTACACTTTGAGATTTGTCTGCTTACAAGTAGTCACAAAGAAAGAAACTTGAAAGAACTCGATTAAAGAGAATTAAAATAACAGAACCTGTTGCACATGAGAAAGTTAAAAAAACACAAATCATGCAAACAGTTGAAGTGAACACTGGAGGAGCAGATTAGGCCATTTGGCCCATCAAGTCTTCACCATTTCATTCTGGCTCATCCGTGTTTTTTTTCCCCTCTCAGCCCCAATCTCCTGCCTTTTTCCCCGTATCCCTTCATGTCTGGACCAGTCAGCCTCTGCCTTAAATATTTGTAAAGATTTGGCCTCCACAGCTGCCTATGGCAATGAATTCCACAAGTTCACCACTCTCTGGCTAAAGAATTCCCCCCACTATACGCATAGAGATCGCATGCTCCTTCTCCAGGGGCACTATGGCACGAATGTAGCCCCAGAAGGGCAGGCTGTTGGCTCAGGCAGAAACCTCAACCTTGCAGCCATGTCCTAGGCCCCCTAGTTGCACAATTGCCTGTTGCATCTTGATCATCTCCAGCCACACGGAAGTCTTGAACACTTGGTTCTCCTCTATTGCATTCCCTCCAGTTCCATGTGATGCTCTAGGTACACAGGTGAACATCCATTCCCAGCCTGTCACCAATTCCAACCCCTTCTGGCCACTGTGATGGCTTGAAGCTGACTATTCCCAAGCTGAATTTCCAACGCTGTGTACTGTTCAATCACAGGTAGTTTATTTCCACTTCCATCCTTGTCCCTCCATTATTGAAATCTCAATGCATGCCATTGTCACCCCCAGGCCTGACTATTCTAATGCTCACTAGACTCATGCTTCATTATACACCACTTGTAATATACACTCCGTGCTCACTTTATTAGACACTTTATTAATGCAGATATCTCATCAGCCAATCACATGGTTACATTGAAGCATGCAGACATGGTCAAGAGGTTCAGTTGTTCAGACTAAACATCAGAATGGGGAAGAAATGTGATCAAAGAGATTTTGAACATGGAACGATTGCTGGTGTCAGACGGGATGGTTTAAGTGCCTGCGAAACTGCTAATTCGAGCTGCCCAACAACCCCGATTTAACCCTAACCAAATGATGGGACAATTTGCAGTGATGAATTAACCTTCCTGATACATCTTTGGATTGTGGGAGGAAACCAGAGGACCTTGAGAAAACCCCACATGTTCCACGGGTACAGAGACTCCTTAAAGAGGATGCCTGGATTGAACTCTGAACTCCACCCCGAGCTGTAATAGTGTCACACTAACCACTATGCGACTGTGACGCGCGGTGTCACATGTTATCTGTGTGTGTGCGCGCATGAGATTCCGAGTTTTCAGTATGTGTTCAT
Organism: Hemitrygon akajei; assembly: GCF_048418815.1. Taxonomy (NCBI): domain Eukaryota; kingdom Metazoa; phylum Chordata; class Chondrichthyes; order Myliobatiformes; family Dasyatidae; genus Hemitrygon; species Hemitrygon akajei. The sequence goes on from NC_133154.1 coordinate 7,287,933, forward strand.
TTCCCCCTTATTCATGTGAATTCCCTTAGGGCTGTGCCTGTGCGTTCTGTAGAACTCTCACTTTGAATTAGTACGCTGCCATGCTGAGCTGTATATTTACGACTGCACCAGCTAGTCTCACCCCTGCTTAAAAGCAAAGTTCTTGTGACCATCTCTATGCAGCCCTCTTGTGCGTAGCTGACCATCCACTTAGTCGCTTTGCATGTGTTTGTCTCCCGCTATGCACTTCCATGACTTAAGTGAACCTTTTAAAATCTGGGAACAAGTTCTGAAAGTGAGGCGCGGACATCGTGTGCATTGAGCAGTGAGAACATTGTGAACTGAGCAGCCCTCCAGCTTGTACAGTGCACCAGGACACTTGATTCTTTATCCCTACTTGAGTTTACAGTTGACGACCATTGTGTTTCCTGCTTTTATATTTGTGCTTTGTACCAGAAATGCAAGTCACTAAACCAAAAAACTCTCATCTCACTCATCATCCATGTATGTTTTAACCATTATGCAATAAAACAGTTCGTATTTTAACTTGCTTTGCCTCACTTGCTATTAACTCGGTCAGCCTCCTTGAGAATTGAAGAACGTGTCTGCCAAAGGTCTATTCATTTGAAAAAGGATTTGGTGCTTTCCCGGCGTATAAGACGAGTAAACTCTTCTCGGGCTGCCAGCCGGGTACAGCATCATCCCTGATGAAGGTGGCAAAGCTAGTCATCGAAACGTCAGTTATAATCGATACCCGTACCTGGCTGGAAGCCCCAGGTGAGTTTATCTGTTCAGTTATTTGTTCTGAGATGCAGAGGGGAACAATCCCTTCAAGCTGCGCTGCCCTTCAACCCCTGATTTAAACCTAAACTAATCGTGGGACAATTTACAGTGACCAGTTAACCAGTGTGTCTTTGGTCTGTGGGAGGAAACTGGAGGACCGAGAGAAAACCCATGAATTCCATGGGGAGAACATACAAACTCCTTGCAAAGGACACTGGGATTGAAGTCTGAAATCTGCCCCAATAGAATTTTTCCTGAACATACCCTAAAGCTATGTCATCATTGCCAAGAGCTACAATGCCACATGAAAATGGTGGGACTAACCTCCCATTGTGGGGAAATAGCTGCTCCTGCGGTTTGAATAGCGAACAAGATGACTGCTGCTGCCCAGGGTTGTAACAGCCGTCAAACTGCCTAATGTGAGGGTTACTGACTGGTTGTGGACAGTGGAGTGACCTTTCACTTTACTAAGGCAAAATACCATGGATGCTGGAATTTTGGAAACGACGCAGGAGATGCTGCTAATTCTCAGTTGATCAGGTGGCATCTTGTGTGGGGAGAAAGAGTCTGTGCTACAGGTTTATTGGCTCTTGCATCAAAGGTCCTTGACCAGAAATGTTAACTCTGTTTCTTTCCTCACAAACACTATGGAGCATTTCCACCATTTCCTCTCTTTAAGATGTGTTTGGAAAATGAAGCTAAAGATGATGAGTTCAGTTCACCAGACCATTAATGGAAGCTGGAGTTGCCTCCGCTGTTCAAAGTTCAAAGTAAATTTATTACCAAGGTGCTTACATGTCACCATACACAACCCTGAGATTCACTTCCTTGCAGTAGATCCAAGAAACACAGTAGAATCAATGAAAGGCTGCTCCCAACAGGATGGACAACAACCAATGTGCAAAGATGTCAAACTGTGTAGCTATAAAATAAATACAAACATAAATAAATATTGAGAACGTGAGCTGAAGAGTCCTTGAAAGTGAGTCCATTGGTTGTGGGAACAGTTCAGTGATGGGCTGAATGAAGTTATCCCCTCTGGTTCAAGGAGCCTGATGGTTGAGGAGTAATAACTGTTCCTGAACCTGGTAGTGAGTCCTGAGGCTCCTGTACCTCCTTCCTGATGGCAGCAGTGAGAAGAGAGCATGACCTGGGTGGTGAGGATCTCTGATGATGGATGCTGCCTTCCTGCGACAATGCTCCGTATACATGTGCTGAATGGTGGGGAGGGCTTTACCTGTGACGGATTGGGCTGTATCCAGTAGGATTTCCGTTCAAGGGAGTTGGTGCTTCCATACTGGGCCGTGATGCAACCAGTCAATATACTCTCCAACATATAGCTATAGATGTTTGTCCATGTTTTACAGCGCCTATAAAAAAATATTCACCCTCCCTCACTGGAAGTTTTCATGTTTTATTGTTTTACAACATTGAATCACAGTGGATTTAATTTGGCTTTTTTGACACTGATCAAAAGAAAAAGACTCCTTTGTGTCAAAGTGAAAACAGATCTCTACAAAGTGATCTTCATTAATTATAAATATAAACCTCAAAATAATTGGTTGCATAAGTATTCACCCCCTTCAAGTCAGTATTTAGTAGGTGTGCTTTTGGTAGCAATTACAGTCTTGAGTTTGTGTGGATAAGTGTCTATCAGCTTTGCAGATCTGGACACAATTTTTCCCCATTCTTCTTTACAAAACTGCTCAAGCTTTGTCAGATTGCACAGGGATTGTGAGTGAACAGCCCTTTTCAAGTCCAGCCACAAATTCTCAATTGGATTGAGGTCTGGACTCTGACTTGGCCACTCTAGGACATAAACTTTGTTGTATTTAAGTCATTCCTGTGTAGTTTTGACTTTATCCTTGGGGTCATTGTCTTACTGGAAAACAGATCTTCTCCCAAGTTGCAGTTCTCTTACAGACCACATCAGGTTTTCCTCCAGGATTTCCCTGTATTTTGCTGCATTCATTTGCTCTACCTTCACAAGCCTTCCAGGACCTGCTGCAATGAAGCCTCCCCACAGCATGATGCAGCCACAACCATGCTTCACGGTACGGATGGTGTAGTTTTGATGATGTGTGGTGTTTGGCTTACGCCAAGCATAGCGTTTAGTCTGATGGTCCAAACGCTCAACTTTGGTTTCATCAGACCATAGAACCTTCTTCCAGCTGACTTCAGAGTCTGTCTTGCACATGCCTTCTGGCAAACTCTAGCCGAGATTTCATGTGAGGTTTTTTTTTTCAACAGTGGCTTTCTCTTTGCCACTCTCCCATAAAGCTGTGACTGGTGAAGCACCCGGGCAACAGTTGTTGTATGCGCAGTCTCTCCCATCTCAGCCACTGAAGCTTGTAACTCCTCCAGAGTTATCATAGGTCTCTTGGTGGCCTCCCTCACTAGTCTCCTTACACAGTCACTCAGTTTTTGAGGATGACCTGCTCTAGTCAGATTTACAGCTGTGCCGTATTTCCATTTCTTGATGATTGACTTAACTGTACTCCAAGGGATATGTATTGACTTGGAAATGTTCTTGTATCCATCTCCTGACTCGTGCTATTCAATAACCTTTTTGCGGAGTTGCTTGGAGTGTTCTTTTGTCTTCATGTTGTAGTTTTTGCCAGGATACTGACTCACCAGCAGTTGGACCTTCCAAATACAGGTGTATTTTTACTGCGATCAATTGAAACATCTTGACTGCACACAGGTGATTTCTATTTAACTAATTATGTGACTTATGAAACCAATTGGCTGCACCAGTGATGATTTGGTGTGTCATATTAAAGGGGGTGAATCCTTATGCAATCAATTACTTTGTGTTTTATATTTGTAATTAATTTATATCACTTTGTGGTGATCTGTTTTCACTTTAACACGAAAGAGTCTTTCTCTGTTGATCAGTGTCAAAAAAAGCCAAATTAAATCCACCGTGATTCAATTTTGTAAAACAATTAAACATGAAAACTTCCAAGGTGGGAGAATACATTTTATAGGCATTGTAGATGTCATATCGAATCTTCCCAAACTTCTAAGGAAGTAGAGGCGCTGATCTGCTTTCTTTGTAATGGCACCAACATGCTGGTCCCAGGACAAATCCTCTGAAATGACAACACGGAAGAATTTAAAGTTGCTGACCCCTTGGATGTCCAGTTTCCTTCTCCTAATGTCAATAATCCTTGGTTTTGCCAACATTGAATGAGTGGTTGTTGTGGCACTACTCAGTCAAATTTTCAATCTCCCTGACACTTTCTGTAGATACGCCCTGGTGCCTCTTCATTACTTCCCTTCACGCAGTGCAGAATGCTTACACCTCTAAGGAAGGACATTCGACCCATCAGATCTTTGCTGAAATGATTTTACCCCCCCCCCCCCCCCGATTCCGATTTGTTTCTCTGGAACCTCTTTTTTTTTCTCCCCCGATACGGAATTTAAGTTGGCCTGGAAATGATCCTGCTGAGGTTGTAACGGTCGTGCATCTTGGAGGGTCCTCATCCTTTTAGTCCCCCTCATCCCACCCCTGTAATCATTTAGGTCTGCCTGCCCTTTGCCTTAGGAGGATGAGCATCGGACAAGAGACTATGGAATAAATTAATGTGAGTGGAGGTGGTGAATAGCTGCCTCATTTGTGCTAGTTGTCAGAAGCAGCAGGATTGGGAGTGGGTGGAAATCTGACTGTAAATTTTCTTTGTTGCAATCAGCAATTAAAACCTTTTTTTCTGATTTTTTTTTATTCTTTCCCCCCCCCCCACAGCTTTTACAAGCAAAAGGCTCCACGATGTGAGGATGTGCCCAACATGCCTTTCCTTCCTTTTTTTTAATACCTAATGTGTATCCCAGTATGGAAGATGTGGAATTCTACAGCATATCGCAACACCAAAAGCCATAGCAGGATGCACATGACAGTCTCTCTGCAACTTTTTTTGTTATTTGTTTTATCTGTTTTAAAAAAAAAAAATCCTCCTCTCGATGTCAAATGCCTGCTTGAGAACAGCAGAGGGCTCGTCTAAAGTGATTCCCGCACTGCGGCCTTCCTCGGGAATGGATCTCCTTCCGTGTCGGTTGCAGGAGCCAGGAAGTTCCTTACAAAAGATCATCGAGGCTTTTTTGTACTGAAGCTGTGTCTAATGCTGACAGAATAACGGCAGCTAATTTTTATTTAATAGGGTGTGATTTATGGTGGTAACACTATTGGAACTCGGCCTCTTCAGGCTCATTCTTCGGCCTTCAGCTGCCATTCTAAGGATTGCGGTGCATGTTGTTAATGTAGGTGTGGTAGAAAAAAAGTGAATATTAACCAGATGCCATTGTGTCCTCCCCGGGTCTTGTCTTTGTTTACAGTCGGTCAGAGGTCGAAGCTTTGGGTAGTTGTGGTGCTGAGGGTGGGGAGGGCGGGTGGGGAGTATACTTGAAAATGTTAACTTTTTAAAAACAAGAATTTTTTTGGTACATTTTAGCATTGGCTAAAGAAAAATTAAGATTATTCTATAGAGAACACTTTTTTAATAAAAAATAGTTTTGAGGTGGCTGAGCTTGTAAGGGTTAGCAGGTTGGCTTATTGACTATTTATATTTGGAAACGACTGATAATATAACAGTTATGTGGACAAATATTCTTGTGTTGAAATACATTTTTATTCATTGCTGCTTTTAATTTTTAATGGGCATTTGGAATTTCTTGTAGGCTGCTGAGACCAGTTTGTCTCGGTTGGTGGACTCTGAGGCCTAAGCCTTTGTTCATTCTATCAGGGCATTTTTAAAATGGCGGGGTGGTGGGGGGGGGGGGCAATGTGCAAATCGCATTCATCTCCACTTTACCAAGATAGCTGAGAAGTCTGAGATACTTCTGATGAAAGGCTCGGTGCAGTTTGAAGAGAGACAATATGCTTCATCACAAGGAAAGAAAATGGAGGGGTTGGAAAGGCCAGTCAGAATTTGAACTAAAGAGCAGGCCAATGATTTGAGTGTTTGTGACGGTTTGCTTGATCCCTGAAGATCCCACTGTTCAACCGTTGCCTTGCCCAGTCAAGCCACCATTTCTTCCTGGTTCCAGTCTTTTTTTTAAAAAAACAACTAATAAAAATATTCAATAAAAATAGAAGAAAAAGATTTTTTTTTCTTGGAGTCATCGGCATCCTGGAGAGAAGAAAGAAAGTAAAGGCTCTTCAGCCAGTAATAGAGACCCCACTCCATTTACCTTTGACTGATTTTTTTCTATTGTATGGCAATCTCAGACTTAGAATTTGTAATTAACTCAAAAATCAATTGCTGTTTGTGCAGTCCTGAATTCATTCACCCTCTGTCAAGAGGTTTCCTAACTCCACTGCCGTGTGATCTGCCTCCACTGTACAAGTGATGCCCCTTTGACCCAGACTCTCACCCAGCAATGGTTTCTCTCCATCTACCACCTTGAGGACCTGATACTGAGCTGCTCTCCCATTTCCTGTACATGGACATCTTTGGCTGAGGGCTGTACTTGAATGCTTATCCTATTGAGCCTTGGCCTGTCCTGACCTTTTCAAAGGAAAATGGTAAGACAATATCGATAAGTTAGACCTTTTTAAGAGTTCGCTGGACTTTGTACTTTTGTCTTCAGTCCACATGTTATTAATCTTAATTACACGATGCTGTTGCTGCTTTTTGGCAAGCCTGCCTTTACCCTGCATAGGTTGAATGTCCCCTCTTTCTACACCTCTTCATTCATTCTCCTGCAAAAGGATTCCCTGAACAACTAATCAGTCTTATTTCTCTCTCATGGTACTGAAATCTGTCTACCACCCTCCCAAAAGATCCGAAGACAGGACACCCCTGGCATATCCATCACCTTGGCATGTTCCTATCACATTGGGTCTTCTCCCTAATCATCTCAAACACAAGACATTCTGCAGATGTTGGAGATCCAGAGCAATGCACACAAAATGTTGAGGGAACTCAGGTAGCATCTATGGAAATGAATCAGGCCAAGATTAAACATCCAAAAAAGTTTGAAATTCAAAGTAATTATTGTTATCAGGGTACATAAGCGTTACTAAATTCTGCCCTGAGATTCCTTATTCCTGCGGGCATACTCAGCAAATCTATAGAACAGTAACTATAACAGGATCAATGAAAGATCAACCAGAGTGCAGAAGACAACAAACTGTGCAAATGCAAATATAAATAAACAGCAATAAATAACAAAATAAAGAGTCATTAAAGTGAGATAAGTGGTTGTGGGAACATCTCATTTCATTGGCAAGTGAGTGTAGTTATCCCCTTTTGTCCAAGAGCCTGATGGTTGAGGGGTAGTAACTGTTCTTGGACCTGTTGCTCTGAGTCCTGAGGCTCTTGTACCTTCTACCTGATGGCAGCAGCAAGAAAAGAGCATGGCCTGGGCGGTGGTGAAAGCATCATCCATCTGATGATGGATGGTGCTTTCCTACGACAGTGTTTCATGTTAGGTGTGCTCAATGGTTGGGAGGGGTTTTACCATGATGTTCTCTCCCCTCTGCCCATAAGGAGACGACCCCACTTAGGTCCTGATGAAGGGTTTCAGCCTGTAATGTCGACTCTTTATTCCTCTCTGTAGATGCTCTCTGACCTGCTGAGTTCCTCCAGCGCTTTGTGTGTGTTGCTCCTTCCCATCTCATTTCCATCGAATGTTAATGTTTCAGGTTGGTGATCCATTTCTGATGAAGGGTCATTTACCTGAAACATAATACCGTTTCTTTCTCCACAGCCGCTGACTTACCTGAGTTGAAACAATATTTTCAGTGTTAGAACAACCCAGTACAGGAACAGGTCCTTTGGTCCTGATGAATACGCTGATGTTGATCCCAAATGAAACTAAGCCTATCTGTTTGCATATGATCCATATCACTTCACTCCCTTCATGTATCTGGTGTCTGTCTAAATAACTTTTCAATGTCAGTAGTTAATTTCCAAATTCTAACATGCAGTTTTATTGAGTTTCATTTTGCTTTCCCTCATCCATTTTCTTCCACAATTCTTTCAATGCTTCCCAACTTCTTGACATTTCCCTGCTCCTGACTTTCCCTGGGGATATAGAGTCCCTCAGCACTGTTTGGTGCCTCCTTTGGATAGTTCTTCTCAAGGGAAGCCCAACTTGTTTCCATCTGCCATTATCTCTCCACTTGAAATTACGTTTTACCCACGTGCTGTGAAAACACATGGATCCTGGCTATTGCTGCCTTTGTAGGAAAGGTGGAACACACATTTTCCTGTCTTACTCAAGACTTTTTACTTACAGCCTGTTACACTGGCATTTAGGGCAGCAATGAAGGTCCTCCAACTCTGGTGGTATTCAGGGCTTCCTTCAGTATGTCAGTAGTTTCATCTCCGTTTTCACTACTGACAGTCATTCAAGTTCTGGGTGGAGATTCAGGTGTACCATCGCACTCAGATGTAGAAGGATTATTCATTGATGTCTCTGCAACAGTTTTGTTTGACCAGTCAGTTGTTAGCCCTGAGCTGAACCCCAGAACCTGGAGGACCAGTGGACCACTCTCAGTCTGGCCTCTGCCCTTTGACCTGTTTGGCATGAGTGACCCTACCAAGAGTCAAATATAAAGACCCAACTCCATCCATCATAGCTCTCCAGATATTAGAAAGGTAAAATAATTGGTTATTTGGGGAAAGAAATAAATACATATACTAAAGTTATTATGAACTCCGTGGAGCATATGGGGATCTTCCGCTATCCAGGCACTCTTTCTTTCTTTTTTTTTCTTTTTCTTTTTTTCTATAGGGATGTTAGGGGTGAGGGGGAAGGGTATATATTTTTTTCTTTCTGTAATCATTTGAAAACTCAATAAAAAAAAGTTTTTAAAAAAAAGCTACAGCACAATACAGGTCCTTTGGCCCACAAATCTGTGTCCTTACCTTAAAAATTACCTAGGGTTACCCTTAGCCTATTTTTCTGAGCTCCAGTGGTCTCTTAAAAGGCCCTATCGTATCTGCCTCCACCACCATCGCTGGCAGCCCATTCCACGCATTCACCACTCTGCATAAAAATAACAACAAGAAGTTAACGCTGACATCTCCCTACTTCCAAGCACCTTAAAACTGTCTGCTGGTGCTAGCCATTTCAGCCCTGGGAAAAAGCCTCTGACTATCGACACAATCAATGCCTCCCATCATCTTATACTCCTCCATCAGGTCACCTCTCATCCTCCGTTACTCTAAGGAAATACAGCTGAGTTCACTCAACCTATTCTCATAAGGCACAATCCCCAATTCAGGCAACATCTTTGTAAATCTCTGCACCCTTTCTATGGTTTCCACATTCATCCTGTAGTGAGGCGACCAGAAATGAGCACAGTACTCCAAGTGGGGTCTGACCAGGGTCCCATATAGCTGCAACATTACCTCTTGGCTCCTAAACTCAATCCCACAATTGATAAAGGCCAATGCACCGTATGCTTTCTTAAAAAAGGAGGGAGAGAGAAACCGGGGAATTATAGACCAGTTAGCCTGACATCGGTGGTGGGGAAAATGCTAGAGTCAGTTATCAAAGATGTGTTAACAGCACATTTGGAAAGAGGTGAAATCATCGGACAAAGTCAACATGGATTTGTGAAAGGAAAATCATGTCTGACGAATCTTACAGAATTTTTTGAAGATGTAACTGGTAGAGTGGATAAGGGAGAGCCAGTGGATGTGGTATATTTGGATTTTTGAAAGGCTTTTGACAAGGTCCCACACAGGAGATTAGTGTGCAAACTTAAAGCACACAGCACACAGTATTGGGGGTATGGTATTGATGTGGTACCATATTGGGGGTATGGTATTGATGTGGATAGAGAATTGCAGACAGGAAGCAAAGAGTAGGAATAAACGGGAGCTTTTCAGAATGGCAGGCAGTGACTAGTGGGGTACCGCAAGGCTCAGTGCTGGGACCCCAGTTGTTTACAATATATATTAATGATATAGACGAGGGAATTAAATGCAGCATCTCCAAGTTTGCGGATGACACGAAGCTGGGCGGCAGTGTTAGCTGTGAGGAGGGTGCTAAGAGGATGCAGGGTGACTTGGATAGGTCAGGTGAGTGGGCAAATTCATGGCAGATGCAATTTAATGTGGATAAATGTGAGGTTATCCAGTTTGGTGGCAAGAACAGGAAAACAGATTATTATCTGAATGGTGGCCGATTAGGAAAAGGGGAGGTGCAACGAGACCTGGGTGTCATTGTACACCAATCATTGAAAGTGGGCATGCAGGTACAGCAGGCGGTGAAAAAGGCAAATGGTATGTTGGCATTCATAGCAAGAGGATTTGAGTACAGGAGCAGGGAGGTTCTACTGCAGTTGTACGAGGCCTTGGTGAGACCACACCTGGAGTATTGTGTGCAGTTTTGGTCCCCATTCTTGCCATAGAGGGAGTACAAAGAAGGTTCACCAGACTGATTCCTGGGATGGCAGGACTTTCATATGAAGAAAGACTGGATACTCATTAGAATTTAGAAGATTGAGGGGGGATCTTATTGAAACATATAAAATTCTAAAGGGATTGGACAGGCTAGGTGCAGGAAGATTGTTCCCGATTTTGGGGAAGTCCAGAACGAGTGGTCACAGTTTAAGGATAAAGGGGAAGTCTTTTAGGACCAAGATGAGGAGAAACTTCTTCACACAGAGTGGTGAATCTGTGGAATTCTCTGCCACAGGAAACATTTGAGGCCAGTTTATTGGCTATATTTAAGAGGGAGTTGGATATGACCCTTGTGGCTAAAGGGATCAGGGGTTATGGAGAGAAGGCAGGTACAGGGTTCTGAGTTGGATGATCAGCCATGATCATACTGAATGGTGGTGCAGGCTTGAAGGGACGAATGGCCTACTCCTGTACCTATTTTCTAAGTTTAACCACAGAGTCAACCTGCACAGCAGCTTTGAGTGTCCTATGGACTCGGACCCCAAGATCCTCCACACTGCCAAGAGCCTTACCATTAATGCCATATTCTGCCATCATATTTGACCTACCCACACTTATCTGGGTTGAACTCCATCTGCCACTTCTCAGCCCAGTTTTGCATCATATCAATATCCTGCTGTAACCTCTGACAGCCCTCCACACTATCCACAACACCTCTGACCTTTGTGTCATCAGCAAATTTACTAACCCATCCCTCCACTTCCTCATCCAGGTCATTTATAAAAATCACGAAGAGTAGGGGTCCCGGAACAGATCCCTGAGGCACACCACTGGTGACCGACCTCATGCAGAATATAACCCATCTACGACAACTTGCCTTCTGTGGGCAAGCCAGTTCTGGATCCACAAAGCAATGTCCCCTTGGATCCCATGCCTCCTTACTTTCTCAATAAACCTTGCATGGGGTACTTGGTCAAAAGCCTTACTGAAATCCACCTTCACTGCTCTACCTTCATCAATGTGTCTAGTCACATCCTCAAAAAATTCAGTCAGGCTCGTAAGGCATGACCTGCCTTTCACAAAGCAATGCTGACTATTCCTAATCATAGTATATAACCATATAACCATATAACAATCACAGCACGGAAACAGGCCATTCCGGCCCTCCTAGTCCGTGCCGAACTCTTAATCTCACCTAGTCCCACCTACCCGCACTCAGCCCATAACCCTCCACTCCTTTCCTATCCATATACCTATCCAATTTTACCTTAAATGACACAACTGAACTGGCCTCTACTACTTCTACAGGAAGCTCATTCCACACAGCTATCACTCTCTGAGTAAAGAAATACCCCCTCGTGTTTCCCTTAAACTTTTGCCCCCTAACTCTCAAATCATGTCCTCTCGTTTGAATCTCCCCTACTCTCAATGGAAACAGCCTATTCACGTCAACTCTATCTATCCCTCTCAACATTTTAAATACCTCGATCAAATCCCCCCTCAACCTTCTACGCTCCAATGAATAGAGACCTAACTTGTTCAACCTTTCTCTGTAACTTAAGTGCTGAAACCCAGGTAACATCCTAGTAAATCGTCTCTGCACTCTCTCTAATTTATTGATATCTTTCCTATAATTCGGTGACCAGAACTGTACACAATATTCCAAATTTGGCCTTACCAATGCCTTGTACAATTTTAACATTACATCCCAACTTCTGTACTCAATGCTCTGATTTATAAAGGCCAGCGTTCCAAAAGCCTTCTTCACCACCCTATCTACATGAGACTCCACCTTCAGGGAACTATGCACTGTTATTCCTAGATCTCTCTGTTCCACTGCATTCCTCAATGCCCTACCATTTACCCTGTATGTTCTATTTGGATTATTCCTGCCAAAATGTAGAACCTCACACTTCTCAGCATTAAACTCCATCTGCCAACGTTCAGCCCATTCTTCTAAACGGCATAAATCTCCCTGCAAGCTTTGAAAACCCACCTCATTATCCACAACACCTCCTACCTTAGTATCATCAGCATACTTACTAATCCAATTTACCACCCCATCATCCAGATCATTTATGTATATTACAAACAACATTGGGCCCAAAACAGATCCCTGAGGCACCCCGCTAGTCACCGGCCTCCATCCCGATAAACAATTATCCACCACTACTCTCTGGCATCTCCCATCTAGCCACTGTTGAATCCATTTTATTACTCCAGCATTAATACCTAACGACTGAACCTTCTTAACTAACCTTCCATGTGGAACTTTGTCAAAGGCCTTGCTGAAGTCCATATAGACTACATCCACTGCCTTACCCTCGTCAACATTCCTCGTAACTACTTCAAAAAATTCAATAAGGTTTGTCAAACATGACCTTCCACGCACAAATCCATGCTGGCTACTCCTAATCAGATCCTGTCTATCCAGATAATTATAAATACTATCTCTAAGAATACTTTCCATTAATTTACCCACCACTGATGTCAAACTGACAGGTCTATAATTGCCAGGCTTACTTCTAGAACCCTTTTTAAACAATGGAACCACATGAGCAATACGCCAATCCTCCGGCACAATCCCTGCTTCCAATGACATCTGAAAGATCTCCGTCAGAGCTCCTGCTATCTCTACACAAACTTCCCTCAAGGTCCTGGGGAATATCCGGTCAGGACCCGGAGATTTATCCACTTTTAAATTTCTTAAAAGCGCCAGTACTTCCACCTCTTTAATTGTCATAGGTTCCATAACTTCCTTACTTGTTTCCCACACCTTACACCATTCAATATCCTTCTCCTTAGTGAATACCGAAGAGAAGAAATCGTTCAAAATCTCTCCCATCTCCCTCGGCTCCACACATAGCTGACCACCCTGATTCTCTAAGGGACCAATTTTATCCCTCACTATCCTCTTGCTTTTAATATAACTGTAGAAGCCTTTCGGATTTACTTCCACCTTATTTGCCAAACCAAACTCGTAACTTCTTTTAGCTTTTCTAATCTCTTTCTTAAGTTTCCTTTTACATTCTTTATATTCCTCGAGCAATTCCTTTACTCCATGCTGCCTATATCTATTGTAGACATCCCTCTTTTTTCGAACCAAGTTTCTAATATCCCTTGAAAACCATGGCGCTTTCAAACCTTTAACCTTTCCTTTCAACCGAACAGGAACATAAAGATTCTGTACCCTCATAATTTCACCCTTAAATGACCTCCATTTCTCTATTACATCCTTCCCATAAAACAACTTGACCCATTCCACTCTCTCTAAATCCCTGCGCATCTCCTCAAAGTTAGCCTTTCTCCAATCAAAAATCTCAACTCTAGGTCCAGTCCTGTCCTTCTCCATAATTATATTGAAGCTAATGCTATTGTGATCACTGGACCCGAAGTGCTCCCCAACACATACATCTGTCAGCTGACCTATCGCATTCCCTAACAGGAGATCCAACACTGCCCCATCTCTAGTCGGTACTTCTATGTATTGTTGCAAAAAGCTATCCTGCACACATTTCACAAACTCTAAACCATCCAGCCCTTTTACAGAATGAGCTTCCCAATCTATGTGTGGAAAATTAAAATCTCCCACAATCACCACCTTGTGTTTACTACAAATATCTGCTATCTCCTTACACATTTGCTCTTCCAACTCACGCTCCCCATTAGGTGGCCTATAATACACTCCTATCAGTGTTACTACACCTTTCCCATTCCTCAATTCCACCCAAATAGCCTCCCTAGAGGAGCTCTGTAATCTATCCTTCCAAAGCACCGCCATAAGATTTTCTCGGACAAGCAATGCAACACCTCCTCCTCTGGCCCCTCCTACTCTATCACACCTGAAGCAACTAAATCCAGGAATATTTAGTTGCCAATCACACCCTTCCTGCAACCATGTTTCACTAATAGCTACAACATCATAATTCCAGGTATCAATCCACACTTTAAGCTCATCCACCTTTCTTACAATGCTCCTAGCATTAAAATAGATACATTTAAGATACTCTCCACCTCCTCCTCTCTTTTCATCCCTAGCAATGCATTCAAATTTATTATCCTTTTCTTTCTTCTCCCCTACAACTTCGGGCTGAGCACATCCCTCCTCCATCACCTGCCTGTCCTCCCTCACACACGGTCTACTTACTTGCTCTACTGGTGAACTAACCTCCTCTCCCATAGTTTTCTCAAATTGATTTCCGCCCCCCCATCTTACTAGTTTAAAGTCTGCCCCGTAGCCCTAGCAAACCTCCCCACTAGGATATTGGTCCCCCCAGGATTCAAGTGTAACCCGTCCTTCTTGAACAGGTCACGCCTGCCCCAGAAGAGGTCCCAATGATCCAGAAACTTGAATCCCTGCCCCCTGCTCCAATCCCTCAACCACGCATTCATCCTCCACCTAATTCCATTCCTACTCTCACTGTCGCGTGGCACAGGCAGTAATCCCGAGATTACTACCTTTGCGGTCCTTCTTAACTGCCTTCCTAACTCCCTATACTCTCGTTTCAGGACCTCTTCCCCTTTACTACCTATGTCATTGGTACCTACATGTACCACGACCTCTGGCTCCTCACCCTCCCACTTCAGGATATCTTGGACGCGATCAGTATGCCTCTCCAATTGTTCATAAATCCTGCCTCTCAACTTACCAACCACTGGTCTATTATTTCTTGGGCTCTCTCTACTCCCTTTCTTGAAAAATGGAACAACATCTGCAACCCTCCAATCCTTCTGAACCTATTGATGATGTAAAGATCATCACCAGAGGCTCAGCAATCCCCTCCCTCACCTCCCACATTAGCCTGGGTTACATCTCATCCGCTCTGGTGACTTATCCAACTTGATGCTTTCCAAAAGCTCTAGCACATCCTCTTTCTTAATATCTGCATGCTTAAGCTTTTCAGTCCATTGTAAGTCATCCCTACAATCGCCAAGATCCTTCTCCATAGTGAATACTGAAGCAAAGTACCCATTAAGTACCTCTGCTATCTCCTGAGGTTCCATACACACTTTTCCACTGTCACACTTGATTGGGCTTATTCTCTCATGTCTTATCCTCTTGCTCTTCACATACTTGTAGAATGCCTTGGGGTTTTCCTTAATTCTGCTTGCCAAGGCCTTATCATGGCCCCTTCTGGCTCTCTTGATTTCATTCTTGAGCTCCTTTCTGCTAGCCTTAAAATCTTCTAGATCTCTGTCATTAGGTTTTTTTGAACCTTTCATAAGCTCTTCTTGCCTAGATTTACGACAGCCTTTTGTTCCTGTACCCTGCCATCCTTTCCCAGTGTCATTGGAACATAGCTGTGCAGAACTCCATGCCACATTTTCCGTACATTTCCCTGAGAACATCTGTTCCTAATTTATCCTTCCGTTCCACCTGATAGCCTCATATTTCTACTTACTCCAAGTAAACCGAACTTGTCTGTTCCTATCCCCCTCTCCAATGCTATGATAAAGGAGATAGATTGTGATCACTATCTCCAAAATGCTCTTCCACTGAGAGACCTGACACCTAATCAGGTTCATTTCCCAGTAGCAGATCAAGTACAGCCCCTCCTCTTGTCAAAAAAACCTTGAACACACCTAACAAACTCCACCCCATCTAAACCCAGTAGAGTTATTGACCCCTTCCTGTTCTTAACTTCCACCCACAGAGACTCCATAGACAATCCTTCCATGTAGAAAAGTGTCTGATCAACAGTGCCACACCCCTACCTCTTTTGCCTCCCTCCCTGTTCTTTCTGAAACATCTAAAGCTTGGCACTCGAAGTAACCATTCCTGCCGTGAGCCATCCAAATCTCTGTAATGGCCACAAGATCATAGCTCCAAGTACTGATCCATGCTCTAAGTTCATCCGCTTTGTTCATATACTCCTTGCATTAAAATAGATACACTTCAAACCATTGGTCTGAGCGTGTCCCTTCCTCCGATCCTCCCTCGCGCACTGTCTACAAGTTTTTCTATTTGTGAGCCTCTTCCTCCATCTCTTCAGTTTGGTTCCCCCCCCCCCCCCCCCCAGCAATCCTAGTTTAAACTCTCCCCAGTAACCTGAGCAAACCTCCCCACCAGGATATTGGTTTCCCTGGGATTCAAGTGCAACCCGTCCTTTTTGTACAGGTCATTTTTGCCCCAAATGATCCAGAAATCTGAATCCCTGCCCCCCTGCTCTAACCCCTCAGCCACGCATTTATCCTCCACCTCACTCTATGCCTATACTCTCTGTGCTCGTGGTCTGGCAGCAATCCCGAAATGACTACCTTTGTGGTCCTGCTTCTCAACTTCCTTCCTAACTCCCTGTAGTCTGTTTTCAGGACCTCCTCCCTTTTCCTGCCTATGTTGTTGGTACCAATATATAACATGACCTCTGGCTGTTCTCCTTCCCACTTCAGGATATCGTGGACGTGATCAGACGCATCCCGGACCCTGGCACACACGCCCCCAAACCACAACAAGGTTAAGGTCCCCTGGAGGACTCAACATTTAAGCTTGATTTTATTAATTCCTCCAGTTCTGTACTAGAATTGGTCATCGTCTGTCCTTTGGACCCTGTAGCAAAGGAAGGATCTGCTGGCATTGGAGAGGGTCCAGACGCGGTTCACGAGAATGATCCCAAGAATGACAGGGTCAACATGGGAGGAGCATTTGATGGCATTGCAACTACTCTGGAGTTTAGATGAATGAAGCTTCATGGGAGACAGCAGGTATTGTGTTTCCGAAGCAATGTAGAAGATTGTAACATTGGTCTCCAGCTCTCGTAGGAGAGCAACCCCTCTTGGCCTCACTGGAGAGAGATGGCCTGTCTGTGATACCAAAGTGCTGGGTTACGGACAGTAGTTTTGATGGGCTCTGGATCAAGGTCTCTTTGGGGGACTTTTGCTGATGCCTTTGGGGTGGGGGGGGGAGTGGAAGTTGGTGCTTCTATTTGTGTGGAAGGCGGGTGGAATGGGTGCTTCTATTGTTCATTCTATGGGGTCTCTTGTGGATGTCTGAAGAATAAAAATGTAAGGTTCTGTACTGTCTGCATTCTCTGATATTGTTCCAAAATAAATGAGGGGGGAATCTCATTGAAACCTATCAAACGTTAAAAGGCTGGATGTGGAGAGGGTGCTTCCAATGATGGGGAACTCTAGGACCAGAAAGCACAGCCTCAAAATAGAGGGGCATCCATTTAGAGTAGAGACAAGGAAGAATTTCTTTAACCAGAGAGTGGTGAATCTGGAATTAATTGCCATGGCTGTGGAGGCCAAGTCATTGAGTATTTTTAGAGTGGGGGTTGATGATTAGTCGGGGCTGTCAAACGTTGCACAATGAACACTGGAGACGGGTTGAGAGGGATAATAAATCGGCTGTGATGGAGTAGCGGAATTAGTATGTCTTATGGTCTTACTAATTTTGTTAAATATAAAAAGCCAGTGCAGACCTCACTGGGCCAAGTGGCCTCCTTCGGTGCTGTAAGACCCTACAACATGAGCGGAGACATCAAGAAGTTTGAAGAAACCTAATTAATGTAAATATTAATGTAACTATCTAATCAGCCATGTGGCAGCAAATGGTCAAGAGTTGTTGTTCAGACCAGACATCAGAATGGTCTGAATGCAATCAAAGTGATTTTTAACATGGAATGATTGTTGGTGCAAGGTTTATGTTCCTCAGAAACTGCTGATCTCCTGGGATTTTCATGCACAACAGTCTCTAGAGCAGGGGGTCCCAATCCCTCAGTTTAAGGTAAGGTTCCATGGCTTAAAAAAAAGTTGGGAATCACTGCTCTAAAGTTTACAGAGACTGGTGTGAAAAACAACAAAAAAAAAAAATCCAGTGAGTGCAAGTTCAGTGGGTGAAAATGCCTTGTTAATGAGAGAGGTCAGAGGAGAATGGCCAGACTGCTTCAAGCTGACAGGAAGACGACAGTAACTCAAATTACCAGGCGTTACAACAGCGGAATACAGAAGAGCATCTCTGAATGCACAACACATCGAATCTTGCAGTGGCTGGGCGACAGCAGCAGAAAACCACAACGATTACACTCAGTGGCCACTTTGTTTACTTCCTTCAAGGACATCGATACCAGTGAGTCTGCTCTGGCTGATTTATTATCTCTCTCAACCCTACTCTCCCTTTGATGTCCTGACTAATCAAACCTATTAAACTCCACTTTAAATGTGCCCAATAACTTGTCCACCACAGTCATCTGTGACAATGAATTCCACAAATTTACCACCCTCCTCATCTCTGTTCTAAATGGAGGTCCTGGTATTTTAAGTGTGTGCCTTCTGATCTTAGACTCACTACTGGGAACATCCTCTCCACATCCACTTTCAATATTGGATAAGTTTCAATAAAAATCCCTCTCCCATTCTTCTAAAATGGTTTTGGGTTTTGTTTTTGTGAATGTTGCTCAAGATTTGCAGCATCTGCAGAACCTCCTGAGTTGGTTCTAGAGATAAGTAATGAAACTAGAGAAAGCTCCAAGTCAAATCCCTTCCCAAGTTGGATGGAGCCTCACTCACCACATTCAGAAGATGTCACCCAAGGTGGGATGTGAAAACTGCCTGCAGAGGGAGGGACAGTAAACAGTCTGCCAGAGGGAGTCAGAGGGTCAAGCTGCAGCCGTGGAGTGAAATGGACCGTCCAGGTTTCGGGTCCAGATAGTTTCCATGAAAAGTAGAAGATTGAGAAAAAGGTACATAAAATTATGAGGGGTATAGATAGGGTTGGGTGGGACTACAACCAGAGGTCATGGATTCAGGGTGAAAGTTGAAAAGTTTAAGGGGAACATGAGAGGAAACTACTTCACTCAGAGAGAGGTGAGAGTGTGGAACGAGCTGCCAGCAACAGAGACCAAGTCCTGCAGAAATGACAAAGTGCTCTTTTTTCCCCTAAAGATGCTTGTCGCTTGGTGTGTCGCTTGGACTTCCAGCATCTGCAGATTTTCTCTTGTTTGTTGTGATTGCAAGCTCGATCTCAACATCTCAGGTTTGGATGGGTATGGACATCTCTGGTCCCAGTGCAGGTTGTTGGGAGTTTAAATGGTTTGGTACAGGCTGAGAGGCCTGTTTCTGTATTGGACATGATTCTGTGCAGAACAGTCAAGGGGTGTGTGGGAATGGGAGGCCTACGCCATACAGCATCTGAGGGGATGCATTTCCACCATCGAAGCTGCCACCATGGCTGAAGTGTCTGTGCTGTGGAGGGGAGAGAGACGGCCAGGCTTGGGGAGACAGAACTACACCCAGCTGGCGGAAGTGATGTCGGAGGGAAGGCGGGACATCCGGGCGGTTGGCGCCGGTGAAGTGAAAGTGGATCGCAGCGCCGAGCCGGGACGTCCCTGGCAGGTCGGTCCCCGCCGAGTCGGCTCCCGTGTCCGGTGGCGGCCAATTCCGAACGGTGCAGCGGGTCTCCTTGGGTTACAGGCGGTGATCGGGGTCGGGCTGAGAACCGGACCGGGGCACCACCTTTAGGGTAGGTGAGGGAGCGCCCCTTTAGAGTGGGGAGGCTCTCTGTGAAGCAGGAGGGTGGGGAGCGCTCCCTTTGAAGGAAGACGGAAGGGGGAGCGCTCCTTCAGAGGAAGGAAGTGGAGGGACAGGGGAGCGCCCCTTCAGAGGAAGGAAGTGGAGGGTCAGGGGAGCGCCCTTTTAGAGGAGGGATAGAGGTGCGCGCCTTCAGAGGAGGGATAGGGGAGCGCCCCTTTAGAGGAGGGACGGGGGCGCCCCTTTAGCGGAAGGAAGTGGAGGGACAAGGGGGCTCCCCTTCAGAGGAGGGACAGGGGAGCGCCCCTTCAGAGGAAGGAAGTGGAGGGACAGGGGAGCGCCCCTTCAGAGGAAGGAAGTGGAGGGTCAGGGGGGCGCCCTTTTAGAGAAGGGATAGAGGTGCGTGCCTTCAGAGGAGGGATAGGGGAGCGCCCCTTTAGCGGAAGGAAGTGGAGGGACAGGGGGGCTCCCCTTCAGAGGAAGGAAGTGGAGGGACAGGGGAGCGCCCCTTCAGAGGAGGAAGAGGTGGGAGTGCCCCTCTTTCAGGAGGGCTGAAAGAGAGGGAGGTGTGCCCTTAGAAGGGAAGGGTACTTTTGAGAGAAGGGCAGGGTGAAGCTCCACTTTTAGAGAAGGGTGGGAAGAGAGGAAAGGAAATTGTTCCAGGATTTTGAGGGGGTGGAGGATTGACAAGGTGAGGTTGCAAGTATTCAGTGCAGACACAATTAGCATAAACTATATTAAAAAAAATCAAATCAGTTGCTCCCCTGTCCCTCCTCTAAAGGGGCGCACCTCTATCTCTCCTCTAAAGGGGCCTTCAAATCAAGGTCTTCAAGGTCTTCGCACTGAATCCCCAATCACCTGATTGCTGTGTCGTAATCTCATGGTTACTGGGTTCAACACTTTCAAAAGAACAGACTAAATGTGACAGAGTAAAGATAGCGCTGTTAATCCAGAAAGTATCAGATTGGTGTTGAGTTGTGATTTGAGTTGTGGATATTGATGTGGGTTGAGATCATGAAATCAGGAAAGGAGTCTTAACTCCCCCCTCCCCCCAAATGTGACCTTTTCAGATCATAATAGGGAACTGTAATTGTCATCAGGAGATTTGCACCCACAGCATCAGATGAAGCTAGCAAGTGTATTGAATTTGTGGTATCCAAATTAGAATCAGGTTTAATATCACCAGCCTACATCGTGGAATTTGTTGTTTTTGCGGCAGTTGTACAATACAATCATCACCATTACGTGCCGTGTCGTGTGACATGGGCGATCATGATCTTTGACCACAATTGTCCTTGGCAAACTTTTCTGCAGAAGCGGTTTGCCATTGCCTTCTGGGCAGCATCTTTATGAGATGGGTGACCCCAGCCGTTATCAACACTCTTCAGAGATAGTCTGCCTGGTGTCAGTGGTTGCATAACCAGGACTTGTGATCTGCACCAGCTGCTCATACGGCCATCCACTGCCAGCTTCACGTGATCCTGACTGGAGGCAAAGCAGGTACTACACCTTGCCCAAGGGTGATCTGCAGGCTAGCGGAGGGAAAGAGCGCCTTACACCTCCTTTGGTAGAGATGTATCTCCACCCTGACACCCTACATTGCAATACATCTGTTGTTTGTCCATCGTTGACGTTGATGAAGACCTCGACACCGTTGTGATGGTGCCGAGACTAGCACTTGATTTGGATTTAAGTGAGGGAGAGTTGTGTAGCATCAGCCTCACTCTCTCTTCCCAATTCCCATCTGGATCCAGTGGCAAGACAAGAGTCAAGACGACTGGAGATGGGTCCAGGCTCAGTGGATGACCAGGACATTTTCTGTGTCTTGTCGTGCTCTACGCGTTCCACGACGCTTGCATAAACTGCCCTCTTGACAGTTGGACCTTCCATTGGTCTCGTCTGCTCAATCCGCCGGAGTCTGTCTTCTCATGCTGGGATGAACAACTCCCTATCTCACCGAGGGTTTGAGACCTGTTGGCTGCCCTCACCTGATTTTGCTGGCTTGTTGAAGCCATTGCCCGGGGTGTGGCCGCTGTCGCATGCAAACAGCCTCAGGTGAGAGCTGAGTGCCAGGTGGGGACCAAAAGGTGGACAAACTGCCTGAAAAGGAGGTGACATGTTTCCCCACCAGAGGTGCTACCCTTCCCTGACACCCCATACGCCCCTGCAATACATTAATAAAAATAAAAAACTTTAAAATTTAAAAATTTAAAAAACTTTAAATTACAACAATAAATATATATAAAAAATAAATAAATTAGGTCAAAAAGAGAGCAAAAAAAATGGTGAGGTTCATTGTCCTGAAGGGTGAGGGTCTTTAATAACAGATGCCTCCTTGTTGAGGTGTCCTCGCTGGTGGGGATGCAGCTGGCCGTGTCTATAGCCCTCTTCAGCCTCTTAGGGTCCTGTGCATTGGAGACTCCAGACCAGGCCAGCCAGGGTGCTCTCCACTGTATAGAAATTTACAAGAGTCTTTGGTGACATACCAAATCTCCTCAAAATCCAAACAAAGTTCTTGATTAGTCAAGGTGTCAGAGTTTACGGGGAGAAGGCAGGAGAGCTGGAAGAAGCGATACTGCAGATGAAAACAGCAAGCTGTTGACCTGCCCCCCTCACTGTGGCAGGAACGATACCTCTCCCTCTTTAGTGAGAGAGAGAGAGGGCCTGTTGAGATGTCCAACTGTTGGGATGGACTAGAACATGGTCTCTGGGGGCTATTGCTTGCATGGGGGGGTGGTGGGAGAGTTGTAGACGCCTTTGCTGAAGCAAGCGGGGAAAGGGGAGAGGGAGGTTTAATGCACTCTGTGCGTGAGAGAGGGAGGGAGGCTTTGGGGTTCTAATGCTTTTCTGTCTCTGTTTTGTGGATGTCTGTGAAGAGTGAGGAATTCGGGTTGTATACTGTATACATTATCTGATATTAAATTGAACCAATGAGAGGGAAAATCAGATATGATTGAATGATAGAGCAGACTTGATGGGCTGAGTGGCCTGATTCTGCTTCTCTGTCTTCTGGTGTGTCTCCTTTGTGATTGCATCAGAGATTGTTTCTTTGAGCAATGTGTTACAGAACTTACCGGAAAACTAATTGAGAAAATCGCCGAGATTCCCTTTGTTTATTTGGGACACAATGCCGCTTAATTGGGACAGGAGACTGTTACTAAACAGTTTCTAACTAGTGTCACTCGTGTGGCCATTACACACTACAGAGTGAGCAGTTTTTAGATAATGTCAATTGCGTATGCCTGTGTTATCCATTTGGGCCGACAGATGTCGATTCAAAAAGCTGTGATTTTTCATCATTTTGCTTTCTTTATTTTGACGTAATTTAGGGAGGCAACAAAGCTATTTTATCTGCTCTCGGTGTCTGCTTTGATTTTGTTCATTTACAGTCAATAAAAACAACATGGCAGTGTGTACGTGCCAGATGAATTCCTCTGTCAACAACTATTAGGAACGAATTTAAAAATGCAAACACGAGGAAATCTGCAGATACTGGAAATTCAAGCAACACACACAAAATGCTGGTGGAACGCAGCAGGCCAGGCAGCATCTATAGGAAGAAGCACTGTCGACGTTTCGGGCCGAGACCCTTCGTCAGGACTAACTGAAAGAAAAGATAGCCTCCTACTTTCAAATCTCTTACTATATTTTCTTTCAGTTAGTCCTGACGAAGGGTCTCGGCCCAAAACATCGACAGTGCTTCTTCCTATAGATGCTGCCTGGCCTGCTGCGTTCCACCAGCATTTTGTGTGTGTTGTTAGGAATGAATACACAGTTTTATAGTACTGTAGTCATTTGATAGTCTTTTAATTTGTCCAGTATTTTATTTAAAAGCCTAATCTGTTTCTCAGTTAAGCAATAGTTTGTCTTTTTTTATTCCTCTAACAATTTCCATGAAACTTTGGCTAATTGGATCAAAATGTTCTGGTCCCGACGTGTCCCAATTAACCAGAGTCCATTCGGATAGTTGGTCCATTGACCTCAGCAGGAATCGATCCCAGTTTATGACGGCCTGCTGAAGGATCTCGGCCTGAAACGTCGACTGTACTCTTTTCCATAGAAGCTGTCTGGCCTGCTGAGTTCCTTCAGCATTGCTTGGGTTTTCTGCATTTGCAGATATTTTTCTTGTTTCTGATACCCTGTGTGGTTGGGGGTCAACATGATGCGCAGGGCAGGGCAGTACAATATGGAGAGCAGGCTGTTTCCTGTGCAACAGGCTCCCCCTCTCCACGCGCGTGGTAAATCCAAAGGAAGGGCAGAGACCCTTACAGTTTGGCAGGAGGTCAGTGTTGAACTCGATGTAGGACTGCCTTGGGGGCTTCAGCTCTGGGTCTTTCCTCAGGGTTTACTCCCAAAGCCTTCCCTGTGAGTGGATATTGCCACAAGGCAGCTGAGGTTTGAGATCAGAGTTTTCCTTCTGGATGAGCTGCCAACCACAGCGGACAAGTCCCATTTCCCCAAAGCGACTGGTTTTAAGGCACCAGTAACCCACCTTTGCCCCTTCTCTTGTCAGTAAAAGTGGTTCAATTTCAATCCCAATTAGAAAGTGAGATTCCAGGAGAAACAGGCCCAATCTGATTTAACAAGGGAAATGTTGAATTGTAGAAGAGGGCGGACAAGGTGACAAGGGCGTGTGCTCACACTCCTTTATATTCTTAACGTCTTTCTGACCCCCGCCTCCATTATTTTCACTCTCTTCCCATCAGGATGAGTTCCCAGAAGCCGTTGCTGTGTCCGTGGCTCATCACACAAGTAGACAGCGGCCAGTATCCTGGCCTCTGCTGGGTGAATAAAGAGAAGAGGCAGTTCAGGATTCCTTGGAAACACTGCTTGAGACAGAACATTTCCTCGGATGATGTCAAGATATTTGAGGTAACGCTAAAGCAAAAACAGTCGGGCAGCATCTGCGGAGAGGCAAAGAGTATTTCAGAATCAGGTTGAATACAGGCATGTATTGTGAAATTGTTGACTTTCTGGCAGCAGTACAATGCAATAGATGATAAATATAGGAAAAACCTGATTTACAGTAACAATATATGTGCATATTAAATAGTTAAAATAAATGGTGCAGAAACAGAAATTTAAAAGAAAGTGGTGAGGTTATGTTAATGGGTTCAATGTCCGTTCAGAAATCAGTTAGCAGAGGGGAAAAAGCTGTTTCTACATCGCTGAGTGTGTGCCTTCGGGCTCCTGTACCTCGTTCCTGAGAGCAAGACATGTCCTGGGTGGTGGGTGTCCTTTCTGAAGCACCGCTCCTCGATGTCTTGGATTCTACAGAGGCTGGTACCCTTGATGGATCTGACTCAGCTCAGTGATCTTTCTTCTGAGTGAGGATATTAGAAATATCCTCATCAATCAATATACAGTGGGCTTCATGGTAGCACAGTGGTTAGTACGATGCTATTACAGCATGCAGAGTGGGAGCTCAGAGTTCGATCCCAGCGTCCTCTGTCAGAAAGTTTGTATGTTCTTCCCGTGTGTGTGTGTGTGTGTGTGTTTTTTTGTGTGCTCCAGTCTCCTCCCCACCCCCGTACCGGTTAGTAGGTTAATTGGTCATAGAAACATAGAAAATAGGTGCAGGAGTAGGCCATTCGGCCATTCGAGCCTACACCGCCATTCAGTATGATCATGGCTGATCATCCAACTCAGCACCCTGTACCTGCTTTCTCTCCGTACCCCCTGATCCCTTTAGCCACAAGGGCCATATCCAACTTCCTCTTAAATGTAGCCAATGAACCGGCCTCAACTGTTTCTTGTGGCAGAGAATTCCACAGATTCACCACTCTCTGTGTGAAGAAGTTTCTCCTCATCTCGGTCCTAAAAGGCTTCCCCTTTATCCTTAAAACTGTGACCCCTCGTTCTGGACTTCCCCAACATCGGAAACAATCTTCCTGCATCTAGCCTGCCCAATCCCTTTAGAATTTTATAAGTTTCAATAAGATCCCCCCTCAATCTTCTAAATTCCAGCGAGTATAAGCCTAGTCGATCCAGTCTTTCTTCATATGAAAGTCCTGCCATCCCAGGAATCAATCTGGTGAACCTTCTCTGTACTCTCTCTATGGCAAGAATGTCTTTCCTCAGATTAGGGGACCAAAACTGCACACAATATTCTAGGTGCGGTCTCACCAAGGCCTTGTACAACTGCAGTAGAACCTCCCTGCTCCTGTACTCAAATCCTTTTGCTATGAATGCCAACATACCATTTGCCTTTTTCACCGCCTGCTGTACCTGCATGCCCACCTTCAATGACTGGTGTACAATGACACCCAGGTCTCGTTGCATCTCCCCTTTTCCTAATCGGCCACCGTTCAGATAATAATCTGTTTTCCTGTTCTTGCAACCAAAGTGGATAACCTCACATTTATCCACATTAAATTGCATCTGGCATGAATTTGCCCACTCACCTAACCTATCCAAGTCACCCTGCATCCTCTTAGCATCCTCCTCACAGCTAACACCGCTGCCCAGCTTCGTGTCATCCACAAACTTGGAGATGCTGCATTTAATTCCCTCGTCTAAATCATTAATATATATTGTAAACAACTGGGGTCCCAGCACTGAGCCTTGCGGTACCCCACTAGTCACTGCCTGCCATTCTGAAAAGGTCCCGTTTACTCCCACTCTTTGCTTCCTGTCTGCCAACCAATTCTCTATCCACATCAATACCATACCCCCAATACCGTATGCTTTAAGTTTGCACACTAATCTCCTGTGTGGGACCTTGTCAAAAGCCTTTTGAAAATCCAAATATACCACATCCACTGGCTGACCCCTATCCACTCTACTAGTTACATCTTCAAAAAATTCTATAAGATTTTTCGTCAGACATGATTTTCCTTTCACAAATCCATGCTGACTTTGTCCAATGATTTCACCTCTTTCCAAATGTGCTGTTATCACATCTTTGATAACCGACTCTAGCATTTTCCCCACCACCGATGTCAGACTAACCGGTCTATAATTCCCCGGTTTCTCTCACCCTCCTTTTTTAAAAAGTGGGCTTACATTAGCCACCCTCCAATCCTCAGGAACTAATCCAGAATCTAAGGAGTTTTGAAAAATTATCACTAATGCATCCACTATTTCTTGGGCTACTTCCTTAAGCACTTTGGGATGCAGACCATCTGGCCCTGGGGATTTATCTGCCTTTAATCCCTTCAATTTACCTAACACCACTTCCCTACTAACATGTATTTTCCTCAGTTCCTCCATCTCACTAGACCCTCGGTCCCTTACTATTTCCAGAAGATTATTTATGTCCTCCTTAGTGAAGACAGAACCAAAGTAGTTATTCAATTGGTCTGCCATGTCTTTGTTCCCTATGATCAATTCACCTGTTTCTGACTGTAAAGGACCTACATTTGTCTTGACCAATCTTTTTCTTTTCACGTATCTATAAAAGCTTTTATAAAAGTTTTTATGTTCCCTGCCAGCTTTCTCTCATAATCTTTTTTCCCTTTCCTAATTAAGCCCTTTGTCCTCCTCTGCTGGTCTCTGAATTTCTCCCAGTCCTCAGGTGTGCCACTTTTTTTTGCTAATTTATATGTTTCTTCTTTGAACTTGATACTATCCCTAATTTCCCTTGTCAGCCACGGGTGCACTACCTTCCCTGGTTTATTCTTTTGCCAAACTGGGATGAACAATTGTTGTAGTTCATCCATGCGATCTTCAAATGCTTGCCATTGCATATCCACCGTCAACCCTTTAAGTATCATTTGCCAGTCTATCTTAGCTAATTCACGTCTCATACCTTCAAAGTTACCCTTCTTTAAGTTCAGAACCTTTGTTTCTGAATTAACTATGTCACTCTCCATCTTAATGAAGAATTCCACCATATTATGGTCACTCTTACCCAAGGGGCCTCGCACGACAAGATTGCTAACTAACCCTTCCTGATTGCTCAATACCCAATCTAGAATGGCCTGCTCTCTAGTTGGTTCCTCGACATGTTGGTTCAGAAAACCATCCCACATACATTCCAAGAAATCCTCTTACTCAGTACCCTTACCAATTTGGTTCACCCAATCTATATGTAGATTGAAGTCACCCATTATAACTACTGTTCCTTTATTGCACGCATTTCTAATTTCCTGTTTAATGCCATCCCCAACCTCACTACTACTGTTAGGTGGCTTGTACACAACTCCCACCAGCGTTTTCTGCCCCTTAGTGTTATTCAGCTCTACCCATATCGATTCCACATCCTCCAGGCTAATGTCCTTCCTTTCTATTGTGTTAATCTCCTCTCTAACCAGCAATGCTACCCCACCTCCTTTTCTTTCCTGTCTATCCCTCCTGAATATTGAATATCCCTGGATGTTGAGCTCCCATCCTTGGTCACCCTGGAGCCATGTCTCTGTGATCCCAACTATATCATATTCATTAATAACTATCTGCACATTCAATTCATCTACCTTTTTACGAATGCTCCTCACATTGACACACAAAGCCTTCAGGCTTGTGTTTACAACACTCTTAGCCCTTATACAATTATGTTGAAAAGTGGCTCTTTTTGCTTTTTGCCCTGGATTTGCCTGCCTGCCACTTTTACTTTCCACCTTACTACTTTTTGCTTCTACCCTCATTTTACACCCCTCTGTCTCTCTGCACTTGTTCCCATCCCCCTGCCACATTAGTTTAAAGCCTCCTGAACAACAGTAGCAAACGCTCCCCCGAGGGCATTGGTTCCATTCCAGCCCAGGTAGGTGCAGACCGTCACCTCCCCCAGAACTGGTTCCAATGCCCCAGAAATTTGAATCCCTCCCCCTTGCACCATTTTTCAAGCCACGTATTCATCTGAAATATCCTCCTATTTCTACTCTAACTAGCACGTGGCACTGGTAGTAATCCAGAGATTATTACCTTTGTGGTCCTACAATAGACAGTAGGTGCAGGAGTAGGCCATTCGGCCCTTCTAGCCAGCACCGCCATTCACTGTGATCATGGCTGATCATATACAATCAGTACCCTGTTCCTGCCCTCTCCCCATATCCCTTGACCCCGCTATCTATAAGAGCTCTATCTAACTCTCTTGAATGCATCCAGAGACTTGGCCTCCACTGCCTTCTGGGGCAGAGCATTCCACATATCCACCACTCTCTGGGTGAAAAAGTTTTTCCGCATATCTGTTCTAAATGGCCTACCCCTTATTCTTAAACTGTGGCCTCTAGTTCTGGACTCACCCATCAGCGGGAACATGCTTCCTGCCTCCAGCGTGTCCAATCCCTTAATAATCTTATATGTTTCAATCAGATCCCTTCTCATCCTTCTAAATTCCAGTGTATACAAGCCCAGTCACTCCAACCAATATGACAGTCCCACCATTCCGGGAATTAACCTTGTGAACCTACGCTGCACTCCCTCAATAGCAAGAATGTCCTTCCTCAAATTTGGAGACCAAAACTGCACACAATACTCCAGGTGGGGTCTCACCAGGGCCCTGTACATCTGCAGAAGGACCTCTTTACTCCTATACTCAATTCCTCTTGTTATAAAGGCCAGCATGCCATTAGCTTTCTTCATTGCCTGCTGTACCTGCATGCTTGCTTTCATTGACTGATGTACAAGAACACCTAGATCTCGTTGTACTTCCCCTTTTCCTAACTTGACTCCATTTAGATAGTAATCTGCCTTCCTGTTCTTGCCACCAAAGTGGATAACCTCACATTTATCCACATTAAACTGCATCTGCCATACATTTGCCCACTCACCCAACCTGTCCAAGTCACCCTGCATTCTCATAACATCCTCCTGACATTTCACACTGCCACCCAGCTTTGTGTCATCAGCAAATTTGTTAATGTTACTTTTAATCCCTTCATCTAAATCATTAATGTATATTGTAAACAGCTGCGGTCCCAGCACCGACCTTGTGGTACCCCACTGGTCACAGCCTGTCATTCCGAAAGGGACCCGTTAATCGCTACTCTTTGTTTCCTGTCAGCCAGCCAATTTTCAATCCATGTCAGTACTTTGCCCCCAATACCATGTGCCCTAATTTTGCCCACTAATCTCCTATGTGGGACTTTATCAAAAGCTTTCTGGAAGTCCAGGTACACTACATCCACTGGCTCTCCCTTGTCCATTTTCATAGTTACATCCTCAAAAAACTCCAGAAGATTAGTCAAGCATGATTTTCCCTTCATAAATCCATGCTGACTCGGACTGATCCTTCTACTGCTATCCAAATGTGTCGTAATTTCCTCTTTTATAATTGACTCCAGCATCTTTCCCACCACTGACGTCAGGCCTACTGGTCTATAATTCCCTGTTTTCTCTCTCCCTCCTTTCTTGAAAGGCTTTCAGAAGGGACAACATTAGCCACCCTCCAATCAGCAGGAACTGTTCCTGAATCTATAGAACATTGGAAAATGATTACCAATGCGTCCACGATTTCTAGAGCCACCTCTTTAAGTACCCTGGGATGCAGACCATCAGGTCCCGGGGACTTATCAGCCTTCAGACTCAACAGTCTATCCAACACCGTTTCTTGCCTAATATAAATTTCCTTGTTCCTACTTTTTAGTTTATCTCCTAACTCCCTAAATTCACCTTGTAGGTGAATTTGTAGGTCATTGTAAATTGCCCTGTGATTAGGCTGCAGTGGGATCCCCAAATCTAAGAATAAGAGGAAACTTTGCTGCTTTGTGATCGTTTAGTTTGAAGTTTAAATCAAGGCAGAGCGTGTGAAACCAAGTGAGAAACCAAGGAGCAAAGATAGGCTTTTGCAAAAACTGGCACTTTTATACTCGAGATCACACGAATTCCTGAGTTTAGGAGGGACCAATCGAAATGCACAGGCATTTCATGTGCTGACAGCCAATGAAAAATGAAACGATAATGTAACTGGTAAACCACATTTCTGCTGGTAAGGGGACACAAAACCATTTATTCTGAAAGTATCCAAGTTTGTTAAAAATACCAAAATAAAAGCTACGATTTTAGTCTTGCATTAATTCAACTAATATTAAAAACAAATAAAGACAACTGATTCCAACAGCTATGGTTAAATTGGTGGGTGGTTGGGTGGTATGTCTCGGTAGGTTGGAAGGGTATATTCCATGCTGTGTCTCTAAGTAAATAAATAAACACATTCTGTTTGAGGGAAGGAGAATAAGGGGAATTTCATTAACTTTGCTTCAGTCTCTACAGATGCTGCCTGACAGGTTGAGTATTTTTTTTCAGATTTCTCTGATAAACATGCTAACACGCTCCCTCCAACAGCTTGGGATTTTAAATCAATGCGCTTTTTGTTAAGATTTCCAACAGTTTCTCTGCATTCTAGATGCACATTTTCTCTTTTTGTAATATTTTAAGAAGATTTTGTTTGACTTAATATTGGGAGGTAACGTTACTTCATTTTAAGAAAACACAATGCATTGTTGTAGACGTTTATGACCCGTATCGAATTGATTGTGAGACTGAGGTAATTATGCTTGAAGCCGATTGTTAGTTACTGCCCGTTACGCCACTGGCATTTAGGACAGCAATGAAGATCCTCCACCTGTGGCGGTGTTCGGGGCTTCCTTCATTGTGTAAGAATCCCCCTCTTGGTTTTTACTACTCTACTGTTAGTCATGTAAGTCCCAGGTGGAGACTCAGGAATACCGTCACACTCAGATATAGAAGGAAT